>NW_022196341.1:30000-772166 GCF_008641045.1 Pistacia vera
GATTTGCAGGAAACTGTTGCAGCGTTGAATGATTCTCCAAAGTTACAGCAGTTAGGTAACGTTCCTTATATTGTATTACCAATTTCTAACGAGAGGCATTTACCCTCTGTTTTACAGGCCCCCATTCCAGATTTGAAGTCTCTCCCTAGTTACCTCAAGAACGTGTTCCTTGGAGACGAAGGAACGTTACCGGTGATCATCTCAAGTAAACTCAGTGCATCGCAAGAAGAAAAGCCTTGAGTCGAACCAACGATAATAAACAAAGGCGCTGCTTAGGAGGCAACCCAATGGGAGTTTGTTTTCTTATTCTTGCATTTTAAATTTTGGTTATTTTTGCCTTTTCTTTGCATTTCATCTTACATTGGGGACAATGTCAGTTTTAAGTGTGGGGGAAAGGATTTAGGTTGTGTTTTACTTTGTTGAAAAAAAAAAAAAATAGTTTTTTGTTTTTAGGAAGGTTTATGCTTTAAGTCATGTCTTTGAATGTCTAGTGATGCATGAAATAGTAACTTGACTTTGTTATTGAGCATATTCCTTGACTTAGAATGTTAGCAATATTTCATAAAATAGAGTTAATCAGATTTGAATCTTTGTAGTTTGAAACAATATGTCTTGATAAGTTGTGTGAACTTGGTGACAAAGCATGATTGAGGAGTGTAAACAACCTTAAAAAGACAAAAAACAAAAAAAAAAAAAAAAAAAAAAAAAAAAAAAAAAAAAAAAAAAAAAAAAAAAAAAAATTGTTTCTCTTAGCTAGTCCTAAATTTGGGTTTAAGCAAATAGGTAAAGAAAACAAAGGTATGTGGTGAGTCGAGATGGAGCGTAAAACGCACTCACTCATAAACACAACCCTGAAATGAGATGGAGCATAAAATGCACTCATTTTTTTCAAAACAGAAAAAAAAAAAATAATAATATATATATATATCCCTAGTTTGCTACCCAGTTTGTAGTAGTAAAGAGAAACAGTTGAGGAAAAGTTGAGAAGGGAGTTGTACATAAATTGGTTGTGATTAGTTTCCTTATTTGCATTGACTGATTGAGAGTAATTGTGGAAAATGATGAAGAGAGATGAATGTCACTAACTCTACTTTATTTTATTTTGCTGCTTCCTAAGTTAGCTATGAATATGCATGGATTAAATATTGTTGCTTATGCATCATGATGGAGTTCTTGATATGACTTGAGTGTAGTGTAGTGTTTGTTTGAATTAGTTTGCCCGACAACGTGCAAAAGCTAAGTGTGGGGGAATTTGATGAGAATGCAAAATGTCATATTTACCCCCTCTTAATGTCTAGTCTTTTATACTTATTTGTTGCCTAAATGTACTCATTATTATTCTATTTTGATTTGGGATGCAAATGGAGGCGTTAAATGCAAAACGGAACTAATTAGGTGAATTCGGACAGTTTCGACATTGCTTCGTAATCTGGGCATAACTCTCTCACTCGAGCTCTGATTGAGACGATTCAAAATTCTTAGAACTAGAAGAAAGAGATATACAACTTTCATGTTTTGAGTTTGGAGAGATACTCACTGCATCAAGGTTATAATCGGGCTTGAAATTGATGCATTTGCATTGCCGACGTTCTGGAACATTCAGCTATATCATGCAAGTTAATTAGGCAATTTATTATTAGAAGATTTGAAGACCTATTGCACGCAAATTACAGCTGGACACGCCACTTTCCTATTTTATTTTAGGACTTTATTTTATTTTGAATTAATTAGAATCAGATTAGGATAAATGTTATTTTAGGATATTAGAATATTTTGAGGAGATTTAGTAGAATTCAAAAACTTGAATTTAAAAGGAGAGAGAGATCAGATTAGAAGAGATTGCACACGCCTCTATTTTCTCTCTGGTGGAATTCGTTTTTCTTTTGAGTTTTTCATAGCCATGAGCGGCTAAACTTTCATAACTTGGTTGAAGGAAACGGAGACCTCTTAATCAATAAAACTGTGAGATCTATCTGTTTTTAATGTTTAATTTATGTTTTGAGTATTGGATATTCTTCTATGCATATTGTCATGATTGTTGCATTTAATTACTAGGAGACCTACTAGTTTATTATTTGTTGTAATCTACTGCTAAGTTAGATATCAAATCCGTAATTGTTTGATCCCTTTAACTTGTGAAGCAATTAGGGTTTAAGAATTTGCTGCGTCAAGAATTATTAAGTCTTAAGATGAACATTCAACTAAATTAAATACAACCGCTTGAGTTTGTGTTGTTTAGCTTCATCAATCTCTCTAGTTCTTAAGGCTGCCACTAGATTAAATCTTTAGCGCTGTTCTAGGGTTGTTTAGTAGTAAGATTAATTAGATCACTTGTTTCCTAATTAATTACAACTAAGGAGAGGTAGGAAAATAGTTCCAACGGTGAATATTCAGGGTATGAATTGAAAAGTTGACTTCCACGTGTGTGAATATCAAGTGCTACATCACTACAACAAATATATTGCATGAAGGCATATTGATGTAGTCTAGTTCACTAAACATAAAAATAACAAAAATTGGAGATGAAATAGAGTTTAATGTGAAATTCTTATGATTTCTCTTACCCTTTGTTGACAATCATTTTTGTCAAGGAGGCACAATGCTTCATCAGATGGCCTGTATGAGATTCCAACTTTAAATGAAGACTTCAAGAAGACCTTCTATTCAACATAAAGCCTAGCTAGTTGATTTTTGGGATTACTTCACACAAAGGCCCAAAAATTTGATCTTTGGGCATGGAACACATAACTTGGATAATTGATTCCTAGAATTATTTTGCAAGAAGGACCTAAACAGTTGAACTCTCCTCCTCAATTAGATCTCATGGCCTTGATCTCAAGTACACTTTCTTTCTCGACAATAGTTTTGAACTTCTTGAAAGCTTCATATATTTTTGACTTTTGCTTTAGAAAATTCAGCCAAGTTTTTCTTGAAAAATCATTAATGAAGAGAAAGAAGTAATTAATTTTACCTAGGGAACTTGAAATTATTGGTCCACACACGTCGGTATATATGAGCTCAAGCTGCTTTTATTATTAACATGTAATTTTGCTAATTCTATTTCACGAAGAAATAAACATAGGCGATAACCTTATGATTAAGTGAATTTTATATTACTTAATTACACAACAAAATTATCAAAATATCCTACATACCCAAAACGACCAAAATGCCTCTTTCATTGAAAAACCTTAAACCGCCTTCTTGGCTTGGTTTATTAAAGAGATATAAATTTTTCATCTCCAATTCCTTGAATTATGCAACAACATAATCCTAGGAACATGGCAATCCACTCCGTAAACCTAAAGTACCAAACGTTTGGTATTCAACCTCCTTATGTGTGTGACATGTAGACTCCATATCATGTTGGCAGTGAATAGAATTGTGATTAACCACCAAATCAACCATCTCTCCACACACAGACCAAGATTGGTCTTTAACAAGACATCATGATCACCCAATAGATAGAGATTCAGCGAAAACTTAAACTTGTTAACAGTATGGTTATTGTGCATTCAAAATCATTTCATCATATGTTTTCTCATCAAAGTTGAGGTACAGAAACAGTGTCATCCTCATATTTGATCCTTGATATATTGGTGTTTGGTTCTTGGACCAATGACCAAACTTAAATTGGATTGAGCGACAACTCAATCTCACTATGGCCACAAATTTCTAGTCGTTGCCATTTAACCAAACTGCACGATGAGGTCATGACTCATATACCCAAGAGTGATGAATCCTTTGTTGATCCTCCATAGTCTCAATGTACTTCTTGATGTAGGCAATCACTACCGTTCTGATAGCCCTACCAATGACTACTTTGGGCTAGTATCAAACTACACCAATAGGTACACAAGGTACTTTGGTGATCTTAAGTCTAATGATCACATGCACCACCATATGTTAGAGGATTTATTCCATAGACATTAGGGTTACCATCTGTACGGAATCCTTTGGTGGCTTAGTCTAGTGAACTTGTAATTAACAAGCACCCATGTGCCACACCAAGTTGTCACTAAACAACCTTGACATATGAGATTTGTGACTACCTCTCGGTAGGGCCGTTCAAAATGATGACAGCCGTACCGTATTATCTATGCCCTTAGTTAAAATAATATTGGAGCTACAAACGTTTCTAGAATGGCCACCATATGTGCTCATAGGGTCCTCACAATCAAGATTTAAAACACTTGATACCCTCGTCATGGTTCTACGATTCTAAGGATATATATCATAATATATATAATATGAATTATTTATGAATTACATGACATAGAAATTTTTCCTTTATTAATGAATAAACATGATGTGTACAAATAGTCAATTACATAATTATAATTGGCTCTAGAGCACCTACTCTAACAGGAATCGGTTCACCAGCTACTCAAAGCACACAGTTTTAATTATTTTGCAATTGTAATTTATTTTCGTTATAATTTCCTAATAAAATTTTTTTTCCAAAAAGGCCACCAATAATATTTAGTGACTAAGCATAACATTGAAACTTTAAAGTCATAACGTTTTTCTCTTGTTTCTCTCTTTCCAGAACATGTGTATCACTTCCAATCAGAGAACATATTTAAAGCATTATATAACATTTAAAAGTAGCCATATATCTCAGTAAGACAAAAGTTTAGAAAAAATAAAAAATAAAAAGACATACATAAAAATACTCGAATACATTTTATCAACGAATGGATACTTTATAGATATTAAAATACTCGAATACATTTTATCAACGAATGGATACTTTGTAGATATTAAAAAAACGTACACTTTATTGATAGAAAGTTTACACTAATTTTTAAAAATATAAAACTTTTTAAAAGTGTATGTTTATTGATATGAACGAAATTTGTGTCCATTTTTATTTTTCTTTTTATTTTTTATATTAACTCTTGACCTCTAAGTTATTATTGTGCGATAAAAATCCACAACCCGAGATCAGTAGAGAAACCCAGAATATGCCTTTGTCAAGAGCGAACATCAAGCTCAGGGACAAAAACAAACAACGAAGAGTACAAACGATTAGCACCTATGAGCAAGCATGTTGTTTGGCATAAGGAGTCAACCCCTTGAAAATATCTTCTCATTTAGATAGTCATCTCACCACGTATAAGCTGCATACCCCGATCAATGGCATGTGGCCATGCAAACTCCACATGCTTGTTGTTGATTTTCGCAAGTGTACGAAATCGTGCAAGTAATAAAGTGTAAGAATACGGATGTCAAACCCAAGGGAATTACTAATACCAAGTACCACACTAACCTATCTTATTGCTATTTGATTAATTAGATTTTCAGAATGATTCAATGAAAAATAAAACAACTTAGAAACAAAACAAAAATAGACTTTTATAATTAATACTTTGGTAGGAAATCAATACGACTAAACCTAGGGCATAAATTTCACACCAATTTAATCCTATGCATTGACAATTATCGTTGACCCAATTAAGCTCATTCTAAAGACCAAACTGCCTAATATTTCGCTAACTTTCTCTCCAACAATTAACAAATTAACTCCTAATTACTAATCCAAATTATCTCTAATCAGATTTAAGCAATTGGAGATCATTAAGTACTATAGAATTTACCAGAGCCTCACAGATCGCGGTAACCTATCTCTAGCGTTCGCTCAATCTATGGTTTTATTACCTTAGACTAATTAGGTTTCATCTCTCGATCTCAACCTAACCCATAAAATCATTCAACTCTAGGGCCCTTAAGAACTGAAAGCTTTAAGCACAATAATAAAACTTAAAACAAAACTTAATAAAAATTAGCAACAAATAATTCAATGCATATTCATAAAATTGGGCTACATCTTAGCCCTAGAAAATAAAATTAGTTCATACTTTCAATAATAAAAGCTATTGTATTCATAAACATGAGTATAAGAAAGAGTAGAAAAACTTCTCTAATTGGTGACTCAAAATTGCAGGAATTTGCAATCTCCAAAGAGCAGCTGAACTTCTCTCCCTTGTTCTCCATAAAAATCAGGTAAAGACATCTATTAATACTCCTAGGGTTTTAGGGTTATGATTCCCACTATCCTAATCACTTTAAAACTCTTAAAACAAGAAATAAACGTCATAAATTTAATGTAAAAAAGTCCAGAATCGCAGTTGTGCCGTGGCACTGTGCCTAGGCATAGTTGATTCTGCCCCAGAACTCGAAATCTTGACAAGATGGTGGTTTTTGAGCATGATAAAGTTCTAATATTCTCAAGTGGTAAACATATGAATTGTATCCCTTTGAATTAGCTTTCCAACGGTTCAAGAATCATCTCAATCCAATATATACAGCTCAAGTTATTGTCGAATTACTGTCGCATGTTCAAAACTAGACTGTTTTCTAGGATTTTCACTTTAACTTCAAATCGCCCTAACTTCTTCATTTCAACTCCGAATCACGAACCATTTGATTCTTGTCATCCCACATTCCATCGTCGATATAACCTTCATCTGAATATCATCTTTAAGAACCTGAAAACACTTGAAACATACCCGTGATCTCATAAAAGACATTAATGAAATAATTCAGTTAAATTTCACAAATTAAACACATTTTTCCACAAATAATCCAATTGAATCACTAAAAAAATATGTATTTTCAAGCTTTTACCACAACCCCCAACCAGCTTCTTGCTAGTGCCTAGCAAATTGAGCAATAAAACATGTATTTAGGCTTGAAAATAAAACAAACAATGAAAACCTATATCTAAACTATCCTAAGTCACTTTCGTAGATTGACACGATTGCATTTAGCATATACAACAAGCCTTTAAACCATTAGGCAACCTTAGTTGGACTAGTTGTAGTCTCATGAGGGTTTCAAGCGATGATACCCACAAACATCCAAACCTAACCTCACCTAGACTCAAAACTAAAGACTCAAACAAATATTTTAGGATCCATACATATAATCGTCTCAAAAATTGTGTCAATGTGAACAAATCGAATAATTAACAACACGCAAATGCAAAGAATAAGTGAATTTCAACTACACTTTTGTTATTGACCCTCTGATAATCATTCACAAACCATTCATCTAAAAACCTAGATGACTTTATGCATAGCTTCCATAGGCAATGTAAGAAAATAAAACAAATGTACAATCAAACTGCATAGGCTCACTTTTCAAACCACTCTCCACTAATGTAGAATCCAATCACTACCTCGGATTATTAGGTCTTTTTCATGGTTGTAACGTTAGGCTAGGGTAATGGTTCATGAAAGAACGGAAAGGAATTTTTAACAAAATGTAAGAGACTTAATATTTTACAGTAAATGACCATGAACAATCTCTTTCTTGCTTCCCTTCTCATTCACCCTTTACCCTTTCACATTTATTGAACTCTTCCTTCCAACATTAGCACAAACCCTCATGTAATGTACCTCATTTCAAGTTCTTCGCCCCAGCTACTTCTTCCTATTTTTCTGCAAATTTTTCTTTCTTTTTTTCATTTTTTCAAAGTTTTTTTTCTTTCTTTTGCTTTTTTTTTTTTTTTTTTTTTTAAGGAAGATAGTAACTCATAAAAAAAATTCGTCTACCCTACCTTGCTTCTACTATCATTTTTTTTTTCTTTTCACAACCCCCAACCTATCTCATTGCACATACTCAGGTTGTGGTCCAAAAGATATATTTATTTTCTTCTACCACTTCTTTTCATGAGTTTTTCTTATAAGGTCACCCTAAATTAAGTCTCTCACAATAAGATGGGTCGGAACGTGTTTTAGGCTTTATCGTCAAGGTGAGATATAGTAGGTTTACAACAACAACAAAATAAGGCTTACCAAGTGTATAATAATAGGCGCAAAGGGTTAACTAGGGATAAAGTAATATAGGCTGGCTTGAAAGGCTCAATCATTCCAAAGAAAATTGCCTAAATCATATCTTAAGCAGTGTGGATTCTAGGATTTCGCCTCAAGTGGTTATCAAATAAGTTCTAAAGTTTATGCACAATTTTCACAAAAAAAATTATTGCCCATAAAAACACACATAAAATGTCTCTAAGTTTCTGAATTATTAAACCAATCAAACCCATTCCCAAGAGAGTCATAACTAAATGCAATTGTCATCCACTATCATCCTTACACTACACGAAAGTTAATAAAATCTCAATGTCACAAATTCACAACCATGGTCTTATCATTGACTTATGTATGAGTTCCAAAACAAAACAAAATACATTAACTCTTTGACCCTACAACACACCTAAAACAATTCCACCCAAAAGCTTTTAAAGAGATAATTCAAAGCAAAAGATATTCAAAGATGTCCATCGAGTGAAACTAAATTTGGCCATAAAAAAAAATATTCCTTACCCCCAACGTTAGAGATGAACATTGTCCTCAATGTACAAAGAGAACAACTATAATGCCCTTCGTGTTCAAGATGAACGTGGAGATAATCGCGTGAAGGCATGCATAATGTTTGTCGTGTCCAATAGTCATTGGAAATCTAGTAAAAAAAACAAACTATGCGCCTTTCTTGGCCAATTTAGTGTGCATAACAGAAATAATGGGTGAAACATAAACAACTAACATATCAAACCATACCAAAGTTATCACAACTTACACATTAAACAAAAATCTAGAATAAATTCAAAACAAAACTCAAAATTAAAGTAGAGAGCTTGGGTTGCCTCCCAAGAAGCACTTTATTAGAGTCGTAAGCTCGACTTTTCAAATCCTTCAATCTGGATCATCTGGGAAAATCCAAACCCTTCTATCCTTCAATCCACCATACATATAAGGCTTCAATTGTTGTTCATCTACCTTCTCAAATTCAGCCTCTATAATCATAGAGTTGACTAAACAAATTTCTAGGAGTGAGCTAGGGTAGTTTTCTTCTAAGGTTTCCGCTACTTTGTCATCAAGGATGCTAATCTTAAAGCAAGTATCTAACTCGAGTGAACATTTCATCATGTTAAAAACATTGAACTCCACTTGTTCATCTTCCACCCTTAAGATTAGTTTACCTTGGTTTACATCTATTAAAGTCCTACTTGTAGCTAGAAAAGGCCTTCCTAATATTAAAGGTATGTTCCGGTCTTCTTCCATACCAAGGACTAAATAATCTACCGGAAAGATAAATTTGTCTACCTTTATTAGGACATCCTCCACCACTCCTCTAGGATATGTTATGGATCTATCCGCCAATTGAAGATGAATCGTGGTTGGCTTCACCTCTCCTAAACCAAGTTTCTTGAAAATAGAAAATGGCATCAAGTTAATGCTAGCTCCTAAATCACATAAAGCTTTATCAAATAAAAACTACCAATTGTGCAAGGAATATTAAAACTCCCTAGATCTCTTAATTTCAGTGGTAGTTTCTTTTGAAGCAACGCGCTACATTCCTCGGTGAGCATGACCATCTCATGTTCTTTAAACCTCTTTTTGTGTGTAAGGATCTCCTTTAAGAACTTAGCATACTTCGGCATTTGCTCCAACATATCTACAAAAGGAATATTTATGTGTAAGCTTCTAAACATATTCATGAACTTACCAAATTGCTTGTCTAATCTTTGTTTCTATAGTCTATGAGTATACGAAAGAAAGGCTTCATCTTTCTTCACATCTTGGGCTTTGTTCTCAAGTTCTGGTTTTGTGCCTAGGCATTGTTTTGAGGCATTGTTGGTTCTGTCCAATTTCTTATCTTCAGCTTTTTCCTCAGTTTCTTTAGTTTTTCTTGATTCTTTTAACTCCTTGCCACTTCTCAACATGATGGCATTGAGTTGTTCCTTTGGATTCTTCTCGATATCACTTGAAAACATTCCTTGAACTCCGCTAAGATACTATGAATTTGTCCCATTTGAGTTTCAAGGTTCCTTATGGAAACAAATTGATTTTGCAACAAGACTTCATATTTCTGAAGTTGAGCTTCATTCTTGTCAAATCTTTTACCCGATTCCTCCATAAACTTTGTAAGCACATCCTCCAAATTTGATTTCGCCTCTTGAACTTGAAAATCAGGAGGTGGCTTAGGATAATTGTTGTTATTCCAAGAAAAATTTGGATGGTTTCACCATGCTAGAGTATATGTATTAGACTATGGATTCCATTGCTCTCCTTGAAAATTATTGACATAATTTACTTGTTGAGGTGGAGCAAATGGATTCCCCGCTTGACAATCTCTTGACAAATGATTCCCTACACAAAATTCACAAGTTAGAGAACGAGTTTCAATAGCATTTACCTTCAGGGCAACTCCTAATTGCTTTTGGATGGTTGAAAGTTGAGCAGCCGATGCGGTGTAGCTATCAACTTCGTGTACTCCCGCTACTTTCCTTGTTAAATTTCTCTTTGAAGGCCTCATGTAGTTATTGCTTGTCATCACTTCAATCAGATTATAGGCTTCTTCTAGTGTTTTTTATTTCAAGGCTCCCCCACTTGCAGCATCTACCATGGCTTGTATATTTGGCATCAACCAATTGTAAAATGTTCGCACTTGCGACCATATTGGTAACCCATGGTGAGGACACCTCCGTAAGAGACCCTTATATCTCTCCCAAGCTTCATAAAGTGACTCCATATCTTGCTAGAAAAAATTTGTGATGTCACTCCTCATCTTGGTAGACTTGATTGGCAGAAAATACTTCGCAAGGAACACTTGAACTAACTCATTCCAAGTACTAATGCTTCTGGATGGTAGAAAAATTAACCAAGCCTTAGCTTTATCCCGAAGAGAGAATGGGAAAAGCCTTAACCTAATTGCATCATCAGATACCCCATTATGTCGGAATGTATTGCATAGCTCCAGAAAATTTGCGATATGCAAATTAGGATCATTGTTAGACAACCCTGCAAATTGAATCGAATGTTTTATCATTTGAATAATGTCTAGTTTTATCTCGAAGGTATTTGCTTGAATCGGTGGTCTCCTAATACTAGAAGCACATCCCTCAATTGTAGGTCTTGAGTAATCCTTAAGTGCCCTTTGAACTTCTTCTCCTCCTGTATCTACCATTGAACCTAACTCTTCTGTACAGTCCAACACTAAAAATACAGAAATAAAAATTAAAGCACTAAAAACAAAGAAACAAAAAAATAAATAAAAAATAAAAATAAATTACAAACCAAATTAGCAACTAAATAGCTTGTATTGATATTGATAATCTAAAAGCAATTCCCCGGCAATTGCGCCAAAAACTTGTTGTTGATTTTCGCAAGTGTACAAAATCGTGCAAGTAATAAAGTGTAAGAATACAGATGTCGAACCCAAGGGAATTAATAATACCAAGTACCACACTAACCTATCTTATTGCTATTTGATTAATTAGATTTTCAGAATGATTCAATGAAAAATAAAACAACTTAGAAACAAAACAAAAACAGACTTTTATAATTAATACTTTGGTAGGAAATCAATACGATTAAACCTAGGGCATAGATTTCACACCAATTTTATCTTATGCATTGACAATTATCGTTGACCCAATTAAGCTTATTCTAAAGACCAAACTGCCTAATATTTTGCTAACTTTCTCTCGAACAATTAACAAATTAACTCCTAATTACTAACCCGAATTATCTCTAATCAGATTTAAGCAATTGGAGATCATTAAATTCTATGGAATTTATTAGAGCCTCATAGATCGCGGTAACCTATCTTTAGCGTTCGCTCAATCTATGGTTTTATTACCTTAGACTAATTAGGTTTCATCTCTCGATCTCAACCCAACCCATAAAATCATTCAACTCTAGGGCCCTTAAGAATTGAAAGCTTTAAGCACAATAATAAAACTTAAAACAAAACTTAATAAAAATTAGCAACAAATAATTCAATGCATATTCATAAAATTGGGCTACATCTTAGCCCTAGAAAATAAAATTAGTTCATACTTTCAATAATAAAAGCTATTGTATTCATAAACATGAGTATAAGAAAGAGTAGAAAAACTTCTCTAATTGGTGACTCAAAATTGCAGGAATTTGCAATCTCCAAAGAGCAGCTGAACTTCTCTCCCTTGTTCTCCATAAAAATCAGGTAAAGACATCTATTTATACTCCTAGGGTTTTAGGGTTATGATTCCCACTATCCTAATCACTTTAAAACTCTTAAAACAAGAAATACACGTCATAAATTTAATGTAAAAAAGTCCAGAATCGCAGTTGTGCCGCAGCACTGTGTCTAGGCATAGTTGATTCTGCCCCAGAACTCAAAATCTTGACAAGATGGTGGTTTTTAAGCATGATAACGTTTGAATCTTGTCAAGTGATAAACATATGAATTGTAGCCCTTTGAATAAGTTTTCCAACGTTTCAAGAATAATCTCAATCCAAAATCTATAGCTCAAGTTATTGTCAAATTACTGTGGCATGTTCAAAACTATAGCGTTTTCCAGGATTTTCACTTTAACTTCAAATCGCCCAAACTTCTTCGTTTCAGCTCCGAATCATGAACCATTTGATTCTTGTCATCCCACATTCCATCGTTGATATAACCTTCATCTGAATATCATCTTTAAGAACCTGAAAACACTTGAAACATACCTGTGATCCCCTAAAAGACATTTATGAAATAATTAAGTTAAATTTCACAAATTAAACACATTTTTCCACAAATAATCCAATTGAATCACTAACAAAATATGTATTTTAAATCTTTATCAATGCTCTCCATGCAGTTGAGCTATAAGGAAACCTGTAAAGGCGATTACGGTTAGGGGGAACATCATGATTCTCTACGACTTAGGGGCATGTGAGCCTCCAACTGCCGAGTGACATAGGGTAAACCGGTTGACGTACCTATCAACTGAACATTCTCAAAAACCCCAGTATAAATTGCTCCGGCAGCTATAGGAGCAAGGGGATCAAAAAACCTCTTTGGAAGAAATCTAGATCCCTTAGGTCCAGATTTCAACTCTAAGAGCAGAAGAAGAAAGAAAAACCTTTGCTGCTCACTGGGGAGAAATCCACCCTCTATAATAAAAAAAATCAAACACTCCAATAATATATCAGCTAATATAGGCCTTATTCGTTTTCCGACCGAACCACTTTAAAAACGACAAACCCTACACCATTTGCACTGGTCAAGTTACTTTTGTTGATTCCCAGGAATCACGCACTCATCTTGCTCAATTCCCTTTTCCATCAATCAAATATCTTTAGTTGGTGTGGAATTTTGCGTCAACATTTTAGTCGGTGCAAAATCTCGCAACAACAATTATAATGCCCCTTAAAAAATAAAAACCAACAACTAGTTAACTTTGTTGGGCTCTTGCATGCTAGAATTCGAAATCAATTCATGATTATTTTCTTTTTCTTTTTCGTTTTTTAGAACCATTATATCCAAGAGAAAATCTGCTAAGATACTTTATATCCTTGTCTCTTTTTGGTGCAATGTCATTCGGATTGATGTAGATGACAAAGATAAGAGATGCAACATACTACTTGATTTGTACACTTAAGCAAATTTATAAGTTTGAATTTATTGAAAACGGTAATACTACACTGACAAACGAATCTCACAAACCTGACGTGGCACTAAGTTGGTATTACCACGTCAACTCACAACTTTGACTAAATATAAATAGTTGTTCCTTAGGGATGAACGACCGTTCATTGTATAAGGAACAGTCATTCTATAGGGATGAACAGTTATTCATCGTATAAGGAACGACCATTCCATGAGGAAGGAATGGTCGTTCTGTAGGAAGGATGGCCATTCCATCATAGAAGGTTGTTCCTTATGATGGAATGGCCATTCCATAAGGATAGTAATTCCTCATCCAAGAAACGATCATTCCTCCATTCATAACGGTCATTCCTTATAAAGGAACAGTTGTTTCTTAGTTCTATTATCATTCCTCGTCCAAGGAATGGTCGTTCCTCATCCAAGGAAAGATCATTCCTCCATTCATAATGGTCATTCCCTGTGAAAGAATGGTCGTTTCTTAGTCCTAGTCGAAATCATTCTACGACGGTTCTGGTGGGGGCTTGTAATGACTCTCTTTCTAGCTAGTATACTCGTAAAATAACAGTAAAACTTACTAAATATATATATAAAAATATATACATATAAACGAGTATAAAATTATGGGCCCATATTTAATTTTCTTTATACACAAAACTTTACATAATATAATAAAGTCTCAAAATATTAACTTGACAGTTTTGCCCAACCCCCCTTCCGCTGCGTGATATTCCAAGTGACCACATCTCACATGTTTCCTGCAAAAACATTGAAAACAATGGGGTGAGTACTAATTGCTCAGTAAGTAAACCCGCTATGCTACCCTTCTCTCTCCGTTACTTAAATTCTGATTTTTTTTTTCCTTACTTCACATTTCCCCATTCTTCTTTATTCTTTCTCTACTCTTACTCTGTTTTTCTCTCTGTTCTTTCTCTCTATTTTAATTTCCCACTACTCAAATAATGGGCATGGTATTATGCATATATATAATGAAAATGCACAAATTTATAAAATATGCATTTTCTTCTCTATTTTTCTTATTCTATTTTCTGTTTCTTTTCTCTGTATTTCTTTCTTTGCTTCCTTTTCTAGTCTTTCTTTCTTTCTATTCTTTCTCATTCTTTTCTTTCTTTCTCATTCTTTTCTTTTCTTTTCTTATTCTTTTGCCGATCGGACTCGGTTGAGGCATGGATTTGGAACCTTGGCCGTGTAAGTGTATTCTTCTTTCTTGGGTACAGCCCTCATCCACATGTTACGGACTGTACCAATTATTCTTTCTTATTCTTAGGCCGCTCACTAAAGACGGCGTACATGTGGGGAAAATTCTTCTTGTCACTCACGGGGTTCCCCATCGCAACAACCTTTTCTTCTTTTTATCTTTTACACTTCTTTAAATAAAATTCAGTTTTGAACTTCTTTAATATTCACATTTCTTTCTATTTACTCTTTAACATTCTTTAGTACTTTTTCATGCTCTTATGAGTATGTATGCATGTAGATGGTTTCATGCTTATATTTCTTCCTAAATTCACATGTTTAGATGCAATAATGCAATATGGAATGCAAACATGTCATTCTCTACCATCTACAAACTCATCTCAATATAACACATAATCATACTTATACAAACACTTCTCTTTGACATTTCATCAAACAACTTATGTGCACAAAGTAACTCTAATTTGGCTATACTTCTATCTCTTTTCTAAGCCACCAAAAATTGGGAATAAAACCCTCCATATTTAACGCCAAACCTGTCCAAAATATACACTCCAAAATTTCCACTCCAATTCTTCCAAACTTCATCCAAACATTCATCAAACATCAAATACACCAACACAACTTCTCATGGATAAGTTATAATCATCATTCAACACCAAATATATTAACAATTCTTCATATAAAACATACATATGCATAAAAGAAATTCTCTACACAATATTACTTAAAATCTTCTTTGATCCAACTCTCTTTCTCTTAAATCCTATGAACATAAATCATCAAAATTCAACACTTTAAAAATTAAAACTCACTTCTTGGTGCAAGGATCTTACCTAAGGATGCTTGGGATTGAAAATCCACTCAAAAATACCCAAAATCTATGAATTTCCCTTGAAGAAGAATTGAAGAAATTGAGAGAATATGAAGGTGAAGGTGGGGTGAAAATGGGTAAAGAGTGGCTAGGGTTTCACTCTTCAATCCTTGATATAACATAAAATTATATATAGTTTCCCATTTTGCCCTTGCACTTTCTTTAAAATTTCATCTATGTCCCTTAGCCAATTACCATAATGCCCTCATTTTATTACATTCTCCATAAAATTCTATCTCTTTTACCCCTAATGAAATTTTAAGGCATTTTCTTCATATTTTCTCAAAATAACTTTAATAAAAATCAGCTAAGGGTATAAGGGCATAAGTTAAGTTACGTGCCTCAATGTGGGCGTTACAGGGCTACCAACTCAGGTGACACGTGGGGTTATGAGAGAAAGTTTATGAGATACGTTTATCAGCCCAGCTTTATTCTATTAAAATAAATTTGAGAGAAAAATTTTTATAAATATGTGACTCCCAAGATAGTTATCTCGTAAACGAATAGTAAATATAATTTATTCTTCATAATTGATTATTGTCTAATCTAAAGATAAAAGTTATCAAACAAGAACAAGAAGATGCTATGATTAAAAATAGAAGGTGGTCACCATCGGAGATGTTTGTTATTAAGAGTGATCAATTCACAACCCTTTTTTCTCTGTTCCTTGTATTCTTTGTGGCTTCATAAATTCAGTTGAGTAATCACAAAGTATCACGCATTTAAATCTCTTTCTGTACTTTGGCGGTTTTATTTTTTAAAAGAAATTCGATAATTTGATTTTATGCTTATACTTTGCAAATACAAAAACATGTTGAACATAATGTTTTAAGAAACAATAACTATAAATTTGAAACTATAAATTTATGGAGTTAAACCGAAATCTCAAATTCAAATTAAACCAAAATATCCAATTAGGTAACGCTTAAGCGGGCCTAATTCAAAGAAATATTTTAGCTTCATAACTTTCTCTGGATGCTCTAATAACTTACATTGTAACCCATAAAAACTGCCCTGTTGAAGTAGCTAGAGTTGTCAGACAAGCCGAGCGGCTCGCAAGCCGAGTCGGCTTGTGGTTAGCCGAGTCAACTCGGCTCAAGCTCGCTATATAAAATGAGCCGAGTTCGAACATGGGGAGGCTCGGCTCATAGGCTTGCGAGCCTAATATGGCTCGGCTAAGCAGGGTCTATTTGTTATATTTTATAAACTGTGGGGGACTGAAGTGTTATCTATATTATTTAGTTTTAAAAATTTGTAAAAACGACATTTAACCCCTATGTAATTTGTTCTAAAACACAAAATTAAACCCTCAAATTAGATATCCCACATCGACAAACCCTAACCCCTAAATTTGTTCTTGCAAGTATTCATAATCAAAAATCAAAATCAACATAATGGTTATGTTAAGGAAGTAGACGAAGACGAAGATGAAGAAGATGGAGATGGAGATGGAAGCAGCATAAGTCTGCGTAACTCCTGATGCTCTGCAAGATGAAGATGAGATGGAGACGAAGATGGAGATGAAGATGAAGATGAGACGAAGATGAAGATGAAGATGAAGATGAGACGAAGATGAAGATGAAGATGAAGATGAGACGAAGATGAAGATGAAGATGATGGAGATAAAGACGAAGAAAAAGATGAAGATGAAGATGATGATGATGATGATGGAGATAAAGATATGCAGATGATGGAGATAAAGATATGCAGATGATGGAGATGATGGAGATAAAGATGCAGATGAAGTCAAGTCGACTCGAACTCGATCGAGCTCGAGTTCGAGTCCCTTTTCTCTAACTCGACAGGCTCGAGCTCAAACTCAAGCTCAATCCTATAGCAAACGAGTCAAGCTCGATAAATCAAAAACTTGACTCGGCTCGGCTCATTTACAGCCCTAGAAGTAGCTTGGGTCCATTGGCCTTCAAAGAAAAATTGAAAGGGTTTTAAGAGAACAAATCTGAGTATTTAAGCCTAATATACTTTACCAAAGTCTTGTATTGGAGTTTTTGTGGAGTTAAATCCTCGATTAATCCCATTTAAGCTTACTTGACAAAAATGGCCATTAAAAACTTTTTTGCTCTTCAAGTCGTTACTTTTAATCATGGTTTTAAAACCCGGACCGGCTCGACCGGTTTAACCGGTTGGACCGGGGCCCGAGGCCTTCTTCAGGTCGAGTTACCCTTTCAATTGTTTCAAGTTTGAAATCTAGTAAACACACCCCTAATTAATATCATCGGTCCTTGAAGGTTTCAAATCCAGTAAAACACACCCTTTGGCCAAATGCAAATCGGCAATGACCTCCCCTTTTCCAACGACCTTCCCCCTTCCCTTGCTATCGAAAACCACCTTCTGACTTTCTCCGAGGCCATGAAGCTTCATCTCCTCCCCTCGTCGCGCGATGTTTCTTTGTCCAGCAATTTTTCTTCCATTTCTCGGCATCAATCGGCCTTCTCGGGCATCGATAGGCCTCCTTAGCCACCGATCTACCTTCTCCCAAACTCCCTTGCCGTCGTTCACGAAGATCCACATTCCACAGTCATCTCGCCAAAAAAAGCCACCGTGACCATTTGACATCCACCATCAATCTGCCATTTTCCGGCGATGCCTTAACTTTCCAACTGTCGATTCATCCTCCCCATCACCCGATCTACTCTCCCTAGTGTGTTGCCGCCGCTTTCCCAATCGATAGCCGATTTGCGTTTGGCCAGGGGTTGTGTTTGCTAAATATCAAACCTATAGGGTTTGATGGTATTTATCAAGGGTATGTTTGTTAGATTTTAAACCTATCAAACCATTGGTTAAACCGTCGATTTAACCGATTAACCCATGACTCGGTCACCTGAACAGGTCACCCCTTGGGTCGGGTTTTAAAACCTTGCTTTTAATGACCAAAATTGACGATAGAGCACCACTATCTATGGCTACTAAGGCCACCACATTCTATCCTTCAAGCAACTCTATGAGATTATTTGTTTTTCTTTTTGGAGTTAAATCCTTGATTAAGCCCATTTAGGCTTACTTAACAAAAATGGGCCTCTACATTCTATCCTTCAAGCAACCTCGCAACATCAGCAGTTTATGCTTGGTAAGACTCGAACACGTAACCTCCCACATGGTTCCTAAGGTTACTCACCGTTGTACCTTTTATTTGTATTCCATCAATGACAGCACATAGCCGCATACTTAACAATGGGCGAAGATGAAGGTTTCGCAATGCACATGTAAGTGCATCAATGGCTTGGGCTACTAAACATTGATGCCATGTAGACATGCTGCCCTATTGTGTCCACGTAACGGCAAGTCCATACAAAAATTTGCTGGGCCCATAAAGTGAACAGTGTTTTTGTAATATGATATACTTTTGGACCTAACTATCAATCTCGAATACTTTACGAGAGGCTATTATCAATGTTTAAACCTTATCATATCTATGAATATGATAAATTTTATAATAATATGGAATTTGAATATGGGATCAATGCTCCAATGAGCCTGGACCTGACATAGGCCCACAACCTTACTAGGTGGTCCCCAATTCACAGGACCATATGCTAACAAGGTGCCATGTGTATTATATGAAAACATTGTATGGTCGAGTTATAAAGCTAGAGCACAACTGCAAGATGCTATGTATGATAAGCAAATGGCGTCCATCTTAAGTGATTTTTTTAGAGACTGATCACATGTACACAGCATTTTTCTCATGGGTTTTCTAATTAAAGCGGCAGACGTTTTAACATAGACACCCTGAGGTTTATTGAAAAACAACATAGAGATTCATTGGTTTCATAATAGAATGCTTACATTCTTATAATTGATCGACGAAAACTTAATTATGACACAAAAATTTAGGTGCAATGACCAATGTATTCTTATTTTATCTTTTGTCCTACAATTACAAGAAGTTAGATATTGAGATTTATCAAACAATTAAAACATTAAATACATAAAAACTTGAATTTTTTATAACCATTACTTTTCACTAGAGGTGGAAAATTTGGGCCGGGTTAGGCGGGTCAACCCTAACCCGGCCCGAGAAAATGAGGGTTAAGCCTGGACCGCCAAGATGGCGGTCCGGGTTGACCCTAACCCGGCAGCAACCCCCGGGCGGGCCGGGTTGCACAATGGCAACCAGCAACCCGACAGGTTGCTATTTTGTCTCTTTTGCAAGAGACCCGGCAACCCGCCGGGTTGGTTGTGTGCAACCCGGCGGGTTGGCAGTTACAACCCGCCAACCCGGCGGGTTGCAACAGCCAACCCGCCGGGTTGGCCGAAAAAAATAAAAAAAAAATAAAAATTTTTATTTTATTTTTCAAATTACCCCTTTACCCTTGAAATATAGCCGTTTTATAGCCGTTGAAAGGGTCTTTTTCGTCATTTCTCTTTCCCATTTTTTCCTATAAATTGGCCCTAAGTTCTCACATTTTTCTCACAACTCAAATTCTCTCATTCTCTCATATTCTCTAATCTCTAATCTCTCAATTATTCATTTATTAGTTTTTGCAATTTGCTCATATTTTAATTTTTATTAGTTTTTGCAATTTTTAATTCATATTTCCAATTTTCCAAATTCCAATTTCCATACTCCAATAAGTCTAATTTTTCTTATATTATAATTTTATTGTATCAAAATTGAATTAATATTTGAAATGTTAACAAACAAAAAAAATTGAATTGAATTATTGATATTAGAAAAGTTAATTAAAAACAATTATATTTATAATTATTTATTTGAAAAGTTAAATAAAAAAACAAAAAACAAAAAAAAAAAAAAGGAAAATCGGGCTAACCCGGCCCAACCCGCCACCTAACCCGGCGGGTTAGGGCTGGCGGGCCGGGCTGGGCCAGCCATTTTGGAGAAAATGGCGAGCCGGGCTCGGCCTGCCTTTGTTGGCGGGCGGGTTAGGCCCGGCCCGCCAAACAAAGTAACCCGCCGCGGGCCGGGCCGGGGGGGTTACTTTTCCACCTTTACTTTTCACAAACTTTTATCAATTACAAGAGTGTAAGTATTTTATTCTAAAACATGTGGGTTCAGGCCCAATTTGTGCCCGATGCTTCAAGGCCCAGGCCCAAATAATCAAGGATCGATCCTCGGCCCATGAGATATTAGGGCGACAATTTTTTTTTTTTTTTTTTTTTTGTAAAATTCTATTTTAATCCTTACATTTATTGTCAATTTTATATTAAATAGGAGGCTTTGAATATTCTCCAGAGGTTAAAAGGAAATTGGAGAGGGGGGTTTGGGCCCGAGCTTGAGACCAATCCTAGGACCGATTTTTTGGGCTAAGCTTTTTGGGTCCGGGCCTAATTCCCACCTCTAATTACAAGAGTGTAAGTATTTTATTCTAAAACACGTGGGTCTCTTTTTTTTTCATTAGACCTCTGAGGCACCATCTTCAATCCAAATATAATTTAATTAAGTAACATATTATTATTTATAGGGTTTGAATGTAATGTGACAATTACATCTGGATTTTATAAAATATGCTTTTGTTTTCTAAGCAAAAGAGAATTTGTTGGGAATTAATATTGTGTTTTATCATAAGAACAAATGTAAAATGACACAACTTTTCATCGGTATGACCAAAAACTGATCCGTGAAAATAGTCACCAAAAATGACCTTAATATATAATATCATATGATTTGGAGATGAGAAATAAATTATAGTGATGCAAAACAAGTGTTGCACCTCTTAATTTCCGACATATTAGTACAAAACTATATTTTCTTGGTTTTTTCAACAAAGGAAAATGCTTCATATATTCTCAGCATATACTTAAACCCATCTAAGCTCAAATTTTGAACCATTTCAGTTATTTAAATTCAAATGTTTCCCCTTTAACATCCATCAATTAAGTTTGAAATTAGCAAGTAAGGGATGGAGATTATTAACAGGCGATGTCTTCTTTGGCTCTTTATGGGGAGTCTTCTTCTCCTGAATTGCTCTGCTAAAGCTGACAAAGGTGATTCTCATTCTCTCTTCCTTCTTGTATTAATTGCTCAATTTGCTAACAAAACTTTATGTTTGTATTCAGATTTCCCTTCGCCCCTTAAAAATGTCAATTTAGCACCTTACCAGAAGTGGATAAATGCCTATAAGTGCATGCAAAATGTAAAGTATCTAACTTCTTCATTTATACTTCTAATCTTCATAAAAACATCTCCAAAATTATTATCTTTTGTTTTTTTAATTTTGGTAAATTTTTCCCTGGATTACGCCCAGGCCCATCTGTTGTCTTAAGGTTTTGGTTAAATATGAAATATTTATAGCTTAAAACTTGTGGGTAAACAGGTATCTATTGGTAGGGGTATTAAAAAAAATCTGGCCCATCATCGGCCCAGTCTGGGCATTATATTACACCTGGGCCCGGCCCGGGCTTTGGTAAAAAAGTTCGGGTCTAAGTATATTATATGAGATTATGAAAAATTACATACAGACCTGCATGTAAAATCTAATAAAACCCTTAAAAATTCCATAGCACCCTGAAAACTATCTTAAGCTCTCTTTTAATGATGTATAATTAAAAATAACCTCGTAATAATTCTCCAGCCCCCACATATTTAAGTAAAATTTTAAAACCCTCATCTTCGGCCAAGTAGGCCCTGCCCGGGTTTGTAAAACCCGAACTTTTTCTTGGACTCATACTTGTATTTCGTAGTCGTATTATTTAAGCCTCACCTAAACTTTTTTTAAGTCCAAAAATCAATTAACTTATTCCAAAATTAACCTTTTCCTAATCCTTTTAAACTTCTCTACTTTCCTAATTTTTTTTTTAATTTATCTTCTTCTTAATCCTTTAAACTTCTCATTTATCTAATTATGATAAACAACAAAGTAAATAACAAATTCATTTAAAAACAATCCATCTTGAAATTTTGCTCAAATATACTTTGTGATTTGGAAAAAAGTTATCAAACCCATAAAAACAAACAAAACAAAGGTTGGAAAAAATATTTCAGTCATGATTTTGCACCGGAAATATTCTTTCCAATGTTGTTTTTGGTTCGTTTTTATGGATTTTCCATAATTTTTTCTAAATCATGAGATTTTAGGAAAGAAAAGAAGTTGTAAAATATTAGAAAATGGGTAATTTTGAAATAAATTAAAATTAAAATTTATTTATTTATTTTTAATTGATTTGAAAGATTTGAAAGAGTTTGGATGAGGCTTAAATAACACCACTCTTTTAAAAAAACGATCGAGGTTCTTACATCCCTGTCAATTGGCCTGATTATCTCTCAAATTTTGATTGTATCTTCACTATGGTTAATGAATATATATTTGGTGTGGGTTGGATTGGAATTTGAATAGCTTTCAGATGTGTGCCAAAGCAAGAACGTATTGAATATGTCTGGGATTGTTGATGTATCCCAAAATGAGTTACCGAATTACTGTGAGGCAGGTGGTTGCGGAGACCACATCAAAGATATTCTCGACTGTATTCATTTGGTCAAGAATGACTTTGTATTTTATAATGGGGCCATTCTAGATATCATACGTGGCAACATTACTGATGGTTGCGACAATTTTCACGGTATTCTTTTTCTTTTATATATCTTCATTTATTTATTTAATTTTTAAACCCACCTCACCTATTAAACAGTTTATTATTTGCTTGTGCTTGACTGGCAGCTTTCAGTACAGCTAAATATCACAAGAGCGGAAGCACAAGAAGAAACATACCACTTCTACTCACACTTGTGTTAATTATAGTCTTCATTATTTAAATTCACTCAGGGCACTATTCGAATAATCTCATCATATCGCATATTATGTACTTTATGCATTACACAAATAAGTAAAGTTTTATTCTAAGCTTTTTTATTTCATATTTTAAGTCATCAAAAATAGCCATAGAAAAGACGCTCTAACAATGAAATTTCATTTAAACACGTCAAGTTAAGATGGTAGAAAAAGGGAAAAAAATCATTAATATATAGTTATTAACCTCAACTCAGAACCGGAATAGGAGGGAGCTCAGGTCCCAGCATTCCTCCGGCCAACACGGGCAACAAAACCAGCTTTGATTGGAGCAACTGACGGTCCGGAGCCACACTGCAGAAATGAAATCATAAAAATTAGGTCCAATTGTGAGTAACATCCAGGTAACACATTGTTAACACAAGCCGATGGAAAAATTTATTTTACCTTCTCACATCTGAGAAAGAAGAGACGATTCTCCTTCGAAAGTACCGTGTCGGGACTTTTGCACCCAAAACATTTAAGTACAAGATGTCAAATATTATAATGAAAAAAAATAAATACAACCAAGTTACAGTTGCACATTTGATAACTATTTTTTTCCATGTATGGCACAAAAACTTAAAAACAAGATACTTACTGACATAACGACGCAGTATCAGTTCAAAATTTTTGGGAGCAAATCTACCCTTCATAACCAATCTTTGTTGTCCGTCAAGTGATCCACTTGTACCCAGTTCCACGAGCAAGAATGCCATGACATGGTCTGGCTGCCGATGCATGCTATATTTTCCAATGAACAAAAGAAAAAGAAAAAGATATTCAGTATGTACTTTTGTAGGTTTTTTGATAACCTAAAATCCCTCAACCCCTCTCAAATGTTCATCAAGGTTTAAACCAGTAGTTATTGCTGGATCCTACACCGTCACTGTGACAAAACTTGTCGAATATAGCATATCAAGAAAGTGGACCAAAGCAGAGTTGTGCACAAGGAAATGCCCATTCCCCCTTTTCATTAGACAAAATATATAAACTCATTTTTTTTTTTTTTTTTTTTTTAAATTAGCTGACTGATGAAAGTAATTTTAGGAAATTGGATACGTATGTAAAAAGAAAAAAAAAAAACTTCCGATGATACAAATGAAAAGACAAAAGTATATAATATTACCTTCATTGATAACAGATAATAGTATCACCTTCATGCTATAATTTCAGTTTCTTGACCTCTTGATTATGACATAATGCCTTCACTACTCAACCCAAACCTTGGGGCTAATGCAAATTGCAGTTTACGAAGTCAAACCGAGAAAAAATACAAAATAAAACAAAGCTGGATTCAACAGCAAATTTAAGGAAAAAGTATTACCATGTTACAAACAAAAGTAGGAATAGAATTGGAACATACATCTTGCAGAGATCCATGAAATTCACAAACACAGTTTCTTTGTTCCCTCGCGAAGAACTTGGGGAGGTCTCATAACAGTTCTACGCCTATCTCCAGCAAGTTCAGGATTATTTTCTCGGAGAACATTAAAGAGCCTACCGAGAAGCTTCACAAGCAGGAGACAAAAGCAAAAACAAAACAGAGGTATAAACACCTTACCAAAATAGAGTACACACTATACTACAAATAAACATCAGTATCTTCTGCAAACAGAAAATGGGGAAACAAATATATGATGCCACGACAGATATATAACAAGCAAATTAAAATCAAATTAACAATTATGCCACCATAGATATGCACATTCTGTTTAAACTAAATTAGCAATATCCAAAGACCAATAAAATTAATGTGTATTGCAAACATCAAGCTAAAAGACCCTTCCATGACCTCAAAAGCAGAGACCACTAGGACAGACAAATTTCACACAACAATAAAAAGGGGGCAACTATTTTCACGATCTACTTAAAGTCTAAGAAAGGAGGATCAATTTAAGAACACCCAAAAGGTGATATATAAAGATTACCCCTTTAGCAAAACTAGGAACCAGCTACCAGAAGATCTGATCATCATTACAAATGATTTATGGAAGAATAATCAAGAATGCCTCAACAGACACAAATCATAGTCAAGAGCACCTCAAGAGTCAACAACAAGAAGACATTTGAGGTTGCATTTTGAGTAGTCACTATCCCAAGGAGCAACAAAATTCGACCTTAACAGTCCTCTAATCCTGCAAGGAAGCAATGAAACTAGGCAATTTGAAGATAATTAAAAGTAGATGATAGGAGACTCTTGCTTTCCATTTTCTAGATTCTTATCTTGTAGACATCCTCTGAGCAAGGATTTCACTCCTTTTGCTGTATGTTTAGTGTGTACACTTTTTATTTATCCAGAAGCATATGTAATGTCGCCCAAGCATGACTAAAGTATCATATGCCACAAGGTAAGTTTTAAAAGATTCAATTATGTTGAGTAGCACATAGATGTAACACAAAATATTAGGCACATAACTTAGCATTACACACAGAATTAGCAAAATGTACTTTCAACTTGATTGTAACCTGTAAATTCACCAATAAACATACAAGGCCACTCAAGAAAGCACTATCCTAGAGATAAAATATTACAAAATTAATTACAATTAAATAAGTAATAAACCTCCTCATATTCATAATCACGATCACTCCCTTCCCAAGGTTAACACGGTTGCACGGCAGCCCCTTCTGCTTCTTCATTCTCCCCTGCACGATCTAAATGGGCAACAAAACAGCATTTCTTAGATTAAAAAATTAAAGAGAAAAATCGGTCAATGTAAAACAAGCATGCAATAACTTTACTGCTAGCCTGCTACATTGACCACTAAATTTATAAAATGCAATTTCTTAACATCCAAATTTTCTCCAGAATTCCCAGTCTCCTCGTTCAATATACTGGCCTCTACCTAAAATTTTTTATAAAGCATTGCAAGTCAATTACTGCTTCATTTAATGAAAAAAAAAACCATTCAATTAAAGCTTTCCCTTTAAAAGTCTTATAACTTACTGGTTTCTTCTTCTTCTTTTTAGAACCAGTAAAAGTGCTTTCAAGGCCCTCAGAGACTGCAAATAAACACAAATTACCTATTCGGATAAAAAAGTAAAGCATGAACAGTATTTTATGAAAAAATAACAGATAATAAGTTTCTCTAATTCAAATACCTGACAATGAATCAGTTTTATCATCCAATTTATTGACTGCAGCATCTTGAATCACAACCTTCTTCTTTTTCTTCTCCTTGGTAGGATCAAAAGGTGCAAGCTTCACAGAAGAAATTAAAAAAACAAAACACAGCACTTCAATCCACCACTCATTAGCCAGCCCTATCGATAAAAACGTAATAACCTTACTTCTGCCACGTCATTCTGATTTTCGTCCTCCATCGATATAGTCACTACAAAACATGAAATTTAAAAAGAATTGATAAAAGAAAAAGAAAAAGAAAATAAAAACAACCAAACAGAAACTTAAAATCAAATCCGAAAAGTTGGAACTTTATGAAGAGAGAATCAAACAATCATTTTAATTATAATATTAGAAACATGTAAACAATAAAAGCAATAAGAAATCATACAATTGAGTCACTTGCCCCACTGAAGAAAGTGTTTGGTGTATGATGAAATGAAACCCTTGTTGGTTTGTCGTGTGTTGAAATTGGGCCTATTTCATGAATCAAACGAAGTACATTGCGTTGCTTTTGGTCTCTCGCTAACAAACGCCTGTTATTTGCATGCCTTGATCACCTAAACATCAACAAGATAGACATGAATTTCATATATTCTCGTAAGATCAATTTGACCGCATTTACCTTTATCAAAAGAGTTTTTGATACTCTTTATAGGAGTCAACTTCTGATTTAAAAGAGGGTTATTATCGGTCATTTGATGAATAAAGTATCTGTTTATTGATACAAAGAAATTTATATTCTTTTTTCTTTGAATTGATAATAACCCTTTCATTGATTTTATTCAGAATACAAGAAAAATAACAGCTTAACACAAATACTCAAAGATAGAAAAATAGGTAAACCTTATGTTAAATTTTTTTTTAGGCAGATTATCAATTTAGTGTTACATTTTTCAAAAACAATAGTCTTATTATCATTTGACTGACATGTCTTTTGGAAGACAAATTAAAAACACACAAGTTTTATTTGTATCAAAAACATGATTTTTGACGGTGAAAAACCGTTACAAGAAGGAAATTATGATATTTCACCTATCAATCCAATTTGAAAAACAATTGGCCTCCAGGTAATAATACCCAAACATATAATTTTTTTTTTTTTTTTTTTGTGACTGGGATGTCTGAACCAGCTTGTACGCATCTCAACTAATCTTTCGAAACCTTAAAGTGAATGATCGAGTAAATCTCCTCAGTGGCCACCCTGCTAATGTCTGTGGGGACTTGAACTCAAGAACCCATATTGAACCTTTTTACTTTATTACCATCAAGCCCCATAGTGGTGGTTTATCCAAATATGTGATTTAACTTTTAAGCATGCATAAATAAATCATCCTAGATAAGGCTATCAAGAAATTGAGAATTGGTTAAAAGACTTATGTTATTTTAGTGGTGGTTTGATTTTTTTGTAATTATTTTAATTTTTTGAGTTTATTTCATTTACCCCATTGTAATATGTATTCATTGTTAGGGGGTGTTTGGATCGAGTTAATAATAGATAACTAAGGTAATATTTTTTAAATTAAGCAGATGACGATGTTTGGTTGGTTTGTAAAAAATTATTCGCATAATATTTTATGACAAACAATAGCATTTGGAGGGTATATTTTCGCGAATCTTAATACCGGAGAGGGGGGCTGTTATTAAAACTTACCATAGTATTGCAATTTTTTTCCCATGTTGCCCCTAAACAGTTGAGCATTTTGTCCAAATTAACCTTATATATGTTAATATTTACAAAACACTCAATCACTCATGTAGACACTTTTGTCCTCACTTTTTAAATTTTTCGAACGACATTGCCCTTGTTATTGTCATTATTTAAAAAAAAAATGTCATTATACCCAGAACTAGCCACTACCGGCAGCCATCATTGACCGCCGCGTGGAGGTTGCCAAAAGTCGCCATAATAGCGTATGACCGACCGTATATGGTCGGTCGTGCGCTGGTGAGGCTTTTTCTAACCATGGATCTGTCGCTGGTGAGGCTTTTTTTGACCATGGATCACAGATCCATGATCGGAAAAAGCCATATCTGGCTATTTCACAGCCAAAGATGTAGCCGTGAAACGGCAACTAATCTAGTCGTGAAACATCTGGGTCTTTGGTCGTGAAACGACCAAATTTGTGGTACTGCCGACGTCATGACTAGATTTTTGGCACTGCCAGTGGTCGCCAACGGTGGTGGCTGGCTGCCAACAATGCCTTGGCATGGGTAAGAGTGTTTTTGTTAAGTTTAAAACGTTTTTGGTTGTTAGAGTGTTTTTGCTAAATCTGAAAAGTAGCGGTTAAAAAAATTATTCAAAAAATAATAATAAAAAATACTGTTATATTAATATTTAAAAAAGAGGACAATTTAGTAATTTATATAGCATACTCACCTATTTATCCTCCTAACCAAACATATTATTCACTAATTTATTCGAACCAGCTAAAAACATTTTCTAAATATTTTTAATAATTTTTAAGGTGATTTTTTATTCCGCTAATATAATATCTCCTCGTAATAAAACATTATATGATCCCAAACCCCCTTATTTGTGAGTATTAATACCCACATCTCACAAACAGACAACTGACGTCCGTTTCTTTGCTCTACAGTCTTGGTCTGGGTCTTGGTCTTGATCTTGGTCCAATATCAATATCACCCATGGGAGAAGTTATTTTGTCTTTCATACAGCGACTATATATAGTGTATTCTCAGCCATTCATTTTAACTTTCATTTTCAACATTTAAAAGATTTTTTGGGTTATTGATTAAGAGAGACAACTTAAAAGCCAACGTCGGAGAAGATTTCAATGACTTTATTTATTTACATTTTATTGTGGAAGTTGAAATGGTCATTGTTTAGTCGAAAAGAGATTGAACAACATAAGGCTCTGTTTTTTGTCATTTGTGGAGAAGTTATTGATAGTACTATTCTGCTTTCCATTTCCAAGAAGTTTCCTCCCATTTCTTTTTGATTTTCTCTTCCTTTTTTATGATTTTACTATTCCTTGGGATTGGCTTTAAGTTTCTACTCCTTTATCTTATAATTATTGAAAAGCACTAATTTATTCTTTTACACCAAATCTCGCTTTACCTATCATATTTTAATGACATTAATCCTTTTGAGGTTTGATAAAATAATTAAACTCTTTAAGGTTTTACATGTAAAAATAAATAGTAAGATGACAATTTATTTAATAATTGTTAACTCATAACTTTATAAATTCTGATGGTTTACTAATAGTAAGGGGATTTTGTTATCTCATAAATCTTGGAAATATTATGTTATCAATTATCATATCAACTTGAGGGGTGTCTATCATTTAAATCTTTTATATAAGGTTTCTAATAAAACAATAGGGTCTTACTTAGTATGAATTCAATATCGGTCAAAAAGATTTTTTTTTCATTAAAAAATATATATAATTTTTTTATTGTTGATACCTAGGAAAAGTTCATGTGTCATATAATATAAAATTTTGTTATTTTTTTTATTTGAAGAGGTTCAAATTTTGAGCTTATATGGTAATTAAATTCTTTTATTTTATTTTTTTTTCCCAATTTTATGTTGGAGCCCTATATGTTTTGATATGTCAAAACCAGCAAAATTGTTATAGAAGAACTAATAGATAACTCAATTTCTATAAATTTTTACATGAAGAAATAAAATAGATAACTCGCTAATTATCCATCCTTCCCACTTGCACGATAGCAAGTAATTGGACTTATGAAAATGTGGAGGATCATTGAACTTGGTCCATTCAGAGACGGAGCCACTAAGGGGTGACTTATGGAGAATTCAGTTAATCCCCTTCCATTATGTATTTGTCACAAAAGCCCCCTTTTCTTCTGTAAAAGTCTTTGTGCCACCACTTTTTCCATGTTTTGATTTTTTTTTTTCTTCAACCTTTTTGGAATTATAAAATTAAATTTTTTCGTCTATTTTGACTAATTTTTTCGTTCATACGAAATAGAAATATCAATTGGTGCTTCAAGTTTATATATGATCAATTTTTGGTATTTTTTATCTATTACTTTTAATATTTAAATTTTTTTCTTTTAATTTGCCCCCACTCAACCAAAAGTTTGTCTCAATCACTGGGTCCATTTGCTTCTAATAAAAGATAAAACATGTTTGATTTAAAATTCAAAAACACTTCGTTAATATAAATTAAGAAAAATAAAAAGATTTAAGATAATAATACAAGAAAACATCTCATTAATATATAATATAAATAATAATATACATGAAAAATAGTTATGATATTCTTTATATCATTAATTAATTTTTGTAAATTAAGAGTGTTATTAACTTATAGTCATCATTTATGAAGATGATGACACAAATTTAGCAGAAGAACGTTTGTGTGGGCTCACCCACTATCATCTCATATATATCCATGTAAACGATTTATTTATTTATTAATTATTTCTGTTTTTATTTATTTGAAGTCTGATTTTTCTTTCTTTGGATGACAAATTGACAATCACAAAGCATATTAATTAAAAGAGTAAATAAAAACTAGTTTTTGGATTTTCTCCATAATTTTTTTTTTTAATAACTGGAAGTGTTTAGGTCAGTTTGCGTGTACTTCAATTAATCTCTTGAAGCTTTAAAGTTAATGACCAGGTATATCTTCTAATAGTCATCTCCTGGTGCTTTAAAGTTAACGATCAGATATACCTTTCAATGACTATCCTTATTTAGAGATTGAGGTGATTAAAACTTAAAATCTCTTGATAATATATCCAAAAATCTTTATCTAATCAATAGATCAAAAGGTGGTTAATTTTCTTGATAATTTGGTTGCTTGAAATAATAATGAGAAATGGGATCAAATTAAATGGACTATTTGGTGCATTAATTTTCGCCACATACAAATAAAAATGAAACACAGTGATGCATGAACCAAAACTGCAGCTGATGATGATAATTAATTAGAGCAAAATAACAAACAAAAGTCTTAATTTTGAAAAATTGAATGTCATGGCTTTGACTCCGTGCCCAAATAGCCAAAATATGATTGGCTAAATGAAGTGTCACCATTTACCAATAGCTTTGGATACATTAATCTAATTATTAAAAAAAAAATCTAAGTAGTGGAAGGCGGCTGTAACGTGTAGGGCGGTGGTGGAAACTAGAATTAATATTTATATTTATATAATATAATTTGGGAATTATCATATCTGTTTGGTCACCAACTTGGCCCCACAAATCCTCTCGATTTTCAAAATTGTGCATTTTTTTTAATTTTTATTTTAATTAATTGATTTATAACGCAGCCGCCGGTTCACAGTGCCCACTGCCTACTCTCAAAGTCCAACGTGTTGTGGGGGCTTCCATTATTATTATTATTATTATTATTATTATTATTTTTTGACAACCACTCATCTCCATCTTTAATCGGCCCTACTTCCGTCTTTTCCATTCTACATTTCCCTCGTTTTATACGCAACGTTTCTCTTTATCATTTTGTATCTTCTCTTATTTTTTAAACATTTTGGCTCCCTTTGTTTCGTTTTTTTGGAATACTATTATTATTTCTAAAAAAGTTAAATAGTAAAATATCATTATTCCTAAAATATTATTTTATATTTTTTAATTTCTTTTAAACTTTCTAAATTTATTAATCTAATTAAACACCTCCAAATATTTTTTTTAGAAATTACAAAAACACTCCAACCACCCTCCGACGGTGGTGACCAGTTGTCCGTATTTAATGGGTGGGTTGGAAGTGTTTTTGTTAACTTTTAAGATTTTATTATAGGGGTGTTTAGTAAATGAACAAACATAGGGGATATTTTTGTTAATTTTCAAATCCTACATCATAATACAAGCCCAATTTAATTTTTTTTCAAAAGATTATTCTAAAAACTATCAGAATAATGAACCAAACGGAACCTTTTAAACCCAAAAACATTCTTAATTAATTGTGGTTCTACCTAAAAGTTTAAGGCTTCGTTTGGTTCGCTTTTGGAAATACTATTATTAGTATTCCCAAAAAAGTTAAACAGTAAAATGTCATTATTCCCAAAATATTATTCTATATTTTTTAATTTCTTTTAAATCTTTTAAATTTGTTAATTTAACTAAACACCCCCAAAATATTTTTTTTAGAAATTGCAAAAATACTCCGGCTACCCTCCGGCTGTGGTGGCCGGCTGTCCTTATTTAATGGGTGGGTTGAGGGTGTTTTTGTTAACTTTTAATATTTTATTACAGGGGTGTTTAGTAAATAAACAAACATAGGGGATATTTTTGTTAATTTTCAAATCCTACATCGTAATACCCACCCAATTTAACTTTTTTCAAAAGATTATTCTAAAAACTATCAGAATAATGAACAAAACGGAGCCTAAGTTAACATAATATTGGTCAAACTGACCTTTTACATGAAAGTTTGGCATTATATTATTCCAATAAATCCCTTCACATGAAACTTAAATTTTAATATGAGAATTCAAACTTTAAACTTTTAGCTTTGACACATGTTAAGTTAATCGGTGAGATGACAACTTAACAGTTATCTTCTAAAACTATCCTTGGGTGATCGAGTGATCGAATAGAAACTCTTGGGTGTATTACTCAAGAGATCTTGAGTTCGATTCCCCTTGGTTATTGTCAGAGTTTGAGTTGGAAGGAAGGTAGAAGAGGCAGAACACTGCCGAAGAATGCCAATGGATAGAAGCTTGACAAAGTGATTGAAACAGTGTTGAAGAATGTCAAGAAAAGAGATAATAAAAGACAATAATTTTATGTATATTTCTTATATTGTAATGAGTACATCAGCCAATTTATATAGTGGCTTTGAATACAATAAAGGTAATGAAATACTACATAAAGGAAATGTAATAAGGTCTTAATTACAAAATATTACAATAATCAATTAAATAATTGTAAATCAATAATTGCTTGATTCCAGCATAAATATCTCCAGCATTCCATATTTCATCACTCCCCCTCAAGTTGGTGGTTTGTAGATGTCAATACCCCCAAGCTTGGGTAAAAAATAAGAATGCTGACGACTACATAAAGGCTTCGTGAAAATGTCTGCTGGTTGTTCTGATGTTCGTATGTGCATGGTCTTGATAATCCCTTCTTGAATTTTCTCCCTGACGAAATGACAGTCAATTTCTATATGTTTGGTTCTTTCATGGAAAACTGGATTTGCTGCGATATCATTAGCAGCTTTGTTATTGCAGTATAAAGTGACTGGTTTTCCTGTTTTCACTCCTAAATCTTTGAATAATCCAAGAATCCAGACAATCTCACAAGTTGTTTTTGCCATCGCTCTATATTCTGCTTCAGCCGAGGAAAGTGATATTGTTGATTGCCTTTTCGTTTTCCATGATATAAGGGATCCTTTAATTTTAATGCAAAATCCTGTAAGAGACTTTCTAGTCATAGGACAGGTACCCCAATCTGAATCGCAATATGCTGTGATGTCGAAATTCCTATCTCGAGGTAAAAGGAGTCTTGATCCAGGACATTCTTTTAAATACTTAAGTACCTTGATCGTTACATCCATATGAGATTGTTTTGGTCCATGCATGATCTGACTTAGTATATAGATTGCATAACTTATGTCAGGCCTTGTCATGGTGAGATAGATGAGTCTTCCTATGAGTCTCTAATAAGGAGATGAGTCTTGTAACAGAGGATCATTTTCTGAAGAGGATGTCTCATGGTCATATTACTGTGATGTGAGTTTGATGTTTTGTTCCACAGGAATGATGTTGGGTTTGCATGCTTATAAACCAGAATCGGACACAAGTTCTAAAACATATTTCCTTTGACTTAGAGAAGTACCTGCTGGGAAACGTGCAATCTCAATGCCCAAGAAATAATTTGGTTCCCCTAGATCTTTTATAAGAAAATGTTTGTTGAGATGCTCTTTCAGGGTACGAATGTCATCCTCATTGTTCCCAGTGATTAGGAATATCATCAACATAAATTATAAGAGCAATGAAGGTGGTACCTTTATGCCATGTGAAAAGAGAGTAGTTATGCTTGGATTGAGTGAATCCCATGTTTATTAGAGCCTTTGTGAATTTTGTGTTCCATTGACGGGATGCTTGCTTCAAACCATATAAGGACTTGCGTAGACGACAAACCATATTCTCTCCCTGTCTACGAAGTCCAAGAGGAAGATCCATGTAGATTTCTTCATAAAGATCTCTGTGAAGAAAGGCATTATGGACGTCCATTTGATGAAAGGGCCAGTCACGTATGACAGCAATAGACAAGAAAGCCCGAACAGTGACATGCTTGGCTATTGGGGAAAAAGTGTCTTGGTAATCAAAACATTTTCTCTTGGTGAAACCTTTAGCAACGAGACGAGCCTTGTAGCGCTCAATGGATCCATAAGCACGATGCTTGATCTTGTAAACCCATTTGCAACCAACGGGTTTCTTATAAGAAGGACGTGGAACAAGATCCCAGGTATGATTCTGAGAGAGAGCACTGAGTTCACTGGCCATGGCTTGACGCCAATGTATATGGGGAACAATGTAAGAGTAGCAAAAAGGCTTTTGTTGGGCGGAAATCTGATTGATACAAATCTTATGGGCAGGAGACAGTCGATCATAAGTAACATAGTTGGAAGTAGGGTAAGTAGTACCTATGGTAGTGTGGATGGTAGGGAAAACATAGTCTTCTATCCAAACAGGTGGACAAGTGACCCTTGTGGAACATCTTTTAAGAGAAACAGGAACAATAGGAGTATTATCCAGTGGAGGCAAATTGGGAAGCTGGTTCTCTAGAGATGGATTAGGACATGTGGAAACTGGTTCTGAGGTCGACATGGAGGGTCCCATATCATGAATGGGATGCATGGTATAATAGGGTCCTGATAGATCAGCTGCTGAAGGATCTTCCAAAAAAGGTAGAGACTGCGGAGATTCATTATAAGGGGACCTATCTAAAAAAGGAAAGGAATCTTCAAAACCACATCCCTAGAAATCAGGAATTTTTCTGAGGTGATATCATATAGTCGATAACCTTTTTGACGCATTGGGTAACCTATAAAAACACATGAAGTAGCCCAAGGAGAAAATTTATCATGCCCTCTTAAATTTGTAGAGTGGCATAAACACCCAAATACTCGGAGATGATCAACTGTAGGTGGTTTACCAGAAAGAACTTCATAGGGTGTCTTGCCATCTAGAACTCGACTCGGCATCCTATTGATCAGGTAGGTGGTCGTGACCACACATTCACTCCAAAGGGTGGTAGGAATGTTGGCTTGGTGTTTTAGGGCACGGGCGACCTCTAGAAGATGTCGATGTTTCCGTTCAACTATGTCATTCTGTTGAGGGGTATAAACACAAGAGCTTTCATGGATAATTCCAAGAGAGGAAAAAATGACCGAACATTGAGTGTTGAAAAAATCCCTAGCATTATCAGTTCGAATCCGTTGAACCGAAAAATCAAATTGGGTTTTGACCATGGACAAAAAATGTATGATGTGAGTGAGTGTCTGTGTTTTAGATTGCATGAGGTAGACCTAGGTTCCCCGAGAGTAATCATTAACGATGGTGAGAAAATATCTAGAGCCATTGTGATTGGTTGTGTGATATGGACCCATATGTCCATATGAACTAAGGAAAATTTACGGGTGGTGGAAGGCGTGTGTTTGGGAAATTTGGTGCAGGACTGTTTTGCAAGAGGACAAATAGGACAATTGGGTTGAGGAATAGATGCACTATGACCCAAACATTGATGCAAAATAAAAGAAGTTTTATTAATGTTTGTATTAAAAATAGAACTTTTATTTCAGTAATACAAGACATTGAGTTTTTAGCATCAAAGGAACCTATCCAATAATAAAGACCTTGGTGAACTTTACCCAAGCCCATCAGATTCCCAGTCAAACGATCCTGAAACTCACATTTGTTAGGAAAGAATTTTAATACACATACATTATCTTGACATCATTTAGAAACAGAGATGAGATTGAAACGAAAAGCAAGAACAAACAAGACATTATAAATGATTAAATGTTTATTTAGATGAACAGTTCCTAATTGGGTGGCTGGTGCATGTGTACCATTTGACATGCGGACTTATGTGTAGGGTATAAGGGATGTGTGGGGAAAATGTTTGGGTTCGCAAACAATGTGGTCACTGGCCCCTAAATCAATTATCCAAAAATTTTATTTTGTAATATTGGAACAAAAAGATGTACCTGCGTAGGATGTTGTATTGGCCTGTAGACTTTGATTTAACATCTGCAGGATCTGATGATACTGTTCTTGGCTAAACATAGGGGCCGCAGCGTGATTCCCAAAAATGACAAGGTGACTTACTTGATTAGCAATGGCAGATCCAGACCGTTGGTTTTGGTGGCGGCCATGTAATTTCCAACAAGTGTCCCTCGTGTGGTTTCTCCGTTTGCAAAAATCACAGTAACGATTTTTGTTGGACTTGAATGGCCCATGAGAGGAATTAAAATTGGTGGAGTGAGCTAGGCCATTTCCCGAATTTGAGCCAGCTACAAAGCTTGAGCCATTTCTGGAATTTGGGCTAGCAACCAAATTCGAGCGCAAACTGTTATTAAGCCCAAATAACCCATTTGGTTTTAAGCCACTAGATGAGGAGATGAGATTTGGGCCGTTCACACCTCCATATAAAAGAATGCTTTCCTTTTCAGATTACCCTAGCCTCCCTTTTCATTTCCATGTTTCATCTCCGATGGTCCAGTCTGCCGTCGCTGTGGGTTGACTGCGAACGCAGCAGCCTCAGTATTGGGTTGGGATTCAGACGAAGCCGATCTCTAGTTTTCATCTTGCACGGCCAATTGGAAGGTGCGCCAGAGAGATGGCGCCAGTGATGTAGCCAACATCTGTGTTCGAAAAGCCAAAAAACTGTCATTTAAACCAATAAAAAAAATGGATTAACCTGTTTGGATACTTAAGGTGTTTGATTTGGTGAAGAATCGCGGAGGGCCCTTCAAGCAGTTCTTCAACAACGTCAAGTTCGTTCCAAATCACCGAAAGGCGATTGAAATAAACGGTGATTGGCAGGTTGTGTTGCTTGATTTTAAGAAGATTTTTATGCAATGTAAAAATCTTTGGAAGATCAAGTTGGCCATACATCTCTCTGATGTTTGTCCACATTTCATGTGCGTTCTCCGTCTGAGGCAAGCCAACAACAATCTCCTAGGTCAGGGAGTTGTTGATCCATGCGCGAACGTGAGTATTGCACCGAATCCAGTGCTGGGAAAGGTGTGGTTCAGTGGGTTGGGGAAGGGTTCCATCAATGAACCCTTCCTTATTTTTGGTTACCAGAGCTCGCCGAAAGTTTTTGGCTCAAGTGGCGTAATTTTGAGATCCGGCCAATGGCTGTTTTACGAGCGCAAGCTCAAAGCCATCGAAAACCGTAGAAATAACAGCATCCCCTGGTTTCGGTCAATTGGTGGAGGCTAGAAGAAATTGGAAGATCGGGTAGGGATTTTGACCCATCGGGTTAGGGTTTTGACCCATAAACCCGAATGGAAATGGGCCGGGTTGAAAGTTGAATCCGGGTTGTTGGTTGGGCTCTGGTTGATGGTTTGGACCAGTGTGGATGTTTGGGCCTGTTGGAGGAGTGGGATTAGTTTGGTTGTGTGGGCCTTCATTTGTGGCTGTGGACTTTGAGTCTGGTTCTATGGGTGTTTTGGTTGGGTCCATTTGGTGATGTTTGGAAAAAAAAAAAAAAAAAATCTAATCCTACTACCTTGTTTTGCAAGTTCAGAGAAACAATGGCTTAGACATGATTCTAGCAGAAGCAAAGATTTGCTCTGATACCATGTTAGAGTTTGAGTTGGAAGGAAGGCAGAAAAGGCAGCACATTGCCAAAGAATGCCAATGGATGAAAGCTTGACAAAGTGACTGAAACAGTGTCGAAGACTGTCAAGAAAAGAGATGATAAAAGACTGTAATTTTATGTATATTTCTTATATTGTAATGAGTACATCAACCAATTTATATAGTGGCTTTAAATACAATAAAGGTAATGAAATAATACAATAAAGGAAATGTAATAAGGTCTTGATTACAAAATATTACAACAATCAATAAAATAATTGTAAATCAATAATTGCTTGATTCCAGAATAAATATCTTCAGCATTTCATATTTCATCAGTTACTAATAGAGATGACTACTGGAGGGTTTACCTAATCATTAACTTCAGAGCTCTAGAGGATTAGTTGAGATACCTACAAGCTGACCCGAACACCCTTGATAAAAAAAAAAAAAATAGTAATTAATAAAATAAGAATATTTAACTTGAGAGAAATGAAAGAGAAAATGAGAAAAAAATATCACAAAGAATTTGAAAGAATCATATTTAATAAATGAATAGGTAGTATTTGTTATGTATAGTAAATGGTCTTATCATTTTCCAAGTTTACAACAAAATACATTAATATAGTTGAAAATGATACAAAGTAAAATTGATTTTAACTATAGAATTTCGTACAATTGTAGGTGTTTAAGTAAAACTACTTCCAAAATAATAAATGAACAAATCGAAGGTTATTTTTAATTTACTTTTCAAGTCAAGAATTTGTCGTTTACATTATACTTTATATTATCCCATAAATCATCAAATACCAAGTTTCTTATTTAAAATTAACTTTAGAAAAATAAAGAAAGCAACAAAATATAGATGGAGCCCAAAATTTTCCGACAAAACCCAAACTCAGTCATGCCATGACATTTTGTCTTTGGGTTTGAGAAAGTGGCTATGCTTTCGCCACGTGTTTTATGTTCTAAAGTTCCAAGTTTGTGTGCTATCCAGTAAGTTTAGGAAGATTTATCACCATTAACATAAAATAAATGTTATTTAAGGCCTAATTAATAAAATATCTCTTTGCTTTTTAAATCTATGCGTGATGTCCAAGGAGCCCTTCTCATTATTATTCATCTTGTTTATTTAATATCTTTTGCTTCAAAAAGAGCTTTCGGTAAATCAATTCAATCACTTTTGAGATTAGAAGGAGAATGTTTTATTTTATAATTTGTTTATAAAATTCGTATATAATTTGAATACAATAAGAATTTTTTTTATTTTTTTTTATTTTAATCAAATCGCCAAAAAGATGGTGAAATTAGCAACTAATAAAATGTCCTAAATAGATTAAAAAAACTACTCTCGAATTAATTTGATTTATAAATAGAACACTAACTAATAATTAATTGTTCAAAATTACAAAATCGTCAATAAGACGTTTGAGCTAACCTTTCTAGTTGCCAAAATCTGCTAACTCACTCAATTACACTCCCTAGTTTGATAAATAATATCCAATTATCAAACAAAATTTACTAATTTTGGAATTCTACTTCAACCTTTGTTCCTCAAACGCCAAAATCACACTATGCCACGTCACGAATTCTTGGCTGCTTAGTCACAGAACAGACAGAACTTGTAACACGGAAAATTACAAAAATCTCCCTAATATTTTTCTTCAGTAACTATCCATCCCACAAGTGACAAACACAGTATTAAGACACGTGTTCTATAGCACGTCTTCCACTAAAAATTCGTCAACGTTAAACTCGCTAAACTCATCCTCCCCAAAGTATTTCTCCGACGACACAAAATCAGGCAGACTTAACGGCGCGTCAATCTTGAAACCGAAATCGAAACCGAAAACGTCAGCGTCAACGTCAATGTCAATGTCACCGTAACCCAACCCGTTATCGAACGGAGTTAACTGGTCGTAACATAAAACAGAAGTGGGCGAAGGAGCAGAACTACCGTTAAGCGATTGATCTTGGACTTCAACTTTATGCTTTTGACCGACAACAACGGGTTCCGTTGAAACGGAGTTAGGAAAGTTTATAACGGCGTCAGCACCCTTTAGCTTCAGTGCTGCTTTATCATAAGCAGTAGCAGCTTCTTCAGGCGTATTATAAGTACCAAGCCAGACCCGTTTTCTTCTGGTCGGGTCTCGGATCTCGGCGGCCCAACGGCCCCAAGGTCGCTGGCGGACTCCTCTATACTTTTTGCAGGCAGTGACGTCAGCTACCGTTGACTTGAGCTTTGTGGGTTTCTTCTTTCTGGAGGGTTGATTTGTAGAGGGAGGTGGGGATTGTGAAGGACGAAAGAGTTGAAGGTTGATTTCTTTGACGATTCTTTTGACTTGTCGTGCAGAGTTGTTGCTGTTGTGATGGTGATAGGACTCTTCATCGCTGGAAGAATCAGTGGCGTCGGCGTCTGTGAGGATGATTCTAACGAGCCTTTGAGGAGGATGGATCATGGTGGGTTGTACTGAAGTTTTAGAAATCATTTGGAGGTATCAGTAACTGGAGTGGAAAGGCTAGGAGATGAACATGATGATTGGTATAGTGGAAGGTTTTGAGAGTATGGCAATGGAAAGAGAGAGAGAGAGAGAGAGTGAGAACTGAGTAAAATTAAGAAAGCGAATTGGGGTTTAAGATAAGGTGGCAATTTATAGAGGAAAAAAGGGCATATTAATTAATTATTAAATATTAAATTTTTACATGCAGGTGGGTTAAGTTAAAAGAGTGCTTCTGGCGGGAAAGACAGGGAATTACAGTGAGGGAAGAATTTATGATCTGCCTGTTTTCAAGACGTTGTAATTATTATTATTATTAATAATTTTTTAGGAAAATAGAGAATCTCAATTTATTAGCATGAGTTAGATATCAGAATTTAGTTGTGTTGTGGCAAATAGGTGAAAGAGTGATTGCGTAAGAAATAGGGTGGGGTGGGTCATTGTCGGAGGGGAGACGGTAACAATGAATCCAGCTGCCTATTTTGAGTTTGACGTGTCAACAGATCAATATCGATAATTTCCAAATAGTCTTCTCTTCTCCCACCATATAAATAAATATAATGCCTTCACATTTCACCATGCACCATCACATCGCATGCATGCTGATGGTTAAATGAAAAGGCGCTATAAATTAATTATTATTAGGTAAATGAAAAGGCGCTATAAATTACCAAGGAAAGACCATAATTCTGATGTAATTAAAGGAAATTAATTGTAGATGTTGAAAAAACGTGGTGGAATTTACGAAAGCATGCAGTGTCTTTGGGACACTATTGTCCACGTGACTTGGGAATTGGGAACGTCGTATATGTGTGAAGTCGCATGTATGTTTGACTCTACACATAACATAACAGCCCTCTTTCTACTTCAAAATTGTTGCTTATTTTAACAATTCAATTCAAATCAAATCAAATATCTTCTTAAATTAACAAATCTCACTCAGATACCGTCATTAATTAACATACGTATATATGTTATAAGGAATTGGAGTCTTCGTCAAACCTTGCAATCCTTCAAAAATAAAAAAATAATGATCTTTGGCCATGATCATCCATCTAAATCCTCATTGTTACAGGGTATTTACAAACGTAATAGAACTCAATTTAAACGATGATTTTGGTTTGAGAACAATAAAGGAAAGGATACATATATAAATAAAACAAGTGTAGTGTAATTGTTTATGGCTTGAAATAGAAGCAAAGGTAATGGACCAGAAGGAGGCGGCATGTGAAGAAGCAATCATGCAATTAAGAGTTGGAAAGGGGTAGCCCCTCATTCTCATTGCTTCTCAACTAAGCATAATTCATTCTACTTTATATATCTTCTTGATAGTATCATATTCATAATATTTTGACGTAACTGCTTACCTTTCATATTATACTTTCATGCATGCATATATGTTTGAGTAATACTACATTCACTAATTTTCTTTCACAAATGTCACGTGTCAACTCACAATTCGTTAGTTCACATTGGTTTCGCTTATCCAATAATAGGTCCCGTCTGACCAAGCCAATCACAATCTCCTACCTTGGGTTAGTGAGAGTTTGTTAGGTTATTATTTTATATGTTTTATCTTTTTAATAATCAACACAATTCCCATTAATATATTGCTTCTGCCTCTTACAACACGTCTTTTCAAAGAAGAGAGCTTTAAAAAATAAAAAAAATAATTATCGTGGGTCCAGGTCGGGCTCGGCCCGGGGTCAATTTTGGAAGGGCAAGCCCGAGGCTAAGGAAAAAGCTAGAGTTGTTAATACCTGGCTGGATTCACCCGGGCTTTAAGCCTGAGTTTGGTTAAACTGTCAGAGGTATTTATTATTTTACTATACATATGAGGGCATACATATGATATGGGGGGGTGCATGTCAATTTATATAGGAGTTTCTTTGTAACTTTACAAATGACAATTTATTTTAAAAAAAAAAAATGTGTTTAAACTTTTTAAAAAGATAGTTAATTATTTTAAAATATAAAAACTATGTGTGAAAGAATTGAGAATAACTGTATCAAATTGACTCAATTCAATTTAATCAACTCGATTCAGTTGATAATTTGATATATTTTTTAGAATACAAAACTAAATAATTTAATTAAATAAATTCACTTGCATTATCAATTATGAATGAAATAAAACTTCATTCTCCAATTACCTTATTTCTAAGGGAAATGATTTTTAGCCTCCACTATTTTTTTCTTTAGCCCCAACTTTTACTTTAGTTGAGGGTATAACTGTAATAAAATGTTTTATTCTTCTTCATTACACTTTAATTCCAAAGTTTTATATATATAGTTACCAAAAAAGTAAATGAAATTTAGGTCAATAAGAAATAATTTCACTAGTAAATTGAAGCTCATAATAATTATCAAAATTACTTAACATTTCTTCTTTATATCATGAATTAATTTTTAGATCTCATATCCTTCTAAACCTAAAACAAACACAACTCCATTTGATCTCTAAATTTGAGAAAACTATTGATGTTTACATTGTTTAAATTAAAAAAAAAAAAAAAAAAACTAATCATATAAGAAAAAATTACTAAAACTTGAATCAATCAAGGCGTTTATGTTAGTTTTTGAAGTGTTCTTGGAATTGTCAACTTTAGAAATAGAACACATTTATAAATTCTCCCTAATTCTTTTTAGTTAATATGGAGGACTCAATAAAATCATCTTGGGAACAAATATTTGAGAATCAAATACCGAAGACCTTTGTAAAATTTATTTGTAAGTGTAGTATTACTCAAAATAAAAACGCTACATTATGCAGAGCATGTTTAATATCATAACATTGTTCACTCATCACGATAATTTACTCGTTCACTCATCACGATAATTTCCAGTGAAGTATACATTTGAAGATATTTCCATTTCAGTATCCAGTTAACTAAAATTTTGTAAATAACTTGAATTAAATACTTCTGATTTCAAAATCTAACTTAGAACTTATCACTATTGTAGATGCTAATGACATTATTTATAATATCAAGAGTTCTGCAGTATATATCGAATAAGTATAAACGTATAAAACTTAACTCAAATAAAGAGCTTCAAGAAGATAATAGGTATACTGTTATAATTAACTGCCTATAGATCAAGAAGCTACATTGCTTATAAGACAATTTAAGCTTTACTGAATGCAATAACAAATTACAATTGCAAATATACTTGCGTAAACAAGAAAGTTGGGTCAAATTATAAGGCTAAGCAAAAGTGTCAACCTAATAGCTTAATTAATTCTCAAAACAATAACCACAAAAAACATAAATTATACCTAATGACTGGATGATTTCATGGCCTCCAAAACCAACTCAGTCTACTCCTTAATCAGATCATCCTGCTCCACAAACAACTGCAACCGAGCAATCTGCAACTACTTCCACCTTTCCTCCAATTCCACTTTTTTGGCTCCTCCAATCATATCTAAACCCTGGTTCATTATAAACTCCTCCAAACCAGTATCAAACAAATGCAGGCTCCCTTTCTTATCATTATCAATATCCATCTTCTTCCCTTTAGTTCCATCATTCAACTCAGCTTTGCAAAAAGCTAAGGACTCACTACTCCCTTTCTGGTTTCGATTCTTTTGCTTTGCTGTTAGACTTTGCCACAGATTTAAGGACACCACTAGTACTTCCATTGCCCCATAGCTTTTTAGACAAATCATAAGCTTCTTGTTCATGGAGTTTCGAAAAAGTCCTATCTTCACCTTTCTTCCCAAGATTGTTCTTATACTAGTGGATAGATTATACCTAGAGTGCCATAAAGTCATTTCATTGATTTACCTTGCTTGTAGGTTTAGGGGATAATAGAGGGTCGAGGAGAATTGTGTGAGTTAGTCTCGTGTCGAACCAAAACCGTAGCGGCAACGTTTTTATTATAAAGTCTTTATTTGTTTTAATTTCACGTTTTTATTATTTGCATTTAGTTTGTTTAGTTTAATTAATCAAATTGCCAATTTCATTTCCACTACTCAAATATACATTAGGTTGTTAGTCTTGCTCTATGTGGATTCGACCCTGCTTATCGCTAACTACGGTATTTAGGTTTAATTTTGTGGCTGTGACGACCGGTTCGACAAAAACATGGAAAGAATTACTCTTCTTTTTTTGTTGTTAGCATTTCTAATGGAGCTCCAAGTATACTCTTCTTGGATGCTCGGCGTGCACCGTTTGGACCCTGGTCATGCACATCGAGTGCACCCCGAGCAAGAGCAAGAGTGTTAGAAGTTGTATTTGTCCCACATTACCAATTTAGCAGACTGGGTTGTATTTGTCCTACATCATCAATTTAGTAGATTAAATTATATTTGTCCTACATCGCTAATTTGGTAGAGTCTTATAATTTATATATGTGGTTGAGCTCCCTCCTCCATTTGTTTCTTTCTTTGCTGGAACATGAATTTAAAGAGGTAGACTTAAAAGGAGAACAAATTTTCCTTACAGTTGTTTCATTCTTTGCTTTTTGGATAGAATGTCAATTATTGATATGGTGCTAGAGTATAAGCTTGGGCTTTCTTAACATGACTCATTTGACGACTCAGTACATGGATGTCACAAGTCTTATTGGCATGGAATCTTTTCTACGTAAGGTGCAAAGTTTGTTTGTTCATACAGGCAACATCAATGTACTTGGAAAACAGTTTACACGGACAAAGTGATTTGCTATTACAACTTAGGATTGGCTCACTGATATGGACGTTGTATATCTTTAAAATGTTATATCAAAATATTTGTGTGTCCGAGTATGTAGAATCTGTTAGCGCATTTGTAGATTAATAGCTTCTAGTTGTGCCAATCGACCCTCGTATTAATTTTAATTTGATTGTTGGCTTTTCATGAAACCTAGATAAGATGGTTGTTTTTAGTGGACAAATGTGATATGGTTCGGTTGTACTAAAATTTGTAAAGAGAATGGTATAATATATAACATTTTTCATACAATTTGAGTGCAAAATGATTGGTTGGTTTAAACTAAGAATAAACTTTCATCTATCATCTTTTGCCACGTCAAATTGTATGAAAAATGTTGTATGTGTAATTTATTTTAAGTATTAGTTTAATAACGGTATAACTTTGTTTGGTTTGTCGGTTTTTGGTATGGGATATTTTGATATTTTTAAATGGTTTTATGATATATTTAATTTTAGGAGGTTTTTTAAAAATTAAAAAAAAAAATGATAAACGGTTCGGTTCGAATAAACCATGTGCCGAAAAATGGTATTGTTGTATCACATGGTTTCTAGAAAAGAATGAAACTTATATTTTGTGCTAATAATTGTATCATATGGAACCGTATGGTTTTATGGTTTTTTTTTTTTTTTTCCTTCATTCTAAACCATGTCCTAAAAATACCGTATTGTACCAACAGTTTCTAGAAAGAAAGAAAAAAAAAAAAAAAAGTCAAATGTAATAATTTTGATTTTAATATGACTTGTTTAATTGAATGAAAGAAAGAAGAGAAATTTATTTTCGATGGGCCAACTGAATAATGAACTTTTATGGCCAATCTGAATTATTAGCAAATAAAATCTAAACAGGCCCATGTAGTCTGAATTATATTGAGAAGCTTGCCTATAATTATTTTTGATGACTTGTTAATTACATATTATTCTCTATTAAAATCACATAAATGCATTTATATTTTTTAATTAAGTACCTACACACTTTTTCTTTTCTTTAAACATTATTGGCATCCACAAATTTGAGTTGTAATTTTATTTTTACATGTTTTATTCTTCTTAATCACCTTGGTTGTGACAAAATTTCATTTAGATATTATAATCGCCGCTTTATAACTATGATTGGATATATATTTTAAGTATTCATAATTTACTTTGCAATCAAATTAGGGTGTTTTTATTTTAATTTTAGGACAAATGTGAATGAAGTGAGGAGTATTGTTAAATTTAATTTTTTTTTTTATGAGTTTAGTTTGGAGTATAAACTTTTTCCCACCTAAGGTTTGCCCTAATTATATGTTTCCATCCAAAAGTTTCAAAATACCACTTTCTCACCCACATTTATTGCGCTAACACCCAACCCACTTCATTTTCTCAGTTAATATTTGACGAGTTACTAGGAACCAAGGTAGAAGGGTTTTTCTATAGTAGAGCTGGTAGATAAGTGGTGGTGATCGATTAAATTTGTCATCCGAAAATCAGCTAAGAATAAAACCCTAAATTTGGTGTGATCGTAATCGACTTGAAATTAGGTGCCGAAGTGCGAGGAGTTTTGTAAGAGGAGATCAGAGGTGATGGAGAAATTTTCGCCGTCAAAATCGACTAAATCAGTTTTGGGTATATGGAATATTCACTTTGATAGAAATTATTTTGAAATTTTTTGGATGAAAAAATGCCATTAAAGCAAACCTTGGGTGGAAAAAGTCGTTTACTTTAGTTTGATAAAATGTGGGGGTTGAATAAGTTAAATTAACCCATTCGTACATAGTTTGAACTGATTTTTAAATTGAGTAATGCTATGCTTACTCACGAACTTATTACCGCCTTACTCACATTTGTTAAATTTATATTATCCATACTATGCTTATGATATCTATACTATACTTTATATTTACACACATTGTAAGATATAGATCATGAATAAACATATATTTTGTTTTAATTTGCCTGCACTCTACTCAATTGTGGTGATTGGATGTTTACTTTTTCTGTTTTTCTTGAAAGTCTGATTGGCTGCAAATAATACGAGAACGTGACTCCAGATATGATATGGTTAGGAATTCTGTTCGGTGACTTTTTTTATACAACTTGGGATAGATAAACCCATTACAAATTGGCGAATCTACCAATAATAAATTACCTTATTGCATAAAATGTTGTATGAAAAAATTATAAATATAATACTACTCGTTATATTGAGTTGAATTAGTTCCACTTTTATTATTGACAACTCAACCCCCTACACGCCATATCGGCATTTTAGTAAAATAAAAAAGATCAAACCATTCATTAGTCATAAATGCAGTTACTTTTAAGTTTAATCAATAATAATAATCAACACGACAAGATACATTAAATTAACACATAAATCACATGATACACCCGAGGTATAAAAACTCTCCCTAATGCATAATTATTATCCAAAGCATAGGATACACACCTACTTTCACAACTATCGGTACAGTGGTTATTATTAATCTAAGTCCAACAATTAAAAAAATTACCACTTTTCATTTCAAGTATCCAAAAATAAAAATACACAAACATTACATTACAGTTGTTTTCCCTTTTTTTTAATGTATTCCCAAACAAAATATTCACAAGGAAACTGACAAAGTTCTTCCACACAACAGTCCCAATAGACAGAAACAGGAAAGACGATACTCTAGATATTTCTCCTAATTTTACCAAAATGAGAAGATCATGGACTCTGATTTCTATCCAGAGGCCGGCGCCAATTTATCACCATCACCCATTGCATATTTCTGAGTCCGCTCGAGCCGTGGCCTCATACTTGGTCTTGTCAGTCTTGTACATGTGGGCAATTTCAGGGACAGAGGATCATCCGGGTTTGGGTCTTTCAAAGAGAGCATATAGATAACACCTATAATCCAGATAATGTTTAGTTAATATGGAGGACTCAATAAAATCATCTTGGCAACAAATATTTGAGAATCAATTACCAAAGAATCTGCAACAGCGTTAAAACATATAAAACAAAACCTACATTATGCAGGCATGTTTAATATCATAACAGTGTTGTCCTTGCAATGGAGCTTCATAAGTCTTAAAGATATTTACTCCAGGTTGTCAAGCAATTTCCAGTGAGAACATTTGAAGATATTTTCATTTCAGTATCCAGTTAACTAATTTTGTAGATATCTGGATTAAATCCTTCTGATTTCAATATTTAACTCAAAACTTGTCCCTATTGTAGATACTCAGGATATTATTTATAGCCAGCGAGTTCTACAGTATAAATCATAGCATATGTATAAAACTGAACTCAAATAAATGAAGAGCTTCAAGAAAATATAGGTCTACTGTCACAATTAACTGCCTATAGATCAAGAAGCACATTGCTTGTAAAATAGATTTTATGAACATTGCCAAGAGCTCACTTTACCAAGAAAAAACTAAGAGATTACAACTGTTATCTTAACAATACATGGAGAAAATCTTGTATGAAGCCGGTGGGCTTCTCCATATCATCATCACACACACATCCTCTACATCTCTTCAACCTGACCTATGGCTGATAAGGATGTTTGACGTTTAGACAAAAACCTAGGGTATGGATAGTGATTATCATAAGTTTAGACAAGAGAATGCAAACATAGCATATGTGTTTAATTTATTAAACTAACAATATTAATCTATTAACCATGATGGTGTGTGCACGTGCTCATTAAAAACACAACCACGAGTAGTAAGGATAATGAAAAATATAGCCATATAAGTAAACTTCCTCATAATATTGTGAGGAACACTCACAACTCTACACATATTTGGTTAATTAAAGAAGACAAACCCCAACAATTAATTATGATGTCATATAAAATCGATAATTAAATTAAGCAGAATGATGATAAAAATAACAAGGGAGAAAATAGTAAAATCAAACCTTGGAAATTGTAAGTGCTGGACTCCACTGCTCCTTAAGAATATCTAAACATATACTGCCATTGCTATTAATATTAGGGTGGAAAACTTTAGTCCTAAATGCAACCTGAAACATATAATTTGAGAGCATTGTCAAGCCTATGCATACATAAAATACAAGGCCACATGTAATCAAGAAAGCAAAGCTGACTTCAAATTGAAAAAAAAAAAAAAAAACAAAAAAAAAAAAAATTTCCTAACATCAGTTTCTTAAAAGGTAAAATTTTCATAGAACATTACATCCCAACCTGAAGTGCAATCCGACAGCTAGGCAATATTATCTAGTTGTTGGACCACAAGTTTTTAGGGCATGTTTGTTTATACTTGAGAAAGACCACTCCTTTAACAGAAAATCAAAAGAAAAGAAAAAATATCTAGTAAAAGATTCTTTTGAGGTCTGAAATGGAAAAACAACTGAGCTCCGGCTGGAAATTGTTCTAACAAACGGATTTTGCCCAATTTTAATAAATCCCATTTAATTAAAACAATAATTACCTGCAATAAAATTATTGAATCTCTCAATAAACTACATTATAAAATACATGAGTTTCTGTACAGCTTTTCTTCTTCACTATTACCCAATTAAAAATTATGTATATTGTTTCGAAATGATGGCTAAAGCTCAAGAAAAATACCAAATTAGAAAATCATAAACTGCTCTAACACATCAAACAAACAAATTTCATATGCAATAGATACCCAAAACCTAAATTTAAAACATTAACGGATGATAATAGAAAAAATAAAAAAAGAATTGAAGATAAAAATTAACCTTAGGGGGCTTAAAAGGATAATCAGGAGGAAAATGAATAGAAACGAGAAAGACTCCGCCGGTATAAGGGCTATCAGTTGGACCCATAATCGTTGCTTGCCAGTGAAACATATCTTCACCAACCGGACCTACAATAAAAAATCTCATCAATTACCTCTATATATAAACAATTCTCATTCTTTTAATGTTATTACCTGCACTGCATGATGTTGGGGGATCCTTCTGTAAATCTTTGAGCTCCTTCAAGATGCGTTTGGACGCCATCAATGATCAAACTACTATAACTCTACAGATGATGATTCATTCAACAACCGCGGTTATGTAATATTTATAGATATTGAAGGTGAAGGAGAAGGAGTAAACACCTGCCTCTGCTTCTAGAATTTTCTCTCCGTAAGATCCACGCTCCTTTAATATTTTAAATAGATGGTTAATATCAATTTAGCCCTTTGAGTTTCTGAAATTATAATGGGGAGAAATTATTGTTTTTTATCAAATTAATGCCTCGAAGGTTTTGAAAATTAATTAATTGCCTTAATGGATTCAAACATATATAAGATAATGAGAATTGGGTGAAAGAATCGGGTTTATATTGTGTAGAGGAAAGGGAACATATTAATGAAATTTTAAAAGGACAAAACTTTTGTAATCTTCTAAAATGGGACAAATTAACAGCAAAATTTAGTAGAACAAATTAAAAGACTTTAATACCCTTCATAATCGCGATATATATATAGTGTTTAAATTACAAATTTAAAAATAAACTAAATTATATTTGCTCAGATACCCTTAGGCATTCTTTTCCTTTAATTTGAAGAAATTAACAAATTAAATTAAAAATTGAAGTAATTTTAATAATCTGAAATTTGAAGTTTAAAAAAATAAAATGAATTTGAAGATTATTAAAATTACTTCAATTTTTAATTTAATTTTGTTGGTTTTTTAATACTTGTAGTATTAAATGTCTTTATTTGTTAATTTGTAATTAAAGTGAATTATATGTGAGAATATTTAATTAAAAAATATTATATTTTAATAAGGCTATGCAGGATATTCGAAATGGGCTTCTTCTTCAATCTTCACCATCTGTCTATTGTTATTCATAAATTTATTTTGAAAAGATGATATGACAATGTTACTAGAGAATAATAATCTATTCAAATTTTTGTAGGCTGTTTATCAATAACAACGCATGAAGAACCGGATAAAACTCAATCTTTGGTTATAAATTAAAGACCTAATAAGAACATGAACATCCTTAATTCAAAGAATAGACTTTGACAAAGATAAAAGATATGAGCAAATTTCATGCATAAGAAATTGACAAAACTCGTGTCCAAGTAAACAAATCACGAATATTATCAAAAATCATACCAATTTCCAATTCGCTTTGCTACTAAAACATCCAAAAAATTACAAAAGTTTAATTCAACAGCCAAGAATATCATCATAACGTGCCTTAAGCTTCCAGCAATCGAGACCAGTAGTGCTGGCGCTGCCACCAAAATGATCATTTCTGATAATAAATCCAACTCCGGTCTTGTGCACTGCATGCATTTAGCCATTAATTACATTCTTTTTCTATATTTATGAAGCCATGGACTGCAATACTGATATGAACAGGCCATTTGTTTCCATGAAATTGTAATTTATGCTACCAAAAACTAGGAACAAATCAACTCAAAAATTCAAATACTTGAGATAAAACAGCTCAACATTACATTTAGTTCCGCTTCCTCCATCAGCTTGCTTAACACCTCCACATTTCGCCTCCATCTGCATCCTATACGTCTTCAATCCTCCAACATAAAATTTTACATATCCAGTTAATAATATATCGACAACCATCATGCTCCCATTAAAACTGTTCGGATCATCAACTTTAGAATTTCGCTCAGAGGTACTCATCACATTCAACGTTGTAACATTCCCCGTCGCCTGCGAAAACCCTTCCACATTAGCCTGCGCTAATATTTTTTGCAGCGAAGACATCTGAAACGCTAATGATCCATAGGACAAATAAACTCTCTCATTATTGTTGGTAAACTCGACGGTGAAATTTGAATCATAATTCAACGCCCTTTGCCCTATTGAATTAGGATGATTTGATCTTTGGAGTTTAGTAATTCTAATTTGAGGCAAAGCGGAACGGAGAATCGAACAAGAAGCGAAACCGAGGACGAGAAGAAGAAGAAGAAGAAGAAGAGTTGTTAAAGCCAAGCATGTCCATGAAAAACAAACAGAAAGGAAAGGAGGATGTCGGGGAGAATCTTTATGGATTTTATAATTGTGATTGATAATGGTTTCAGAGAAGGCAACGCGCTTCTTGTGTCGCCCCTGAGAATCTGTCAATGGCAATAACTTAGGATGATTGTTATTGGTTTCTGCAATCGCCATTGGCACAATCAAAACCAATGGACGTGGAAATGCTATATTTTGCATGTTAAATTGCTTCTTTCACCACCCCATTTTTTTTATATATAGGAAAATGAAAATCTACTTATTCATCCTGAGGTGGGGTTGGGGTTGGGGTTGGGGTTCACCCAAACTTGTTATCATTTTTATTTCTAAATTCTTGCTTGACAATTTTTATATATGGAGGAATTTAGTGTCTTAGATAAGGTTACTATGTATAGAAGAAATTATTGTATAGATAAGATTATCTTAGTATCCATTTAAGACAAACTGACATACTCATAAAATAAATCTGTTTGGAACAACTTGTTGCAATAGAACTTATAGAAAAAGAGTTTATCAGAGCAAAACTTATGAAAATAATAATTTTTATGGGAAATTCGTTAGTTGTTTGATAAGGAAAATGTAAAAATGTTTTCTAGTATTAATTTACAAAAGAAGGTTTTAACGTAATAATAAATCAAATCAAATTTATTAAACAAAATAAGGATATTTTTAAAATTATAACACGTTGAATAAACTCAAAAAGAACTTATGGGATATGCTCAAATTTTGAATTTCTCTTACAAGCCGTAATATAACTTATTTTAATTTTTATAAACGCTTTTGAATGCAACTTAAAATTTTTTTATAAGTGTAAATAAGCTCCTTTAGCCATTAGATAAGACCAACCAAACATGCTCTGAGTATAAAAATGAGTAAACGATTTTTCCTCACCCAAATAATGGTTTAATAACACTTTCCACCCTCAAACTTTTAAAATATCATTTTATTACCTAAATTTATATTCCGGTTCCAATTACGACAACATTGTGACCCCACACCACCACTATTTTCTTCCCCGATCATCACTTATCAAAACCCCTCAAACCCTACTCTCACCAACCTTGCTAATCGCAGACAATCGAGTTATTAGGGTTTTCATAACCGCCCCTCCCAAGTCAAATTCTGATTAATTTCAACCACAAAAGTTCAATCTTCCACTATCAAAAAACTCATCGATCTCATATCTTCAAAAGCCCCAACAGCTTGGAACGAATTTGCTTCCTGTTCACCACCAAAATATAAATTTGGATCATTAAGTAGTATTTTAAAAATTTCATTAAACCATTATTTGGGTGAGAAAAAGTTGTTTGTAAAACTTACATTAAGTTTCCGGAATGTGGGGAATAATAGTTTGGCTAAACCCTAGCGGTGAATAATTAATTTTCTCATATATACATATAGTGCCTTGATAAACTTATAGAAAAAGCTGTTTGGAGTCTCTGGACAGATTAACTAACATTGATTGAAGGTCATCAAATGATTCACAAAGTTGAAATGAAAATTATTACAACAAATTTTTAAATGAAAAACCCATCAAATGAGTTGAAAAAAAGGAAAAAAATAAACCTACATTCCTAAGAAAAATTGCACAATTGAACAGATTCACACTGTACGAAGCCACCACAGATGCATCAAAGTTCCAAATAATGCTTGAGAAAACATCACTATGATCTCCCCATAGAAAATACTGAATCTTGAAATAATTAGGCACAAATTTTGTAAACAATCATGGAGTCTGCACATTTGAATCCTTTGATTTGTTCTCTTCAGATGACGGCCGGTTTTCCGAGTCAGATTGCCGGATTTCTTCAATCATTCTAACAACTTCATCCATATTAGGCCTCATGTCTGGCACTTTTGCCACACAAGCCATGGCAATTTGCAACATCTGCACCATCTCTTCTTCAATGTTCTGGAATCTCATCAACTCGATGTCAAAAACCTCAGCTGTCCATTCTTCCCTAACAACAGACTGAACCCACCTCGGAAGATCGACCATATCATCACGGCCTGGAGACTGGAGTGGCGCTTTTCCAGTCAGCATCTCAAGGAGAAGAACACCAAAACTGTACACATCTGATTTATGACTGTGCTTACGAGTTTCAATCACTTCGGGAGCACGATAGCCTGCACTCCGAGATGGAGTTGCAGGAACATTCATAAGAGGGGTCAGGCCAAAATCAGAGATGCAACCATCAAGATCTTGGTTGAGAAGGACATTTGAGGATTTAATATTTCCATGAGTGAATTTTGGGCCACCCATGGAATGAACATGAGTGATTCCTCTTGCAGTCCCAAGGGATATCTTTATTCTGGTGTCCCAGTCAAGTGGCGCTCTTCCAGCTCCCCGGTTTCCTGTCAACAAATATATAATGCAGGGTATAAGAGAATCCTCCAGATGAAACAGCTGGACTAGACCAAGGCAGATTTCTAAAATAACAGACCATTGTAAAGAAGGTAGCAGAAATCCCATGTACTGATGGGTGGTTCTGCATAAATGATATAAATCCTAATTAATACGCCTCAAGTTCTGAAGAATATCCAATCTTTTTTATTTAACTTAGATTATCTGGAAGTTAGTATCATCCAGGCTCAAGTCCTAAAAATATCCAAGCTTTTCTATATAACTTAGATTATCAGGAAGTTAAAATCATCCAAGTTGCATTTTCATACTTTCTTATGGAAGCAATTTCACAGTCAATTACTTTCCCGGGATTTAATAATTTCTGAACCATCAACACTGAAATCCATCCGTACCATAAAAACGTACTCCTGTTTCTTCCAAGTAATCAAGCCATGTCAAATATAATGGTAAGAATCCTATGTCACTACACAATCATCAAATCCGTCACATATCCTTGGAAACTTATTTTTATCCTATACCAAATTATAATATTGCAAGTCACTATGTAACCATGATAACAACATTAAATATTTAAGTCACAATTTGTCAACTAATTTAGAGATCATATATCTGCTGATATGATGAATCATTTCTAAATTGAGTCATAGATCTCCCACAACATAAGAAAATAAAGTAGTCATCAGTTCGATTATCAAGCTACTATCTCAAGCATACTCCCATTTTTAACAGGTTAAAAAAATCTCTAAACTACAGATCATTTTTCCACAGTCAAATCACTACATAATGCCACATAGAATAGGTTTGTTGTCATTTTATTTTCTAATTTTCACTCATTTTAATATGATAAACTTCCAGCAATAATACATGTTTATTCATAAGCATAGTAATATTCATATTCATATTGCCATATATCTATTTCCTCATATTTGGGTTATTAAAAACTTCCCGAGTTAATAATAAAACACCAGTATGCTAGAGTCCACATTGATAAATTGTAAGATCTAAACAGACTACCTTTTTACATATGGGGGATTTTTCAATAGTCTCACAATAGTCAAGTATAAAGATATGAACTCTTGACTCCAAATATGAAGATAAGGGTAGTAAATTTCATAGGTTTACGTGTCATAAACATGGCAAGATATCTCTTTGTCAGTTTTCAAGGTAACTCTAAATTTTAAAACAAAATAAAGCTTCCTAGTTACTCCTTCATTCTTAATTATTCTTTGACTTGAATAAAAGAAACAGAGTAGCACAAAAAGCATACCATGCAAAAGTGTTGATAAGTTGCCACTTGAATAATAATCATAAACCAATAACTTTTCATCCTTTGAGTAGTAATAAGCACGAAGTGGCACAACATTTGGGTGTTGCCCAACCCTTCCAACAGTCTCCATTTGCTGTTCAAAGTCCCTCTTGCCCACAACCACTTCCTTTAACCTTTTAACCACTACTGTCGTTGATTCCTCCAGGACAGCTTTATATGCTGTGCCATAACTACCCTTACCCAGCACTTCAGCTGAAGCCCTTAATAAATCCTCAAGGTCAAAATTATAAGAGCAACCTTCAAAGAAAACCAGGAAAAATTAACCACTTTTCTTTCAAGTATCCAAAATAAAAATACAAGCAAACATTACATTACAGTTGTTTTCCCTGTTTTTTAATGTATTCTCCAAACAAATATTCACAAAGGAAACTGACAAGTTATCTTCCACACAACAGTCCCAATAATGAAAAGAAACAGGAAAGACGATACTCTAGATATTTCTCCTAATTTTACCAAAATGAGAAGGATCATGACTCTCTGATTCTTCCAAGAGGCCGGGCGCCATTATCACCATCAACCCATTGCATATTTCTGATCCAGCTGCGAGCCGTGGCCTCATACTGGTCTTGTCAGTCTTGTACATGTGGGCAATTTCAGGGAACAGAGGTCATCCGGTTGGGTCTGTCAAAGAGAGCATATAGATAACAGCACCTATAATCCAGGATAATGTTTGTTTAATTGGAGGCTCATAAAATCATCTTGGCAACAAATATTTGGAATCAATTACCAAAGAATCTGCAACAGCGTTAAAACATATAAAACAAAACGCTACATTATGCAGGGCATGTTTAATATCTAACAGTGTTGTCCTTGCATGGAGCTTCATAATTCTAAAGAAATTTACTCCAGTTGTCAAGCAATTTCCAGTGAAGGATACATTTGAAGATTTTTCATTTCAGTATCCAGTTAACTAAAATTTGTGATATCTTGGATTAAATACTTCTGATTTCAATATTTAACTCAAAACTTGTCCCTATTGTAGATACTCATGATATTATTTTAGCATCAGAGTTTACAGTATAAATCGATAAGCATAAATGTAAAACTGAACTCAAATAAATGAAGAGCTTCAGAAGATAATAGGTCTACTGTCACAATTAACTGCCTATGATCAAGAAGCACATTGCTTGTAAAATAGATTTATGAACATTGCCAAGAGACTCACTTTCCAAAGAAAAACTAAGAGGATTACAACTAGTTTATCTAACAATAACATGGAGAAAATCTTGTATGACGCGGTGGCTTCTCCATATCATCATCATCACATCCACTCTACATCTCTTTCAACCTGACCTATGGCTGATAAGGATGTTTGCCGTTTAGACAAAAACCTAGGGTATGGAATAGTGATTATCATAAGTTTAGACAAGAGAATGCAAACATAGCTATTGTGTTAAATTTTATAACTAACAACGTATATTATCTATTAACCTTATGGTGTGTGCACGTGCTCATTAAAAAACACAAACCAAGAGTAGTAAGGATAATGAAAAATATAGCCATATAAGTAAACTTCCTCAAATATTGTGAGGAACCTCACACTCTACACATATTTGGTTAATTAAAGAGACAAAACCCCAACAATTTAATTATTTGTCATTAAAATCGATAATTAATTAAGCAGAATGATGATAAAAATAACAGGGAGAAGAAAATGTAAAATCAAACCTTGGAATTGTAAGTGCTGGACTCCACTGCTCCTTAAGAATATCTAAACTATACTTCCATTGCTATTATATAGGGTGGAAAACTTAGTCCTAAATGCAACCTGAAACATATAATTTGAGAGCATTGTCAAGCCTATGCATACATAAAATACAAGGCCACATGTAATCAGAAAGCAAGCTGACTTCAAAATTAAAAAAAAAACGAAAAAACAAAAAAATTTCCTAACATCAGTTCCTTAAAAGGTAATTTTCAAGAACATTACATCCAACCTGAAGTGCAATCCGACAGCTAGGCAAGATTATCTAGTTGTTGGACCACAAGTTTTTAGGGCATGTTTGTTTATACTTGAGAAACCTACTCCTTACGGAAATCAAAAAAAAGAAAAATATTTAATAGAATCTTTTGAGGTCTGAAATGGAACAACTGAGCTCCGGCTGGAAATTGTTCTAACAAACGGATTTTGCCCATTTTAATAATCCCATTTATTAAACAATAATTACCTGCAATAAAATTATTGAATCTCTCAATAAACTACATTATAAAATACATGAGTTTCTGTACAGCTTTTCTTCTTCACTATCCCAATTAAAATTTGTATATGTTTCGAAATATGGCTAAAGCTCAAGAAAATACCATTAGAAAATCATAATGCTCTAACACATCAAACAAACAATTTCATATGCAATAGATACCCAAACCTAAATTTAACATTAACGGATGATAATAGAAAAAATAAAAAAAGAATTGAAGATAAAAATTAACCTTAGGGGGCTTAAAGGATAATCAGGAGGAAAATGAATAGAAACGAGAAAGCCTCCGCCGGTATAAGGGCTATCAGTTGGACCCATAATCGTTGCTTGCCAGTGAAACATATCTTCACCAACCGGACCTACATAAAAAATCTCATCAATTACCTCTATATATAAACAATTTTCTCATTCTTTAATGTATTACCTGCACTGCATGATGTTGGGGGATCCTTCTGTAAATCTTTGAGCTCCTTCAAGATGGTTTGGACGCCATCAATGATCAAACTACTATAACTCTACAGATGATGATCATTCAACACCGCGGTTATGTAATATTTATAGATATTGAAGGTGAAGGAGAAGAGTAAACACCTGCCTCTGCTTCTAGAATTTTCTCTCCGTAAGATCCACGCTCCTTCAATATTTTAAATAGATGGTTAATATCAATACCCTTTGATTTTCGGAAATCTAATGGGGAGAAATTATTGTTTTTTATCAAATTAATGCCTCGAAGGTTTTGAAAAATTAATTGCCTTAATGGATTCAAACATATATAATAATGAGAATTGGGTGAAGAATCGGGTTTATATTGTGTAGAGAAGGGAACATTAATGAATTTAAAAAGGACAAAACTTTTGTAATCTTCTAAAATGGGACAAATTAACAGCAATTTGCTGTTAATTTAGTAGAACAAATTAAAAGACTTTAATACCCTTCATAATCTCGATATATATGTAGTGTTTAAATTACAAATTTAAAATAAACTAAATTATATTTGCTCAGATACCCTTAGGCATTCTTTCCTTTAATTTAAGAAATTAACAAATAAAATAAAAATTGAAGTATTTTAATAATCTGAATTTGAAGTTTAAAAAATAAAATGAATTTGAAGATTATAAAATTACTTCAATTTTTAATTTAATTTTGTTGTTTTTTAATAGTTGTAGTATTAATGTCTTTATTTGTTATTTGTAATTAAGTGATTATTGTGAGAATATTTAATTAAAAAATATAAATTTAATAAGGCTATGGAGGATATCGAAATGGCTTCTTCTCAATCTTCACCATCTGTCTATTGTTATTCATATTATTTTGAAAAGATGATATGACAATGTTACTAGAGATAATAATCTATTCAATTTTTGTAGGCTGTTTTCAATAAGAACCGGATAAAACCAAATCTTTGGTTTTCATTAAGACTAATAAGCAACAAGACTTTGACAAAGATAAAGATATGAGCAAATTTCATGCATAAGAAATTGACAAAACTCGTGTCCAAGTAACAAATCACGAATATTATCAAAATCATACCAATTTCCAATTCGCTTGGCTACTAAAACATCCAAAAATTACAAATTTTAATTCAACACCAAGAATATCATCATAACGTGCCTTAAGCTTCCAGCAATCGAGACCAGTAGTGCTGGCGCTGCCACCAAAATGATCATTTCTGATAATAATCCAACTCCGGTCTTGTGCACTGCATGCATTTAGCCATTAATATCTTTTTCTATATTTATGAGCCATGACTGCAATACTGATATGGGCCATTTGTTTCCATGAAATTGTAATTTATGCTACCAAAAACTAGGAACAAATCAACTCAAAAATTCAAATACTTGGATAAAACAGCTCAACATTACATTTAGTTCCGCTTCCTCCATCAGCTTGCTTAACACCTCCACATTTCGCCTCCATCTGCATCCTATACGTCTTCAATCCTCCAACATAAAATTTTACATATCCAGTTAATATATATCGACACCATCACGCTCCCATTAAAACGTTTCGGATCATCAACTTTAGAATTTCCTCAGAGGTACTCATCACATTCAACGTTTAACATTCCCCGTCGCCTGCGAAAACCCTTCCACATTAGCCTGCGCTATATTTTTTGCAGCGAAGACATCTGAAACGCTAATGATCCATAGGACAAATAACTCTCTCATTATTGTTGGTAAACCGACGTGGAAATTTGAATCATAATTCAACGCCCTTTGCCCTATTGAATTAGGATGATTTGATCTTTGGAGTTTAGTATTCTAATTTGAGGCAAAGCGGAACGGAGAATCGAACAAGAAGCTAAACCGAGGACGAGAGAAGAAGAAGAAGAAGAAGAGTTGTTAAAGCCAAGCATGTCCTGAAAAACAAACAGAAAGGAAAGAGGATGTCGGGGAGAATCTTTATGGATTTTATAATTGTGATTGATAATGGTTTCAGAGAAGGCAACACGCTTCTTGTGTGGCCCTGAGAATCTGTCAATGGCATAACTTAGGTGATTGTTTTTGGTTTCTGCAATCGCCATTGACACAATCAAAACCATGGACGGAAATGCTATATTTTGCATGTTAAATTGCTTCTTTCACCACCCCATTTTTTTTTTATATAAAAAATGAAAATCTACTTATTCATCCTAAGGTGGGTTGGGGTTGGGGTTCACCCAAACTTGTTATCATTTTTATTTCTAATTCTGGCTTGATAATTTTTATATATGGAGGAATTTAGTGTCTTAGATAGTTACTATGTATAGAAGAAATTATTGTATAGATAGATTACTTAGTATCCATTTAAGACAAACTGACATACTCATAAAATAAATCTGTTTGGAACAACTTGTTGCAATAGAACTTATAGAAAAGAGTTTATCAGAGCAAACTTATGAAAATAATAATTTTTATGGGAAATTCGTTAGTTGTTTGATAAGGAAAATGTAAAAATGTTTTCTAGTATTTTTACAAAAGAAGGTTTTAAACGTAATAATAAATCAAATCAATTTATTACAAAATAAGGATATTTTAAAATTATAACACGTTGAATAAACTCAAAAGAACTTATGGGATATGCTCAAATTTTGAATTTCTCTACAACCGTAATATAACTTATTTTAATTTTTATAAACGCTTTTGAATGCAACTTAAATTTTTTTTATAAGTGTAAATAAGCTCCTTTAGCCATTAGATAAGACCAACCAAACATGCTCTGAGTATAAAAATGAGTAACACGTTTTTTCCACCCAAATAATGGTTTAATACACTTTCCATCCACCTCAAACTTTTAAAATATCATTTTATTACCTAAATTTATATTCCGGTTCCAATTACGACAACATTGTGACCCACACACCACCACTATTTTCTTCCCCGATCATCACTTATCAAACCCCTCAAACCCTACTCTCACCAACCTTGCTAATCGCAGACAATCGATTTATTAGGGTTTTCATAACCCCCCTCCCAAGTCAAATTCTGATTAATTTCAACCACAAAAGTTCAATCTTCCACTATCAAAAAACTCATCGATCTCATATCTTCAAAAGCCCCAACAGCTTGGAACGAATTTGCTTCCTGTCACCACCAAAATATAAATTTGGATCATTAAGTAGTATTTTAAAATTTCATTAACCATTATTTGGGTGAGAAAAAGTTGTTTTAAAACTTACATTAGTTTCCGGAATGTGGGAATAATATTTTGGCTAAACCCTAGCGGTGAATAATTAATTTTCTCATATATACATATAGTGCCTTGTAAACTTATAGAAAAAGCTGTTTGAGTCCTCTGGCAGATTAAGAAAGAAAGAAGAGAAAATTTATTTTCGATGGGCCTAACTGAATAATGAACTTTTATGGGCCAATCTGAATTATTAGCAAATAAAATCTAAACAGGCCCATGTAGTCTGAATTATATTGAGAAGCTTGCCTATAATTATATTTTGATGACTTGTTAAATTACAATATTATTCTCTATTAAAATCACATAAAATGCATTTATAGTTTTAATTAAGTACCTACACATCATTTTTCTTTTCTTTAAACATTATTTGGCATCCACAAATTTGAGTTGTAATTTTTATTTTTACATGTTTTATTCTTCTTAATCACCTTGGTTGTGACAAAATTTCATTTAGATATTAATAATCGCCGCTTTATAAACTATGATTGGATATATAATTTTAAGTATTCATAAATTTACTTTGCAATCAAATTAGGGTGTTTTTATTTTAATTTTAGGACAAATGTGGAATGAAGTGAGGAGTATTGTTAAAATAATTAAATTTTTTTTTATGGAGTTTAGTTTGGAGTATAAACTTTTTCCCACCTAAGGTTTGCCCTAATTATATGTTTCCATCCAAAAAGTTTCAAAATACCACTTTCTCACCCACATTTATATTGCGCTAATACCCAAAACACACTTCAGTTTCTCAGTTAATATTTGACGAGTTACTAGGAACCAAGGTAGAAGGGTTTTTCTATAGTAGAGGCTGGTAGATAAGATGGTGGTGATCGATTAAATATTTGTCATCGAAAATCAGCTAAGAATAAGAAACCCTAAATTTGTGGTGATCGATAATCGACGTGAAATTAGGTGCCGAAGTGCGAGGAGTTTTGTAGAGAGGAGATCAGAGGTGATGGAGGAAATTTTCGCCGTCAAAATCGACTAGAATCAGTTTTGGGTAATAATGGAATATTCACTTTGAGTAAGAAAATTGTATTTTGAAATTTTTTGGATGAAAAAATGCCATTAAAGCAAACCTTGGGTGGGAAAAAGTCGTTTACTTTAGTTTGATAAAATGTGGGGGTTGAATAAGTTAAATTAACCCATTCGTACATAGATTTGAACTGATTTTTAAATTGAGTAATGCTATGCTTACTCACGAACTTATTAACCGCCTTACTCACATTTGTTAAAATTATATATGATATCCATACTATGCTTATGATATCTATACTATACTTTATATTTACACACATTAGTAAGATATAAGATCATGAATAAACATAATATTATTGTTTTAAATTTGCCTGCACTACTACTCAATTGTGGTGATTGGATGTTTACTTTTTCTGTTTTTCTTGAAAGTCTGATTGGCTGCTAAGAAATAATACGAGAACGTAGGACTCCAGATATTGATAATGGTTAGGAATTCTGTTACGGTGACTTTTTTATACAACTTGGGATAGATGAAACCCATTACAAATTGGCGAATCTGACCAATAATAAATTACCTTATTGCATAAAAATGTTGTATGAAAAAATTATAAATATAATACTACTCGTTATATTGAGTTGATATTAGTTGCCACTTTTATTATTGAAACAACTCAACCACCCCTACACGCCATATCTGGCATTTTATAGTAAAATAAAAGAAAGATCAAACCCATTCATTAGTCATAAATGCAGTTACTTTTAAGTTTAATCAATAATAATAATCAACACGACAAGATACAATTAAATTAACACATAAATCACATGATACACCCGAGGTATAAAAAGCTCTCCCTAATGCATAAATTATTATCCAAAGCATAGGATACACAATCCTACTTTCACAACTATGCGGATACAGTGGTTATTATTAATCTAAGTCCAACAATTATAAGAAANTTGTAAAACTTACATTAAGTTTCCGGAATGTGGGGAATAATAGTTTGGCTAAACCCTAGCGGTGAATAATTAATTTTCTCATATATACATATAGTGCCTTGATAAACTTATAGAAAAAGCTGTTTGGAGTCTCTGGACAGATTAACTAACATTGATTGAAGGTCATCAAATGATTCACAAAGTTGAAATGAAAATTATTACAACAAATTTTTAAATGAAAAACCCATCAAATGAGTTGAAAAAAAGGAAAAAAATAAACCTACATTCCTAAGAAAAATTGCACAATTGAACAGATTCACACTGTACGAAGCCACCACAGATGCATCAAAGTTCCAAATAATGCTTGAGAAAACATCACTATGATCTCCCCATAGAAAATACTGAATCTTGAAATAATTAGGCACAAATTTTGTAAACAATCATGGAGTCTGCACATTTGAATCCTTTGATTTGTTCTCTTCAGATGACGGCCGGTTTTCCGAGTCAGATTGCCGGATTTCTTCAATCATTCTAACAACTTCATCCATATTAGGCCTCATGTCTGGCACTTTTGCCACACAAGCCATGGCAATTTGCAACATCTGCACCATCTCTTCTTCAATGTTCTGGAATCTCATCAACTCGATGTCAAAAACCTCAGCTGTCCATTCTTCCCTAACAACAGACTGAACCCACCTCGGAAGATCGACCATATCATCACGGCCTGGAGACTGGAGTGGCGCTTTTCCAGTCAGCATCTCAAGGAGAAGAACACCAAAACTGTACACATCTGATTTATGACTGTGCTTACGAGTTTCAATCACTTCGGGAGCACGATAGCCTGCACTCCGAGATGGAGTTGCAGGAACATTCATAAGAGGGGTCAGGCCAAAATCAGAGATGCAACCATCAAGATCTTGGTTGAGAAGGACATTTGAGGATTTAATATTTCCATGAGTGAATTTTGGGCCACCCATGGAATGAACATGAGTGATTCCTCTTGCAGTCCCAAGGGATATCTTTATTCTGGTGTCCCAGTCAAGTGGCGCTCTTCCAGCTCCCCGGTTTCCTGTCAACAAATATATAATGCAGGGTATAAGAGAATCCTCCAGATGAAACAGCTGGACTAGACCAAGGCAGATTTCTAAAATAACAGACCATTGTAAAGAAGGTAGCAGAAATCCCATGTACTGATGGGTGGTTCTGCATAAATGATATAAATCCTAATTAATACGCCTCAAGTTCTGAAGAATATCCAATCTTTTTTATTTAACTTAGATTATCTGGAAGTTAGTATCATCCAGGCTCAAGTCCTAAAAATATCCAAGCTTTTCTATATAACTTAGATTATCAGGAAGTTAAAATCATCCAAGTTGCATTTTCATACTTTCTTATGGAAGCAATTTCACAGTCAATTACTTTCCCGGGATTTAATAATTTCTGAACCATCAACACTGAAATCCATCCGTACCATAAAAACGTACTCCTGTTTCTTCCAAGTAATCAAGCCATGTCAAATATAATGGTAAGAATCCTATGTCACTACACAATCATCAAATCCGTCACATATCCTTCGAAACTTATTTTTATCCTATACCAAATTATAATATTGCAAGTCACTATGTAACCATGATAACAACATTAAATATTTAAGTCACAATTTGTCAACTAATTTAGAGATCACATATCTACTGATATGATGAATCATTTCTAAATTGAGTCATAGATCTCCGACAACATAAGAAAATAAAGTAGTCATCAGTTCGATTATCAAGCTACTATCTCAAGCATACTCCCATTTTTAACAGGTTAAAAAAATCTCTAAACTACAGATCATTTTTCCACAGTCAAATCACTACATAATGCCATATAGAATAGGGTTGTTGTCATTTTATTTTCTAATTTTCACTCATTTTAATATGATAAACTTCCAGCAATAATACATGTTTATTCATAAGCATAGTAATATTCGTATTCATATTGCCATATATCTATTTCCTCATATTTGGGTTATTAAAAACTTCCCGAGTTAATAATAAAACACCAGTATGCTAGAGTCCACATTGATAAATTGTAAGATCTAAACAGACTACCTTTTTACATATGGGGGATTTTTCAATAGTCTCACAATAGTCAAGTATAAAGATATGAACTCTTGACTCCAAATATGAAGATAAGGGTAGTAAATTTCATAGGTTTACGTGTCATAAACATGGCAAGATATCTCTTTGTCAGTTTTCAAGGTAACTCTAAATTTTAAAACAAAATAAAGCTTCCTAGTTACTCCTTCATTCTTAATTATTCTTTGACTTGAATAAAAGAAACAGAGTAGCACAAAAAGCATACCATGCAAAAGTGTTGATAAGTTGCCACTTGAATAATAATCATAAACCAATAACTTTTCATCCTTTGAGTAGTAATAAGCACGAAGTGGCACAACATTTGGGTGTTGCCCAACCCTTCCAACAGTCTCCATTTGCTGTTCAAAGTCCCTCTTGCCCACAACCACTTCCTTTAACCTTTTAACCACTACTGTCGTTGATTCCTCCAGGACAGCTTTATATGCTGTGCCATAACTACCCTTACCCAGCACTTCAGCTGAAGCCCTTAATAAATCCTCAAGGTCAAAATTATAAGAGCAACCTTCAAAGAAAACTAGCTTGTTTTTCTCTGGTTCTTGCACCCCACTTCCAAACTCCTCTTTAGGCTTCTCACCCCTGCTACTACTAGAAGCCTTCCCTTTAGATACACCATTGCTTTGATTATCTTTTTTCTTCAAACAGCAAAATAAAATAATTAGAGCTAGAAAACATAGTGCGACGGCTCCTCCTACAGCAATGGCGATGATAGCACCCAATGCTAGTTTCTGTTTGGAGCTTTTTTTTCGGGGTAACACAGGGGGTGGAGAAGAAGTAGGTGATGGAGAAGGTGGAATAATGGAGCACGCTTGTAGTGGTGGTCCACATAAGAAAGAGTTTCCTATAAAAGAGGAATTGGGGAACTTTTTAAGGGACAGTGGGATTGAACCGTTAAGATGGTTGTAGCTTAAATTCAAGTGCCTGAGCTTAGTGTCATTTAATGTGGGAATGGGTCCAGAAAGGTTGTTGTTCTGAAGATTCAATCCAGTGAGTTGGGTCAAATTTTTTATGCTCTGCGGAATGTTTCCCGTTAAGGAATTGAATGAAAGATCCAATACAGTGAGTTGTGGTGAAAGGGATGCAGGAATGTCACCAGAGAAGTTATTATGTTGGAGAAAGAGGTAATGCAGAGAAGGAAGGGAGACAATATCAGAAGGTAGACTACCAGTTAGTACATTAGATCGAAGGCTTAAAATCCTAAGGGCATCTAGTTTCCCAAGAGTGTTGTTTGGAATAGGGCCTACAAGTCCAATTCCTGGGAGCCGGAGTGCAACCACACGAGTATCATCCTTTGTGCAAGTGATGCCCACCCAAGACTGGCAGATGGGATTAGTAGAGCTCCAGTTGAGTTTCCTTAGATGGGGAACCTCAGCTGCAAAATCAAGAAGGGCTTGTCGATCCGAGTTCAGGTCTGTAACAGCTGAAGCAAACAGATTGACTATGATAAATAGGAAAGCAAACACTGAAGTGAATTCTAACTTCATGAGGAGTTGTTTGACACAGGGTATCTGAAATTGAATGCCGTAACAGAAAGGAACCCGATGGAGGCCCTGAATTCCTGGTAAACCACAGAGCAACATTAGACACCTAGAAACACAAATCAACAACCACTAATAGAAAGAGTAAATAAATAATCAACAGGAATCTTTACAAGAAAAGAAAACAAGCTCCATCTATGGACAAGCCAAAACAATAATAACTACAAAGATTCGCAATTGTAAAAGCCAATGCAACAAATCTTTTCGTTAATTTTCCAAATGATAGAGATGGTGCTAATTTTCCCAAACAACAGAAATTATACAGGAGAATTCTTCCCTCGATTTCTTTCTGATCTATAAAGTATTAAAGTTATAAAACCATAAAAGTTATATTTTTATGCTTAAAAATATATGCACAGAAATAAAGCATTGCCTACTTCTGCTGCTAAAATGGAGCAATTTTTTTTTTTTTTTTTTTCCCATTAAAAATACACAATACTGAAACCCAAAAGTACTTGTTCAAAGCTAAGAAATTTAATAGCTATTTCAACCATTGAGGGACTGAAACATCTACATTCAGATAACATAATGAATTAGGGAATTTATCAACTTTTTCATTAAAAAGTTATCTCAAATTTAAAAAAGAAAAAGTTTGTTAAAAATACATAAAAGTAAGCATTATCAAAAAGCAGCAATACAAACAAAGAAATAATAATAAGTGTATGAAATTTAAAGCTCCATTACAAATACATCTAACTTTACCAATTACACAACAAGCACAAAACTTTCAATACAAAAAGAGTTTTAAATTCTCATAAACAACAAAAAATTATGACAATGCAAGCAACATAACACTAAACCCACAAAAAAATTTATAAACGTATATTCAGAAAACGGATTTTTTCGTAAAATAAACCACATTTACATAATCAATCAAAAACCCAGAATGACCCAGATCTACCGAGTGAAAAAGATGAAAAATTTAAAACTAAAAAAATGTAAATTGAAAGTGTACCTGTCATCCAATAATGAGTTGACAGGTCAACTCAGCTTGAACATTAGAGGTAAAACTGAAGAGTCTATGCAATAACATTTGCTCAGGAATGTAGGAAGTGGAGTTCCAGATCCAGCATTTGAGGTTGAACTAAAAAAAGTGAAGTGGGAAGTAAATTAAGATGAATTGGAGACACGTGGGGATGATGTGAGACATGTTAGAAGCAGTTGTTTTGAGCTGGCTAGAGGTTAAAGAAGAGAGAATTTTGTTAAAAAAAAAGAAAGAAAGAAAAGCAATGGGGTTTGACTGACGATGAAGAGAGTGAGAGAGAGAGTGAGAGAGAGAGTGAGAGTGAGACTTTCTCTCTTCAACACCTTTTAATGTTTCTTCTTTAAAGTCAAGCTGTGTGTAGCCGTTTACTTGTAGTATTATGCCTTCACATTTCTCTCTTTTTCTTCTTTTGTTTTTTAATTTGAGGATTTGCATTTTACAAGAACCTCCCATAAGGTTTTCAGAAACTACAACAAACTCCCATAAAGTTTTTGAAATAGGCATTCACCTCACTTGCCTTTTTGTGAATTTATGTTGATTATTGCATAATAATCACCTATAGGAGCTCTACGTCACTCCAAATATTCATTCACCTATAAGAGATTTACATTGTAAATAAAAGTTTAACATCCCTTAAATATGTTATTTGGAGGGTTTACGCCAATGACCCTCCTCGCCAATTAAGGGTGTTAAAAAAAAAAAAATGCAAAAACCGAATCGAATTTTTGGTTATTCGAAAAACTGGTTCGGTTCAAAGAAAATAAAAAACATAATTTTCGATTCGGTTACCGGTTTAGAAAAATACGGAAACTGGTTAACCAAAACTGGTTAATTATAAAAATATTAAATTAAAAATACATTAAATATTAAATTAAAACTGGTTAATCGATTTGGTTTCAATTCAGAAAAATTCCTAAACTAAAAAACCAGCTCGATTTACAAAATCAATTAACTAGTTTTGAACATCCCTATCACCAACCTCTTGATCTTGTTTTGTGCGGTAGATTTGACAAAGAGAAGAGGACCAATTGCCTTAAATATGTCCATGTGTGAACTCCCATGGGTGGTGTTGAGAAGGGACCATTGGAATATGAATTCATTTAATATAAGAACTACTTTAAAGTTTTGAATACCATTTTCCTTGGCTAAGTATACAGTGTATTAAATGAGAGCATTCAAGTATAGCTAGCTTGATTGGTTACCTTAGAATACGGCAACCCAACCAATTAATGACGCAAGGCAAAATGCTTTAAATTTAGAGGTGACTCTATTTCCTTGAGGTTGAGGAGAGGAATATCCAACTACTCTATTTTATTTTTTTTAATACTCTTAACAACTCCCACCAAATCAATTTAATTCATGTTTTTATAACCATGCAACGTGGATCCTTGTACTGATTATTCATAGGTTGTTATCTTGTCTCTTTGAGCTCATATAAAAATACATAAGAGATGATTAATTAAATTTATCCAATAAAAAGAGATATGTTTGAAAGGTTTAACTTAGTAACTTAAGGTATAATATTTATTATTAAACTACAACTGTGTAGCCAAATGGTAAAAGAATAAAAGAGAATCTAAGTTTATATGGTCTCTCAAGTTCGAATCCTCACAACCCCTGATAAAAGTGGTCATTGACATTTTTACCTGACTGACAGTTTCAAGATCTTTAAAAATAATTGAGGTGCGCGTAAACTAGCTTGAACACTCTTGGTGATAAAAAAAAAAAAAAAAAGCTTTGTTAGTTATTATTTATGCTTAATGTTAAATGTGGTGAATGATAATTAAGTTACAACTTAGATTGATGGATGTTTACAACCAAGATGAATCATTTTCTATTGCTTTGAATCAACCAATCTAACCTATATAACATATCCATGAATGACAAGTTTTAACTCTTTATTGATCATCATTCCATGACTTGCATAAAATTAATGTATCCTTTATTAACTAATCATTGGGTATTTATACCAAAATATGTTTACCTTTTAATTACAATTATACCCTTCTTTTTAATGGTTAAAAGTTTAATTTTACAAATACATTTTGCTAACCTCATTAATTTTGAGACTTAAATAGTTAAATGCATGGGTAAATGAGATATTTTATAAGATTTACATTTTGTTAAATAAGATATTGTCTTCATCATATAGTGCTAAAAAAAATATTTTCCTCATTACGTTGATAAATAATATAAAATAAACGATTTCGATGCTTTGGATGAAAGTGATTAAATTTTCGTTAGTTGCAAGGAAGCAAATCAGAAAGCATATACTTCATGTTAACGCAATCAAATTTCTTATTAATTAATAAATAAATAATCTCAAAATTCAACCAAAAATTACAAAATCATCATTATCTAATTTAATTTTCTATCAAACCATATATACCTAGACAAAATCCAATGTGTTACATTGCAATAAATGTAATAAATCCAACTAAAAACTAATGTATCCAACATAGGGGTGTAATCAAGCCAAACCGAGCCGAGCCGAGCCGAGCTTTGGGCTTATCGAGCTCAGCTTGGTTGCTACAATATTGAGCTCAAGCTCGACACTAAAAAATTGAGCTTGGGCTTAGGCTCGAGCTCGACCAAAGATCGAGCAGGTGGAGTGTTGTGTGCGAGCTTGAGTGGCAGGCACTAGGTGTGGCCTTTTATTGAACTTCTGGTATGCTTGTTGGAAAGAGGTGGAGTTAAGACCGTTTGGGGTTGCTAGCGACCGGAAAAACAACAACACAACCACCAACACTTTGAAATCCCTTCAACAATCAACAAACTTCCAAACAAACACAAAACAAAACTCCAAACGAACAAGGTCGCAAGCAAACTTGAAAAAACCCAAGTGTTGTCGGTCGGAAACAAAAGAAAGGAAGAGGAGAAAAAAGAAAAAGAAAGAAAGGAGAAGGAAAACTAGAGAAATATGAAAAAAGAAAAGACGACGAAGGAAAAAGAGGGGCTAAAAGAGAGACATAAGAGATAAGAAAAAAATTATAATATATCAAGCTCGGCTCAGTTTGCGAGCTTGACGAGTCGAGTGGTGGCGTGTTCGAGCTCGGCTCAACAAGTCAACATTGTAGTCGAGTCACTAGACAGAAGTCAAGCCGAGCCCAAGCTGTTCGCGAGCAACTCAGCTCGGCTAACACCCCTAATCCAACCCAAATTGAAAATCAAATTTTCAAATTTTTTTTATATATAATTTGAATAATTTCCTTCCAGCATGATCATTCTGAAATTGTAAAAAATTGTGTACTAATTGCATCATGTACTTTTATTGCTAAATTAAAATTGAGCTTAAAATGATTATAGATTTGAATATTAAAATCATACATTTGCTGATTTTCAAGTGTTAGACTTGATAAATAATAATAATAATAATAAGTTATTAAGAAGAACTTTGAAAGAATGAAGTTGAAACAATCATTTTGTTACGACTTTTTATTCTAAAAGCACATGGTAGGGCCATCACTTTTTCTAGAATTAGGTGAAGGCTTAGGCCATGCATCGAAATTTTAGATACTGTAGGTCCCTTTATAATATTTAAGAATCATTATTTTAAATTACATTTTATTTATTTAAATTTGATTTATTGTAGAAAATTATTTATGAGATCATTAATTAGTTTTTTTTATTAGAAATTAAAATATTAAAATGTTGCTTAGTTGTTGAACTGATTAAGACAGCTTAACATACAATATTAATAACTGTTACATGAAATATTAAAATGCCAATATATAATAAAGAAATTAAAAATTAAATCATGTCAAATTAAAAGTACTGTAATTTTGACCTTGACATTCCTACATATTATTTTATTTAAATAAAATTTGACCCTATTGAAAATAAGTTAAAATTGTATACAAAATAAGTTAATCATTCTCTTCATACCTTGCAAATAATATTCCTTGTTATATATTTAATTATTTTTATTTTTTTTAATAAAACAACACACCAGAATTGAGTTGAGTTGTGGCAATATGTAAGAGTGTGTTTAAGCAGTGGATGATATGAAAATAATTAAAAAAGAATAATTGGGTTGTTAGAAGGAATATTATTTAATTTATTAAAGAAATTGGGAACAACAAAAGCGACAAACACAACAGCAAGTGTTGTTGTCTGAATTATAGATCAAACTAAAATATTTATTGTCAAAAGAATCCTTCATTGATAAAGATACCAGCATTTCTCCTACTTTCTGGTCAACCAAACTCTGTTTTTATTGGACACTTCCTCTTGTCAACCATCTTTCGGATGTAGCCATGAGTGGACTCATACCTTAACCTTAGACTTTGTAGAAGCAAATCATGAGTCCAATTACTGTGCTAACCTCTTATGGTTAATGTTTATTTTACATTAAAACCCCTGAAAAATCAAAAGTGTATCAGTTTGAACTTTAGTCAGATACTTGGGGTAAACAAAAATTTGCCATTAACTAGATAGGAGTTGTATGTAATGGGGTGATTTTGACTTAAAATACAAATACAAGATCTTCTAGTGTGGGATTTGTGTTTGACTTAAGAGTGTATAAGGACGTTTTAGGATTCCCTCTTTTCGCATTGGATTCCACTTTATAGATTTGAGATTTATTCAACTTGTTAATTTCCACACCAAAAATAAAAACGATTCCTCATCAGCTGAATCGTTCAAGAATAATCCAATTATGGAGGCTCTATCAAACTCTTAATTGAAGAATCCAAGTATCCAAGATGATGTGTTTTTCGTTGCTCTAATGAATATATAAACATATAAAGCTTTTGTCGACTTTCACATCACAGAAATTACCCTAAAATTCTTGTGTAATTCTATGGTATTGAAAATTTTAAATGATGATATGATAATGTCAAATTCAATGATGTGAATTTTGGATAGTGCAACAATGCTATACGGCTCAAACATTAGACAAACACTTGTGGCCCTCTTCATTTGTAAAATTCAAAGTCAGTGTCAGGTTTCCATAACCCTTTTCAAAGTCCTTTGGGTTGGGAGTACTATGACGTACCGATTCTTGCGTATTGCAATGCATTCCGACTCCTTGACAGATAGTTGCGATCTGTAGTAGTCGAAAATTGGTTAATTATGAATATATTTGATATCTTCATCATATTCTAAAAACATAAAATGAACCTAATGAGCTAGAGCCCCACCCACTAACTCTTCATCAACTGTTTCATCCCTTCTGGTTTGAGTAGATTAAAATGGATCTGTTATGTGACATTGAAGAAAAGAAATATGCAAAAGCCTAGAAAGATTTTCCTGCTAGATAGGAGTCAACTACAATCGTAACATAGTGAGTTTCTATAAAGAAAATTGAAACCGACTTCTGCAGCACTGATTTTGTCAGGTCGAGAAACAAAATCCTCCAAGTCCGCCTCATCACTTAGGTCCATTTTAGCAGTGCAAACCTGGCAGACACCCAGCCATCATAAAGTAGATTAGACGTATGACAACACGGGCAAGGAAAATTAATCCTCACAACAGAATAAAGAGCGACAAAAATAATCACTAATCAATAATCATAAAACTTTACAGATGGGAATGTGCACACCACCTACCTGAAAAACGGGCCTCTTTTGTCGTCTATCCGACAAAGGGTACTCAATTTTTATATCAAGCCTCCCAAGACGTAAGACTGCAGGGTCCAAAGTGTCACCTCGAGTGGTGGCCATAATAAGTAATAACCTTAACGTTAAGTCGTTAACTGTCTGTCGAACCCTTTAATGTAATTTTCAAGCTTCCCTTTTATAGATAAAAGTTGAACATGTATATTTTTAAGATTTGAATTTGTTGATGCTTGATTTTGATATAAACTATTTGTATGTGAGAAATGCTGAGCAAGCTCAGAAGTTACACATGATTATTGAAGTATTTAATTGAATAAAGAGTGAAAAACAATGTTTAAAGTGGTTTAGATGCTCACAAGGCGAATCCTACGTCTACTGATATTGTATTAATAAGTTGAGTTTTAGCTTTGAAAATATAAGAGAGAGAGAGAGTAAGCTTTTCTAGAGTGAAATTAGTCAATCTCACAAATGGGAGAGAAATCCTCTATTTATAATGGGATGAACCAAGGTAATGATTAATAAACCTGCAAGTGGGGTATATGTCGTGCAAATCCATCTCTGCGTCCCATTGCTCATCTGTCCGCGTGATTTCCTTGACTTGTGCAGGGATTGGATACGTGGATCGTTTTCAACCATTTGCCAACCTAGCGTACACCTACTACACTGGTAGGAGCATGCTGCTCGCGTCATCACGCGACGCGGCCGCATCTAAGTGGTTGTAGAACTTTCTTAAGCTCTGACCATCCATGCTGACAAGACTTCTGTGTGAGCCCTACTTTTCCAAGCATAACAAAATTGATTTTGGAATCTTTTTTCCTTTTTTTTTTGTAACCGGCGTGTTTGGATCAGCTTGCGTGCACTTTAACTAATCTTCAGGATCCATCAAATACCTTACAAGTCCAACGAATAAAATAAGTTACAATATAATAGTTGGCCTCAATGTTTAAATCCAAAAACCTAAAAAAAAGAATAAACTTTTTTGATCGTCAAGCCAACCCCTTGAGGTTAATTGATTTTGGAAGTTGCCTCATCATTAATTTATATGGTAGGTTTTAAAAAAATTATGGAAAGTTTGGACACCCTTTATTACTTGTAAATTAATGAAACAAAAATTATAAACATATATATTTTTCTCAGATAATGAAAACAAATATTAAAATTTTGCAATGGTAAAAGAAAATAACGCCTATTAAAATATTGAAAACATATAAAATCTTTGCTTATTATCTATCAACACTTCATCATTTCAATTACAATTATATTCTAACAAATTTCCTTGATTTTATACCAAAATTATATTATTTCCTTTTATTTTTAAATATTTTTTTAACCAAATTAAATATTTGTTTATTATGCTAATATTGTGTTAAATTATTTCCTTAATTATCTCAATTACAATTGTAATCTATTAAATTATTTCCTAGGTATTCTACAATAATTACATTATTTTCTCAGATCAAGGTAAAAAAAAAAGATTTGATAATTCGGTTTAGGCATTTAATGGCTTATATGATTTTGACATTGAAAGTGAGCTCCCTTTGGTTAGTTATTTAGAATAACATTCTATGCTATTTAGCATTTTTGGAAAATATGATAGGATTATGAAAAAAAATTGTTACATTTCTAAATAGCATTTTCTGAAATAATTTAGATTATTTTAACCTCCTAGGTTTGTTAATTTAACTAAACACCTCTAATAATAAAAATTTATAAATTGACAAAAACACTCCCAGCCACCCACCCACGTATTGCCCGCAGCCAGCCACCACCATGGGAAGGTGGTCAGAATTTGTCGAAATGGTACATGATCAGCTAGATCTGGTCGATCGTGCGCTGATCTGACCTTTTCTGACTAGTTCCACGATGGATTTGGCTGGAAAAGGCCAGATCTACTACCATTGACGGCCATATCTTGGCTGTCGTTGATGGCCAAATGATGACCAAGATGTGGTAGTTGTCAATGGCTAGATGTGGCCGTCATCGGCCATATCTACGATATATATGGTCGAGAAAGGCCAGATTGGCCCACAACCGGCTAGATCTAGCCGATCGTGCGCCATTCTAACAGATTTCGACTACCTTCCGACAATAGTGGCCGGTTGCCGACAATACGTGGGTGGATGAAGCTATTTTTGTCAATTTATAAACTTTTATTATTGGAAGTGTTTAGTTAAATTAACAAACCTAGAGGGTTAAAAATAATCTAAATATTTTGAGTTTAATAGAATATGATTGAATTTTGAGTGTGATATCTAAGGATCAACAAGAAATTGATTTGAATAAGAAAATAAAAGCGAAAGACAATTTTTAAAGTGATACGACGTGTTCAATCAAGCATACGTCCACTATTCTTTTATTTTGCCTTACAAAATAAGCTCTCTCTCTCTCTTTAATTTTGCTAACACCGTAAAATGATTTTTTTGGTGGTATTTATACAATAAGATGATAATGGTTACAATAGTAAAGTTTGGGATAATGACTTGATTTTAGGGAATCAATCCCATGGTCCTGGCGAGATTGACAGGTGTATAGGCAAAAAATCACACTGGACCCCTAACAGTCCAGTAACATTGTAATCATTATACAACCCAATATTTTGACCCAACTACAGTTGGCCCACATCACCAATATGGCCTTTGGTTCAACCTTGGTTGTTCTAGCAAAACAATCGTGACCTGAATTTGGTGGGTCTTGCATTGAAATCTTTTCTAGGAAGGTTACAAGTTGGTACCTTCTACGAGCTTGTCCACACTCCACGAGTTCTGCTACTGTATAAGTCTTTGTGGAATTCGAAGTTAGATGAGCTTGAGACCTTTGGCCAGCTCGCCTTGCATCTTAGCCCAACTTGTTAGAGAGATCTAGCTCACTGAGTGACCTAAATCGTGAAGTCCATGAAATACCAACTAGACTTCGTAAACTCCTAAGTCTACAAAGAGTCTGGCAACCTAAGACTCCTAGTATTAGATGATCTCGGACATTTAACTAGTCCTAAAGTCTTATGCAAACTCTAAACGTCCACAGACTATAAGTCCTATCATGATTCTCATAAATCCTGGCAATTTTTGAGTCTTAGAAATGGTTTTCTTCCTCAAACACTCTAGTTTCACAGAAACTAGAATTCCTAAATGGATAAGCCATAGAACTCCTAGTTCTACTGAGACTGAAACCTTCATGACTTGCTATAAAAGCAGAAGCCAGCCCTTTCAATTCTATATATGTTTTTACACACTTATCAGCCTAGAATCCAAGCATTCTAACGCAAGTGTGTCATAATTCCCCCATTGAGCCGTTTTTTGTTGTAGAACTGCATTTCGACTACTCTATGATAAAAACAGTTTGCCTAGCCTTGAAACACAGTAACTTACCTTACCATTACTCCAGCTCAGTTTTTCGTCACAATCTTGCTAACTTGAGCATCAGAGTGCCTACTGCAAACACCACATTAATGTCCCTTGAGTGCTTCACATTCGTTTTCATGTCTCTCTGCAGGAATTCATGATTTTTAGTGGCTCAATGTCCTGGTGATATTTCCAGGTAGATTTTATCATTTACAACAGACCAAAATTATAGGGAGAGTTGTCATGATCTTCTCCTTGATTTTAGGGGATAACGCTTATATTTAGAGATAAAATTTATCCATGATCTATAAGATAACTGCCAAACAACTCGCTTCAGCATGAACATAGCTCATTTCAATCTAATCGCAACTCCCTTCAATTTGGTTATTGCTTCACAAGTTACGCCGAGCTACTGCCTGCTCTAAGCTGGTCGCACATCCTCACACAACATTTGCTCCCCAGTTTTTAGAGGTTGTGTCGAACTTCAAAAACTATGAGCCTTTTTGGATGAGCTATCAATGTGCAAGTTGCTGCCAAACTAAATTGGTTTGTGAATCGGGTCCAATCAAACATATTCGAGTTCTAGATAGAGCTTGCTCTTAGTGTCCTTTTTGATGACGAACCAGTGTGTTAGTACGAGTTGTTACTTTGCAACATGTATGCTTATCTAACGAGGTACCAAAAACTTGAAAGAATTTGGCGTTATTGGTTTCTTTTGAAAAAGGACATAAGGCCAAGATGACATTTCAACTTGGGATGTGAAGGGTAACATCCATGCATTTAATGTAGCCGTAGGCAAACAATCACGCTGAACAGTCAGGCTAACGTTTTGCTTTTCAAAATGGCAATTACATGCGATCATCACCACGTGGCAAGAATGGACAGCCAAGATCGTTTTGTGCTCAGGTTTCCTTTCTATGAAAGGTACCTAACCCTAGGCTTAAACCTTTTCAAATCCTTTCTTTTGCAAATCCAAACATACTGTTCTTCAAAACCAAATGTTTTCTACCTCAAACTTCAATTTCACAATGATTTTTCGATGGTTTCTCGACTTTTAATTTACAGTAAGTTTTTGTTTCCCTTGCTTTCTCCATTCTTGCTCTTGACTTTGCCATTGTGGTTGTGGTTAGGTTGAATATAAACGAAAATATTGAGTTTTTTTTTTCTTCTAGATTTTAAGATTGAAAACTTACTTAGGGTAGCTGGAGATTATTGCCAAAATCTGTCTATTTTGTCAAAGTTCGTGCTCATTGCTAGAGCTCGTCATTGGGTGGTTTGTTCAAAGGCACCCCAGGTACTTGAGATTGAATCAAGTGTAGGTAGATCGATTTTAGGATTAAGACAGCCCGTAACAGTTGTCATTTCATGTTTCATGTTTTGGGCGCTTAACTAATGTGATGTACGATCTTGGCATGGGTTCAAACCGGCAAGCTAAACTTGATCATTAGCTCGCTTAGAGCGATTAACTTCCTAGCGCTTTTCTCTCTTGCCCATTGGTTGTTTCCCTAGGTGTCTGCTTGGGTTATTCTGATCTTGATTCTCACGCCTCTATGCTCCCTCCACTCTTTGTCGCCGATGGTGGTGCTTGCTAGACGAACTAGAGTCATCGTCAGTGGTTTCAAGCTCCTAGCTTTGCGTTCTTGCTGCAACATTTTGTTGGCTAGGAGTCTAGTTTCCTTGCTGTACTTTCTTCATTCCATTCACCTCTTCTTGCAAGGTTTGGACTGCACTAGTGATCGACCTTAGCATGTCTATCATTTGGGAATTCTCCGGGCTTGATGTACCTATGCCGTATTTGTTTACTGGTTGAGGAAGTGGAACAATTGGCGGGCGAGTCTGCGTAAACCTCTGATTGGCTTCTTGATGGCCAAGTTGTTGGAAAACATCAAAGTCAGAAGATTTGTTGTCTATAATTAGATTAGAGTGGCTGTTGACAATTTACTTTCGCTAGCTATAGGATTTTTGTTTTTATTATAGGATTAGCTGTAGGATTTTTAGAGATTGATTAGCTTACTAATTATTTCTTCCCTTATCTATTTTTCTTGTAAATCCTATAAATACCTACTATGTATATCAATTTATAATAACAATCATATGACTTTGATTCAAATTCTATAGTCTTTATGGTATCAGATTATCAGGCTCTTGTTTGGGAATAAAATTGTCAGAAAAAATTCATCACTATGTCTAACATTTCATCCGCGTCTCCCTTTGTTGTCACCACAAAAAATAATAACACCAATATTAGCCATACCGAGTCTCATTCTGTCCAGATTACGACTATTTGACTCAAAGAAGGAAACTTTATTTGCTAGTCCCAATCTGTATGTATGTATATCCGAGAGAAACGCAAGATCGGGTACTTTACTAGTGAAATCAAAGCACTTGAGAAGACAGATCCATCATACGCTACATGGGATGCAAAAAATTCCATGATTATGTCATGGCTGGTGAACTCCATGGATGAGGACATCAGTTCCAACTATATGTGATACCCTACTGCAAAAGAACTCTGGGATAGTGTTGTTGAGATGTATTCCGATCTTGGGAACCAATCTCAGATCTATGAATTATAGCAAAAAGTTAGAGAAACCCAACAAGGAGAAGACAGCATGTCTAAGTACTTTAATGCCGTCAAGGGCCTTTGGAAAGATTTGGATTTGTTCAACAATTATGAGTGGAATAATTTAGATGATTGGAATCACCACAAGAAAAACTGTGCAGAGTGCAAGAATTTTTAAATTCTTGGCTAGACTGAACATTGAGTTTGATGAGGTTAGAGGAAGAATTCTTGGCAAACAACCTCATCCTTCCATTAGAGAAGTCTTCTTGAAAGTAAGAAGGGAGGAAAGTCGTCGAAGTGTTATGTTGGGTTAGAAGGGAGCGTTATAAGATCAGATCTACTGAGAACTCTGCCTTGGTTACTATCAACAATTCTGAAAATTTTGCATTTGCTGTAAATTGGTCACAATAAAACAACCAAAACCAGCAAAGGCTTTATGAGAAACCATGAGTACAGTGTGACTACTGCAACAAAGCATGTCATTCTAGAGAAAATTGTTGGAAGCTCCATGGAAAACCAACAAATGGGAAGGGCATCAGACTCGGAGATAAAAGTAGTCACATAACTTCCAAAGCTAATGCAACCGAAACCAATCATTTGAGCAAGAAGCAGTTTGATCAACTTCTTCTACTACTAAAATCTAATCCATCATCAGGTATCCCTCTTGGATCTGTTGCCCTATTAGGTAGAATTCCTAATGCTAACTCTAGTGTTTTAGCCTTTGCACCATGGATGATTGATTTAGGTGCATCCAATCACATGACTAGTATTCCTCATTTGTTTAAATCATAGTCACCTTGTCTTGGTAATAATAAAGTTGGGATTACAGATGGAAGCTATTGTTATTCATGCATTTCGGACATGGAAATGGTGTGAAATGATGAACAAGATGATGGATGCATGGTAGAACACAAACATAGCATCAATAGCATGTTTTAAAGAAAAAGAATAGTATATTACCTACTCCTTTGCTATTTAATGTTTGGATCTTCTTTCTTAGAGCCTTTATTCTTCAAACAAGATTGAAGAAACTCAAAATGTGACACAAACTAAGGAAGAGATAGCCGATTATGAGTGAGAGAGTTTTTGAGTGAATGATAGTTATTTCATAATGAAAAATGGTATAAGACTTTATTTATATACCATGGGCACAAAGTGCAATTTTAAATTGTTTTGGGAAGGCCTCAAACAATTTAAAATTGATTTGAGAATAAACATTTATGTTGAGTCCTTGGTTTTATGGTTAATTCATAATTAGACCAAATTTTAATTCCATTAAATATTCTAACCCTTTAGAATAAAACCAATGCACTTTTTCCCCCATTATTGAATCCAATTCAATAATAATATTTAATAAATCCTTATTACCATTGGTTAGTGCTAGCTATCCATAGATAATCGTTTCTCACCAATACATTAATTCGGATGCAACCGTTTACGTCCGAACATCATTAATCCGATTAATGATATGTATTACTCTCTCTCCTCGAGCTTGGTTTTATGTGTGACCATTTTGGTTCACTATGATCTAGCTGTGGGCCCAATATCAAATTCCGATATGTTTTGTTATAATTCCTTATAATCGAAACTCCCATTGATTGTGATAAACATCTAGCAATGTTTCATAACCCCTAAACCACAATGAAGTATAAACTCCAATGAACATTTTTTGATCATATGTACTGTGTAGTAAAATCCCTTTGTCATCTAATCTTGATTAAGAATGGTTCATGGTATGTCAAAACCCTTAACTTAATCTTTAATCGAATTGTCAATCGATACAATGAAACTCGTCAACATGAAACTACTTTTCATCTGATATTCATTATACTTTAGCCAAATATTTCCCTTTTCTAATGTATATTGACATTCTTCTAGGAACTCGAGATTGGATTATTTTGAGTTAACGGATCCCATCTTGACCATCACTTGTCCTCACACATGAATAACTTATGACCGAACTGCCTTATTACACAAGACATGACTAGTCTCGTGCTTATACACCATATGAACCATATGCATCCTATGTTGATTCCAACCATGATGTCTCAGGTCTAAGGATCAGTGGTACACTAGCACGATCCTATAATGTATCGTTGACCACACTCATGTGATTCATTGTAATCGGTCATATTTGATAAACAGTTCACTAACCGTTTATCCATGCTAATGCCTTAGTTACATGCCTCTTATAATTACCCACACTAATACCATCACATGATATTGAATAAAGACATTCAGCATGCCTACTATGCAATGTTATTACCCAATTAACATTACTTGTTAGGGAATGCTTCAATGATTTGATCTTTTAAAGATTCGTGTAATTCGGACATTTCACATGTAATATTAAATATAATATACATGAAGCAGTAAATCAACATGTGAAATAAAAATACTTTCTTTTATTCATAATACATTTACAAGATATAATGTCTTGAAACCGACAACACGATTGGTTTCTAGGGCATACATCAACATAAGCTTTTCATCCTTTGCTAAAAAAGGCTCAACAAAAATTTCAGAAACAATTAAACTAAAATATGTTCTTCATGTTCCTAAACTCTCTTGTAATCTTTTATCTATGAGTAGATTATCACAATATTCTAATTGTCATGTCACATTCTTTGATTCCCATTGTGAATTTCAAGACTAGAAGTCAAGGACGATGATTGGCAGTGCTAGGATGATTGATGGCCTATACTATTTTGATGATAACAATTTTAACAATAAACAAGCTCAAGGTTTGAGTGGTAGTATCAGTTCAATCCATGTGCATGAACAAATAATGGTTTGTCACCTTAGACGAGGACATCCTAGTTTTTCTTATTTAAAACATTTATTTCTTGATTTATTTAAGAGTTTGGATTGTACTTCATTTGATTGTGAAACTTGTCACTTATCTAAAAGTCACCGAATTTCTTATAAGTCAAAACCATATCGTGCATCAAAGCCTTTTTATTTAATTCATAGTGATGTTTGGGGTCCCTAAAAATTGTTCAAATGGTTTGTGACTTTTATAGACGATCATACTCATCTATGTTGGGTTTATTTGATGAGTGAAAAATCTGAAGTTGAAAAATTGTTCAAATACTTTTATAGTATGATTGAAAATCAGTTTCAAACAAAAATTTGTATATTTTGAACTAATAATGATACAAAATATTTTAACATATATTTGGAAATTTTTTTGAAAGAAAAAGGTATTCAACATCAAATGACTTATCGTAGTACACCACAACAAAATGACATTGTTGAAAGAAAAAATCCACACTTATTAGAGGTTGGAAGAGCTTTAATATTTTCTATGCATGTTCCAAAATGTTTAAGGGGGGATGTTGTATTAACTTCATGTTACTTGATTAATCGGATGCCTACCTGTGTTTTGCAATATAAAACTCCTCTGTCATTTTTGAAAAACCAGTTTCCTGAAAATAGATTAATTTTAGATTTACCTTTAAAGGTTTTTGGGTGCACTACTTTCGTTCACATTCCTAATTCCCTTACAAGTAAACTTGATCCAAGAGCAAAAAAATGTATTTTTCTTGGGTATGCTCCAAATAAAGAAGGGTATAAGTGCTTTAATCCTAAAACGAAGAAGCATCATATAATCATGGATGTGGTGTTTATTGAAGATCAAGTTTTTTACCAAAATAATCTTCAGGGGGAGAAAAGCAATGAAGATCAGTTTTAGCAAACTATGTCTATCTTTGAAGTTTTTGAAAAAAAAAAAAAAAAAAAAAAAATTCTTATGAGAAAGAAAAGGGGGTTTTAAGTAATGAAAAAGAAGAAAATCTTAATTCTCTAGATCTAGGCATAGATGTACCACAAGCAAGGAGAGGAATACTACGGGATGATCCTTCTTATGAGCTTCTTGTTTATTCCAAAATCCAAACGTAGGTTACATCAAAATAGTAAGGATTAACTCACAATTCTCGAGCATGATCAATAATCGCCCCAACAACTAATCATCCTGAAAATCCAGGTAATTCTTCTTCTGTTACAATTCTTATTAATGAATCTTTAGATCTCAGTGATCCTATAGCTCTTAGGAAAGGAGTCAGAACATGTACCAAACACCCTATTGCTAAATATCTTTCTTATCATAGACTTTTAGAAAGCCATAAAGCTTTTACCTCCAATATCTCTCACCTGTTTGTTCCAAGAAATGTTTAGGAAGCCTTTGATCATCTGGATTGGAAATTAGCAGTTCTAGAGGAGATAAACGCTCTTCGTAACAATGATACTTGGAAGGTTGCTGACTTACCAAAATGAAAAAGGACTGTGAGGTGCAAATGGGTGTTTACCATTAAATGTAAAGCTGATGGTAGTATAGAAAGATACAGGGCGAGGCTTGTAGCTAAGGGGTTTACACAAACACATGGAATAGACTACCAGGAGACATTCGCACCAGTAGCCAAGATAAATTCAATACAAGTCTTACTATCCTTGGCTATACACTATGATTGGTCATCACATCAGTTGGACGTGAAGAATACCCTCGTAAATAGGGACTTAGTAGAAGAAGTGTTTATGGAGCTGCCACTTTAGGTCAAAGGTAAACTTGGCAAGAACAAAGTATGTAGATTAAAAAAAAAAAAATCCCTATATGGCCTCAAACAATCACCCAGAGCCTAGTTCGAATGCTTTAGAAATGTCATGAACAATCATGGTTATTGTCAAGGCCAAGCATATCACACTATGTTCTATAAACATTCAAATGAAGGAAAGGTTGCTATTCTAATTGTTTATGTTAATGATATAATATTGATAGGGGATGATAACATTGAACTGGAGAGATTAAATGAGGCACTTGCTAATGAATTTGAAATCAAAGACCTGGGCATCTTGAAGTATTTTCTGGGTATGAAGTTCGCCAAGTCAAAGAAAGGGATCTGTAATAACTCATTTATACTAGGATACTCATAGAAATACATAAAGTAAAATACATTTATATCAATAAAAGTAGATAGACCCAAAATTTTCTTTTTGTACATATAAACATTTTACAAAAAAAGTTATCAAAAACAGTGGACAGTGTAGCTATTGCTCCTCGCTTGCCGACACCAATCTGACCGCGTCCTCACCTAGATCATGTAAACACAAAGAAAAACAACGGGGTGAGCACAAAAATAATGCTCAGTAAATAAATCCTCTACTCGTCTGTCCCCGTAACTCTTTTTCTTAATTCTTTCCTTACACACTTCTCGTCTCATTTATTTTCTTTTTCTATTTCTCTTTCACATAGCTCTCTTTTATTAATTTTCTATTGTAAGTCACGACCTTATCTTACCGGAGGCACGGCCGGGTGGAGTTCACAAAGCACCAAGCCACTCTTCGTGACTGCCGGGTGGAGTTTATAAAGCACCAACCCGCTCTTTGTGTTTTTCTCATTCTCTCTACTCTTAAAGTAGTTCATTCACAAAGTTTTCTACTCTTTCTCAAGCTACTTCTCAATGCACAATTAATGTATAAGGATGGCTCATGCTTAAAATTTCTTACTTAAGGCACTTATGGAATGCACAAATGCAATGTTGCATTAAGATAGTTATTCTGCACAGGTCACACTCAAGAAGGCATAACTTGGGTTATACACATTAGATTGCTACAATTTTGGTCTTTTTTTAAAGCTTAGAGACAGGGCTACAACGTTTATGTTTTGGTCTCAACCCAGTTCAATCTGTAAGATGCCAAAAAATTACTCAGAAGGTCACGGCTATGACAGGGCAACCATGGTAACATGTTCTCACTTAGGCATTTCATCAAACATTACTTGTGCATAAACAAACCCTAATTTAATTATCATTCAATTTGTTTCTCAACCATCCAAAAATGAGAGAAAATCTCTCTTGTAGCATCACCATACCTACACGGCAAGCACACTCCCAAAATTTCCTCCAATTATTCCAATTTCAACCCATCATCAAACCATCACATACACTTCTCATATTCAAATATATCCAACAACAAGCATAATTCATCATCAATCTCATCTCAATTTCTCAATAACCATAACATATGCATACTTAAAAGAAATCTCTACTCACTTGAATTCTTAAACTTTAATTTGAGTTGGATTTTGAGTGGAATTTACTTTCCGCTATGCTTGAGTCTTCTCTACTAAGCTCTCTAATCTTGTTGGATTCAAACTTCTTCTAACCCTAAGCAAAACTTCACTAAGAACTCAACTTTACACAAATAAATCATAGATAAAGAGCATGAATTCTTACCTTTTGAAGTCTGAATCAAAACCCTATTAAAAATTACTCAAAAGCTCTCAAAATCCTAGGAGGATTGAATGAAAATTTGAGAGAAAATGGGGGAGTAGTGTGGCAGTGGAATGAAGGAAATAAGGGTTACAAAACCCTTTCATCTTATTTTATAAACTCACTCCCATTTTGCCCTTATACTTTTTTTGAAATTCCATCCTTGTCCCGTAGTCAATTATATATGCCCTCATTTTTATTGCATTCTTGATGAAATTTACCTCTTTTCACTCCCCTTTTCACAACTAATTTTGAGTGAAAAGACCATTTTACCTTAATACAAGTTTAAGACATTTTCTTCATATTCTCTTAAAATAACTTTAATAAAAATTAACTAAGGGCTATAAAACATAATTAAATCATGTACCTCCATGTTGGGCATTACAGGAACTTTGTTTACACAAAAAATAAGTGCTTGACTAACTTGGAGAAACAGGTTTACTAGGGTGTAAAGCTGTTGAGACACCTGTAGATTCTAATGTGAAGCTACAACCTCCAAGCCTGAAGAAGTATCAATAAGGACCATATCAAAGACTGGTTGGAAAATTGATATACTCTCACATACACGCCTTGATATAGCTTTTGTAGTCAATCTGGTAAGTCAATCATGCATTCTCCTAGACCTGAGCACTTAATGCTGTTTACAGGATTGAGATATTTAAAGGGAACTCCAAGTATAGGTTTATGTTTGAGAACCATGGACATCTTCAAGTGGAATATATCTAATGCAAACTGGCTGGCTGGGATCATAACAGATAGAAAATAAACCTCTGGATATGAACTTCATTGGGGGAAACTGGTTACTTGGTGCAGTAAGAAGCAAAATGTGGTAGCTAGAAGTAGTGCAGAGACTGAATTAAGGCTATGCTCATGGAATTTGTGAAGTATTGTGGATTAAGAGAAACTAGAAGATTGAATATGTTTAATCCATTAACTATATGAAGGTGTACTGTGACAACAAGGTTGCTATTTCTATGCCCACAACCAGTATACTTATGATAGAATGAATCATGTTGAGGTCGATAGACACTTTATAAAAGAAAAGGTGGAGAGCAGACAGATTTGCATGACTTACTTCTACTAGTGAACAAGGTGCGGATAATACTTATAAAGGGATTGTCAAAGAAGCAATTGAAATTTTAATTAGGAAATGGCTTTGAAAGATATCTTCAAACCAGTTTGAGCTTGAGGGGGAGTGTTGGAAAATATCAAAGTCAGAAGATTGTTGTCTATAATAGATTAGAGTAGTTGTTGACAATTTACTTTGCTAGCAGTAGGATCTTGTTATTATTATGGATTAACTATAGGATTTTTGAGATTGATTAGCTCACTAATATTTATTTCCTTATATTTTCTTGTAAATCTATAAATACCTACTGTGTATATCAATTTATAGTAAGAATCATATGACTTTGATTCAAATTCTGAGGTCTTTTCATTGTTGTCGGCTAATTAGTACTGATTGCACTTGTGGATGCTTTGGTATGTGTCATGACTATTTTTGTGGTTGTTGTGACGAGTTGTAAGGAAAGACCCTCCTCTTCTAGCGCCAAAATGTTGATACGAAAACTCGTAACAATGCAAGATACTCAATCAACTTTATGGGATTGAGTAGAATGTGAGTGTGATCTTTAAGGATAGCAAGAAATGTGTTAGAATTCAAGCCCAAAGGAGAGCCCAACCCAAAAGACCAGCCTGATAGGTAGGAGAGCCCTTAGGTTTAAGTACACACTTGGTGGGTGTGAGATCCCAATTTGGGATCCTAACATTGCACCCCCCTTCAAAAGCCGACGTTTATGGCGGCTTTCACTATATCGACACTGACTCTACAGTCCCTTTCCCCCTTGGGTGGCTTCACTCACCATCAGTTACTAATATAGCACCTCCTCCAAGGAGAGTACACTGCACCTTAATCTAGCTATAGGTAGCCATTTTCGCAGCTCAACTCTCAACAAAAGTACCAATGTTATAACTCAAGCCAAGGGAGAGTGCAACCCAAAGACCGGCCCAATAGGTGAGAAAACCCTAGGCTTAGTACCACACATGGTGGTGTGTGAGATCCCGATGTGGGATCCTAACAAAATGGATTTAAATAAGAAAACAAAAGCGAAAGACAATTTTAAAGTGGTTTGGCATGTTAAATCAAGCATACGTCCATTGTCTTTATTAATTTTTTCCTTACAAACAAGCTTCTCTAATTTTGCTAACCCTGTACAATGATTTCTTTGGGGATTTTATAAATAAGAGTGATAACGGTTATCAGAAAAGATTTCAGGATAATGGCTTGATTTTAGGGAATCAATCCCATGATCCTTGTTGTGATTGATAGGCCAAAATTGAAGGAAGAGTAGTCATGATCTTCTCCTTGATTTAGTGGAATGCTTCTTCATAGATAAGGCTACCCATGATCCAGAAAATAACTGTCAAACAGCTCACTCACAATGTACACAATCGCTTCAATCTAACGGCAGCTCATTTTAATTGGTCGTCGTCACAAGTTACATTGAACTACAACTTGCTTTGGTTGGTTGACATCCTCGCACAACATGTTTAATGTTGAACACTAAGAATTTGCAACCAAAAGGAGAGTTGAAAGTGAATTTTAATGGGCCGAATCTATTTGTTGGTTACCGAAGTGGAAAACCAAAGTGTTGTTTATTTATTATTTTATTATTTTGGTAATTAGATTTTTACCAGAGTGTTATAGAGGAGATAGGGTATCTCTATATAACCCCAAGCCAGGAATTACAGAAATCTGAAAATCTGGCAACGTGGATCAACAAGTTATCAAATTTTTTTTTTTTTTTTCCCCCTAAAATTGAAATTGGTTTAGGTGTGAATCTCTTCATCACTTGTTTTAAGAACTCTTTAGATCTATGTAAATTGGTAGGTTATGTATCAACCAAATTAGTTTTTTTCTGATCTGATGGGGCAGTGCAGGTAAAGTCAATTTATTTAGGATTGGTATTGAACAAACTAATTGTTGATATTTATCAAATCCAATAAATAAACCAAATTTCGAATCTTTAACTCCATAAGTAAATCGAATTTTCGTTCCTAATTGGGCCACTAACTACTATGAGTCTACTGCATATCCTTAATATATATATTTTCAAAATTTTAAAACCTTTTAAACAGATTTTTGTGGTTCTCTATATTCATAATTTGATCGTTATTCACCCTGTTGTTTACTATTGAATTAACTCGTAGAATTGAGGAATTTGAAGTTATGAGATTTGGAGACAAAACAAAAGCTCTTGCAAGATCCGAAGTGAACATGATTAAGATTAAAAAAAAAAAAATTGTGAACGAAGGATCAGAGATAGAACAATATTAGAATAAAATTATGAGAGATTTGTAAATTATTTTATTAAATTAATTAATAATGGGTTTATAAAGAGTTTCAATAGGGCTTGAGTAAACCATTCTATAAAAACTGAAAACTTGCATAACCAATGGCCTAAGTATTTTTCATTTACACTCTATGCCGATATCTTGGAATTTGTAACCTACCATTTATAGTGTTTTTATTTTATGGTTAATTTTATCAATTCTAAGTAATCCCTAAGTTAAAATATTCGCTGATAATTCAAAGCTAAAATTGCCTCTAATTTAGGGTTTGTTTAAATATTATTAGAGAATTATTCTATAAAGAGTTTTAGATGTTTTTGGGGATTTTTTTCAACAATTTCGTAAATTGTCGAGAGTTTTCACTAATTTTTCGTACAATAATTTAGTTTCAAATTAACAAAATTCACCACCAATAAACCAAACAAATCATATAACAACATAAATCTCTCCCCAGAAGTCTATAGAGGATTAACATATACAGTACATAAACTATTATCACACAAAATAAAAACAAACCACTTAAGAAATGGAAACCTTTCTTCTAGGCTTTGTAATATCCACACCAACATTATCCTCAATATTTGAAGTGTCTTGGAGCCATGTTGAAGGATTCAATTTCCCAAGAGTCTTGGACATTGAAGAGAAAATGTTTGTTTCTTTGCCAACTATTATTGCTGAAAATTGTCCCTGATTCTTCTTATGTCCGTTATGTAAAGCTTCTCTTCATCAGCTCTGATCTCAACGCTTCATTTTCTTTATCAGTGAAACGTCTGCCTGCAATTGGTTTCTTGTTGCGGCAGCATCCGGTGTGCTTCGATCATGTACCACTCCTTAGCTTCAGCTGATCATAATACAAAGCATGCAAAACAATCTGTACCGGCAATCTTTTGTTCTGTGATGCATGAATTGAGCTTCGTATGAAGTTTCAATGGATCCATTGAACTGCACACCTTCTCTCGCTCTATCCATCAAGATTCGGATGCGCCTAAACATATCAACTAGCAGTTACTCTTATCTATATTTTTTATAAGTTAAGTGAATTCAGTTTAATTTAGAAAATTGCCTACCTTGAGATAGAATCAATGGCACGATAAAGATCATCTTCAACCTTACGCGAACCTTTGGGAACAAGATTAGCAATCCCATTAATTTCGATATGCTGAGTTCAGAATACGTTGCAATCTCCCCAAGATGCATCCACAGTCTTTGACACTCTATGCATCACGGTTGAACAAGCTTCTCTGAAATCTCCACCGCTGAAAACCGCCATACTCTTCCCTTCTCCACGAACCACTTATGATCCGCCTCCCGCTTTCTAAACAAACATCCCCTCGCCATCGTAGTGAAAGAAAGAACAAGAAGATCACGACAGTCACATGTTCAGTATTGATGAGATCCTTTTTTCGAGCTCGTCTTGCAAGAGTTAGAAGTCTAAGGAAGATTGCGGAGCGGAGAAGGCAGCATAGGAAGTTAATGGGAAAGGCGGCTTTTCGGAGGCATAAGGGAGACAATGGATTGAAGAAGATCACGTTGTTGGATTCTGAGTTGAGAATCAATAGAATCAACAATTTGCCAGAGTGGTCTCTGACGAGATCTTTCAGTGATCTTCTGGTATGTGATTATGGCACTGGGAGGGGTGAGGGCTTTGGCGCCTCGGTTCTTCATGGCAGTCAAGATTCTTGCAAACATTTCAATGTCTAAGATTGATAGCTCTCTGTCCACCAGTTTGGCGGTGATCTACAAGGGAAGTTTGCCTCATAACAAGCCTGAAATATTACATGATATTAACATACGATTAATTAATCACACAAGAATTTATTTTTTAATTTCTCTAAAGTCCAAATCTACACTAACACTAAAAGAAACTAAAAACAAAATTTTACAATATTAACACGAAAAAGTTTAATAGATACTTTGTTTTACAGCTAATTTGCACTAATTATCACAATATTTGTATATTTAGAGACTTAAGATTTTAACTTAATTTATTTGGTTTGAATTTTTTTAAAAACCCAAATCTTCACCACTAAAATAGCCAATTTCCGACATTTAATGCGAAAAAAAAGTTAATATATATATTTTTTTAAATTTTATTTGCACCTATATATTATATATATATATATATATATATATATATATAATATATATAATATATATATATATATATATATATTAATATATATATTTTTTTTTAAAACATGATGTGGACCAGTTTGTGTGCTACTTCAACTAATCTTTAAAAACCTTAAAGTTAAAACACCAGATAAACTCTTAACCTTATTAGCAAGAAGAGAATTAAACTCAAGATCCCTGAATATTACACCATCTTGTCAACGTAATGACATTAAAAGTAGATAATATATATATGCTTAATTTTTTAATCTGTAGTTGATAAATGTTCTCTTGTCAAGGGATCATCAATAATATCAAATATAAATCTATATAGTGTAAAAAAATTAATAAAAAACTTATCTAATAAGTCAACTCATTATGTGTAAACACAAATTATGTTTCTGAATTTGTCACACTGATATTATTAAAAGTGACAAATCTACTTATGTTATACCTTAACAGCAGTGACATCAATACATCTTTGAACAATTTGAAGGTCTTGAGCTAAGGGAAGAAGATCTTCGCACGATTTAAGCACAAACCACCGCCCTGACAGACTAGACAACGCCACTTGATGAGGAAATCTCAGTGCGACCCACCAGATTATTGTCACAATATTTGTCTGTCATTTCTAGATACTCCGCCGCACATCGGAGGCCGCAACGTGATGTCAGTTATCTCAAAGTGTCACTCATAACAAAAACTTTGCAGCTTTCTCGAAGATCTCGGGCCTCCTGGTATCTCCCATAATTGATTTTGTCAAGTCTGCTTCTTCCGATTCCAATATCAGTTTCCTTAGAAATTGCTCTTGGCAACCAGCATGAACTGACATATACATTATCAAATATATTAGCGTTAGTGCTTACAAAGAAAGAAATGATTCGACTGAAAGCTAAGTGGATTACTTTGTGAAGAGAGAAATGGCTCACCAACTGCAACGACAACATCCGTAGGAATTTTGGGAACAAACCCTGTAAAAAAGATTGAAATTGTAGTTATAATTCTGCACATATAAATAATATAAATTTGAAGAAAGAAGACAAATGGATTTGGTAGTTAAATTACCATTGGCCAGTTCTTTCCATGGCCATGGACAGCCTATTGTTTAAGGGGGTAGGCATGGCCATTGTTGGTTGATTATCTTCAAATAAGATCCTGATCCCTTCCGTGTTATATAGAGTGTTTTTGCGAGAACCCAGCTGGAAATATATTTTGCTTTCTTGATCTATGAACTGGCACTTTTTAAAGATAGTTTTGATTGACTATTCTACCCCTGTATGGCTTTCCACTCTAATTGGCTTTCTCCTTCACAAAACATATGATTGGTTAGTTGCTTAATTAAAATTAAATGATTGGTTAATTTAGAGGTAAACTTATCCAAAGATGTTGTTTTCCAACAACAAATTAATTTCAATATGAAAATAATAATTTAATTTCTTTAATTATTGAAATTAATTAGATAATTTCCTCAATCTTAAATATGAAAATCCTCTTTGCACATATATAGAATTTATATCATATGGATTCTTTAAAACTTCATAAAATTATTATAGTGTTTATCAATCATAACGATTCAACGATGAACTTATAATAAATAATATGTGAATAATAAACTTTTATGATTGACCAATAATAAACACGATAATTTATAACTTAATTTTTTTTTTTTTATTTCATCAGTGTTGATTTAATGTAAATAAACAGTTATATTATTAGATTAACAAAAACAATACATTTAACTTCTTTTTTATTATTATTAGATTAATAAAAATAAACGGTTCACAGAAAGAGTCAAAAAAATTAAATCATTGTATCACATTCTAGTATAAATTGAATTATTTTAATGTTTGTCCTAATCTAATAAAAAAAATTAATTATATTGATATATTTTTAAAAATACGTTTTTTTCGTTACTTTTTAAATAGAATGTATAAAAAATAATTAGAATTTTTATTGGCTAATAAAACAAGTAATTATAATAGCGTGAAATTGTGGGATGAATGGAAAATTGAGAAGCTTTGAGACGATCGAGGATGAAACGGCTGAAGGGTAAAACAGAGAATTCAAAGGAAAGAGAAAGAATAATGAAATGTATTGGTCGTAGTACTGTAGTAGGGTATATCAGTGAATGTCTCCGCCACTCGAACAAGTGGCCAGGACTTCTCCACCACTCTATTCACTAAAGTTTTGGCTGCTGTACTGCCACGTCACCATGCCACCTAATTTTGCTACAGACGGGAAACCCAATGGGGATCTTATCATCATCTCATTATCAAATAGTAGCTTTCCACGTGTCCTCCAGGATCACATTCTCCACTCCTCTTAAAGATACTTATGTCTACCCTCCCTTCTAGTTATTTCTCTTCTCATTCTTGGCCGTACAATTTCATTCCCTAAAGGCATGATATAAGGGCAAAAGTTCTCGTTATGTTTATGAAATAACAAAAGTTTTCTTAATGTTAATAATCCGTTATATAAAAGGGTTTTGAGAAATTAGTTAAAATATACATAAATTAACTTAAACACTCTCGATGATCAATATATATATAAATAAACTTTAATAATAATATTAATAATCGTGAGTGTAGATGAGAGATAAGATTTGGATGAATTAAGATTTAAATTTCTTAGACAAGACAATCCATTCACATTGTAGTCATTAGTCAAATAAAAAGAAAAAAGTCTTAAAATGTAGCGTGAAGAGGGAAGAGAAATTGATAATAACTTAAGACTAAAACTTGACCACATATTACAGAGTAGAAGGCATAATTTTCAAACCCAAAATGGAAGGTGGATAAGTTAAAAGAATTGAGAACATGGGATGCTCATTGTTAGTTAGAAAATGGGTAACTAGGAAAATTGGAATTGGATAGAGGGAGTTTTCATGTGGGGGCATGGGGAACTTACAACTTGCAACTTTGTGGACTAAATTGATTTAAGTAGCTTTCTTTTATTTTATTTAGAAACATTGTCACCTCCCTTCCAATAAAGTAGGGTCACCGTTATTTATTGGATATATAACTTTCTAGGTCCAAATGCCAATGCCAATGACTTCATTCTTGGTATTTTTCAGTTTGATTTTGACTCCTGTTATACTTAAAGAATGCAGGGCTAACGTAAGATCCAGTCAGCATACAAAAGTTAGAGCTTGGGTATATCTACAGTCGAGTCACGTGAGGAAAGGAACAGTATGCTCCTGTCAGCACAATGGGTGTGCGTCAGACCAACCAGGAGCTGGAAAGCTTCCACATGTCCAAATTCTTGCACCAAATCGCATAAATCACTCTAGAAGGTGGGTAATGGGATATAAAAGAAGATTTGTACAGATAATCCTACCAACTCACAGATTCAATAACGGTAACCTTAATCCATCCCACTATAAATTGAGTGCTCCTCTCTTATTTGGGGGATTGGATGATTCTACTCTTGATTTGGCTACCCTCTCTCAAGAATTTATAGTATTCTCTCTCTTGTACTATCACTTGTAAGTCAGTCCGCTAAAGCGACCTGACCTTTATCATTAAACAAACATCAGTGGACGTAGGACTTGCTTCCTTAGCATCCGAACCACTTTAAAAGTTGTTCCCATTGCATTTACTCTTATTTTTTCTTACATCAACGTGTGTCTTCTGAGCCAGCTCAGTATTTCACACGTGCGTTTCGTTGGTGTCAAATTCACGCATCAACAACTCCATTTATAAGTAAGTGAACTATTCTCTGAGTTTTAATTAAAAAACTATGTCTTCTATACTCTATATAATTTAAAATTTAAGGTAAATTATAAACCTTAAATAATGACATATTCGAGTAAATATAAAACTTAAATCACTGGGGCTGACTATTAAAACACTATCTCAAGTTTGAAATAAATTAAATAGTCATGAACTTTATTGCTTAAATGATTTAACACATATCGTTTGAGAGATAAATTTATAGATAACCCTATATCGCTTAAGCGAATGGTGATTTAGTTAAGAGTTTCAAACTTTATAGTTATTTTATTCATTCCAAATTTGAAATAGTATTTTAATTAATTTTTTCCTTAAAAATTCACCCAATATAGACTAAATAACCTTTTATTAATTATCATCCATTTATAATAAAATCATCTTATCTTTGGGTTATAATATTAACAATATTCAAATATGTAAGTGACACATAATCCAATTAGATATATCCATGTACTTAATGTGATCTTCTAGGATTGCCCGTTACACTTTATTATTAAATATTTTGGATTGACGACAAAGTGTGGGTCCTAGAATTTATTGAGCTCATAATGGGAGGACTCAGTAAATTAATATAAATTAACTAAGTCTTCTTTTCAAAACGCAATCATACATTGAAACTCATTTGGAAGTCGTCAATCGGAGCGTTTTTGAAAAGGAAGACCCATAATTGGAATAAGGAATTCAAGAAATTTAAAAGACATGACACAATCAAATATTCCTATAATCCTTGATCATTCAATTCAGTATTTTTTTAATCTATGTGTTGATCTCGCAAATGAGATTAGGGTTGGATCCTGTGATTTTTTTTTTTTTTTAATTATTAATTTTGATTGAATGTATATGAAAATCTCAAGAGCACAAACTTCTTAACTGGTTAGAGTCACATTATGCACGTATAAGATTGAGTGCATATTGAAATTGTTTTGAGTTATATTAGAATTAGGCTAAATTAGATGGGCTGGTCATAGCGTCTAAAATCTCTAAGGGAACCTTCATTATAAGGGACGGTCTCGTCCTACATATTTTTATCTACTTGATTATGATTTTTATCAAAATGTGTTGATTAAGTTTATTGGATCAGTAATTAACAAGTCCATATCAACTTTTTATGAGTCTATAAAAAATTTAATATAATATTCATTTTCGTGTTTAATATAAACTAAAAAGAAGTTCACGATGATATAAAATAACAAATTGATCTAAAGAGGACTAACATACACAGTACATAAACTATTATACAAATTATCACACAAAATTAAAAACAAAACCACTTAAGAAATGGAAAACCTTCTCCTTCTAGGCTTTGTAATATCCACACCAACATTATCCTCAATATTTGAAGTGTCTTTGGAGCCATGTTTGAAGGGATTCAATTTCCCAAGAGTCTTGGACATTGAAGAGAAAAATGTTTGCTTTCTTTGGCCAACTTTATTATTGCTAGAACTTGTCCCTTGATTCTTCTTTATGTCCGTTATGTAAAGCTTCATCTTCATAAGCTCTGATCTCAACGCTTCATTTTCTTTAATCAGTGAAACGTCTGCCTGCAATTGGTTTCTTGTTGCAGCAGCATCCGGTGTGCTTCGATCATCCGTACCACTCCTTAGCTTCAGCTGATCATAATACAAGGCATGAAAAATAATCAGGGTCTTCTTTAGAATATTTGTGACTCTAGACTGGAGTTATTTTAGGACCCTTTAATAATATAAGCATATATTAAAAAAATTATTATTATTATTATTATTATTTTGCCTTTTGAGATGAAAAATTACTAGGAGAGATGGACAGCAATCGACAGGCTAACAAGGTTAGGTTGATGGGGGGTTTTGGAGAGTAGATGTTGGAGAAGTGATAGGTGGTAAAATAAGTGATTTCCAACGCCAAGATTGATAAGGAAAGGCTTGAGAAGTCACGGCCCAAAAGGTATCGATGGCTGGCGATTGACAGAGTAAATGAATAAGGTATGATAGGGGTTTTAGTGAGAGGGTTAAGGGAAGGAAGATGGTGGTGTCAGGGAAGGCTAACAATGTCGGGTACATGCCAAAAAGGCTGAAAATGGCTATCTTGTGGTGGAGTTGGGTTGCGAGATTCATAAAAAATTAGTCAAATTGAGGGCTATCAAGGTTGGGAAATGATAAAATGATGATTTCGGTCAATTTTAGTGAGAAAATCAACCGGAACCAAAATTGACCGAAATCAACTCCAAACCGTTGGCAGCAGAAGAAGGTTGGAGATGATTTATGTGAATGTCAAATTTTGGGATTGAATTGAAGGTAAGTAATTTGAGATATGTAAATGACTATTTTAGTATTTCATTGTTAAAAGAGATTCAATGTGTTAATTTAGGGGTATAAATTAGAATATATAAAACTAAAGGTACAAACTTGTTATTTTGTTAAACTTTGGGTGGGAAATGGGAATATATGTAAAAAGTTTATAATAAATTTAGGTTTTTTTTGGCTTTTTTTTGGGGCCCTTGGCTTAGATAAGAAATTATAAACTATTTTTATTTTTGTAAGATATTAAAAAAAAAATTATAAAAAATTTGGGCCCCCATTTTTTGGGGCCGCCTCACCTGCCTACCCCTCAAGCCGGCCCTGAAAACAATCTGTACCGGCAATCTTTTGTTCTGTGATGCATGAACTCGAGCTTCGTATGAAAGTTTTAATGGATCCATTGAACTGCACGCCTTCTCTCGCTCTATCTCATCAAGATTCGGATGCGCCTAAACATTATCAACTAGCAGTTAGCTCATATCTATATTTTTTTGTAAGTTAAGTGAATTCAGTTTGATTTAGAAATTGCCTACCTTGAGATAGATATCAATGGCACGATAGATATCATCTTCAACCTTACGCGAACCTTTGGGAACAAGATTAGCAATCCCATTGAATTTCGATATGCTGAGTTCAGAATACGCTGCAATCTCCCCAAGATATGCATCCACAGTCTTTGCAACTCTATGCATCACGGTTGAACAAGCTTCTCTGAAATCTCCACCGCTGAAAACCGCCATACTCTTCTCCTTCTCCACGAACCCACTTATGATCCGCCTCACGCTTTCTAAATCAAACAGCCCCTCGCCATCGTAAGTGAAAGAAAGAATAAGAAGATCATCGACAGTCACATGTTCAAGTATTGATGAGATCCTTTTTTCAAGCTCGTTCTTGCAAGAGCTAGAAGCTTTAAGGAAGATTGCGGAGCGGAGAAGGCAGCAGAGGAAGTTAATGGGAAAGGCGGCTTTTTCGGAGGGCATAAGGGAGACAATGGATTGAAGAAGATAACGTTGTTGGATTCTGAGTTGAGAATCAATAGAATCCAACAATTTGCCAGAGTGGTCTCTGACGAGATCTTTCAGTGATCTCTCAGTGTATGTGATTATGGCACTGGAGAGGGTGAGGGCTTTGGCGCCTCGGTTCTTCATGGCAGTCAAGATTCTAGCAAACATTTCAATGTCTAAGATTGATAGCTCCTCTGTCACTGTCCACCAGTTTGGCGGTGATCTACAAGTGAAGTTTGCCTCATAACAAGCCTGAAATATTACATGATATTACCATCAGTTAATTAATCACACAAGAATTTTATTTTTAATTTTTTTTCTACAGTCCAAATCTACACAAACACTAAAAGAAACTAAAAACAAGATTTTACACTATTTAACACGAAAAAGTTTAATAGAAACTTTGTTTTTTACAGCTAATTTGCACTAATTATTCACTAATATTTGTATATTTAGATGACTTGAGTTTTTAACTTAATTTATTTGGTTTGAATTTTTTTAAAAACCCAAATCTACACCACTAAAATAGCAAAATTTTCAGACATTTAAGGCGAAAAAAGTTTAATAATTTTTTTTTAAATTTAATTTGCATCAATTAACTAGATTTTTTTTTTTTTTTTTTTTATAACTCGAGGTGTCTGGACCAATTTATACTCACCTTAACTAATCCCCTAAGACTTTGATGTTAAATGACCAGGTAAACTTCCTGTGATTATTCTTATTAGCAAGCGAGGAGAATCAAACTGAAGACTCTTGAATGATACACCATCTTTTACCAATATAATGGCATTATATATATGCTTAATTTTTTTAATCTACAGTTGATAAATTGTTCATCTTTGTAAAGAGATCATCAATAAATTATCAAATATAAATCTATTATAGTGTTAAAAAATTAAATAAAAAACTTATATAATAAGTCCAACTCATTATGTGTAAACACAAAATTATGTTTCTGAATTTTCTCAAGCTGATATTATTAAAAAGTGAACAAATCTACTAATGTTATACCTTAACAGCAGTGACATCAATACATCTTTGAACAAGTTGAAGGTCTTCAGCTAAGGGAAGAAGATCTTCGCACGATTTAAGCACAACCACCGCCCCTGACAGACTACACAAAGTCACTTGACTGCCCACCAGATTATTGTCGCAATATTTGTCTGTCATTTCTAGATACTCCGCCGCACATCGGAGAGCCGCAACGTTATGTACAGTTATCTCAAAGTTCACTCCATAACAAAACTTTGCAGCTTTCTCGAAGATATCCGGGCCTCCTGGTATCCCCGATAAATTGATTCTTGTCAAGTCTGCTTCTTCCGATTCCAATATCAGTTTTCTTATGAAATTGCTCTTGGCAACCAGCATGAACTGACATATACATTATCAAATATATTAGCGTTATCGCTTACAAAGAAAGAAATGATTCGACTGAAAGTTAAGTGGGATTTACCTTGTGAAGAGAGAAATTGGCTTCACCAACTACAACGACAACATCCGTAGGAATTTCCAGAGAAAAAACCCTGTAAAAAAGATTGAAATTGTAGTTATTATTCTGCGCATATAGATTTGAAGAAAGAAGACATATGGATTTGGTAGTTATATTACCGTTGGCCAGTTCTTTCCATGGCCATGGACAGCCTATTGTTTAAGGGGGTAGGCATGGCCATTGTTGGTTGATTATCTTCAAATAAGATCCTGACCCCTTCTGTGTTATATAGAGTGTTTTTGCGAGAACCCAGCTGGAAAAATATTTTGCTTTCTTGATCTATGAGCTGAAACTTTTATAAGATAGTTTTGATTGACTATTCTACCTCTGTATGGCTTTCCACTCTGATTGGCTTTCTCCTTCACAAAACATGATTGGTTAGTTGCTTAATTAAAATTAAATGATTGTTTAATTTAAAGATAAACTTATCCAAAGATGTTGTTTTCCAACAACAAATTAATTTAAATATGAAAATAATAATTTAATTTCTTCAATTATTGAAATTAATTAGATAATTTCTTCAATCTTAAATAAGAAAATCCTCTTTGCATGTATATAGAGTTTATATCATATGGATTCTTTGAAACTTCATAAAATTATAATAGTGTTTATCAATCATAATGATTCAACAATGGACTTATAATAAATAATACGTGAATAATAAACTTTTATGATTGATCAATAATAAGCACGATAATTTGTGACTTAATTTATTTATTTCATTAGTGTTGATCTAATGTAAATGAACGGTTATATTATTAGATTAACAAAAATAACACATTTAACTTCTCTCTTATAATTATTAGATTAATAAATATAAACAGTTCACAGAAAGAGTTAAAAAATTAAATCATTGCATCACAACTTAGTATAAATTGAATTATTTTAATGTTTGTCCTAAACTAATAAAAAAATTGATTATATTGATATATTTTAAAAAAAAAAAATTTTACTTTTTCAATAGAATGTATAAAAAATAATTAGAATTTTTATTGGCTAATAAAACAAGTAATTTTAATAGCGTGAATTGAATAATAAAATTGTGGGATGAATGAAAAATTGAGAAGCTTTGATTGGTTAGACGATGAGGAAGAAACGACTGAAGGGTAAAACAGAGAATTCAAAGGAAAGAGAAAGAATAATAAATTGTATTGGTCGTAGTAGGGTATATAAGCGAAGAGTAATACTACACATACATCATTTTTATATTACAGAATAGAAGGCATAATTTTCAAACCCAAAATGGAAGGTGGATAAGTTAAAAGAATTGAGAACATGGGATGCTCATTGTTAGTTAGAAAATGGGTACCTAGGAAAATTGGAATTGGATAGAGGGAGTTTTCATGCGGGGGCATGGGGAACTTACAACTTGCAACCTTGTGGACTAAATTGATTTAAGTAGCTTTCTTTTCTTTTATTTAAAAACATTGTCACCTTCCTTCCAATAAAGTAGGATCACCCTTATTCATTGGATATATAACTTTCTGAGTCAACAATGCCAATGCCAATGACTTCATTCTTCATATTTTTCAGTTTGATTTTGACTCCATTTATAAGTAAGTGAACTATTCTCTGAGTTTTAATCAAAAAACTATGTCTTCTATACCATATATAATTTAAAATTTAAGGTAAATTATAAACCTTAAATAATGACATATTCAAGTAAATATAAAACTTAAATCACGAGGGCTGACTATTAAAACACTATTTCAAGTTTGAAATAAATTAAATAACTATAAATTTTATTGTTTAAGCGATTTAACACATATCGATTAAAAAATAAGCTTATAAATAGTCTATACCGCTTAAGCGAATGGTGATTTAGTAAAGAGTTTTAAACTACATAGTTATTTTATTCATTCCAAACTTGAAATAGTATTTTAATTAATTTTCCCCTTAAAAATACCCAATATAGACTAAATAACCTTTTATTAATTATCATCTATTTATAATAAAATCATCTTATCTTTGGGTTATAATATTAACAATATTCAAATATGTAAGTTGCACATGTTTGAAATTTTTTTAATTATGGGCTAACATTAATTATATTTTGATTTAATAAAACTGGGTAAATGCATAGTCCAATGAGATATATCCATGGGCTTAATGTGATCTTCTAAGATTGCCCATTACACTTTATTATTAAATATTTTGGATTGACGACAAAGCATGGGTTCTAGAATTTATTAGCTCATAATGGGAGGGTCCAGTAAATTAATATAACTTAACTAAATCCCCTTTTCAAAACGCAATCGTACATTGAAACTCATTTGGAAGTCGTCATTTGGAGCGTTTTTGGAAAGGAAGACCAATAATTGGAATAAGGGAATTCAAGAAATTTAGAAGGCATGACACAATCAAATATTCCTATAATCCTTGATCATTCAATTCAATATTTTATAATCTATGTGTTGATCTCGCAAATGAGATTAGAGTTGGATCCTGTGATTTTTTTTTAATTATTAATTTTGATTGAATTTATATGAAAATATCAACAACACAAACTTCTTAACTGGTTAGAGTCACATTATGCACGTATAAGATTGGGTGCATATTATTAGGACCGAGCGCGCCTCGATTGCTTCCTACTCTCTGACTTAAGAAAAACTTAACTCAGAGAGTGGGGGGCAAACTGTTAGGGCCAAAAATCGTCCTTGGCCCAAATAGGAGAACGGGACTGAATGAGGAAGAGACCAGGCCCAATCCCGATACGGCCCCGTCCGGATTAGACCCATTTGATACGAGATACAGTCAGCCCAAACCATCGGGTCCGGGCCTCCAAATCCCAGTTCACTTCCTGGACCTATAAGCAAGTCCAAAGCCCATGGCACCCATAGATCACTTTCCTATTCCAGATCAGTCTCCTATTCGAGGTCACCTTCCTATTCAGGTCACTTTCCTACTCGAGGTTACTTTCCTGTGCGGGATCACCTTCCTATTCGAACACTGGTAAGACAGCTCACCACCGCCCCAATTCCTCTAGGGTTTGTATCAGAGTCACACTAGGACTCCTACTCCCACCAGGATTGGGAGACTAGACAGTCACTATATAAGCAGAGGCTAGCCTTCTCACAAGACAGATTTCATTACAACTTCAATACCCAAAGCTCTTACTTGAGAGCTTCACATCATTGCCGTAGTCATAGTCCCTGACTAGACTTCTGGTAACCTCTCTACTCCCTAGCCCTCACTACATTAGACTCTTTCAGCCTTGCTGACTTGAGCGTCAGAGTGCCTACGACAAACACCACCACGGTCTTTTCCGTTCGCTTCATGCTTGTTTCTTTATGTGTGCAGGTGCAGTGGATCGCTAGTGGCCTCAACCTCACGGGATCAGACCCCCTTTCTGTACAGGTAGATTTTTACGTCTACAGTTTGGCGCCCACCGTGGGGCCTCTAGCAATCATTCAGCTTGACGAACCTTGCTATGTAGATGAATTTTCCATGGCTGACCCTTCAGACAACGCTAACTCCAGCCTCGAGGCTAGACTGGAGCCTCTGACTGCTCTCATGCAACAAAATTCAGACAAGATGGCCACACTGGAAGCCGAGAACAATGCACTCCAGAGCGAAAATGCATCCATCAGGGCCGAAAACCAGTCTCTTAAAGAGAAGGTGAGTCAGTTTTATGATCCGGAGCTTCTACCTTGCCAGGTACCTCCCAATCGATTCCGCGCCCCAGTTCCATCCATGCAACCTCTCCAAACCCCAGAGCACATACCTTCAGCCTCCGGTAAAAGGCCACGTCCATTAAGTTCATCGGTGGTCGACGACTCGATCCTGACTCATGGAGGAAAGGATCTGCCAACAGAACCTCATTCATCCGATCCACCCCAGTCTCAAGATCAAGACGCCCAAGAGATAGAGAGTCCACACCTGCAAGACCAACCCATTCTCACCATCCAGCCTCACCTCTAGTCAACCATCCCCGCACAAACACCATTCGGCTCGGCTCACCCTCACGGGTTGAACGGCCAACCCAACCAAACTATAGCACTCGAGCCCACCCATCCTGACGGACCGAACGAATATCAAACAACCCCCTTGACCATTCATGTAGGGCAAAACACCAGATCAGTTACCATGGGAGTCATCCGACCAGAGGGAATGAACGAAGATCCGGGCTACCAGGGTGTGCACGAAGGAATGATCCACCAAACTACATCGTGCGGCATGACCCAGCGGAATATGCCAAGGATGAATGCAATGGTTGACCCAGTCAAACGGGATGACCTAGTGGTATCCCCCTCTCTTATGGAATAGGTACTGGCCAAAAGGCTGGCTGATGTAGAGGCAGTGATGAGGTGCATCCCAGGAATGCTGGTCTCGACCAAGAAGAGCAGACCTCGCTGTTACGCGGATTCACCCTTTGTGGACGAGATCGCCCTAGTCGACATGCCCTAGAAGTTTACTATTCCCAGCATGAAACCCTACGACGGCACAACCGACCCAGATGATCACATAGTCTTGTACAAGCAGCAAATGTTCACTGTCTCAATACCCCGAGCGCTGAGAGAAGCCTGCATGTGCAAGAGTTTTGGTTTAAGCTTATCCGGTCCAGCACTTCAATGGTACACAAATCTCCCGAACGGTTCCATCGACTCATTCGCTCAGCTCACCGACGCCTTTGTGGAGCAGTTCGCCAGCAGCAAGAAACTCGAGAAGCTGTCGACCGATCTATACAGAGTATACCAGAGGAGGGGAGAGCCACTAAGAGAGTATGTCAGCAGATTCAACAAAGAGAAGATTTCCATCCCTTCTTGTAACCCTGAGACAGCCGTAGACACTTTCAAAAAAAGTCTCCTTCCGGATGATGAACTATACAAAGAACTGACGAAGCTAAGTTGCACCACGATGGAAGATGCCTTGGCCTGAGTAACGATTCAAATAAGGTGGGAGGAAGATGAGATGAATCAGACAATTCACGCCAGGTATGACTAAATGCAGAATGACAGGAGGCTAGAGCTCAGATCGATTACAGGCCCTACAAGGTCACCAAAGAAGCAGGGAAGGGTGCCTACATGCTCCAAACTCCCAAAGGCAAAGACATCAGCAACAGTTGGAACGCAATCTATCCCACATGCTACTACTTTTAGGTGAAATCAATCAAAATATTTGTTAGTCTTTTCATTTTTTATTTAAAAAGGATGAGTGGGCCCATCCACTGCCTTCACAGACAGTCGGTCTTACGGCCTGAATTCAATGAAGCATTATTCAGCAACTAATACCTTTGAATCAGCCCTGCCTGATTCATGAGCTTTCACACTTCGGATCGGCCCTGCTTGATCTACGGATTTCCATCTTCCGATCGACCCTGCTTAATCCACGTAATTACACCTTCGGATCGACCCTGCTTGATCCACAGATTTGCATCTTTAGATCGACCCTGCTTGATCAAATGTGTGTTACACCTTCGGATCGACCCTACTTGATCCACGGATTTACACCTTCGGATCGACCCTGCTCGATCCAACGGATTTACACCTTCAGATCGGCCTTGCTCGATCCATGGATTTGCATCTTCAGATTGACTCTACTCGATCCACGTAATCACACCTTCGGATCGACCCTGCTCGATCCACGGATTTACATCTTCAGATCGACTCTGCTCGATCAAATGTTTATTACACCTTCGGATCGACCTTGCTCGATCCACGAATTTGCATCTTCGGATCGACCTGCTCGATCCACGTAATTACACCTTCGGATCAGCCCTGCTCGATCCACGGATTTGCATCTTCAGATCGACCCTACTCGATCCACGTAATTACACCTTCGGATTGATCCTACTCGATCCACGAATTTACATCTTCAGATCGACCCTGCTCGATCAAATGTTTATTACACCTTTGGATAGACCTTGCTCGATCCATAAATTTGTATCTTCGGATCGACCCTGCTCGATCTACGTAATTACACCTTCGGATCGGCCTTGCTCGATCCACGGATTTGCATCTTCAGATCGACCCTGCTCGATCAAATGTTTGTTACACCTTCAGATCGACCCTACTCGATTCACGGATTTACACCTTCAGATCGACCCTGCTCGATCCAACGGATTTACACCTTCAGATCGACCCTGCTCGATCCACGAATTTGCATCTTCAGATCGACCCTACTCAATTTATGGATTTTTACACCTTCGGGTCGACCTTACTCGACCCACGAATTTACACCTTCGGATCGACCTTACTTGATCCACGAATTTACACCTTCGGATCGGTCCTGCCCGATCCACGAATTTACACCTTCGGATTGACCCTGCTCGATCCACAAATTTACACATTCAGATCGGCCCTGCCTGATATACGAATTTACACCTTCGAATCGACCCTGTTAGATCCACAGTTTCATCTTCGGTCGGCCTTGCCCGATTCGTGGATCCACACCTTCGATTGGCCCTGCCCGGTTCATGAAGCTACACCTTTAGTCGGCCAGACCGTGTGAAGGGTTCTTACACCTCAAATTCGACAAGTCATCGACCCAACCCAACAGAGAGTTCACACGACTCAGCCACTAGGCTGAACCAAAATCAGAATACAAGCATACAACTCAACTCCACCATCCTCACTCCCCAGGAACCAAGTATTGGATCTCCACTCTACCCGACCGACCGACTCAACTCTACCATCCTCACTCCCCAAGAACAAAGTATTGGATCTCCACTCTACCCGACCGATCGACCGACTCAACTCCATCATCCTCACTCCCCAGGAACCAAGTATTGGATGTCCACTCTACCCCACCGACCGATCGACTCAACTCCACCATCCTTACTCCCCAGGAATCAAGTATTGGATGTCCACTCTATCCGACCGACCGACTCAACTCCACCATCCTCACTCCTCAGGAACCAAGTATTGCATCTCCACTCTACCCAGTCGACCGACCGACCAATTGAACTCCACCATCCTCACTCCCCATGAACGAAGTATTGGATCACCACTCTCCATATGCCATTGACAAACCGACCCGGTCTTTTCAAACTTTGACTATCACCACTCACCCCACCCCACNCTCCCCAGGAACCAAGTATTGGATCTCCACTCAACCCGACCGACTGGCCGACTCAACTCCACCATCCTCACTCCCTAGGAACCAAGTATTAGATCTCCACTCTACTCGACCGACCGACCGACCGACTCAACTCCACCATCCTCACTCCCCAAGAACCAAGTATTGGATCTTCACTCTACCCGACCGACCGACCGACCGACTCAACTCCACCATCCTCACTCCCCAGGAACCAAGTATTGGATCTCCACTCACCCCACCCCATGCCACCGATCAACACACAGACTTAACCTGTCTAAAGATTCAATCGCCCTTCCTACCCGACCGAGCCAGCACATTGCAACAAGCCGGCTCCCGCAACGAAGCTGACACTCCCATGCTTCACATCTAGGAGATTCTCCCAATCGGGGTGATTGGCTAGGAGTATTCTAGCACTTGTTCACCCTCGAGGTGATCAAGCCAAGGGGCCTCGCCCATTCAGTCTTCCATGGCGGACGAGTGGGCAGCCATGGGTCAAATGTTTGCACATTTTGTTTGGCCCTTTAGCATCCAGTAAAGAGCGTCGTGGAACCACAAGCACAAGTCTTATGGACCAACAAGCCGACCGAGCCGATTCCATCTCACTCGATCACCCGAGTACCCCAACCGAATGAACTTTTAATTTAACATCGTCTCCAACTCATTCGACCCGGCATGCCGAGCGGATACCCTTGTCATGGGATTTTAGTTCACTTCTCCAGTCGGCAGGACACACCGAACGAGCACGTGAGCCCTAAAAATCTCGTTATCTCAGTCCCTTCGACCTTTCACACCGATCGAGCACATCCTCTTGGGGTGATTGCACATTCCGAATAAGCTTTGATACCGAGCAACCCTTGACTACGAATCACCTACATCAAACTGGTCAGCTACGCCGACAATCGACCATCCAGGAAGGGAGATCGAGCGCCCCTTGATCGCTTCCTACTCTTTGACTTAAGAAAAACTTAACTCAGAGAGTGGGGGGCAAACTGTTAAGGCCAAAAATCGTCTTTGGCCCAAATAGGAGAACAGGACTGAATGAGGAAGAGACCATGCCCAATCCCGATACNTAAGGCATTGGAATAATAACGCGGGGTTTACATTCCTACTCTCTGACTTAAGAAAATCTTAAGTCACAGAGTGGGGGGCAAACTGTTAAGGCCAAAAATCGTCCTTGGCCCAAATAGGAGAACGAGACTGAATGAGGAAGAGACCAAGCCCAATCCTGATGCGGCCCCATCCGGATTAGGCCCATTTGATATGAGATACAGTCGGCCCAAACCATCGGGTCCGGGCCTCCAAATCCCAGTTCACTTCCTAGACCTATGAGCAAGTCTAGAGCCCATGGCACCCACAGATCACTTTCCTATTCCAGATCAGTCTCCTATTCGAGGTCACATTCCTGTTCAGGTCACTTTCCTACTCGAGGTTACTTTCCTGTGCGGGATCACCTTCCTATTCGAACACTGGTAAGACAGCTCACCATCGCCCTAATTCCTCTAAGGTTTGTATCAGAGTCATACTAGGACTCCTACTCCCACCAGGATTGGGAGACCAGACAATCACTATATAAGCAGAGGTCAGCCCTCTCACAAGACAGATTACATTACACCTTCATACCCGAAGCTCCTACTTGAGAGCTTTACATCATCGTCGTAGTCACAATCCCCGACTAGACTTCTGGTAACCTCTCTACTCCCTAGCCCTCACTACATTAGCCTCTTTTAGCCTTGTTGACTTGAGCATCGGAGTGCCTACGGCAAACACCACCCTGGTGTTTTCCGTTCGCTTCAGGCTTGTTTCTCTACGTGTGCAGGTGCAGCGGATCGCTAGTGGCCTCAACCTCACGGGATCAAACCCCCCTTCCGCACAGGTAGATTTTTATGTCTACACATATTGAAATTGTTTTGAGTTATATTAGAATTAGGCTAAATTAGATCGGCTGGGCACAACGTCTAAAATCTCTAAGGGAACCTTCATTATAAGGGAGGGTCTCATCCTACATTTTTTTATCTACTTGATTATGATTTTTATCATAATGTGTTGATTAAGTTTGTTTGTAGCCTTTGAAATTCAAAAACTACTATTAGGAGTCAATTATAAAAAATTATTAAATTCTAAATTTGTTATAAATTATTATTTTTAAATTAAATTAATAAAACAATATAAATTATACAATAAAAAAAAAAATTATGGCAACGGCTCTGCCAATTCGTTATTTTTTAAATTTAATTTTTTTATTTAAATAGTTTAATATTAACATGTTTTAATAATGAAAAAAACTTTTTTAATTTCTTTTAAAAAAGAATAATTGTAACAGATTATATATGTATGAAGCATGCATGTTGTGTACCACTCTTGGTTTGAGGTCCCATTTTTATGGCAGTTATGTAATGGATCAATTTGTCACCTTCCTCAACGTCCATTTCAATTCATTCTTGCATTTACACTAAAATACGACTTTAATTTTCTCAACTTAAAATACATAAATTACAGTTTTATAAACCTAAAAATATAAAATTATTTTATTCAATTGACTAAAATATTCTTATCTTTCTACTAAAATAACTTCACTTTCCTTGACCAAAAATTCCCTGTGGAGGCCGCCCAATGCTGACTTTGAAGAGGGTGACTATAAAGCTCAATCGTTAATTCTTATCAACATGTATATTGTGGAAGAATCTGATATTGGAATAATTGGTTCTACCACTTTTGTACAGAAAGAATCTATATCATATTCTACCATTTTTTGGTTCTTTTTTGTTCGATTCTTAAAAGCTTTTACTAATTTAAAATTAAGACTAACAAATTTTGGCTATAATTCGCAGCCTCTTGATTACCTTAAGGTCCATTATATTTGGGAATTAGGTCTCAATGCACTGTATTGATACTGATCTTCTTTCATATTTGGGAAGTTAATTTTAGCAACACCTTGTCATCCACATTGAACTCCAATTGGGACTATTAAACGAGGCGAGCAGTTCGCGAGCCAAATCGACTCGTCTAAAGCTCGTTTGAAGCTCGACTCGACGATTGTTGAGTCGACTTGGCTTTAACTCGGTTTATAAACTAAGTCGAGTTTGATCATGGGGGGGCTCGGCTGGTAGGCTCGCGAGCCTGGGCTAGCTCGTGTAAGTAGGGTGCTTTTGGTGAGTTTTATAAGGGACTGAACTGTTATATACCAATTCAAAAATTTTAAAAAACTGACATTTACCCCCCAAAGTGCAAATTAGTAAAACGACATTTACCCCTAAATCAATTTCCCCAAATTTGCAAAACACTCACTCGAAGAATCCTAACCCCAAACCAGTGACCTTGTCATGAAATCAGTGATCTCCGTCGTCGTCGTCGATCTCGCTGATAAAAAAAACACTCACACAAGTAGCATTTTCATCCCTCAAAGCTTGAAACTAGGTTTGGTGACTCTTCTCCTCCAAATCAACTGAAGCCTAAACCCCCAAATTGGGAAATTTGACCACCGTGAAAGTAACAACCTTCATCCCGTGTTCTTGCAGTCACCGATGAGTTTTATATCTCTTCTTTCATCCCTTTCATGCTGCATCAAACAGGATTAAATATTTAAGTTCATTTATTTGTCACAATATTTTCAGAGTTGTTCTTTACGCTTATGAGTTGTTTTACTTTTTAATTCATGTTTGATTATGGCATGTAAAAACCTCAATAGCATATGTAGGGCTGTAGCAAGGCTTGTTATTGTTATAGACATGGTTTATTGAATGTTTGGGTGGATTCTATTACACCATTGCCTTTGGCTCCGAACTTTAACACATTATAGTTTTGTGTTGCATACTTGCATCTGATGCGTGTAAGTAAATAGAGAGAATGAGAAGAGATAAGTGAAGATGAGTACTAAAGAACTCAATCGCCATTGTTATTGAATAGTTAAGATGAGTTGGTGGGAAAGAAATAGAAACCATTTTGCTATTTATACATTAAAGCATAAATGTTATTTACAGTTTACTTGTTGTATGCCTATATTCCCTTATTGACGGTGTCTTATTTTTCAATTGTAGGTATGGCCTCAGGAGATAGTTCCTTAAGCACCCTTATATTGGATGACGTCAATGACTGTGTTACAGTAAGAGTAGTTGATCATCGTAACATTTATGCAAGCACATGTGGTATGGATCAAAGTGTGAGTAGCCTTGAAAATGTTGAGGACAATGACAATCCACTCCAGAGGAAGAAGAGAGCCAAGACATCAACAATGTGGTCAGAATTTAGGGAGGCGGTTCTCCTTAGTACTGCAAGGAAGGTAAAGAGCATTCATTGTAAAACAAAGTTGAAAATGACTGCCACTAGAAGCACTACACAATTCAATAGACATTTAAAGAGGTGTGCGAAGAGAACAACTAACTTGAGGCAACAACAAATAAATTTTCCAGCTTCTAGTTCTCAAGGTACCTCTGTCATCTTGCTTGCTTTATAGGGCCAATTTGATATGTTTAAAAGGAGGGAGCTTATTGCACATTGGGAGCTGATGCATGAGCATCCGTTTTATATTATGGAGGAAGAGGGGTTAAATAACATGATGAAGTATGAGATTCCTGAATGGACTCCAATTTCCCGTAATACTTGCAAGAAAAATTGTATGAAAGTGTTTGAAAATGAGAGGCAGAAGTTGAAGACCATATTGAAGGGTGTTAGGAAGATAAGTCTGACCACAAATCTATGAAATGCAGGCAATCAGGGAATGGAATGCATGGTGTTGACTTGGCATTGGATTGATGATAATTGGAAGTTGAATAAATGGGTCTTGAACTTTATTCATTTCCTTCCTCTCTGTTCTGCTGTTGCCATTGCTGATGCAATTTTCAAGTGATTGATGGAGTGGGGAATTGAAGCTAAGGTTCACATGATCTAGGTAGACAATGCTTCAAGCAATGATGTTGCAATCAAAGTGTTGAAAGAAAATTTTGAAGCTACGGGGAGGCTCATATGTGGGGGCAAGTTGATTCATGTGAGGTGCTGTGCACAATCTTAAATCTAGTTGTTCAAGATGGTCTTTATCATATTAGACACATTATTGAGGATATCCATGATAGCGTGGTATATATCAATTTATTGGAGAGTTGGCTAAGGGTGTTTGTAGAGATTGTTCAACAGCGGTTATTGCTGTTTCGCAAGCTTATTCTTGATTGCAAAACATGGTGGAATTCAACATATGATATGTTGGCAACGAAAATGAAGTTTAGAAGTGTTTTTCCTTGTTCGACGGAGAGTGATATGAGTTATCATTATGGTCTCAAGGAGGAGGATTAGGACAAAGTAGAGAAAATTTGTGAAATTTTGAAGGTTTTTAGTGGTGCGACGAATCTCATATCAGGGAGTGATTATCCGACATCAAACTTGTTTCTAAAACAAGTTTGTACAATCAAAATTATGTTGGATAGTAAGAGTGAAGGTGAAGATGAAATTATAAGGACCATGATTTGGAAAATGAAAAAAAAGTTTGACAAATATTGGGGGGAATGTAATCTATTGAAGGTTGTGGCTCATGTTTTGGACCTTAGACTGAAGATAAGGGTGATTCAATGGTCATTCCCTAAGATGTATTCTGAGCCTGAAGCACGGGCAAATACTACTACTGTTTGAAATGCCTTGTATAAGGTATATAGGGAGTATGTTGATACTAGTAAAGCATTGACTGTTGCACGCGCTTTTACATCTGGAGGGGATGGACTTGAGGTTGTTGGTGAGGGGTCGGGGGCAACGGCAGAGAGGGTGGAGGATTGGGATAATTTTAGTCAGTTTTTGGACATGGTCGAGACGGTTGAGCCAAGTAAATCAGATTTAGACTGTTATTTGGGAAAGGGATGCCATAAATGTGTGGGGAAGCCTGCGGCATTTGATGTTTTGACATGGTGGAAAACAAATTTGACAAAGTTCCCTATTCTATCTACCATGGCTCGTGACATATTAGTCATCTCTATCACTACGGTTGATTTTGAGTTTGCTTTCAACGTTAGAAGTAGGGTTATTAATATGTATAGATCATTGTTGTCTCCCGACACGGTGGAGATGCTTTTATGTAGACGTGATTGGTGTCAGACTTTGAATGGGGTGAAGAAATGATGCAAAGTAGGTCATATTGAATATTTTTTTTATTAAATTTAATAATTACTTTATATTTATACTAACTAAACTTAAATTACTCCTCCTTTGTTATTTTTAGGAAGAGCAACAACCGTTGGAGATTAGGCTTCCTATCCCATAAGTTCTTGGGATTCAGTGCATGGTTCGGTTGTGGCAGGAGGCATGCACAGGTAAAATATTGATTCATTTTGCTTTTGTTTCATGATTATGCATATATTTGACTTGTGATAGTTACCTTAAAAAATACATACCAAATGGAACATTTTATGCAACCAACGAGAAATGGTGGTTTTGTTAGAAGATAACCCTACTACAAACTACCACTGGACAATTATTTTGATTGTTAGATTGTATTTTCATGTCCTAGACTATTATTTGTATATATTCGGAAATGGTTTTTGATTTTGTAAGTTTGTAACTAAAAGTCTGAAACTATCATGGTTAATATTGTTAGAGTAAATGTCCTAGAGCCAATCAATTATTGTAGAATTGACTCTTTGTAATAATGTTCATTAATCAATAAAAGGCATTTTATTCTATATCGCGTAAATCATTATTATTGCAGTATGTATTGATATATGTCCTTAGAATGGTAGAACCATGACGAGGGTATCAAGTGTTTCAAATCTTGATAGTGAGAACCCTATGAGCACATATGGTAGCCATTCTAGAAATGTCCGTAGCCCCAGTATTATTCTGAAGTAAGGGCACAGATAATACGGTAAGACTATCATAATGTTGAACGACTCTGCCGAAAGGTAGTGACTGATCTCACTTGTCAAGGTTATTGGGTGACAACCTGGTGCAACACATGGGCGCTTGCTGTAGGCGATTACACCGCAGCAAGTTCACTGGACTGACCCACCAGAGGATTCCATATGGATGGTAACCTCAATGTCTATGGAACAAATCCTCTAACGAATAGTGGTGCATGTGATCCTTAGACTTGAGATCACCGGAGCGCCTTGTGCACCGATTGGTGTAGTTTGACACTAACCTAATGCAGTTCTTTTCAGAGCTATCAATACAGTGGTGATTGACTGCATCAAGGAGTGTATCAAGATTATGGTGGATTGACAGATGATGCATCACTCCCGGGTACGGGAGAAGTTATCTCACGGTGCAATTCAGTATATGGCAATGACGTTAAAACTGTGGCCACAGTGGGATTGAGTTGTTCTCTATCTAGTTTATAATACGGGTCATTGGTCCAGAAACTGAATACCTAATATCGAGAGTAACCGAAGGTTGACACTATTTCTATGCCTTCGTCTCGTCGAGATAACATATGATGAAAGGATCAAATTGCACGGTAACCATATCGTTGACAGGTAGCTACTTTGCTGAATCCGAATCTATTGGGTGGCCATGATGTCTTGCTAGGGGCCAATCTTGGTTTCTGTATTAGTGAGATGATTAATTGGTGTTAATCGCGATACTATACACTGTCGATATGATGAGGAGCCTATGGGTCACACACATAGAAGACAATTTAAGATCTAAGAAGAAAGAAGGGCGCTTTCATCTTTTAAGGCGAAATGGTATTTTTGTAATTTCACATTGCAATTAAATTTGTTGAGTTCTTATCCTTTATTTAATTTGTTAGAAAAATTAAATAAGTGAAATTACGTTTAAATGTGTGTTCGCACATATTTAAATATATATTATCATTATTGTTAAATGTTAATATATATATATATGTTTAAATATATATATTAATTGATTTTAATTGAGATAATGATGAAAAATAAAATAAAATATTAAATTGGGAGTGTTTGGCAACATGGGGAGTTTGGGTTGGAGCCCAAGCCTATTCCGTATGGGATTAGGGCAAATTGATTAACTATAAAAAGAAAAGTGTGTGTGTTAATTATTTAAGTAATTGATTGCTTCTTGAAATTAAAACACACAGCAGCCATTCCAAAACACTCCCACGGCAGAAACATCTTTTGCCTAAAATCAATTCAATTGATTTGCTTTCTTCTTAATCTTGAAGCCAAAGAGGATCTAGCAAATCCCTCTATGGTTGTTTTTGAGATTGTCTTTGTGTGGACTACGCAGGTTCGATCCTCATACACACTTTTATTAAAATTTACTAGCAATTTGATTTCCTTTGTTAATACACATATTTACTCCATTATAGAACATGGACTAATTACTACATATGAGATATGAACATAATACTATACTAAATATTAGCAAAACCATTCAATAGTCATCATTAAGCATCCCCTCATGCTCATAGCGTCCCTTGGATTCTCTCCCACTTCATGCCTTAATCCGTACCTGCAAAACATTTTAAAACATTTCGTGGGGTGAGCGCTAATCGCTCGTAAGGAATATGCCATTTATAAACTATAAGGTTCATCAACAAGTAAATTACTTAGGACTTTACCTACCTACAAATATGACCTCATTCTTAACATAACAAGTTCATAAAACATATCATACACTTTGGACTTTTTCTAAACATAAGTCATAACATAATCATACAATATAACATAGAACATATATGACTTATGAAATATTCATGTACATGGCATTGTATTCTTTGTCTTTATACTTGACGGTTTCATTAGTCTTGTTATCCGATCGGATTCATTTGAACCATTACCTTGTTCTTGGTCGTCACCTCAAGGACTCATGGTTTCCATAAGAATTCCATTCTCTGATCTGGTTGTATACCTCAGAGACTCATGGAATTCATTCATTAACATTTCATAAATTTTTCATAAGACAACTAAATAAGCTAATGCATTACATTATGAATGCAACATATGGAAACATATTCCATGCTCAATCATACTATATTCTCCTACTAAACTTCTTAACTTATTCATTTAATTTCTCATACAATAAAGAATTTCAGTAGTAAGATTATTCAGGGGTTTATTAGAATTAGAAACAAATGGGAATTCCATAAGAAGGTGGATGCCATACAGTTCGTTACTTTCAAGCAATTTTTCCATTACTTCTAATTCGAATTTATTTTTGGCCAAAAAATAAACGTTTTAGGTCTGTTTCTAAACTTTTAACACTTCAAGAATCAACTCAATCAGATTCTATAACTTCAGTTATGACTGATTCAGTGAAGCATGTACAGTATAAGTCTTAAAACAGCCAAATCCGAATTCTATTCATTTTGACCATGTCACCTTCATTTGCACATTCATATTATTTGCCAATCATTAAGTATAAAAGGCCATAAAAACCTCCCTTTTTACAGACCAAAAAGTGCAAAACATCGTCCAACTACAAATCTCTAATTGGCATAATCATCCTCCATATGCACACATACCCAATCAACAAACCCATTTAAACAACTCAACCAAAACTTAGCATCACACTCATATTAACATAAATACATGTAAGTTATAACCCTAGGTGTTATCAATTGTAGTCATAAGGGAGATTTTTTCCTTACTTAGGATTCAAAGCACAAGATACTCCTCCTGGCTCCAAAAATGACTAATTTAGGTAAATGATAATTTACCTTGGTGCACTGTTATGGAAACTAAATCAATAGGTTTTGTATGAAAAGACCTTATACCCTTGGTTACCGTTAGTGCATTTAACCTTATCAATCAACTTATAACCATTCTACCCTCATTTCTCTTCAATGACATCATCCTTTCACTTTATAATGGCCACATCTCGAAATACATGTAAATTGACATTTACCCTTCCATTCAAAAAAAAAGAAAATTACTTGAAAAGTAAATTTCATACCTTAAGGCATTGGATAATAAGCGGGGTTTACAATCATCCCCCCCTTAGAGAATTTCGTCCTCGAATTCAGTTGAAGAGGTCTGGATATTTCCTTCATATCTTGCTAACCTCCCATGGCTTTTCATATTATGATTCCTCCACAGTATTTTAACAAGCGGACTTCTTTATTTCGGAGCTCTTATTCGTCTATCCAGAATCTGAACTGGACGTTCTTCATAAATTAGTTCGTCTTTAACTCCACTTCATTTGCTTGTAATATATGCGAAGGTCACTAACATACTTTGCAATAGGGAAACATGGAAAACATTATGGATCGGTCCATACTAGCTGGTAAGGCAAGTCTATAAGCTACTTTGCCCACTTTCTCTAATACCTCATATGGACCGATATCTATAGGGCAAGCTTCCCTTTTCTTCCAAACTCATCACCCTTTATAAGAGAGAGATTTTCACAAACACCTTGTCTCCATTTGGAATTCTATATCCTCTTTTTGGGTCTGCATAGTCTTCTGTCTGTCTGGGCCCTCTTCATTCTCTTCAATTAACTTACATCTTCTATCATTTTTTTGGTCATTTCTGGACCAAGAGCTTGAGTCAATTCATTCTTTTCTCCCTATCTTGTCCCAATGTAATGGAGATCTACATTTCCTTCCATACAAAGCTTCATATGGTGCCATTTTAATGGTTGCTTGAAACTTGTTATAAGCAAATTCAACTAGAGGGAGAATGTCACACCAATTCAACTTATGATCAATACAGCATGCCCGTAACATATCCTCAATATTTGATTCGTTCTTTCTGTGTCCATCTGTCTGAGGATGATAGGCTGTGCTGAATTAAGCCTAGTACCCAATGCCTTCTGCATGCTACTCCAGAATATGACATAAATTTCACATCCTTGTCTGAGCAATACTATTAGGTACTCCATGTAACTACTATATTTCTTTAACATAATGGCCTAGCTGATCAGGAGATCCGTCTGTAATTGGAATGAAATGAGCAGATTTAGTCAATCTATCTACAATCACCCAAATGGCATTAAACCCTTCTGCACTTGGAAGACTAAATGAAATCCATAGAAATATCTTCCCTTTCCACGAAGGAATACTAAGGGGTTGCAACAATCCAGAGGGCGTTGATGCTCTGCTTTAACCTGTTGGCACACCAAGCATCTGGCAACATACTCAGTTACATCTTTCTTTAACCTTGGCCACCAATATCTTCCTCAAATCCTGATACATCTTTACACTCCCTGGATGAGCAGCGTAAGAGTACTATGTGCTTCCTCTAAAATCTTCTTTCTAATTCAATATCCTGAGGAAATACACTCTATCTCTAAATTTTAAGACCATTCACCCATTTGAATTCTGATTCTCTACCATCTTTCAACTGCTGCTCAATTCTTTACTAAACCCGTCATTCGCTTGTTTTTCTCTAATCTCCTCCAACAACTTAGACCGAACTTCAATTTGGACAATTTCCAAACTCCAACTCCATCCCTCCTTCATTATCTCTTGTTTCAGGTGCTTCTGAAAAGTTAATTGAGCTAAAGAGACTTTCCTGCTGAGGGCATCTGCAACTACGTTAGCTTTCCCGGCTGATACATAATATCACATTCATAGTCCTTCACCAACTCAAGCCATCATCTTTGCCTCATATTCAATTCTTCTGGGTGAAAAAGTATTTTAGACTTTTGTGATCTGTGTAATATATCATTTCACCCAAAGGATAATGTCTCCAAATCTTCAAAGCAAAAACGACAGTGCTATTCAAGATCATGAGTGGATACCTCTTTTCATAGTCTTCAATTGACGAGAGGCATAAGCAATCACCTTGCCTTTTTGCATCATACTGCCCCAAACCGTTAGAGAAGCATCAGATAAATATAAATCTACTCCATCCTCTGGATAGTGTAAAATAGGAGCAAGTAGTTAATCTTCTTTAATTCTTGGAAACTCTTCTCACAGGTTTCAGTCCATCTGAACGGGGCTTCCTTTTTGGTCAGAGCTGTGAGTGGAGAAGTAATTTGCAAAGCCTTCCAAAATTCCTGTATATCTGCTAAACCAAGAAAACTTCTAACTCTTTTACAGTCTTTGGTCTTGGCCATTCAATCACTGCTTCAATCTTACTAGGGTCCACATGAATACCCTTTTGGGAAACAACATGTCCAAGAATGTTACTTGATCCAACCAAAACTCACATTTGGAGAACTTAGATATAACTTTTTCTCCCTTAGTCTTTGTAACACAAATCTCAAATGCTCTTCATGATCTTCTTTGTTTGGAATAGACCAGGATATCATCTATAAAAATTACTAGAAATTTATCCAAACAACATGGAAAATCCTATTCATCAAACCTGAATACCGCTGGTGCATTAGTCAATCCAAATGGCATCACTATAAATTATATGCCCATATCTGGTTCGAAATGCAGTCTTGGGAATACTTTGTCAACGACGCTCACTTGATGGTAGCCTGACCGAAGATCAATCTTGGAAAACACCGACGCTCCCTTTAATTGATCAAACAAGTCATCAATTCTTGGTAATGGACTTGTTTTTCACCGTCACCTTATTGAGCTCCCTGTAATCAATACACATTCTCATCGAACCATCTTTTTTCTTGACAAATAAAATAGGAGCTCCCCATGGAGAATGACTAGGTCGAATGAAACCTTTATCTAACAACTGCTGAAGCTGCTTCTTTAACTCTTGTAACCTGCTGGAGCCATTCTATACGGGGCTTTAGATATGGTGCCGTACCAGGAGCTAATTCTATACAAAATCCACTCCTTTCTGGAGGAAGTCCTGGCAAATCTTCTGGAAAAACATCTTCGAATTCTCGTACTATGGGTACATCCCGGACACTGAAGTCTGGAAACTTTCTTTATTCACCACATAGCTATGTACCGCAAACTTCCTTCTCATCTTCATTGCCTTCACTGCACTTATCTTAGGCTGTGTAGATGACTTTCCCAAAGGTGAAACTCCACGCATCTAAGTTAAACCTAGCCTTTTCTTCCGACAATCTATCAATACTCATATTTGCTCAGGAAGTCCATTCCCAAAATCATATCAAAATCAGGCATATCAAAACAATCAAATCAACATTCAACTCATGCCCATCATCACTTAGTTTCCCCCATTAACAACTTATCAGCAAAATAATTCTCCCATTAGGCATCTCAATTTTAACAGGATGTTCCATTACAAGGCTCTAAACCTATCTTTTTATAATACCATATGAGATAAAGAATGGGTAGCCCAGAATCAATCAGTACATATAAAGAGGTAGAGTGGAATTGTAACTGACCAGTAACTGCAGATGGATTGGCTTCAGTTTCTTTCTGAGCTACTGAGAAACTTGGCAGTCGAACCAACAGTTTGAGGGAAGTAGCTTGAGTAACTTTACAGTCCTTTGCCATGTGTCCCGGTTGTTTACATTGAAACACACATTGGTTCCTAATAGACAATTCCCTTTATGCTGCCTCCACATTTTTGACAATGGGAAGATTAGTCCTTCTTTGTTGTTGCTGATGAGTCCTCTTATCTTGCTACCCTTTTTTGAAATCCTTGTTGAAATTTCTTTTACCTTTGTCCTCTGAGGCCTGAGTGGAATTCCCCACTTCAACTTTTGAACTGCTGTCTGGCCTGAACTAGAACTACCAATCACCAACTTGGGGTTCTCCATCCGCCCTCCTTATTCACATAAATCTCCGCCCTCAATGCCCGTTCCAGGCCTCACTATAAGTCTGAGGAGGTTGACCCACGCTATAACAATCTGGGCAATTTTTGGGTGTAGTCCATTAATAAATTCTCTTAACCGGCACTGTTGAGTACTCACCATAGTAGGAGAAAAACGGGCTAAGGAGTTGAACATTGTAGCATACTCTCTAACAGTCATATACCTGCTTCAATTCCGTGAAATCTTGAGTTTCACAGAAACATGTCTGCCGACCGATATTTGCTTCAAATAGCCTTTAAATTCATTCCAGGAAAGATTACTCGTCACATAGGTATGTCCTATTAGCTTCCACCATACCCGAGCATCTCCTCTCAACAAATAGGAAGCATAGCGGAATTTTTCCTGATACTCATTCCATTCAACAGTCTCTAGCCACTCCTCTGTTACCGCCGGATCGTTTGAACCATGAAATCTGGAGGTGGTGCTTTTGAGAAAGATATAGATTGGTTCCACTTGTCCAGAAGGTGTAGCACCCATCGGCATAACTGGTCCAGTTACTGGGGTGGAACTGGTATTTGGAGCTGTGGCTGAACTACTGGAGCTGAGGGATTTGTGTCACTGGTTACTTAACCCTCCGGGATCACCCTCCTAAAGGCCTCAGTAATGGCTGTCTGATCATCCTGTTGATTGCCGCTCATCCAAACAAGAAGCATTTTGGGCAGACGTAGCTGGTCCACTATTAGGGAGATGGTGGGGCTACTGGACTCCTAGTGCCTGCTTCATTAATATTCTCCCTGCCCCTCCTATTAACCTTTCGTGAACGCCTCGTAGCCATACCCTTTACTCACACAAATTTCAATCCATTAGCTAGTCTATTCACTAAACAGTAAAGAAAATACTTACAGCAATCGGCTGGAGAGAGTATCTTGGGGACGCCATGAGGAATGATACTTCCATTACTTATAAACACCATTTCCAACATCAATTAATATAAAATCCTATAACAATTTAATCAAAACATCATTTCAAAAGCCCAAAATCACGCTCTGATACCAAATGTAAACCCCTCCCTAGCCGGGTATTTATAGATCCCTTGGCCATTGAGAACCTAGAAAACGCACGCCTAGGAAAGAAGTTTATTTTAAAATCCTATTTAAAGAATAAACTTGTAGTTTACATATATAGTATATGTGTTAATTTTTTTTTAACTATAATAAGTCATTGTATAATCAAAAATATAATTTCCTTTCTTGGAGTAAATTATGAAATCCATAGTATACTACTAGAACATACACACTTTTATAAAATTTACTAGCAATTTGATTTCCTTTGTTAATACAACATATTTACTCCATTATAGAACATGGACATAATTACTACATTATGAGATATGAACATAATTACTATACTAATATTAGCAAAACCATTCAATAGTCATCATTAAAGCATCCCCTCATGTCATAGCGTCCCTTGGAATTCTCTCCCAGCTTCATGCCTTAATCCTACCTGCAAAACATTTTAAAACATTTCGTGGGGTGAGCGCTAATCGCTCAGTAAGGATATGGCCATTTATAAACTATTAAGGGTCATCATACAGTTAATTACTTAGGACTTTACCTACCTCAAAATATGACCTTCATTCTTTAACATAACAAGTTCATAAAACATATCATACACTTTGGACTTTTCTCATAAACATAAGTCATAACATAATCATACATAATATAACATAGAACATATATGACTTATGAAATATTCTGTACATGGCATGCTTATTTTTTGTCTTTATACTTGACGGTTTCATTAGTTGTGTATCCGATCGGATTCATTTGAACCATTACCTTGTTCTTGGTCGTCACCTCAAAGGACTCATGGTTTCCATAAGATTCCATTCCTCTGATCTTGGTTATACCTCAAGAGACTCAGGAATTCATCATTAACATTTCATAAATTTTTCATAAGACAACTAAATAAGCTATAGTGTTACCATTATGAATGCAACATATGGACTAACATATTCCATGCTCAATCATACTATATTCTCCTACTAAACTTCTTAACTTAATTCATTTAATTCTCATACAATACAAAGAATTTCAGTAGTAAGATTATCAGGGGTTTATTAGAATTAGAAACAAATGGGAATTTCCATTAAGAAGGTGGATGCCATACAGTTCGTTACTTTCAAGCAATTTTTCCATTATCTTCTAATTCGAATTTATTTTTGGCCAAAACATAAAACGTTTTAGGTCTGTTTCTAAACTTTTTAACACTTCAAGAATCAACTCAATCAGACTTCTATAACTCAGTTATGACTGATTCAGTGAAGCATTACAGTATAAGTCTTAAAACAGCCAAATCCGAATTCTATTCATTTTGCCATGTCACCTTCATTTGCACATTCATATATTGCATATCATTCTAAGTATAAAAGGCCATAAAAACCTCCCTTTTACAGAACCAAAAAGTCCAAAACAGTCCAACTACAAATCTCTTAATTGGCATAATCATCCTCCATATGCACACATACACCAATCACACACCCATTTAAACAATCATAACCAAAACTTAGCACACACTCATATTAACATAAATACTGTAAGTTTCATAAACCTAGGTGTTATCAATTGTAGTCATAAGGGAGATTTTTCCTTACCTTAGTATTCAAAGCACAAAGATACTCCTCCTTGGCTCCAAAAATGACTAATTTAGGTAAATGACAATTTACCCTTGGTGCACTTGTATGGACACTTAAATCATATGTTTTGTATGAAAAAGCCATTATACCCTGGTTACCGTTTATGCCATTTAACTTATCAATCAACTTTATAACCATTACCCTCATTTCTCTTCAATGACATCATCCTTACACTTTATAATGGCCACATCTCGAAATACATGTAAATTGACCATTTTACCCTTCCATTCAAAAAAAAAAGAAAATTACTTGAAAAGTAATTTCTACCTTAAGGCATTGGAATAAATACGCGGGGTTTACATTCCTACTCTCTGACTTAAGAAAATCTTAAGTCACAGAGTGGGGGGCAAACTGTTAAGGCCAAAAATCGTCCTTGGCCCAAATAGGAGAACGAGACTGAATGAGGAAGAGACCAAGCCCAATCTGATGCGGCCCCATCCGGATTAGCCATTTGATATGAGATACAGTCGGCCCAAACCATCGGGTCCGGGCTCCAAATCCCAGTTCACTCTCAGACCTATGAGCAAGTCTAGAGCCCATGGCACCCACAGATCACTTCCTTTCCAGATCTCTTATTCGAGGTCACATTCCTGTTCAGGTCACTTTCCTACTCGAGGTTATTTCCTGTGCGGGATCACCTTCCTATCGAACACTGGTAAGACAGCTCACCATCGCCCTAATTCCTCTAAGGTTTGTATCAGACAAACTAGGACTCCTACTCCCACCAGGATTGGGAGACCAGACAATCACTATATAAGCAGAGGTCAGCCCTCACAAGAAGATTACATTACACCTCATACCCGAAGCTCCTATTGAGAGCTTTACATCATCGTCGTAGTCACAATCCCCGACTAGACTTCTGGTAACCTCTTACTCCCTAGCCCTCACTACATTAGCCTTTTAGCCTTGTTGACTGAGCATCGGAGTGCCTACGGCAACACCACCTGGTGTTTTCCGTTCGCTTCAGGCTTGTTTCTCTACGTGTGCAGGTGCGCGGATCGCTAGTGGCTCAACCTCACGGGATCAAACCCCTTCCGCACAGGTAGATTTTTATGTCTACATATTGAAATTGTTTGAGTTATATTAGAATTAGGCTAAATTAGATCGGCTGGGCACAACGAAAATCTCTAAGGGAACCTTCATATAAGGGAGGGTCTCATCCTACATTTTTATTTACTTGATTATGATTTTTATCTAATGTGTTGATTAAGTTTGTTTGTAGCTTTGAAATTCAAAAACTAAATTAGGGCATTATAAAAATTATTAAATTCTAAATTGTTATAATTATTATTTTTAAATAAATTAATAAAACAATATAAATTATACAATAAAAAAAAAATTATGGCAACGGCTCTGCCAATTCGTTATTTAAATTTAATTTTTTATTTAAATAGTTAATATTAACATGTTTTATAATGAAAAAAAAATTTTTTAATTTCTTTTAAAAAAGAATAATTGTAACAGATATATATGTATGAAGCATGCATGTTGTGTACCACTCTTGGTTTGAGGTCCCATTTTTATGGCAGTTAGTAATGACCATGATCAATTTGTCACCTTCCTCAACGTCCATTTCAATTCTTCTTGCATTTACACTAAAATACGACTTAATTTTCTCAACTTAAATACATAAATTACAGTTTTATAAACCTAAAAATATAAAATTTTTTATTCAATTGACTAAAATATTCTTTCTTTCTACTAAAATAACTTCACTTTCTTGACCAAAAATTCCCTGTGGAGGCCGCCCCAATGCTGACTTTGAAGAGGGTGACTATAAAGCTCAATCGTTAATTCTTATCAATTGTATACTGTGGAAGAATCTGATATTGGAATAATTGGTTCTACCATTTTTGCACAAAAAGAATCTTTCATATTCTACCATTTGTTTCTTTTTTGTCGATTCTTAAAAGCTTTTACTATTTAAAATTAGACTAACAAATTTTGGCTATATTCGAGCCTCTTGATTACCTTAAGGTCCTTATATTGGGAATTAGGTCTCAATGCACTGTATTGATATGATTTTCATATTTGGGAAGTTAATTTTAGCAACACCTGCATCCACATTGAACTCCAATGGGACTATTAAACGAGGCGAGCAGTTCGCGAGCCAACGACTCGTCTAAAGCTCGTTTGAAGCTCGACTCGACGATTGTTGAGTCGACTTGGCTTTAACTCGGTTTATAAACTAAGTCGAGTTTGATCATGGGGGGGCTGGCTGGTAGGCTCGCGAGCCTGGGCTAGCTCGTGTAAGTAGGGGCTTTTGGTGGTTTTATAAGGGACTGAACTGTTATATACCAATTCAAAAATTTAAAAAACTGACATTTACCCCCCAAAGTGCAAATTAGTAAAACGACATTTACCCCTAAATCAATTCCCCAAATTTGCAAACACTCACTCGAAGAATCCTAACCCAACCAGTGACCTTGTCATGAAATCAGTGATCTCCGTCGTCGTCGTCGATCTCGCTGATAAAAAAAACACTCACACAAGTAGCATTTTCATCCCTCAAAGCTTGAAAATAGGTTTGGTGACTCTTCTCCTCAAATCAACTGAAGCCTAAACCCCCAAATTGGGAAATTTGACCACCGTGAAAGTAACAACCTTCACCGTGTTCTTGCAGTCACCGATGATTTTATATCTCTTCTTTCATCCTTTCATGCTGCACAAACAGGATTAAATATTAATTCATTTATTTGTCAATATTTTCAGAGTTGTTCTTTACGCTTATGGTTGTTTTACTTTTTAATTCATGTTTGATTATGGCATGTAAAAACCACTAGCATATGTAGGGCTGTAGAAAGGCTTGTTATTGTTTAGACATGGTTATTGAATGTTTGGGTGGATTCTATTACACATTGCTTTGGCTCCGAACTTTAACACATTATAGTTTTGTGTTGCATACTTGCATCTGATGCGTGTAAGTAAATAGAGAGAATGAGAAGAGATAAGTGAAGTGAGTACTAAAGAACTCAATCGCCATTGTTATTGAATAGTTAAGATGGTTGGTGGGAAAGAAATAGAAACCCTTTTGCTATTTATACATTAAGCATAAATGTTATTTACAGTTTACTGTTGTATGCCTATATTCCCTTATTGACGGTGTCTTATTTTTCAATTGTAGGTATGGTCAGGAGATAGTTCCTTAAGCACCCTATATTGGATGACGTCAATGACTGTGTTACAGTAAGAGTAGTTGATCATCGTAACATTTATGCAAGCACATGTGGTATGGATCAAAGTGTGAGTAGCCTTGAAAATGTTGAGGACAATGACAATCCACTCCAGAGGAAGAAGAGAGCCAAGACATCAACAATGTGGTCAGAATTAGGGAGGCGGTTCTCTTAGTACTGCAAGGAAGGTAAAGAGCATTCATTGTAAAACAAAGTTGAAAATGACTGCCACTAGAAGCACTACACAATTCAATAGACATTTAAAGAGGTGTGCGAAGAGACAACTAACTTGAGGCAACAACAAATAAATTTTCCAGCTTCTAGTTCTCAAGGTACTCTGTCATCTTGCTTGCTTTATAGGGCCAATTTGATATGTTAAAAGGAGGGAGCTTATTGCACATTGGGAGCTGAGCAGAGCATCCGTTTATATTATGGAGGAAGAGGGGTTAATAACATGAAGTATGAGATTCCTGAATGGACTCACTTTCCCGTAATACTTGCAAGAAAAATTGTATGAAAGTGTTTGAAAATGAGAGGCAGAAGTTGAAGACCATATTGAAGGGTGTTAGGAAGAAGTCGACCACAATCTATGAATGCAGGCAATCAGGGAATGGAATGCATGGTGTTGACTTGGCATTGGATTGATGATAAGGAAGTTGAATAAATGGGTCTTGAACTTTATTCATTTCCTTCCTCTGTTCTGCGTTGCCATTGCTGATGCAATTTTCAAGTGATTGAGGAGTGGGAATTGAAGCTAAGGTTCACATGATCTAGGTAGACAATGCTTCAAGCAATGATGTTGCATCAAAGTGTTGAAAGAAAATTTTGAAGCTACGGGGAGGCTCATATGTGGGGGCAAGTTGATTCATGTGAGGTGCTGTGCACAATCTTAAATCTAGTTGTTCAAGATGGTCTTTATCATATTAACACATTATTGAGGATATCCATGATAGCGTGGTATATATCAATTTATTGGAGAGTTGGCTAAGGGTTGTTGTAGAGATTGTTAACAGCGGTTATTGCTGTTTCGCAAGCTTATTCTTGATTGCAAAACATGGTGGAATTCAACATATGATTGTTGGCACGAAAATGAAGTTTAGAAGGTTTTTCCTTGTTCGACGGAGAGTGATATGGTTATCATTATGGTCTCAGAGGAGAGGATTAGGACAAAGTAGAGAAAATTTGTGAAATTTGAAGGTTTTTAGTGGTGCGACGAATCTCATATCAGGGAGTGATTATCCACATCAAACTGTGTCTAAAACAAGTTTGTACAATCAAATTATGTTGGATAGTAAGAGTGAAGGTGAAGATGAAATTATAAGGACCATGATTTGGAAAATGAAAAAAAGTTTGACAAATATTGGGGGGAATGTAATCTATTGAAGGTTGTGGCTATGTTTTGGACCTTAGACTGAAGATAAGGGTGATTCAATGGTCATTCCCTAAGTGATTCTGAGCCTGAAGCACGGGCAATACTACTACTGTTTGAAATGCCTTGTATAGGATATATAGGGAGTATGTTGATACTAGTAAAGCATTGACTGTGCACGCGCTTTTACATATGGAACCAAGTATTGGATCTCCACTCTACCCGACCGACCGACTCAACTCTACCATCCTCACTCCCCAAGAACAAAGTATTGGATCTCCACTCTACCCGACCGATCGACCGACTCAACTCCATCATCCTCACTCCCCAGGAACCAAGTATTGGATGTCCACTCTACCCCACCGACCGATCGACTCAACTCCACCATCCTTACTCCCCAGGAATCAAGTATTGGATGTCCACTCTATCCGACCGACCGACTCAACTCCACCATCCTCACTCCTCAGGAACCAAGTATTGCATCTCCACTCTACCCAGTCGACCGACCGACCAATTGAACTCCACCATCCTCACTCCCCATGAACGAAGTATTGGATCACCACTCTCCATATGCCATTGACAAACCGACCCGGTCTTTTCAAACTTTGACTATCACCACTCACCCCACCCCACATCACCGATCAACACACAGACTTAACCTGTCTAAAGATTCAATCGCCCTTCCTACCCGACTGAGCCAGCACATTGCAACAGGCCGGCTCCCGCATTGAAGCCGACACTCCCATGCTTCACGTCCAGGAGATTCTCCCAATCGGGGCGATAGGCTAGAAGCAGTCTAGCACTTGTTCACCCTTGAGGCAATCAAGCCAAGGGGCCTCGCCGATTCGGTCTTCCATAGTGGACGAGTGGGCAGCCATGGGTCAAATGTTTGTGCATTTTTTTTGGCCCTTTCGCATCCAATAAAAAGCACCGTGGAATCACAAGCGCAAGTCTTACGGTCCAACAAGCCGGCCGAGCCGATTCCATCCCATTCGATGACCCGAGTACCCCAACCGAACGAACCTTTAATTTAACATTGTCTCCAACTCATTCGACCCGACATGCCGAGCGGATACCCTTGTCATGGGATTTTAGTTCACTTCTCTAGTCGGCAGGACACACCGAACAAGCACGTGAGCCCCAGAAGTCTCGTTATCTCAGTCCCTTCGACCCTTCACACCAATCGGGCACACCCTCTTGGGGTGATTGCACATTCCGGATCAGCTTTGATACCGAGCGACCCTTGACTACGAATCACCTACATCAAACTGGTCATCTACGTCGACAATCGGCTATCCAGGAAGGGAGACCGAGCGCGCCTCGATTGCTTCCTTGTAAAACCCCTCCCTAGCCGGGTATTTCCTAAGTATCCCTTGGCCATTGAGAACCTAGAAAACGCACGCCTAGGAAAGAAGTTTATTTTAAAATCCTATTTAAAGAATAAACTTGTAGTTTAAAACATATATATAGATATATGTGTTTAATTTTTTTTTTTTTTTCTATAATAAGTTCATTGTATAATCAAAAATATAATTTCCTTTCTTGGAGTAAATTATGAAATCCATAGTAATACTTACTAGAACATACACACTTTAATAAATTTACTATCAATTTGATTTCCTTTGTTAATACAACATATTACTCCAATTAGAACATGGACATAATTACTACATTATGAGATATGAACATAATTACTATACAATATTAGCAAAACCATTCAATAGTCATCATTAAAGTCCCCTCATGCTCATAGCTCCCTTGGAATTCTCTCCCATTCTGCCTATCCGTACCTGCAAACATTTTTAAAACATTCGTGGGTGAGCGCTAATCGCTCAGTACGGAATATGCCATTTTAAACTTATAGGTTCATCATACAGTAAATTACTTAGGACTTTACCTACCTACAAAATATGACCTTCATTGTAACATAACAAGTTCATAAAACTATCATACACTTTGGACTTTTCTCATAAACATAAGTCATAAAATAATCATACTAATATAACATAGAACATATATGACTTATAAATATTCATGTACATGGCATGCTTTTTTTTGTCTTTATACTTGACGGTTTCATTAGTCTTTGTTATCCGATCGGATTCTTTGAACCATTACCTTGTTCTTGTCGTCACCTCAAGGACTCATGGTTTCCATAAAATTCCATTCCTCTGACTTGGTTATAACCTCAAGAGACTCATGGATTCATTCATTAACATTTCATAAATTTTTCATAAGACAACTAAATAAGCTATTGCATTACCATTATGAATGCAAACATATGGACTAACAATTCCATGCTCAATCATACATATTCTCCTACAAACTTCTTACCTTAATTCATTTAATTTCTCATACAATACAAGAATTTCAGTAGTAAGATTATTCAGGGGTTTATTAGAATTAGAAACAAATGGAATTTCATTAGAAGGATGCCATACAGTTCGTTACTTTCAAGCAATTTTTCCATTATCTTCTAATTCGAATTTATTTTTGGCCAAAACTAACGTTTAGGTCTGTTTCTAAACTTTTTAACACTTCAAGAATCAACTCAATCAGACTTCTATAACTTCAGTTATGACTGATTCAGTGAAGCATGTACAGTATAAGTCTTAAAACGCCAAATCCGAATCTCTATTCATTTGGACCATGTCACCTTCATTTGCACATTCATATTATTTGCCATATCATTCTAAGTATAAAAGGCCATAAAAACCTCCCTTTTTACAGAACCAAAAGTCCAAAACATCGTCCAACTACAAATCTCTAATTGGCATAATCATCCTCCATATGCACACATACACCAATCAACACACCCATTTAAACAACTCATAACCAAAACTAGCATCACACTCATATTAACATAATACATGTAGTTTCATAACCCTAGGTGTTATCAATTGTAGTCATAAGGGAGATTTTTTCCTTACCTTAGTATTCAAAGCACAAAGATACTCCTCCTTGGCTCCAAAAATGACTAATTTGGTAAATGACTATTTACCCTGGTGCACTTGTATGGACACTTAATCATATGTTTTTGTATGAAAACCATTATACCCTTGGTTACCGTTTATGCCTTTAACCTTATCAATCAACTTTATAACCATTCTACCCTCATTTCTCTTCAATGACATCACCTTTACACTTTATAATGGCCACATCTCGAAATACATGTAATTGACCATTTTACCCTTCCATTCAAAAAAAAAGAAAATTACTTGAAAAGTAATTTCATACCTTAAGGCATTGGAATAATAACGCGGGGTTTACAATCACCCCCCCTTAAAGAATTTCGTCCTCGAATTCAGTTGAAGAGGTCTGGATATCTTTCCTTCTATCTTGCTCAACCTCCCATGTCGCTTCTTCCATATTATGATTCCTCCACAGTATTTTAACAAGCGTTACTTTCTTATTTCGGAGCTCTTTTATTCGTCTATCCAGAATCTGAACTGACGTTCTTCATAATTGTTCGTCTTTTAACTCCACTTCATTTGCTTGTAATATATGCGAAGGTCACTAACATACTTTCGCAATAGGGAAACATGGAAAACATTATGGATCCGGTCCATACTAGCTGGTAAGGCAAGTCTATAAGCTACTTTGCCCACTTTCTCTAATACCTCATATGGACCGATATATCTAGGGGCAAGCTTCCCTTTTCTTCCAAACCTCATCACCCTTTATAAGGAGAGATTTTCACAAACACCTTGTCTCCTATTTGGATTCTATATCCTTTCTTTTTGGTCTGCATAGCTCTTCTGTCTGTCTGGCCCTCTTCATTCTCTCTCAAATTAACTTACTCTCTATCATTTTTTGTGTCATTTCTGGACCAAGAGCTTGACAATTCATTCTTTTCTCCTATCTTGTCCCAATGTAATGGAGATCTACATTTCCTTCCATACAAGCTTCATATGGTGCCATTTTAATGGTTGCTTGATAACTATTGTTATAAGCAAATTCAACTAGAGGAGAATGTCACACCATTCAACTTATGATCAATACAGCATGCCCGTAACATATCCTCCAATATTTGATTCGTTCTTTCTGTCTGTCCATCTGTCTGAGGATGATAGGCTGTGCTGAAATTAAGCCTAGTACCCAATGCCTTCTGCATGCTACTCCAGAATATGAATAAATTTCACATCCTTGTCTGAGACAATACTATTAGGTACTCATGTAATCTTACTATTTCTTTAACATATATCGGCCTAGCTGATCAGAGGAGATCTTGTCTGTAATTGGAATGAAATGAGCAGATTTAGTCAATCTATCTACAATCACCCAAATGGCTTTAACCCTTCTGCACTTTAGGAAGACCTAAAATGAAATCCATAGAAATATCTCCCATTTCCACGAAGGAATACTAAGGGGTTGCAACAATCCAGATGGCGTTGATGCTCTGCTTTAACCTGTTGGCACACCAAAGCTGGCAACATACTCAGTTACATCTTTCTTTAACCTTGGCCACCAATAGCTCTCCTCAAATCCTGATACATCTTTACACTCCCTGGATGAGCAGCGTAAAGAGTACTATGTGCTTCCTCTAAAATCTTCTTTCTAATTCATATCCTGAGGAACTACACTCTATCTCTAAATTTTAAGATTCCATTCACCCATTTGAATTCTGATTCTCTACCATCTTTCAACTGCTGCTCAATTCCTTACTAAACCCGTCATTCGCTTGTTTTTCTCTTAATCTCTCCAACAACTTAGACCGAACTTCAATTTTGGACAATTTCCCAAACTCCAACTCCATCCCCTCCTTCATTATCTCTTGTTTCAGGTGCTTCTGAAAAGTTAATTGAGCTAAAGAGACTTTTCGCTGAGGGCATCTGCAACCTACGTTAGCTTCCCTGGCTGATACAATATCACATTCTATAGTCCTTCACCAACTCAAGCCATCATCTTTGCCTCATATTCAATTCTTCTGGGTGAAAAAGTATTTTAGACTTTTGTGATCTGTGTAATATTCATTTCACCCCAAGAGATAATGTCTCCAAATCTTCAAAGCAAAACGACAGCTGCTAATTCAAGATCATGAGATACCTCTTTTCATAGTCTTTCAATTGACGAGAGGCATAAGCAATCACCTTGCCTTTTTGCATCAATACTGCCCCCAACCGTTATGAGAAGCATCAGTATAATATCATAATCTACTCCATCCTCTGGAAGTGTTTAAAATAGGAGCAGTAGTTATCTTCTTTTCAATTCTTGGAAACTCTTCTCACAGGTTTCAGTCCATCTGAACGGGGCTTCCTTTTTGGTCAGAGCTGTGAGTGGAGAAGCTAATTTAGCAAAGCCTTCCCACAAATTTCCTGTAATATCCTGCTAAACCAAGAAAACTTCTACTTCTTTTACAGTCTTTGGTCTTGGCCATTCAATCACTGCTTCAATCTTACTAGGGTCCACTGAAATACCCTTTTGTGAAACAACATCCAAGAATGTTACTTGATCCAACCAAAACTCACATTTGGAGAACTTAGCATATAACTTTTTCTCCCTTGTCTTTGTAACACAAATCTCAATGCTCTTCATGATCTTCCTTTGTTTTGGAATAGACCAGGATATCATCTATAAAAATTACTAGAAATTTATCCAAACAATCATGAAAATCCTATTCATCAAATCCATGAATACCGCTGGTGCATTAGTCAACCAAATGGCATCACTATAAATTCATAATGCCCATCATCGGTTCGAAATGCAGTCTTGGGAATATCTTTGTCACGACGCTCACTTGATGGTAGCCTGACCGAAGATCAATCTTGGAAACACCGACGCTCCCTTTAATTGATCAAACAGTCTCAATTCTTGGTAATGGATACTTGTTTTTCCCCGTCACCTTATTGAGCTCCCTGTAATCAATACACATTCTCATCGAACCATCTTTTTTCTTGAAAAATAAATAGGAGCTCCCATGGAGAATGACTAGGTCGAATGAAACCTTTATCTAACAACTGCTGAAGCTGCTTCTTTAACCTTGTAACTCTGCTGGAGCCATTCTATACGGCTTAGATATTGTGCGTACCAGGAGCTAATTCATACAAAATCCCTTCCCTTTCTGGAGGAAGTCCTGGCAAATCTTCTGGAAAAACATCTCGAATTCTCGTACTATGGGTACATCCCGGACACTGAAGTCTGGAAACTTTTCTTTATTCACCACATTAGCTATGTACCCTGCACAACCCTTCCTTTCATCTTCATTGCCTTCACTGCACTTATCATTAGGCTGTGTAGATGACTTTCCCACAGGTGAAACTATCTCCAGCACTAAGTTAAACCTAGCCTTCTCTTCCGACAATCTATCAATACTCCATATTTCTCAGGAAGTCCATTCCCAAAATCATATCAAAATCAGGCATATCAAAAACAATCAAATCAACATTCAACTCATGCCCATCAATCACTATAGTTTCCCCATAACAACTTATCAGCAAAATAATTCTCCCCATTAGGCATCTCAATTTTAACAGCATGTTCCACTTTACAAGGCTCTAAACCTAATCTTTTTATAATACCATATGAGATAAAAGAATGGTACCCCAGAATCAATCAGTACATATAAAGAGGTAGAGTGAATTGTAACTGACCAGTAACTGCAGATGGATTGGCTTCAGTTTCTTTCTGAGCTACTGGTAAACTCTGGCGTCGAACCTCCAACAGTTTGAAGGGAAGTAGCTTGAGTAACTTTACAGTCCTTTGCCATGTGTCCCGTTTGTTACATTTGAAACACACATTGGTTCCTAATAAGACATTCCCTTTATGCTGCCTCCCACATTTTTGACAATGGGGAAGATTAGTCCTTCTTTGTTGTTGCTGATGATTCTCTTATTCTTGCTACCCTTCTTTTGAAATCCTTGTTGAAACTTTCTTTTACCTTTGTCCTCTGAGGCCTAGTGGAATTCCCCACTTCAACTTTCTGAACTGCTGTCTGGCCTGAACTAGAACTACCAATCACCAACTTGGGGTTCTCCATCCGCCTCTCCTTATTCACATAAATCTCCGCCTCAATGCCCGTTCCAAGGCCTCACTATAAGTCTGAGGAGGTTGACCACCCGCTATAACAATCTGGGCAATTTTTGGGTGTAGTCCTTAATAAATCTCTCTAACCGGCACTGTGGATACTCACCATAGTAGGAGCAAAACGGGCTAAGGAGTTGAACATTGTAGCATACTCTCTAACAGTCATATTACCCTGCTTCAATTCCGTGAACTCTTGAGTCTTCACAGATAACAGCTGTCCGCCGATATCTGCTTCAAATAGCCTTTTAAATTCATTCCAGAAAGATTACTCGTCACATAGGTATGCTCCATTAGCTTCCACCATACCCGAGCATCTCCTCTCAACAAATAGGAAGCATAGCGACTTTTTCCTGATCACTCAATTGCCCATTCAACAGTCTCTAGCCACTCCTCTGTAACCGCCGGATCGTTTGAACCACTGACCTCTGGAGGTTGTGTTTTGAGAAAGATTATAGATTGGTTCCACTTGTCCAGAAGGTGTAGCACCCATCGCATAACTGGTCCAGTTACTGGAGGTGGAACTGGTATTTGGAGCTGTGGCTGAACTACTGGAGCTGAGGATTGTGTTCACTTGGTTACTTATACCCTCCGGATCACCCTCCTAAGCCTCAGTAAGGCTGTCTGAATCATCCTGTTGATTGCAGCCTCATCCAAAACAGAAGATTTTGGGCAGACGTAGCTGGTCCACTATTAGGAGCACACTGGTAGTCGTTGCTACTGCTCACTAGTGCCTGCTTCATTAATATTCTCCTCGCCCCTCCTATTAACCTTTCGTGAACGCCTCGTAGCCATACCCTTTACTCACCAAATTTCAATCAACATTAGCTAGTCTATTCACTAAACAAGTAAAGAAAATACTTACACAATCGGCTGGAGAGAGTATCTGGGGACGCATGAGGAATGATACTTCCATTACTATAAACACCATTTCCAACATCAATTAAATATAAAATCCATAACAATTTAATCAAAACATCATTTCAAACCCCAAAATCACGCTCTGATACCAAATGTAAAACCCCTCCCTCCGGGTATTTCCTAAGTATCCCTTGGCCATTGAGAACCTAGAAAACGCACGCCTAGGAAAGAAGTTTATTTTAAATCCTATTTAAAGAATAAACTTGTAGTTTAAAACATATATTAGATATATGTGTTAATTTTTTTCTAACTATATAAGTTCATGTATAATCAAAAATATAATTTCCTTTCTTGGAGTAATTATGAAATCCATAGTAATACTTACTAGAACATACACACTTTTATAAATTTACTAGCAATTTGATTTCCTTTGTTAATACAACATATTTACTCCATTATAGACATGGACATAATTACTACATTATGAGATATGAACTAATTACTATACTAAATATAGCAAAACCATCAATAGTCATCATTAAAGCATCCCCTCATGCTCATAGCTGTCCCTTGGAATTCTCTCCAGCTTCATGCCTTAATCCGTACCTGCAAAACATTTTAAACATTTCGTGGGTTGAGCGCTAATCGCTCAGTAAGGAATATGCCATTTATAAACTATTAAGTTTCATCATACAAGTAAATACTTAGGACTTTACCTACCACAAAATATGACCTTCATTCTTTAACATAACAAGTTCATAAAACATATCATACACTTTGGACTTTTCTCATAAACTAAGTCATAACATAATCATACATAATATAACATAGAACATATATGACTTATGAATTTCATGTACATGGCATGCTTATTTCTTTTGTCTTTATACTTGACGGTTTCATTAGTCTTTGTTATCCGATCGGATCATTTGAACCATTACCTTGTTCTTGTCGTCACCTCAAAGGACTCATGGTTTCCATAAGAATTCCATTCCTCTGATCTTGGTTTATACCTCAAGAGACTCATGGAATTCATTCATTAACATTTCATAAATTTTTCATAAGACAACTAAATAAGCTAATGCATTACCATTGAATGCAAACATATGGACTAACATATTCCATGCTCAATCATACTATATTCTCCTACATAACTTCTTAACTTAATTCATTAATTTCTCATACAATACAAAGAATTTCAGTAGTAAGATTATCGTTTATTAGAATTAGAAAAAATGGGAATTTCCATTAAGGTGGATCCATACAGTTCGTTACTTTCAAGCATTTTTCCATTACTTCTAATTCGAATTTATTTTTGGCCAAAACATAAGTTTTAGGCTGTTTCTAAACTTTTAACACTTCAAGAATCAACTCAACAGACTTCTATAACTTCAGTTATGACTGATTCAGTGAAGCATGTACAGTATAAGTCTTAAAACAGCCAATCCGAATTCTATTCATTTTGACCAGTCACCTTCATTTGCACATTCTATTATTTGCCATATCATTCTAAGTATAAAGGCCATAAAAACCTCCCTTTTTACAGAACCAAAAAGTGCCAAAACATCGTCCAACTACAAATCTCTTATTTGGCATAATCTCCTCCAATATCACACATACACCAATCAACACACCCATTTAAACAACTCATAACCAAAACTTAGCATCACACTCATATTAACATAAATACATGTAAGTTTCATAAACCCTAGGTGTTATCAATTGTAGTCATAAGGGAGATTTTTTCCTTACCTTAGTATTCAAAGCACAAAGATACTCCCCTTGGCTCCAAATGACTAATTTAGGTAATGACTAATTTACCCTGGTGACTTGTATGGACACTTAAATCATATGGTTTTGTATGAAAACCATTATACCCTTGGTTACCGTTTATGCCATTTAACCTTATCAATCAACTTTATAACCATTCTACCCTCATTCTCTTCAATGACATCATCCTTTACACTTTATAATGGCCACATCTCGAAATACATGTAAATTGACCATTTTACCCTTCCATTCAAAAAAAAAAGAAAATTACTTGAAAAGTAAATTTCATACTAAGGCATTGGAATAATAACGCGGGGTTTACATTCCTACTCTCTGACTAAGAAAATCTTAAGTCACAGAGTGGGGGCAAACTGTTAAGGCCAAAAATCGTCCTTGGCCCAAATAGGAGAACGAGACTGAATGAGAAGAGACCAAGCCCAATCCTGATGCGGCCCCATCCGGATTAGGCCCATTTGATATGAGATACAGTCGGCCCAAACCATCGGGTCCGGGCCTCCAAATCCCAGTTCACTTCCTAGACTCTGAGCAAGTCTAGAGCCCAGGCACCCACAGATCACTTTCCTATTCCAGATCAGTCTCCTATTCGAGGTCACATTCCTGTTCAGGTCACTTTCCTACTCGAGGTTACTTTCCTGTGCGGGATCACCTTCCTATTCGAACACTGGTAAGACAGCTCACCATCGCCCTAATTCCTCTAAGGTTTGTATCAGAGTCATACTAGGACTCCTACTCCCACCAGGATTGGAGACCAGACAATCACTATATAGCGGGTCAGCCCCTCACAAGACAGATTACTTACACCTTCATACCCAAGCTCCTACTTGAGAGCTTTACATCACCGTCGTAGTCACAATCCCCGACTAGACTTCTGGTAACCTCTCTACTCCCTAGCCCTCACTACATTAGCCTCTTTTAGCCTTGTTGACTTGAGCATCGGAGTGCCTACGGCAACACCCCCCTGGTGTTTTCCGTTCGCTTCAGGCTTGTTTCTCTACGTGTGCAGGTGCAGCGGATCGCTAGTGGCCTCAACCTCACGGGATCAAACCCCCCTTCCGCACAGGTAGATTTTTATGTCTACACATATTGAAATTGTTTTGAGTTATATTAGAATTAGCTAAATTAGATCGGCTGGGCACAACGTCTAAAATCTCTAGGGAACCTTCATTATAAGGGAGGGTCTCATCCTACATTTTTTTATCTACTTGATTATGATTTTTATCATAATGTGTTGATTAGTTTGTTTGTAGCCTTTGAAATTCAAAAACTACTATAGGAGTCAATTATAAAAATTATTAAATTCTAATTTGTTAAATTATTATTTTTATTAATTAATAAAACATTAATTATACTAAAAAAAAATTTGGCAACGGCTCTGCCAATTCGTTATTTTTAAATTTAATTTTTTTATTTAAATAGTTTAATAAAACTGTTTTAATAATAAAAACTTTTTTAATTTCTTTTAAAAAAGAATAATTGTAACAGATTATAATGTAGAAGCATGCATGTTGTGTACCACTCTTGGTTTGAGGTCCCATTTTTATGGCAGTTATGTAATGGACCATGATCAATTTGTCACCTTCCTCAACGTCCATTTCAATTCATTCTTGCATTACACTAAAATACGACTTTATTTTCTCAACTTAAAATACATAAATTACGTTTATAAACCTAAAAATATAAAATTATTTTATTCAATTGACTAAATATTCTTATCTTTCTACTAAAATAACTTCACTTTCCTTGACCAAAATTCCCTGTGGAGCCGCCCTGCTGACTTGAAGAGGGTGACTATAAGCTCAATCGTTAATTCTTATCAACTTTGTATACTGTGGAATCTGATATTGATAATTGGTTCTACCATTTTTGCACAAAAAGAATCTATATCATATTCTACCATTTTTGTCTTTTTTGTTCGATTCTTAAAAGCTTTTACTATTAAAATAAGACTAACAAATTTTGGCTAATTCGCAGCCTCTTGATTACCTTAAGGTCCATTATATTTGGGAATTAGGTCTCAATGCACTGTATGATACGATCTCTTTCATATTGGGAAGTTAATTTTAGCAACACCTTGTCATCCACATTGAACTCCAATTGGGACTATTAAACGAGGCGAGCAGTTCGCGGCCAAATCGACTCGTCTAAAGCTCGTTTGAAGCTCGACTCGACGATTGTTGAGTCGACTTGGCTTTAACTCGGTTTATAAACTAAGTCGAGTTTGATCATGGGGGGCTCGGCTGGTAGCTCGCGAGCCTGGGCTAGCTCTTGTAAGTAGGGTGCTTTTGGTGAGTTTTATAAGGGACTGAACTGTTATATACCAATTCAAAAATTTTAAAAAAACTGACATTTACCCCCCAAAGTGCAAATTAGTAAAACGACATTTACCCCTAAATCAATTTCCCCAAATTTGCAAAACACTCACTCGAAGAATCCTAACCCCAAACCAGTGACCTTGTCATGAAATCAGTGATCTCCGTCGTCGTCGTCGATCTCGCTGAAAAAAAACACTCACACAAGTAGCATTTCATCCCTCAAGCTTGAAACTAGGTTTGGTGACTCTTCTCCTCCAAATCAACTGAAGCCTAACCCCAAATTGGGAAATTTGACCACCGTGAAAGTAACAACCTTCATCCGTGTTCTTGCAGTCACCGATGAGTTTTTATATCTCTTCTTTCATCCCTTTCATGCTGCATCAAACAGGTTAAATATTTAAGTTCATTTATTTGTCACAATATTTTCAGAGTTTTTCTTTACGCTTATGAGTTGTTTTACTTTTTAATTCATGTTTGATTATGGCATGTAAAACCTCAATAGCATATGTAGGGCTGTAGCAGGCTTGTTATTGTTATAGACATGGTTTATTGAATGTTTGGGTGGATTCTATTACACCATTGCCTTTGGCTCCGAACTTAAACACATATAGTTTTGTGTTTGCATACTTGCATCTGATGCGTGTAAGTAAATGAGAGAATGAGAAGAGATAAGTGAAGATGAGTACTAAAGAACTCAATCGCATTGTTATTGAATAGTTAAGATGAGTTGGTGGGAAAGAAATAGAAACCATTTGCTTTATACATTAAAGCATAAATGTTATTTACAGTTTACTTGTTGTATGCCTATATTCCCTTATTGACGGTGTCTTTTTTTCAATTGTAGTATGGCCTCAGGAGATAGTTCCTTAAGCACCTATATTGGATGACGTCAATGACTGTGTTACAGTAAGAGTAGTTTGATCATCGTAACATTATGCAAGCACTTTGGTATGGATCAAAGTGTAGTAGCCTTGAATGTTGAGGACAATGACAATCCACTCCAGAGGAAGAAGAGAGCCAAGACATCAACAATGTGGTCAGAATTTAGGGAGGCGGTTCTCCTTAGTACTGCAAGGAAGGTAAGAGCATTCATTGTAAAACAGTTGAAATGACTGCCACTAGAAGCACTACACAATCAATAGACATTTAAAGAGGTGTGCGAAGAGAACAACTAACTTGAGGCAACACAAATAAATTTTCCAGCTTCTAGTTCTCAAGGTACCTCTGTCATCTTGCTTGCTTTATAGGGCCATTTGATATGTTTAAAAGGAGGGAGCTTATTGCACATTGGGAGCTGATGCATGAGCATCCGTTTTATATTATGGGAAGAGGGGTTAAATAACATGATGAAGTATGGATTCCTGAATGGACTCCAATTTCCCGTAATACTTGCAAGAAAAATTGTATGAAGTGTTTGAAAATGAGAGGCAGAAGTTGAAGACCATATTGAAGGGTGTTAAGATAAGTCTGACCACAAATCTATGAAATGCAGGCAATCAGGGAATGGAATGCATGGTGTTGACTTGGCATTGGATTGATGAAATTGGAAGTTGAATAAATGGGTCTTGAACTTATTCATTTCCTTCCTCTCTGTTCTGCTGTTGCATTGCTGATGCAATTTTCAAGTGATTGATGAGTGGGGAATTGAAGCTAATTTCACATGATCTAGGTAGACAATGCTTCAAGCAATGATGTTGCAATCAAAGTGTTGAAAGAAAATTTTGAAGCTACGGGAGGCTCATATGTGGGGCAAGTTGATTCATGTGAGGTGCTGTGCACAATCTTAAATCTAGTTGTTCAAGATGGTCTTTATCATATTAGACACATTATTGAGGATATCCATGATAGCGTGGTATATATCATTTATTGGAGAGTTGGCTAAGGTTTTGTAGAGATTGTTCAACAGCGGTTATTGCTGTTCGCAAGCTTATTCTTGATTGCAAAACATGGTGGAATTCAACATATGATATGTTGGCAACGAAATGAAGTTTAGAAGTGTTTTCCTTGTTCGACGGAGATGATATGATTATCATTATGGTCTCAAGAGGAGGATTAGGACAAGTAGAGAAAATTTGTGAAATTTTGAAGGTTTTTAGTGGTGCGACGAATCTCATATCAGGGATTGATTATCCGACATCAAACTTGTTTCTAAAACAAGTTTGTACAATCAAAATATGTTTGGATAGTAGAGTGAAGGTGAAATGAAATTAAAGGACCATGATTTGGAAAATGAAAAAAAGTTTGAACATATTGGGGAATGTAATCTATTGAAGGTTGTGGCTCATGTTTTGGACCTTAGACTGAAGATAAGGTGATTCAATGGTCATTCCCTAAGATGTTATTCTGAGCCTGAAGCACGGGCATACTACTACTGTTTGAAATGCCTGTATAAGGTATATAGGGAGTATGTTGATACTAGTAAAGCATTGACTGTGCACGCTTTACATCTGGAGGGGATGCTTGAGGTTGTTGGTGGGGGTCGGGGCAACGGCAGAGAGGGTGGAGGATTGGGATAATTTTAGTCAGTTTTTGGACATGGTCGAGACGGTTGAGCCAATCAGATTTAACTGTTATTGGGAAAGGGATGCCATAAATGTGGGGAAGCCTGCGGCATTTGATGTTTGACATGGTGGAAAACAATTTGACAAAGTTCCCTATTCTATCTCCCATGGCTCGTGACATATTAGTCATCTCTATCACTACGGTTGATTTTGAGTTTGCTTTCAACGTTAGAAGTAGGTTATTAATATGTATAGATCATGTTGTCTCCCGACACGGTGGAGATGCTTTTGTAGACGTGATTGGTGTCAGACTTTGAATGGGTGAAGAAATGATGCAAAGTAGGTCATATTGAATATTTTTTTTATTAAATTTAATAATTACTTTATATTTATACTAACTAAACTTAAATTACTCCTCCTTTGTTATTTTTAGGAAGAGCAACAACCGTTGGAGATTAGGCTTCCTATCCCATAAGTTCTTGGATTCAGTGCATGGTTCGGTTGTGCAGGAGCATGCACAGGTAAAATATTGTTCATTTGCTTTTTGTTCATGTTATGCATATATTTGACTTGTGATAGTTACCTTAAAAAATACATACCAAATGGAACATTTTATGCAACCAACGAGAAATGGTGGTTTTGTTAGAAAACCCTACTACAAACTACCACTGGACAATTATTTTGATTGTTAGATTGTATTTTCATGTCCTAGACTATTATTTGTATATATTCGGAAATGGTTTTTGATTTTGTAAGTTTGTAACTAAAAGTCTGAAACTATCATGGTTATATTTGTTAGATAAATGTCCTAGAGCCAATCAATTATTGAGAATTGACTCTTTGTAATAATGTTCATTAACAATAAAACATTTTATTCTATATCGCTTAAATCATTATTATGCAGTATGTATTGATATATGTCCTTAGAATGGTAGAACCATGACGAGGGTATCATGTTTCAAATCTTGATAGTGAGAACCCTATGAGCACAATGGTAGCCATTCTAGAAATGTCCGTAGCCCCAGTATTATTCTGAAGTAAGGGCACAGATAATACGGTAAGACTACATAATGTTGAACGACTCTGCCGATTAGTGACTGATCTCACTTGTCAAGTTTATTGGGTGACAACCTGTGGCAACACATGGGCGCTTGCTGTAGGCGATTACACCGCAGCAAGTTCACTGGACTGACCCACCAGAGGATTCCATATGGATGGTAACCTCAATGTCTATGGAACAAATCCTCTAACGAATAGTGGTGCATGTGATCCTTAGACTTGAGATCACCGGAGCGCCTTGTGCACCGATTGGTGTAGTTTGACACTAACCTAATGCAGTTCTTTTCAAGCTATCATACAGTGGTGATTGACTGCATCAAGGAGTGTATCAAGATTATGGTGGATTGACAGATGATCATCACTCCCGTTACGGGAGAAGTTATCTCACGTGCAATTCAGTATATGGCTGACGTTAAACTGTGGCCACAGTGGATTGAGTTGTTCTCTATCTAGTTTATAATACGGGTCATTGGTCCAGAAACTGAATACCTAATATCGAGAGTAACCGAAGGTTGACACTATTTCTATGCCTTCGTCTCGTCGAGATAACAATGATGAAAGGATCAAATTGCACGGTAACCATATCGTTGACAGGTTCTACTTTGCTGAATCCGAATCTATGTGGGCCATGATGTCTTGCTAGGGGCCAATCTTGGTTTCTGTATGTAATGATTAATTGGTGTTAATCGCGATACTATACACTGTCGATATGATGAGACCTATGGGTCACACACATAGAAGACAATTTAAGATCTAAGAAGAAAAAGGGCGCTTTCATCTTTTAAGGCGAAACGGTATTTTATAATTCACAATGCAATTAAATTGCTGAGATCATACCCTTTATTTAATTTGTTAGAAAATTAAATAAGTGAATTACGTTTAATGTGTGTTCGCACATATTTAATATATATTATCATTATTGTTAAATGTTAATATACATATATATAATTGAGATATGTAGGAAAAAATAAATATTAAATTGGTGTTTGGCAACATGGGTGTTGGGTTGGAGCCCAAGCCTATTCCGTATGGGATTAGGGCAAATTGATTAACATAAAAAGAAAGTGTGTGTGTTAATTATTTAGTATTGATTGCTTCTTGAAATTAAAACACACACGCAGCCATTCCAAAACACTCCCACCAGAAACATCTTTTGCCTATCAATTCAATTGATTTGCTTTTCTCTTAATCTTGAAGCCAAAGAGGACTAGCAAATCCCTATGGTGTTTTGAGATTGTCTTTGTGTGGACTACGCAGGTTCGATCCTACACTTAGATCGGTAGCAAAACATTCGTCGACAAATTTGGAGGAGCCTCCAACGTGTGTTTGTTTCTTTTAAACTCAGATTTTTTTTCTGCATATTTATTTAATATGAATTGAAATTATACCCTTGATCTTGGCTCATGTAAACGATCCCTGATTATATTTTTTGTTTCCGTTGTATGTATGGGACCGTTTACTAACAAATATGGTTATAATATGGATTAGCCATTTTTTTGATGCAAATTTATGTATTAAAACAAGATTAGCACAAAAAAAAAAAAAAAAAAAAAAAAAAAAAAAAAAAAAAAATTGTCCCCTTCTTTGACTCAACAAGCTCGAGCTCAACTTGAGCTTGACCCTGTAGCAAAAACTTGATAAGTCGAAACTTGACTCGCTCACCTCGTTTACATCTCTAACTCCAATGGCCTTCTACAAGCTTTAACCAAGTTGTCCTTGAAAGATGGATCGGAGAATCAACATATCATACTATAACAAGTATAGTCATAGTTTGAAAAATAAATTTCAATCAAATTGAAATAATAAGGTAGAACATGTTACCTTAAGCCTTTAGCAACCTTGGAGCCTCTTAATTTCAAGAGAAATTAAGCAAAAGAGTATCCACACCAAGGGAAGAAGAAATTTGACCAAGAGAAAGATTTAGGGTTCTTAGAATTTTGATCTCTACACAAAAATTGATAATTATTTTCTATATAGGAATCCTTGTAAACAATTCAATAATTGTTTTGGATTCCTTAACAATTCCATAATGTTATGAAGTTGTTAAACTTCTTTAAATTATAACATTGGATTAATATTTAATCACAATTCAACTTTAACTCTTAAATTGTTTACATAACAATTTAACCCTTAATGGTTTACAATTACAACCCCTTGTAAAACCAATTTAATATAAAGAAAATGTTTAATATAAATAACTTTATTACCCTTGGTAGGTGCTAGCCAGCCTTGGATAATCAACTCTCTTTGGCTATTTCTCCATTCTCCTTAGTTTTTATGTGTGACCTCTTAGGTTCATTGTGGCCTAGCCGTGGGCCCAATATCACAGTCTATTTCGATAGTTTTTGTCATAACTCTTATGAACAAAACCCCACGATTATGGTAGGCATCTACAATGCTCCATAACCCCTAAGTCACAATGAAGATATACTCCAACAAACCTTTTACAATCATACACGTTTATAATAAATCTTTCGTTGTCTAATCCCAATTAAGAATGGATTCATGGTATTCAAAATCCTTATCTTAATTTTAATTCAATACATATGGAATGTGTCACCATGAAACAACATTTCATGTAACATTTTATATACCCGGCCGGAGATTTCCCTTTTCCAAGGTATCTTGACTTTGTCTAGGAACTTATATCAATCTATACCAAGTCAACGGATCCCATCTTGACTATCACTTGTCCTCACACATAAACAACACATGGCCAAATCTGCTTATAACACATGGCATGATTAGCCTCATGTTTTAACACCATATGAACTAATGCGTTTATGCAGATCTAACCATGATATCTCAGTCTAAGGATTATAATACACTAGTACATCTTATGATAAATCATTGACTACATTTTAAATGTCCATTTGATTCATCATAAATGGTCATATTCGATAACAGTTCACTAACCACGTATCCATGCTAATGCCCTAGTGATATAACTTTTATAATCACCCACGCTATACCATCACAGATATTCTACGGAGGCATTCAACATGCCTACTATAATATTATTGCCCATTAATATTACCTATGTAGGAATACTTTAATGATTTTGATCTTCTAAAGAGTTGTATCATCCGGACATTTCACATGTAATACATATATAAAAATGAAGCAATAAACCACATGTGAAATAAGAACACTTTCTTCTATTGATAAGATAAAATGTATATACAAAATATATATATTAACATATATATACAAAACATAATGCCTTGGAACTGATGACACGATTGGTTCCTAGGGCATACACTAACAATCCTTAGCCAAATCAAGACACTTCTACTTATTTAGAGTAAATCTATGTGCTATAGGGCATCTCCAATTAGTGTCTTTTGCCATCTCATAGGGAGTCAACGATTGTTGCCCTATGACTAACTCTGTAGGACTCATTCCTATTGCCAATGATCTATGAGTGTTATAGTTATATCGGGCTACATCAAGTAAGTCCACTCAATTCCTTTGACTTGTAGTCACATAATGTCACAGATATTCCTCCAAGAGGAACTTTCCAATAGCACCATCCCTTCAACCCCCAAATGTCTTGCCTAATGAGGGTTGTGCGTCTCCCTTAGTAACTTCTTGCAAAGCCAACCTCTGCCAGGAACATATAGCTTTCCACCCCAAGCATAAATAAGCTCATCCTCAAGCCAATATCGCCGCACAAGCCCTTGCATAATCTCATTGCATAGTCTGCAGTATACAAGATCTTTCTCTACGTGTTGCGTTACTTTGTCAAGAAAATTTGTAAGCACTAATGCTAAGATGGCCACATATGCCACATAAAGTCATATTTGGCAAAGAATGCCTACCATCTTGGTTCTTTTAGAAGTAACTTCTTTTGTGTCTTAAAGTATTAGCAATATTATTTGTAAGCATAGAGAATTTCGTATCTAGCAAATATTGCCTCGTGTGCCTAAATTATGTAGCATTGTTGTCATCTCCTTTTAATGTGTTGATTATCGTTGTTTTGCATCCTTTAACTTTTGACTCTCAAAAGTTATTGGGTGATCATCTTGGAATAGCACACTACCAATGAGTCTGTTAGATGCATCCGGTGCACTTCAAAAAGGCTTCTCAAAGTCTGATAGCTTTAGCACTGGCTTTGAAGGTATTGGCTTACTGAGTTTGTCAAATGAAATATGTTACACTTAGTCCATTCCTACTTTTGCTCTTTCTACAACAAGTTCATCAATGCATTCATTTTCTTCGAGTACCCTTTGATAAATTTGCGATAATAGTTGGCTAACCCAAGGAAAGAGTAAAGTTCATTCACCTTAGTTGGAGCGAGCCAATCAAGGATTGCCTTGACTTTTCTCTCATCTATGAGAATCTTGCCTTGACTCACCAGATTTTTGAGCAACATCACTTCTTGTCTACAAAATTTATACTTTTCTTTCTTGACAAATAACTCATGAGAACAATTATCATAGATGATCAAGGTTATCATCCACTGGTTCACTATACACCACTATGTCGTATAAATAAACTACCAAAAAGCGATCAAGATGGTCATAAAGAATATAGTTCATTAAATTGCAAAAAAGTAGTTAGGGCATTGGTGAGCCCAAATGGCATTACAAGAAATTAATAAGAATCGTACGCTTGGATTTCCTTCAGCTTGTATTTCAATTCTACCATAACAAAATATTATTTCAAAATCTCTCCCATAGCACGTTTTCCTATCTACCTATGGTGTGGCATAATCTGATCCCTTGGACAAGTGTGGTTATCATCTAGCTAGCAAAGTTGAAAATAGTTAATACCTTTAATCTTCGTCGAACTTGTATGTCAATTACACAAAGGATGTATACATTTAGTTTCCTCTCTATCCGTTTTGGACTTCGACACTTTATATTGATAGTCTTTCTCTATAGCATTCCTTGCCAAAGCAACTTGTAGCTTGTATTTGTCATTGAAGATGTCCATAACATGCAATCTTGCAACTCCCCTGACTAGACCATTCGTGTTGACAATCATGGGATCTTGTAACACCTCCTCTTTACTACTATTCTTAAAATGCATACTACGTAAATTATAGATATACATAGCGTATGGAAAATAGTGGGCTCAAATTTTTTTTCTTTACTCATAAAATAAAATTCTTTACAAATACAAAAGACTATGTATTTAAAAACTTTCTAATTAATACAAAATATCATAGCTGGTGGACAGTGGTGCCAATACTCTTCGCTCCTCGATGTCCATCTGACCACTACTCCTATTTCCTGCAAAACAGAGAAGAACAACGGGGTGAGCACAACAATGCTCAGTAAGTAAGTCCTCTACTACCTATCCCCGTAACTCACTCTTTGGTTCTTTCCTTACTCTACCGTTCTTCTATTTCTTTTTCTCACTGTTTCTCTTTCTTTCTGATACTTTTATTCTCCTTTAACTCTGTTTTTCTCTTTTTATTCTTTCTTTTTGTTCTTATTCTCTGTTCTTTTTCTCTTATTCTTACTCACCATGAAGGACAATCATGGTTCTCTCTTATTCTCATCATACTCACCATGAAGGAAAATCATGGTTCTCGCCTGTATAAGCTCTACATGCAATTAATACAAAAGAACTGCATGTTTCTTTCTTCTACTCTCTATTCTTCTTAGCTCAAACTTTCGCCTTCATTCTCATACTCTCTCTCTCTTTCTATCTCATTCTTTCTCAAGCTTTCTCGTTCTGTAATTCTCTCTATCATCTCATTCTTTCTCAAGCTTTCTCGTTCTGTAATTCTCTCTATCATCTCATTCTCATTTCTCATAAATCATTTCTACTAACTCGCTCTTTAGTAGTCACGTCCTCATCTTACCGGAGGCACGGCCGAGACTCACTCCCACTCTACGTGACTTCTACTCATTCTAGCCGATCGGACTCGGTTATGCATGGATTCGGAACCCTTGGCCATGTGAGTGTATAATCTCTCTCTCGGGTACTCGGATATAGCCCTCATCCACATGTACTCTCACGGGCTACACCACTTCTCTTTCTCATACTCATGTTGCTCTCTCAACGCGGCGTACATGCGGGAATACTCTACCCATTACTCACGGGTTCCCTATCGCATAACCTACTTTATGCTCTTATCTCTTTCTTATTCTTTCTCATGTTTGCTCATCTCTTTCTCACGTTAGTACTCATACTCAAGCTAGTACTCATAATATAGCTTAACTCTTAGCTTTTCTCATCTCTGTTCTTTTTATTTCTGTTCTTTCTCATTTCTGTTCTTTTTATTTCTGTTCTTTCTCATTCTTACTCATTGGAATGTCACGACCTCATCTGACCGGAGGCACGGCTGGGCGCTACCACTCTACGTGACTTTTGCTCATTTCTCTACCGATCGGATTTGGTCATGCATGGATTCGGAACCTTTGGCCATGTGAGTGTATTCTCTCTCTCTAAATGTCACGGCCCCATCTTACCGGAGGCACGGCTGGAACCTCATGTTCCACTCTGCGTGACGGTCACGACCTCATCTTACCGGAGGCACGGCTGGGGATCACAAAGCACCCACTCTCATGACTCTACTCATCACTCACAGGTTCCCTATCGCACAACTTACTCTATTCTCTTCCTTAGCACTTTTCGCTCTTTTATTCACTAGTGCTCAATCTCTCTTTCTCTTTACTATCAGAGTGTTCTCATTCTCTTTACTCTTAGGAGTTGCTATTCTCAACATTCTTTACTCTTTCTCACTCAAAATATTACTCATAGTATAACTTTTACTCAAAGTTCTCTACTCTTAAGCTAGTACTCATAATGTAGCTCATACTTAACACTCTCTATTCTTTCTCAAGCTACGTCTCAATGCACAATTAATGCATATGGATGGTTCATACTCATTAATGTACTTTTGAAATGCCAAATGCGCAATATTGCATCAAAACAGTCATTCTGCAACTCATGTGCATACAAAAACTCTTCTCTAACTACCACTCTCCTTCTCTTTTTAACCATCCAAAATGGGAAGAAACTCCCTTCTATGGACATGGTTCCTATCATAAAAGAACACTCCCAAAATATCTACTCAATCTCCTCCAACTTCATCTCAAACTCATCACCCATTAACACTTCCCATAAAGGAAATATCCAACAAACATAACATAAATACTCTTCTTAACTCAATTCCTCAACAAATAGACATACATCTCTACTCAATTTCTCAATAAGCATCATATATACATGCATAAATAAATCTCTACTTAAGAATTTCTTAAACTTTAGCTTGAGTTGGATTTACTTACCTCATACTTGAGTAGTCTCCACTAAAGCTCTCTACTCTTGTTGGATCATAACTTTCCCTTGTTTCCTCTTCTTGCTTAGGATCACTTCTTTGTCAAATTCCAACTCAAAACTCTTACAAATCCCTTGGAAGATTGAGTGAGGAAATTGAGAGAAAATGGGAGATGAAGAGGTGGTGGAAATGGGTGAAAATGAATGGGTTAAGAGAATTCAACCCTTATTAGCTCATATAATAAACACTCTTTCCCATTTTGCCCTTACTCTTTCTTGAAAATTCCACCTTTATCCTTTGATTCTTTACAAACTCACCCCCATTTTACACTATTCTCCATGAAATTTCCTTACATTTTACTCCACACTTTTCCTGCTAATTAGGGGTAGAATGGTCATTTTACCCCTATGAAGAATTATCTAGAAAACTCAAGAAACTTTTCTGCCTTCCGTCGCCACGGCGAAGAACTTTCCGTCGCCCCGGCGAAACATTCCAGAACCGACACCGCCAACATAGAACCAACATCGCCGCGGTGAAGCTTCTCCCTCGCCCCGGCGAAGGTTGCAACTCCAAAATCTGCCAAGTCTTGATCAATTCCATGGTACACACTCAACCAAACCGAAAACATAAACTCAACCAAAGGCCAACCAAACAACATGAACAATATACCAACTCATTTAGGAACAATTCAGTAACCCTTTAGGCCATACCTTAAACAATGGCTACGTATCTCAAGTGGGGCGTTACAGATCTTCAATGAAAGGAGGTAACCAATGGAACAAATCATTTGCATGACTAGGTGGAACTTCGTTTAAGTTTTAATTGGTGTCACATGCAAAGTAGTTGGAATAGATTCATTTATGGGTTTTGGTGTGACATTCTAATATGTTGGAATAGTCTCGAGAAAATGTCCTTTGACATCTTCAACACAATGGATGCCTTCTATATCTTGCACACCATGATTGGTGAATTGTATATCTTCTCCACCATGACCCATGCCATTGAATGTGCCCCATGGTGGTTGTTCCTACAAATTGATATTGTTACAGGCCCAGTACTTAGGAGTTGCTAATTCCTCTAAATTTAGTCCCAAAACATCCTCAATATAATCAATGAACACATAGTTTGAACCTCTAACACAATGACTTTCCATTTCAACAACAAGATGAATGTTTGGTCTACCAACTGGATAGTTGATTGGCTTAACTCAATACTGGTCCAAAAGATCTGAATTAGATGGTCCTACAATCTCAAGTATTATGTCATTACATTGGTTACTTTCAATAGCTAATCTATATGCTCCACTGACACCCATATTAGTATGTGTGATTTTTGTTACTTACAGTGGATATATTATATTAACATTATTCTAGGTGAATGTCAAATAAGTCTAAACATCTTCATCATCTTCGATGGTCATAGGTATACATGTTCAGTGCATATTTCAACTTTATTGTAAGGTTAATGTAAGACCTTGTACAATCTATACGTACATGCTTGCCCCAATAAATCTGCCAACCTCTCACAATTCAGTTACCCTTTAGGCAATACCCAATTGTACAATCTTTTGCCTCTCTCCAACATAACGATGTGTCTCATCAGCAACTCTTTATTCTCCTCACTAACAAACCAAAGCAACTGACATTTAACATTTTGAATGATCATGGGATTCAAATAACACACAGTATGAAACATATAATTCCCAAAAAAAAAAAAAAAAAAAAAAAAAAAAAAAAAAACCACTACATAATAAAAAGGTAAAAAACAAAACTAAACAAAGTTCATGTGACCTAAATTTCGTTAGTGCGAAAATTTCACACTAACTGGAAAAAATTGAAAAAGCATATTGTGTTAGTGTGAAATTTTCTCAAGTCCATGCAAAATTTTCGCACTGACTAGGCAATTTCCCACATACTTAATCATATGTGAATGTAAGATTCAATCCGTGCAAAAAATTTCCCACTAGCTGGGAAATTTCACACTAGACAACTTTTCTCTCCATTTTCCACTGAATTTACCCCATGCACCCCATTCCATAATTTTCACAACATCAAAACCAAATACACGATAAATGAACATAAAAGAAATATTTATATGTACAGAAATCTAACAAAACCTTAAAATGTACCATCACATCTACTAAAAAATCATACCCTAACTTGTGAAAAAAGATTGTGCAAACATAAAAAAAAAAGTTATATAAATCGACGATCTTACCTGAATATAATGTTTACACATTTCAAATAGGAGATGTTTAACTAATTTTGAGTGATTTTTATGGGTTCGAATGTAGAGAAATTTATATGAAAAAGTGTTCAAGAGTTTAACTAGACAAAGGTTGTATTTCAATTATTTGGATGGTTTAGAATTAAAGGTATAGCCTTTAAAAAATTGATTATTTTCATAGCCCCCTCAACTTTTGGTCATTTCTAATAACCCTGTAAAATTTGAAGGACAATGAACATACCACCTAACCAATACATTAATTAGTATAAAAGTTTAAGATGTTTGTATTTTTACATTGAATAAATAAAAGTAATGAAATTGACTTATTTGACCACATTTGAGGTAAATTAGAAATTTTCATTATTCATTATTATTTTATGACAATAATACTGTGTATATAAAGTTGGGATTTCAACTTTGGATCCTAACTAATGTAGCTACTAATATGTCAAAATGAAGGAAATTATAAAATAATCAGTTTTTGGAAATATTTACCGAACATTAAATTTGTGAAAAAAGTTTATAATTAATCAGATTTTATCTTTTTAAAATCAAATCCCAAAAGAGAACTTCATGTTTTGTTGACAAATCAACAACCACATGAGTTGAGATCTCAACTTTGTATATTTAACAACATTCTTATCATGTAAGTAAAATTCAAGAAATTGATTAAAGCCTAAGAATATAAAATATGCAATCCACTTGAATGTGCATCTAATATAAAGCATTACAAGTCCAAAATGTAAAACAAAAGTTATGATTATGCACAACATTTAAGTATGTCTTCCTTTATATGTCGTGGGTCTAAACTTATCCAGTTGATGTTCTACAAGAAAGCTCTATATATTACCTCTAATATTACTATACTTAATGTCAGAGGGCCTAAATTCCCATCTAGGCATTGTGCGGCACAAGCATGCCAACTACTTGTAAGCGTTCCCAAATATATGTATCCTTAGTACAATTTATAGCAACAATAATGAATAAAGGCTACCAAAGTATAAAGATAACAATCTACAAGAGAAACTCTCAACCATATATTAATTATACAAAATACAAGGATTACATGAATGCTCATATAGTGTTTCCCCACTATTACAATCTGATTCCCAAACTCACAGATTACAACACTCAAGTTTATAGCAATGGCATACACACACCCATAAATATCCCTCTCTCATTGAATAAACAACTTGCTTGCCTTAGATTAATATTGGCAAGGGAATACATAAACAGTTACAAGAAGCAGTTACAAAACACTTAGGTAATTATAAATGTTTCTTCTAAACATGTATAACTATCCCTCATTATTGTCTAAGCAGTTATCCAGCTTTGCCTCAACATTCCTATCAGCTTGGAATATTTCCTCATGCACACCCACACACTCTGCTACCCACCTCGTGCGTGTACTATCTGTATTGTCTCGTGTATGCTCGTCTGCTTGCACACACAAGCATATATCAACGATGTACTCAGCTGCTTGCTACACACATTACCTGGTTGTTCACGTCCTTGCCTATACATTGCTTTATCTACTTATGGACACCCCAACATCCATGCCGACACATGCCCTGCCTATATATATGCCCTGCCTATATATATATATATATATATATATATATATATATATATTCTATATATATATATATATATATAAATATTATATAGTGCTCCCACTCGTAAGTCTATCTGTCTGTGTGCTCACCATCCTCCATTAGTGTGTGTTTGGCACCCTAACACCTAAACACCTCAAGATTGGTAGCTCACTTACTACTACCTCGTGTGCTTCCTTAAGACATACCACCCATCCTCGTATTACATGCTCCCATGCACTATCTAGGTAATGTCGTGGCTAAAGATGAAAGCCACCTGCCTGCCCATGCCCACGACATTTTATAAGGGTCTAACAAACCACCCCCATCAAAAGAACATGATGTCCTTGTCAGAATGGTGGAAATGCACTTTGTCACAACCTCCTTAAACTGTGACAAATCAATGTCTCTCTCTCACGAATTTTTAGTTTTATTATCCCTTTTCCATTTCACCAAATAATCCATTTGGTGATTCTTCTTATGTTGTCCCATCCTCTAGTGATCTAGGATCTTTTTAATTTCATCATCAAATTGTTTCCTAATCATAGAAAGAACTTTTTTAGCTTGGGTATGTGAAGAATCATTTTTGTCTTCATGGAAAGGTTTCAAGAAACTAACATGGAATTTAGGATGCACCTTGATTCGTTCAGGCAGTTTCAATGTATAAGCAACAACACCCATTTTGCTTAAGATCTCAAATGGTCTATCATATTTCGGCATCAATCTCCTATGCACTCGCTTGCTATTAATTTTCTTCTAGATTTAAGGAGTAAGTTTGAGTAGCACTTGGTCATTTACATCAAATTTTAAAAGTCTCCTCTTAGCAACATCATATTTCTTCAACCTTTTGTTTGCTTTATGCAAACAGTCTTGGGCTTGATTTCTAAGCTCCTACCTATCCCTAGCCACCTCATAAGTAACAAAAAATTCCCCCCTCAACCACCCCCCCCCCCCCCCTGGTTGTTTTGCAATCTCCACAGGTGTTAAAGGTTATTTTCCCAACACCAACTTGAAGGAACTCAAATTTGTTGAAGATGATTTATGAATATTATAGCAAAATTGTGTAGTGTCTAATATGTCTAGCCAATTCTGTTAGCTAATTGTCACATAATGCCGAAGATATTCTTCCAACAATGCATTTACCCACTGAGTTTGACCATCTGTTTGTGGATGGTTGGCTATAGAAACTTTTAGTTCAATTCCCATCATATTGAAGAGGGATTGAAGAAAGTAGTCCAAAACTGTCCAGTGAACCTTTCATATTGGTCACTAACTAAATCCATCGACACCATAAAGTACTTCACCGCATTTTTATAAAATAAAGCAATAGTTGTCTCAACTATACAAGCATCCAAGGCTACCATAAAAATGACATACTTAGAAAAGTTATCCACCACAACAAGCATAGAGGACATTCCTTCTACCTTCGAGAACCTATTGATGAAATCAAGAGAGGGTGACACTCATGGCCTCTTGGGAATGGGCAAGGGCTACAGTAACCCTGTCGTCTTCCTCCTTTCCATTTTATCTTGCTGACATATAAGACAAGTCTTTACATAGGATTCAATATCAGCTTCTATCTTAGGCCAATAATAATCACTTGCCAACAAAGCCAAAGTTCTTTCTCTATCGGGATAACCTGCCCATGGTGCATCATGAACTTCTTTCAGTAACAATCACCTCAATCCACCCTTGTTTGGGACATATAGTCTTTCCCTTTTGGCATACAACAATTGATCTCCAACCAACATCGCCTTACAATCCCCTCTCGAACCTGTGTCAACAAGTCCTTGTATTCGACATCTTGTTGGGTAGCCACTCGTAGTTTATCCAACATACCAAATTCCATATGGGTTATTGCATATAGGGCAGCAATCGCTTCTTTCCTACTCAAGGCATTGGCAACCTGGTTGTGCTTCCCGAGTTTATGTTGCCATGTCAAGTCATACTTAACTAAAAAGTCTTGCCACCAGGTTTGCTTTGGGGACAACTTCTTCTATGTTTTAAAGAAAGTGTTGGTCACATTGTTTGTTATCACAACAAATTTTGTTCCCAACAAATACACTTGCCAAACTTGTAAACTATGCACAATAGCCACATTTTCTTCTTGTCAACAGAATACCGTTGCTATGCCCTATTCAATTTTTGGCTTTCAAAAGCAATGAGATGTCCCTCTTGTACCGACACCCCACCAATAACTTTCTCTGAAGCATCCATATGAACTTCAAAAGGTAACTCAAAATTAGGCAACCTTGATACAAGTTCCGAGGCAATGGATTCCTTTAATTTATTGAAAGTCTTGTCACATGTTTTTGTCCACTCCCACTATTGCCCTTTTCTTAACAAATTTGTTAATGGTGTTGCTTTCTTAGAGTAACTTGTAATAAACTTTGGTAATAATTTGCCAAACCTAAGAACGATCTCAATTCAGTTACCTTCGTAGGAGCTGGTTATTCCACTATTGCCTACACCTTCTTTGGATCCCTTTTCACTTGGCCTTTACTCACCAAGTGCTGCCCCAAGAACAAGATCTCCTGTTTAGAAAATTAGCATTTCTCTATCTTAACATATAATCGATGCTCCTTCAATGGCATTAGTAACTTTTTCAAATAAACCAAATGTCGTTCCATATCCAAATTATGGACAATGTGTAACACATGTGGTCTTTGGTTTATCTCTCGCAACAATCTTGACTTGCCAATACCTTGACCGTAAGTCTAATTTAGTGAAAATAGCAACTTCGCTCAACCTGTCTAAGAGGTCTTGAACGGGAACAAGATACTTGTTCCTAATGGTAATCTTGTTCAGAGCCCTATAGTCGGCACACATACAAAGGGTTCTATCCTATTTCTTTTGAAACAAAACAAGAGCACCAAAGGGAGCCTTAGAGGTTTTTATTGCACCTGCATCAATCAATTCATTGAGCTATTTCTGAAGTTCTTTCAACTCCATAGGAGACATCCTATATGGTGGGCGAACAGGTGGGAATGCCTTAGGTTCAAGCTCAATTCTATGATCAATAACTTGCCTTAGAGAAAGTTCTTTGGGCAACTCCCATGGCATTCCATTTGCAAACTCATGTAATAGTTCCACCACTATATTCAGGATTTCAACCCTTTTATCAGACTTTAATTCTATCAATTCCGCCAAATAGGTTTCATTCCCTTGCTTCAATCAATGTTTTATGATAATGGCTAAAATAGTGGTAAGGTTCAAGTGGCCTAGTTTACTACCATTACCCAATGAGTAGCACGACACAAAACAAGGACCATATTCCTGATTGATCATCATTCCATTCAAGTAGGGCATCATCAACACCATTGCTCCTTTAAAGAAGTCCACTCCCAAGATGATATCAAAGTCATCTAACAAAATGGCAACCAAATTAATCTTACCTGTCCAACAATCACATACACAAGCACATTGTACCTCTTGTGAATTAGAGTTAACAACCTTCACTGTTATGGGACTTTTAGAGAATGCTAGTCCCAATTTTGCAACAACTATCTATCACAAAATTGTGGGTTACTTCCATGTCTAACAGCGCTTTAACCTATCCATCATTCACTTTAATATCAATGAATAGTAAAGCATTATGAGCATCACCCTTACTCATAACTCCAAGGTAAGTAGCATCATCTCCCATCTTTGAAATAGTCATTGCCTCTATAATACTTAGCAGTTGCATAGGATTCACTAAGATTTGCTCCCCCCTAGGCTCTCCCTCCTTGTCAATTAAAACGTTTAACTTTTCTCTCTTTGGGCAATCCTTTGCTTGATGTGGTCCCCAAATAGTCTAACATTGTTTTGTCTTCATTATTTTGTTTAGAAAAATTATTCCACCACTTGCTTTCCCTTATCATTGGTAGGATTTTTCTTCAAAGACTGGAAGTCTTTCTTCTTACTTCCTTTTATCTCCCTGTTATCCTTCTTCTTTGATTTTACAACAGTAATAGACTCTTTCTGCTTAGTGGTCTTAAAGTCCACTAACCCATCAGCAACAGCAATTGCACTAAGCAAATCCTTCATGTTTTGCCTTCTTAACTCAACTTATGCTCAGCTCTGCAAGCCGACGTGAGGTTAAACAGTTTGTCCTCCTTGGACATGTTTTGAATGTCTGACATCCCTAACAGTACTCTTGTGTTGGAGCTTTTTCAATCGATCTTGAGCCTTCCAAGATGTATTCCCTGGTAAGAACTAATCCTTCAGTTCCTTCTTCAGTTTATCCCAAGTATCAACCTTGGGTCTACTTGTGGTCACATGATTGCCATCCTATTATGCCACCATAGCTTAGCATCTGCAGCCAAATACATATTGGTTATAGACACTTTCTCAGCATCAAGGACTTTTGCGACTTCAAAGTACTAATCCATGTCCCATAGTTCTCCAACTCTTTGTTGTTTCTGGCACCCTAAAGAGCCTTGGGTTTGGGTACTTTGCTTTTGGATGTGCTTCCCTCGTCAAAACCTTGGTGCATAACATGTTTCAACAGGACATTATGATCCTCCTGGGCATCAAGCCTTCTGTTTGACAAATCCACCAATTCATAAACTATTTATGAAGCGTTTCGAAACTTTGATCAAAATGATCTAGTCTTTAGTTTGTGGTCATAGTTTAGCCATCTTGAGCATCACCAATCATTTCTTCCAACTGAGTCAATCTATCTCTTAATGCTTCCATCTCAACCCGTCTTGACATAAACAAGCAACAAGGAAAGTTTTAACACAAACCTAGTTTAACCGAGCTATTATACCAATGTCATATGGCCTAAATCCCCATCTAGGCACAGTTCACCACAAGCACGCCAACTACTTGTAAGCCTTCCCAAATGTGTGCATCCTTGTTACAATTTACAGCAACAATAATGAATAAAGGTACCAAAGTATAAACACAAGAATCTACAGGAAAAACTCTCAACCTTATATTAATTATACAAAATACAAGGATTACATGAATGCTCACACAGTGATTCCCCACTGTTACAATATGATTTCCAAACTCACATATTACAGCACTCAAGTTTACAGCAATGGCATACACACACCTATAATACCCCTCTCCCATTGAATAAACAACTTGCTTGCATTAGATTAATATTTGCAAGGCAATTACATAAACAATTACAAGAAGTAGTTACAAACTTTAGCAATTACCAAGCACTTCGGTAACTGTACAAGTTTCATCTAAACATATATAACCGTCCCTCATTCTTGTCTAGCAACTATCCAGCTTTGCCTTAGCATTCCCATCATCTTGGCATATTTCCTCATGCATACCTGTGCACTTTATTGTTTGCCTTGTGCTTGTACTATCTAGGTTGTCTTGTGTACGCACATTTAATTGCACACACAAATGTATATCAACAATGTAATCAGCTACTTGCTACACACATTACCCACTTGTGCATGTCCTAGCCCATGCACTGCTTGATCTGCTCATGGATGCCCCAACGCCCATGTCGACACATGCTTTGTTTGCACATGTATATGCTTGCAAGTGCTCCACCCACAAGTCTATCTATATGTGTGCTCGTCATCCTCCATTAGTGTGTGTTTGGCACCCCAATGCCCAAACACCTCAAGATTGGAAGCTCAATCACCACTACTGCCTTGTGTGCTTGCTTAAGGTCCACCATCCATCCTCGTATTGCATGCTCCCATGTACTATCTAGGCAAGGTTGTGGCCAAGGATGAAAGCCACCAGCCTGCCCATGCCTACGACATTCTTTAAGGGTCTAGCACTTAATTTGATAAGTCATATCATATGATAATTGTTTTGTTAACACTATTAGATAAATAATAAGATAATATTAAATTAATATAATTCATGTTAAATTATTTATCATTTGATTCAAGATATAAAAATTTAGATATTTATTATATAAATATAGAATCGCTCAAATCACTTTTCATTTAGTTCTAAGTTTTGGTAATCTTATAATGCTTAAATTACGTTTAAATTTTATCATACACTTTTATACATATTTTTTAATTTAAATAAGGGTTTAAATTTCCCCATCAAGATTTCCTCAAATAAAATTTTCACCTTTATTTATCAGAAATAACATAAAACCCCAATCAACATTTATTTTAATAGATCAAGGATATTATGGTAAAATAATTGATTTTTTATTTTTTATGTTTTTATTTTTAAGATTTATCATTTAAAAACTAAATTTGCATAATATATATTGCAATATTTGGGGTAATTAGGGTCCCGTTTGATGTAGAATTTAAATACTTTTTTTTTTTTTTTAAACAAGTATGAAAAATGTTATGAAAATGCATTTTGTAAAAATAAGTGGAATGTTCTTCAAAAACAGTTTACGAATACAATCCTAAAAATAGTGTAAAAATAGAAAAACAATTAAAAGTAGTTTTTACAATTTCCTAAGGCTTTTAATCTAAAAACAATTTTTAAATTTTCTATCACACACATTTTCAAATATTAAAACTTTTAAAATACAACTCAAAAATTTGAATCGTATTTTAGTTTTTGAATCTTTTTTTTCTATTAAAGTAATCGTAAATTGTGGTTAATTTATCTTCTTTTTATTTTTTGGAAGGATTTGAAACTTTTTTTTTTTTTTTTTGTTTTTATCATTTTATGAAAACATTGTGATTAAATTGATAATAGCCCTTTAAGAGAATACAGTAAAACCTCTCTATAGTGATACTCTATATATGAATAAACTCTACATAATCATAAAAAATTATAGTCTCAATTTGGGATAGTTATAAATAAGAATAAACTCCACATTGTAATAAGTTATAATTTTTTTAATTCATACCTTAAGGAAAGTCGCCTCTATATAGTAATAATTATCAGTATATTACAAAAATATATATTTTATATTGTATTAAAGGTTTAAGATGAAATAAAATATTGATTTAAAGTTGTTTGAGATAATGATTTATACTTTAGAGTTGTTACCACATCTTTTAATTTGTGAGTACGTAGTAACTCGCTAGCATGAACACCTTCTTATTGAAGCCAAAATATATTTAGTTTCTCAAGCATGTTTAGAGCTTCATAGCACAAAACTTTTTGTATTTTCATACTATCATCCTCAAGATTATTTCATTTCTCTTCTTATTAAATTGTAGCAATGATTTCTTCTTTAATTAAAACATACATGATTTGTTGCTCATTTAGATGATTGAGGAAGACATTAATATTTATTCAATTAGTGCAATGAAGTTGTCGAATCTGATTACTCAATTTTGCAATGACTCTTTTATTCTCTTCATCAACTTCATTTGTAACTCACAATTCTTCGACATCAGATGTCCTACTTTTGAGTGCTTAAAACCATTGACAATTGTTTGTGGTTTCACATCAATTGACCATGCATCAACTGCATTTATAGTTCTATGACACTTATTTTTGCTAGTTCCAAGACACAATCTTCTATCCGTTTCAAAAGTAGATAATTAAAGAGTTGAATTGAAATCCTAATACTACTAAAACATGAATTGAAATCCCAATATTGTAGTACTAAAACATGAATTATAAAATAAGAAATGAAAACAATAATTTTTATAACTAAACTTCTATTAAGTTATAACCCCCTCATAGTAATAAAATTAGTTCATCCTACCATTATGACTATAGAGAGGTTTTACTGTATAAAAGAAGGGCAAAATGACACAAAATAGAAAAAAAAAAAAAAAATGTCAAATGAGAGAGAGATATGAAAATGTGGTTAAAAGAAGTAAAAGTCTCCACCTCATTTTGATATTAAATAGTTTGTATGCCCCTGCCTCTCAACCCTAAAATAAGAGTAAACGACTTTTTCCCACCCAAATAATGGCTTAATAACACTTTTCCACCCACATACTTTTAATACTACTTTACTGTCCAAATTTATATTCCCTTTCCGATTCTGGCATTGTTGCAACTTCACACTCCCACCATTCTCTTCCTAATCATCACTCACCAAAATCTCTCAAACCCTATTCCCCCAACCCTACTAATCATCAGCAATTGAGCCATTAGGGTTTGCACAACTGTCATTCCCAAGTCAAATTTCGATCAATCCCAACCACCAAAATCCAACCTCTTACCACCAAAAACCTCATCAGTTTCTCCTCTTCAAAAGCCCTAACAGCTTGGACCAAAATTGCTATTTATTTACAGTCGGAATATAAATTTGAGTAGTAAAATAGTATTGTAAATATCTGTGGGTGGAAAATTGTTATTAGGTCATTATTTGGGTGGGAAAAAGTCGTTAACTCCCAAAATAAGTAGCAAAGACAACTTCGTTCATAAATGCCAACTAAAAGACTCAGTCATTTCACTTGTTCTCATTACCAAGTCTTCCATTTCTCAGTGCATTTTCCTTGCTTGTCATTATAACCAACAATTTCGTCAATTATTATAATTTGTCCACTTGTCCTTTTAAAAACCCTCTTGCCGATAAAAAGTCTTCATTGTTTATATTAATTTAAGTCTTACATTTATCAAAGTCGAGGCAAGAGATGTTGAAATAGTAAATTGATTATGAAGGAAGAAAAAGTAATTCAATTTTGATTCAATAGCTTATTAAGACACGCATTAAATGAGGTTAACTGAACATTTCTTCTACTTAATTAATAGAAAACCCTATTACTTGCTTTCCCTTCAAGTGGTGGATTTGGCTTTGGATGACCTTAGCAAGACTTGGTCACACAATTCAAAGCCTAATGATTTTAGAATTCTTCCAAAAGGAATTTATAAATTCATGGTGAAGATCCTTGAAAATCAGAATATTTTATTCATTCACATATTTACTCCACGTACAAATATTTTAAAAGTAAGACAAATCTTTGTAGTGGGTAAATAATATTATTAAGGGAAACTAATATGAATTCATTGAAAAAGATACAAATGTTTAAATATTATGTCTATTTTGATCATTTTACAAAGTCGCAACCAGGGGGGAGGCTGTGGCCATCCAAGACCCACAAAAATTTGTAGAGACTATATAAAAATATGTTACTTTTATCCCTAAAAAATTTTGCTTTTTCTTGGTCCCCCATATTTGTTGAACTTGATCTTTGGCCTTCAAAGAGACTTCTTGAATTCTTTTTTTTCTCTAAACCCCATAATTTTTTGTTGAACATACGACCACATTGATCTTAGTAAAAGGTGCGCTAGACGTTCGTGGTTCCAAGTTAATGCCAAATAAAATAAAAATGTCAATTAGGTAAAGTGTGGATCTCAATCCCTATCTCCAAACAAGAATGGAGCTCAACCCTATCCTGGAATTAAAAAATCCAGGACGAGGTGATTGTTGCTCGAATAGGAATGGGGATTCCCACGGGAAATAATTCATATCTACCACTAGACCATTTTACCCATCATTAAATGATTTGATAATTACATAAAACTAGAAAAATTGGCGAATGATGATGATAGGCTAATCATCACGTCCACCTCTCACAGCTCTACACTAAATTATTTGTGTGTGATTGATTTCTTCATTGATAATGATATCGTTATCTTTAACAAATATTTAGTACTAAATTAGATTTTTGTAAAGGATTTTAAGATATACTCTTGATTGATAATTCCTTAATAAATCTAACACATGATTTGAATCCCTTTTTGTTGAACGTTTCCAAGTTGCGATTTCGGTTTTCAAAGAGAAACAGTGAAGAATGAGAGAAGATATATTTGTGATTTAAGAATTTTAATTTTTATTCCCAAATCTTGTTTTACATTATTTGAATAGGGGTGGATCTGCAAAATTTTCAATTTATAAACTTTTATGACCCCTATTTCTTTAAAAACTATTTACTTAACCCTCGAGCTTAGAAAAACTCATAAACCTTTTGAGTCGAGTTATACTATGATTGAACTTGACTCTAACTACTCGAAGCCAAGCAGAACATTTCCAAGTTGCCAAATGAAAATACAAACATTTGAGCACATGGGAAGTGGGTATTGACTTATAATGGAATGTCCATTTCATTTGTTACTTTTCTTTACCAATTCCCATTATAAACATAACAAAACAAATTTAATGTTCTTTATAATTGCCCCCCTTGATATTAAATATCATATAACCTTTTAATTTTTGTCAACCATCATTAAATGGCTTATTATCCATCACCTCCCCAGATGTTTCTGTTTTTCCTAAGGACACCCCACAGCCACAAGTTTAAAATAGCATCCTTTTGTCTTCACCGTTTGAGAGAATTTTTGAAATCTGAGAGTAAGTGAAGGATACTGTTGTAAACTTGTAGGATGTCAATAAAAAAATAAACACTCACCTAAAGACAGGTGAGGGACAATAACCCTCATTAAAAGATTGATATAAGAGGGTTAGAGGGGTATCTCTGAAATCAACAGGGGCTAAATAGGGTCGAAACATCCCAGGGGTGTTTTCTGCGGTAATCTCTATGATCAATAATTCCCCTGTAAAGTTTATGCATGATTGAGTCAGCTTTTGTTGAACATTTCCGAGTTGCCAAATGAAAACATATTTGAACGCATGCTGGGAAGTGGGTATTGATTTCTAATGGAATGTCCATATCATTTGATAATAAACCTTTGCTCGTTATTTTATTCAAGTTGCTGACATTCATGGTGGTGGTTGGCTTTTTCAATTTCAATTTCAAACCTTTATATCCCTCAATCAACCTCCCCTCCCCCAAAGTCAAGAACGCCATACCCATTTAAGACCAGTAAACCAACTTCTTCATCCTTATTTTCATAAACCCGGTTTGTCAAAATTTACGACATTTTTTTACAATATCTATCTCTGCAGCATTCGTCATGCCGACTTGGTCCAAAATATACTAAACAAATACTCTGTTTTTCTTCACTTTCATCCTCAACATTTTACTTTCTCATTTCTTCTTCTTTGATGCTAAGTAATTACTTCTCTTGGGTTTACTACTTTGCATTCTCTTGTCTTGTCTTTATTCTGTTGTTTTCAAGTGGTTGAAGGTTTTGAATCTTCTTTTGTTTTTTTGAAGATATAAAATGAAATATGCTTTGTTTTTGAGTTTCAGTATGGCAAGTTTATGCTTCTTGTTTCTTGCTTTCAGGAACACTTTTTGTGGGTTTTCAAAGTGAGGATGTGTTCATCAAAAGCTTGGAATTATGTTGCTGTTTTGCTCTTATGCTTATCTTGGTCTTCATTTCTTCTTGGAGCTGATGATCGCATAACTGACCCTGTTGAAGGTGATTTCCTTTATTTTGAATCAGTTTCTCCATCAATTGTACTCGTTAATTACAGCTCAAATGGTGTCTTTAGATTTCTTTTTAACTAATTATGTGGACACTTAGAATTTGTTAGAGAATTTAGTGCCTGTTTTAGGAAAGAAGGATACAAGAAATTTTATGGGTTTAAATGAGTTGAAATGTTTTAGAAAAAGCAGTTTTCAATGCCATCCTAAAATCTAGGCTAAAATCTGAATGAAGAAAAGTTCTGTTAGATTTCAATTTGACTAATAGGATAATGGTGGTATTAGTTTTAGTGTGATTGAATATGATGGAAATTCAGATACAAGAGTTTTAGAAACAAAACAACTAGTGAAATTCATGAAATATTTGTTTTCTTGGTTGATATCAATTTGCAGTGACGGCTTTGCGGGCCATCAAGAAAAGTTTAGTTGATGTTAATAAGAATTTGAGTAATTGGGATAGAGGTGACCCCTGTACATCAAATTGGACGGGCATTTTGTGCTACAATCGGACATTGGAGGATGGCTATCTACATGTTATAGAATTGTATGGTTTCTTATAACCTTTCCTAAATTCTATTTGTTAACCTATTGGCTTGATTTTGGCAATGAATTTTGGGCAGCACATCTTAAAGAATGCAAAAAATTCATTGCAAAAATCAGCAATATGGTCTTTAAATTTGTGGGATAATGTAAATTTGCTATTTGTATTGCTTGGTGAATTTGCTATTTCGAGTGAATTTGATTATTTTGGTTTGTGATATTTATTTTGTTGCTGCTGTGGTGTTTTCAGGCAGTTACTGAATATGAATCTATCAGGAACTTTATCGCCACAGCTTGGTCGCTTATCTAAGATGACAATATTGTGAGGCACAACGCATTTTACTTGCTAAAGAAAATCTCTATATACTATAAATTTTTTGATTTCTTACTTGCTTAGTTTTCTAAAAGATTTGTTAATTTCCACCACTGATGGGATATTATTTACTTCTACTACTAATACAATTCCTTCTATTTGTGTTTTTGAAGGGATTTTATGTGGAATAACATAACTGGTAGTATACCAAAGGAGATAGGAAATATCACAACTCTGGAACTATTGTGAGTTAATGCATTAGTGTTCTTTTATGGCCAGGCTTGGTTTTTACTGTATTTTGTTGTGCACTTGCTGAGACCAAGAAATGTATATATTCCTGTTTTCATGGATTCAATTTTGTTTTGGTTTTTGAAGAGCATGTGGCTTTGATATTTCTATTATCTTGGATTAATTTCATGTAGTGTTCGTTTATTTTGATGTTACAATTGCAGACACTTTATCTTCCTGGCTTCTTACTTAATATGTGATATTCTTGTTTCCAGGCTCCTCAATGGAAATGAATTAACAGGTTCCTTGCCAGATGAGCTTGGTTATCTTCCAAACTTGAACAGAATACAAATTGACCAGAACCATATATCAGGACCATTACCTAAGTCGTTTGCGTTCTTGAACAAAACAAAGCATTTGTGAGGGTGCTTCTGATGCCTTTTAGCTTAAAACAAGTGTTAGTTTCTTAACTTTGTCCTTATATTTATCTTGATGTTCTCATTCCTTTTTCTTTACCTCTTCTTGACCAGTCACATGAACAACAATTCAATCAGTGGCCAAATCCCACCTGAATTGGCCAGATTGCCAAGTCTTGTTCACTTGTAAGTTTTGTGTTACTCTTTGGAATTTTTTTGTGATTTAATTGTACTATGAATGAGATTTTCAACAATCGTCAAATTATTTTTATGCTAGTTTTCCGATTTCCCGTGGTGTTTTATCCATTCATGGTTAACAAAGTGATTTCTTTCAGGCTTCTTGATAACAACAATTTATCAGGGTACCTTCCACCAGAGTTATCTCAAATGCCAAGTTTACTGATCATGTAAGTGTCTGAGTTCCCTGGAGAAATGATTATATTTTTACGTTTTCAAAAATAAAATTTATCTTTTATCTTTTTTCAAATTCTTGGATTTGTTGTCTGTTTCTTCCTTTTCTTCTTAAATTAATGTTAATTGAATATAATTTATTGATAGATTTTCAGATTTGTTGCAGTAGTGATTTAACCTGTGCTATTTCTGTTAGAAGAATATAAGCTAGATTACAATTTAACATACGAATACTTGAGCATAAATATTCCAGAATTTCCTGCACTAGACAATTGTTTAACATTTTAGTTATGCCATTACTCCAATCAAAATTGCAATTCTAGCTGGAAATAGAGTCATACCGGTGTAGCAGACAAATTAGATTATGTGGAAGCCCTACCAACTGTTAGGATAGGGGAGTTTGAGGGCTTCTTATAACCTTCAGATATTTTCAGATAATAAGTGATACTTCAAAGCAGCATGCAAGAAGCTAGAAAGAGGAGTAATTTCTGAAATTTGACGAATTAACCAGGGCCATTTCTCTACTAATAAGGGAATCATAAATGTGACAACAAGAGATGCAGACATTCGCTGCAAAACTATGGCAATTATAAAAGTCTAGTTCTGATTTTGTCATTAGGCACAAAAGAATGAACAAAGTATTTAGGTGTAGTTAGGAAATAACCGATATATTAGAAATATGTAGAAGTGTGTGCATCATGAATGGGTAATATGTAACTAGAAGAAGATTTAGCTTTGTGATTTTTCATAATTATCATCATTCATTGTTTATACACTCTGTTTTCTTTTAAACCTGTCATTTGGATGTTCTCTAAGTTTTGATAGTATTTTATTTTAAATATGAGGCAATCTTTTGTTGTGTCTTTTAACAAATCTATCTTTTTCCCTCGTTGCAGACAACTTGATAACAACAACTTTGAAGGGAATACTATTCCATCTTCCTACAGCAATATGTCTAAATTGTTGAAACTGTAAATGCTAATTTCTTTCCCTTTATTCTAAGTAGGTTTAAACATGGCAATGTCTCCATTTCATTATTATAATATCTATTGGCAGATATAAGTCTCATATCCAAATATAATGGAAGTATTGTATTGTACTGCAACTTTGGGACATAAATCCTGCTAGCAACCCTAATAAAGATATTTTACTATAGTTGGTTTTCGTCCATTTGTCATCTAATGTCTCATTTCATAGTATCTACTCTATCCTGATTGTAGTTATAGGTTATCAGCTACCTTTCCCAGACCCATCAGTATCCCAGAAATCTTAAATTATTTCAGGATCACATTAAGGAAGCATGCATTTAATTGTATTACTACAAGTTTTTCTTTTTTCTTTTAAACTTATTTTTCTTGATTGGTTTTACTAGGAGTCTGAGAAATTGCCGCTTGCAAGGGCCAATTCCTGATCTGAGCACGATTCCAGGTCTTGGTTATCTGTAAGTTCATAAATTGTGTGTTCATTCCTAAGTCTTTTTCCTTATTGCGAAGCATAGAAATTAGAAATATGCAACTAATTTGCTTATATGTATTTGTTTTTATATTTCATGTTAACTTAATGTCAGTGACTTAAGTTCAAACCAGCTAAATGGATCTATACCTGGAAATGGACTTTCCTTAAATATCACGACTATGTAAGATTCTCTGCCTTGCAAATAATATGCAATCTTTATGTTTCTCGGTATCAAAACTTATAACTGTCTTCAATAACCGGAAAACCCTGTAGACTACAATAATGTTGATTTCCTTACATTTACTTATTATCTGAACAATATGTGCAGCAATTTATCCAATAACAATCTTGTTGGACCTATCCCTTCTACCTTCTCGGATCTTCCTCTTCTTCAGAATTTGTAAGCATTCATCCACTCACTGTTTCCTTCTATTTCATCCACTTGTATAGTTTGTGAATAGTATTTTGGATTATGTCAGGACGAGCGAATATTATGCTTATTATTCTGATGTAATCCTAAACACTGAATTACTGATCATGATATAAAAGGATCCCAATAAATCGAGCTACAAGAAAAATCAGTTTTATTAATTGTTATTGCTCATGGCAGGTTGATAGCAAATAATTCATTGAATGGCTCCGTCCCAGCGACCCTTTGGCAGGGCAGAACTCTAAATGCAACTGAGAGACTTATCTTGTAAGACCTGAAGTGACAATGTTACCAATTTCATTAGCTAAAAAGTGTTTGTGTGTTGCATGCAAGAATGAATTATACTGTCGAGAATCATGTGCTTGTTTTTTTAAGTAAAAATATTGATTTCCTATGGGCTCAAAGGAGTAACAACTATCTGCATACTAATCAATAATTACTTTAACATCTTGAATTTGTTTTGCTAAATTGTGTTATGCATCCCTTTGGTGTTGCAGTGACTTTGAGAACAATCAACTTTCAAATATTTCAGACAGTTCTGCCCTCCCTCAGAATGTCTCTGTCTGGTAAGCCTTTCCCTTCACTTCCTATTTATCTCTATTTGAATGCAATGTGGATCTACATGAAATGTATTTCACATACATGTTACTGCTGTATAAAGATGAGTGAGGATAATATCAACATCATTCTATTAATTAATATTGCTGTGAGAAAGATGATGATAACAAATGTGAAACTCATTGTTAAACTTTACGTATTGAAAGTCTAATAGACTATTGCTTTTATAACTACAGGCTTAAAGGAAACCCTTTATGTTCAAACTCCAATGCAGTCCAGTTTTGTGGATCTCAAAGTGACACTGAGATTAATCAGAGATCAAACTCCACTCTTGACTGTCCCCCTCAATCATGTCCTGTCCCTTATGAATATTCGCGAACATCTCCTGTTCGTTGTTTTTGTGCTGCCCCTCTGCTTGTTCGATACCGGCTAAAAAGTCCTGGAATTTCATATTTTCTACCATATAAGAAAACATTTGAGGAGTACCTGGCTTCTGGTCTCGAATTGCAGCTTTATCAGCTGGACCTTGATGATTTTGAATGGGAAAAAGGACCTCGATTGAAAATGTACTTAAAGCTTTTTCCTGTATATCAGGCTAATAACACAAATACTAATGTCTTTAATGATAGTGAGGTTCGACGGATCAGAAGCATGTTCACTGGATGGGGAATTCCTGATAGTGACATATTTGGCCCCTATGAACTTCTGGAGTTTGATCTATTGGGCCCTTACCAACATGGTTTGTCTCTAAACTTTAACTGCTATATTGTGTGAGCTTTATTAAATTATGAATTATTGCCCATTTATTGATACACTTGAATTTCTCAAGCTGGAAGAAGCATTTTTTTTTTGTTTTTTGTTTTTTTTTTTAATATATATATTTATTTATTTTAGTTTTGCAATCATTCGAGTTTTTTCTTCCAGTTTTCCTCCATTTTAACTTTTGTTACTCCATCATGGATGGTTCACAATACTGGACATTTTGGCTTCAAGGCTCTGCAACTTTTAGTAAATTGAAATTTGACCTGATTATTTGCTTCATTGTGTGGCTGTTAGTGTTTCTCTGGAAAGTCCTTTCTACCCAAAATGCAAGATTATAGATATTAGAATGCACCGTCCTTCCTGTGTGCATTATGTAAACTCTTGAATTAAATGTGTGCATGTATGTGCTTGTAGCCAACATTTACCCTCTTATCGAAAATCTTCTATAATCAGGGACTTTTGTGCCTTTTCTGTGGAAATACTGTAGTCAGTACTATTGTATTTGTAGGTACGATAGCTCATAATGGGCCAGATGTAATAATAATTGTTGTGCATAGATCAAGATGATTTTTTTTCCGGGACCATGTTGAGAGTTATTTTATTAAAAAATGTTGATTTATATCTGCATTATTGATCATGATTACCTATGCATAGATTAACGGTGGAGCAGGCATTTCACCTGTTTCCATTTATCTGCATAGTTTATGAATATTGTTTCATGGCTAAAATTGGTATTTGATTTAATTGCACCGACAGTGTTTCCTACCACTACCAAGTCTGGATTAAGCAAGGGTGCACTGGTTGGCATAATCCTGGGGGCTATTGCTGGTGCTGTTACATTATCTGCAATTGTTTCACTTATTATCATCAGGGTGCATTTGAAGGATTACCGTGCACTTTCAAAAAAGCGCCACCGTGAGTATCTCATATGCTTCAATAGTTTGTATAAAACAGATACATAATAGTTTTCCAGTTTCTTTGATTGAACTTCCAACTGTTACTTGTCAAATCAAAGTTTAATGTCTCTTTGGATATCTACTTTTTGATTTCAATTTTTTCTCTAAATACTTCCTTGCTCTGGAATTCACTATGATGTTTTACTACTATTACTGTGATCAAATTAGATTCGATCTTACTTTGGTTAAAACTTGATTTGACATGTATTGACTTTTTATTACTGGTATCTTAGAATTTTATTTTGGAACTTAGGATTCTGAAAACAAAGATTGATCCGTATGTTAGGTATTTAAAATTTCTAAGGCATGAAATCTGCTGGTCTAATTGTTATAATTCTGATATTTGTCCTTTGTGTACCTACAGCATCCAAGATCAGCATCAAAATTGATGGTGTGAGAAGTTTCACTTTTGAAGAAATGGCCTTGGCAACTAACAATTTTAACACCTCCACACAAGTTGGCGAAGGGGGGTACGGTAAGGTTTATAAAGGTATTCTGGCTGATGGCACAGTTGTCGCCATAAAACGCGCACAAGAGGGATCATTGCAGGGTGAGAAGGAGTTCTTAACGGAAATATCCTTTTTGTCAAGATTACATCACCGGAACCTTGTATCTTTGGTTGGATATTGTGATGAAGAAGGTGAACAGGTAGATCCTCTCACCATTTTTATCTACTTTTGAGTTTTCTACCAAATCTTTTATCCTATCTGCAACCACAACAAATAATGTGCTAAATAGATCAATATAGGGAACAATTGACATCAACTTAAGAATTTGATGTGGCTGAACTAAAATAATTCTAGAAGCTTTGAGATCTAAAAATCATATAATAATTACCTTGAATAATGGAGGGTTGAAGAAAATATAACTTCATTCAGAAAGAATTTATACTATTCCGTTCAGTCACCAAAAAAAAGAATATATACTATTCCGTTGTTAACAATGTGAATTGTAGAAGCTAGAGAAGGTTTGCTACACAATAAGAATTCGGTTGGTATATGCAACAAACACTTAAAATTCTATCCTTTTATTGTGACCTTGGGGTGACTATGATCCTTCATTCCTTCTTTGCTAGAAGTGCTATTTTCCCGGAAATTTACTTGGCATGATGTGCCAAGACTAGTTCTTCTTTTTGCTGTACGTGTTTTGAAAACCATTATTTTGGAAGATCTTAATAATATTTTTCTTTTGTGTAAACAGATGTTGGTGTATGAGTTTATGTCAAATGGCACTCTCAGGGATCAACTTTCAGGTACATTTAATTTATAATCTTCCATTTTATTTGCTGATGCCATGTACTAATGCTAATTAAAACTGTCATGAAAAGTTGTAAACATTTTTTCTTGTCAATTCTTTTCATTTTTGGAGCTGAATGAGACATACAAAAGCATGTTTTTTCCAAATTTATGTGCCGATATATGATGAGTTCTAATTAATGTTTGATGCATATGGTATGCAGCTAAGGCGAAAGAACCGCTGGGTTTTGTATCAAGACTGTCGATTGCACTGGGTTCATCCAGGGGCATCCTCTACCTACATACAGAAGCTGATCCTCCAGTATTCCACAGAGATATTAAAGCCAGCAACATACTATTGGACAATAAGTTCACTGCCAAGGTTGCTGATTTTGGACTTTCACGACTTGCTCCAGTTCCTGATCTTGAAGGGATTGTACCAGCTCATGTATCCACAGTTGTGAAGGGAACTCCGGTAAGACTTATTATTAATAGTCTTCAACTTTATTTAACTTATGTTTAATGAAGAACGGCAATTTGATTTAGGATTATTCAGGCTGGGACACAATTATGAAGCATCATAGCCTCTCTATGTTCTGACATGTCAATGTTTGGACATTTTATCACGGATACATGATAAATTCTGAAAAATTGAAATGTAATAAATATTTTTTTTTTCCAAAATCTCAGTCAAAATTCTTTGGCAACTGAATCGTTCTAGCTGTTGAAAGATGCAGCAGTAGAACTTTTCCGAACAAGAGATTTGATGTTAGATAGTTGTTCTTCTTGTATGTTTTTAGTCGTGAGATACACATAGTTTTTAGTTACAGCAAGAGGCTTGAGCAGATTGACTCATTAATTTGCACCCAAAGAGATCTAGGGAAATGATAGGTTATGTGATTTGTTTACTTTGATAAGATAAGCAATAAGGTGACAGAGAATCAAAATGGATGACAAATACTATATTGAAATAGATAAATAGAAAAACAGAAAGCATATGTTATGAATCAATTAAGCCTTGTGAGAAGTTAATAAATGAAAGTGCTGGCAATGTGAATGTTATGGAATTTGTTTTGCTATCACAAACCATAGTTTTAATGTTTATCCACTCTTTACAGGGTTATCTTGATCCGGAGTACTTCTTAACTCATAAGTTGACAGACAAGAGTGATGTTTATAGTCTTGGCGTGGTATTCCTGGAACTCTTGACTGGTATGCACCCGATCTCACATGGCAAAAACATTGTCCGAGAGGTATGAACTTACTTCACCATTTTGGTTGAAGTTTAATCTTTAATGTAATACATTCCAGTTTAATCCTTTTCAATTTCCATTAACACCTTTTGCCATAGTTGCATCTACATTTTAAATGAAGGTAACGAATCATCCGTGATATACGTAGCACGGATGGTTATGTTCTTACAACAAAAAGGTGTTTATCTTATGCGGAATGCATTGTGTAATAATTACATGGTTTTCATCCAAAACAGGTTAAAATTTCTTATGAATCTGGAATGATCTTCTCAGTCATTGATGGAAGAATGGGTTCTTATCCTTCAGACTGTGTCGATAAGTTTCTGACATTGGCCCTCAAATGTTGCCAAGACGAGACAGATGCAAGGCCTTCGATGGCAGAGGTTGTGAGAGAACTTGAAAACATATGGCATATGATGCCAAAGTCAGATACCAAAATAGCAGAATCCAAAGGCAGTGAACCTAAAGAAGAAGAAGAAACCCCTCCATCCTCTTCCTCTATGGTAAAGCACCTGCATCCGAACAACCCGTTTGTTTCATCGGATGTCTCTGGTAGCAACCTTGTTAGTGGAGTCATTCCTACCATCACACCAAGATAAAAATGCATTGGTTGGTTATACTTTCTTTGATCATAGAAAGTTTATACACTTGCAGTTATTTCTATCTTGTTTGGTTTCTGATTTTGCATAGTTTGATTTGTTTTGTAAAAATAGGTAGAGTAGGCAGTGGTATTATGATGTTGTTGTAATAACAGTGCAAAAATATTTAAGATGAATTATATCATTCATATTTACTTAATGTTATTATGCAGCAATTTTGAATCTTTGTTTTGGGTAAAATAGAAAAGTTCAATTAGTTTCTAAAAAAGTTCTACATTTTTTTTTTTTTAAATTTGTTTCTGAAAGTGGGAAAAACCCATCAAACCAAACTCAAAACAACCAAATCTTTGGTTACAAAAACACATAATAGCAGGAGGAATTTCCTTAATCCAAGCAATAGACTCAAACAAAGATAAAGACTACCCACCAATTTCATCAGCTATACGATCTTTGATTGTCAAACTCAAAGATCAGCTATTGACTTTCAATCTTGGATCAAAATTTTATATAACTTTTATAGATAAGTGATTATATTACATAAATATATAACTATTTTTGTTATTACTTAATGACTATCGCCCAGGTTAGCATTATTTATTTAGGGGATCATTACTTAAAACCCTTCGAGGTGTCCAAGTTCAAGAAAACCCCGTAGGTACCGGAAATTATTGTCTATCTAGGTGTGTAAATGAGCCAAGCCGAAGCTGTTCGAACTCGTCTCAATTGCTACTGTATTGAGCTCAACACAGAAAAGGTCAGCTTGAGCTCGACAAAAGCTCAAGCAATCTGCTTCTTCGGTCTATCATATCAAATATGTTAGAAATTTTCTATATTTCAGATAAAAGAGGAAAAACTATAATAAAAATATAAAAAATAACTAAATAATTAATAAAATGTAAAGAACCTAAAAATTTATAAAAATAAAAAGCTAAACAACCTAAAACTTAAAAAACCCTAAGGTTTAGGGAAAGTAAACGATAATTCTAAAATTACGGGCGGCATAAAATTATACTAAGTTTTAGGGGAAATCACAATACTAACCCATTAAAAAAAACCCTTCAATAAATAAATTATAATGTGTTTTTTTTAATTTTAAAGTATAATTTGTTCACTTAATTTGGATTTGTAATGTATAATGTGTAATATTTACTTATTTATTCTTATACCAATGTTTAGTAAAATTTTAATGACTTTAAAAGAAGGGGTTAAATTTAATATTTAACTAAGCTTTTAGTAAGTTAAAAAAAAAACCTAAAATGGTAATAATTTAAAAGCAGAAGGCCCAAAATTATAATATTTGAAACGAATGGACTAATATGTGAGAAACTGAAACTACAAGGATGAATAAAATTATATCTCTTCGATAAATAGATAAGAGGCCGAAGAACTAGAGATCTGGTCCAACAAGCAATCCATAGTCTTAATCTATGGGCTTAGATCTAGAAGCATATTGGGTTGGGTCATCAAACAAATGACGGAAGGGCAGACGTCTAGGGTTTTTCAATCATCTATATATACCAAACCCACTCTTTTTTCCCCTTCATTTTCTAGGGTTTCTGTATTCTGCCGCTTTCGCCATGGGGAGAAGTAAGTTCTCTTTCCTCTTCCACCTTTGAAAACTTTAGAAATGGATCCTTGTTGACAATTAATTGACATATATTTCTATTTATTTGCTTTTTGGGTTTTATTTTTTCATTGTAATTAGGCTTGTTTTTATGTGTTCTCATACCAGATTTGATTTGCTGCCATTAATTTAGTGTAGCTTAAGATTTAAAACTCTTGTTTCAATTTTTAATGCTTTGTAGAAATCATTTATATATGTATTATATTTTAGTATGACGACTTTATTTATTATCTAACCCGAAAATAAAATCAAATAAAGGCCTAATTATCAGAATTTACATGTTTTATTAGACAGTTTATATTGGGTTTTATTTGTTTTGGTCTAATTTTGATGCGTTAATGTGTAATATATAATAACAGTGAATAAATCTGTCATAAAAACCTTTCGTTTTTTGGGCATATTAGCTTAATATTCTTGACCAATTAGTGAATAAAATTTATAGTTCCTATTGATATGGTAGGTTTTCATAGGTTCAAAATGGTTGAGGGGTGTTCAAAAATGTTATTAGACCGCTTTAATTGTATTTTATTTATTTCGGAATAATTTGGAAGATTAGTAATTTGTAGTTTTAAGAACCATGAATAAATCAGTCTTAAAAACTTGTTTACAGTATTCTTGATTAAGTAGAGAAATATCATTGGCCTTTCTATAGATATATTTCTGTTCTGTTATTGCTTTTAAGTGAATATAATTTAAATCTTAAATGGATTGTATCTTAATTTTGAAGATAAAGCTTTGGGATTTGTAGAATTTGATGCACGGTTTAGCAGAATGTTGAAATCTGTAAGTTGCAAATTTTATTGGTGGTTTTTATAATGATATAATGTTTTGACATTGTTTCCATAGGACCTGCAAGGTGTTACCGCCAGATCAAGAACAAACCGTACCCGAAATCACGATACTGTCGTGGTGTGCCTGATCCCAAGATCAGGATCTATGATGTGGGAATGAAGAAGAAAGGTGTTGATGAATTCCCTTTCTGTGTTCATCTAGTGTCATGGGAGAAAGAAAATGTCTCAAGTGAAGCGCTTGAGGCTGCACGAATTGCTTGCAACAAATATATGGCGAAGTTTGCTGGGAAGGATGCTTTCCATTTGCGTGTCCGTGTTCACCCATTCCATGTCTTGCGTATCAACAAGATGCTTTCATGTGCTGGAGCTGATAGGCTCCAAACTGGTATGAGGGGTGCTTTTGGCAAACCCCAGGGCACTTGTGCTAGAGTTGCTATTGGACAAGTCCTTCTGTCTGTTCGTTGCAAGGACAGCAACAGTCATCATGCTCAGGAGGCTCTCCGTCGTGCTAAGTTTAAGTTCCCTGGTCGCCAAAAGATCATTGTCAGCAGGAAGTGGTATGTAGATGTTTTCTTATTAGATGTTATTTATGTAGTACCTATGGTCAAATTTGGCTTAGTTTTAATTATAGATTTTGCTAATACTAGGATAGTTTCCCTGTTGAACAATATTATAATGTTTCCTCGTATCTGACATTTTAAAGCCTAACCTGCTTTATGACCTCGGATAATCATTTGGTACTTTTTGGCAGACTGGTTTTTAGTAACTGTACCTACATTTGTTTTTGTGCAATTTCAGGGGCTTTACTAAGTTCAACCGCACTGATTATTTGAAGTACAAATCAGATAACCGTATTTTGCCCGATGGTGTCAATGCTAAGGTTTGTCTTTGCAAGTTTCATCTTTTAAGATTCTGTAATGATAAAAGTACTGCATTCATAATGTAAATATGAATCATGAGGTGGCTGCGCTGGTTTCTGAGGTTATATTTTTTGTTGCAGCTTCTTGGATGTCATGGACCGTTGGCAAATCGTCAACCAGGACAAGCATTTTTGGATACAGCTACAACAGCTTAGGAATGGTTGATTGTCCAAGAAGATGATAGAATTTAGCCAATGTGTTGGAAGTACCCATGATGTTATCTTCATTCTGTTTTAATATCAAATACTGGGAGTTATTTTGCTTTGGAAGTTTATGTAAGATCTTTCTTAATTTTGTTTCTGTTTTGCAATTGATGTTTCTTTAATATTTAGAACAAGTTTATTCTGTGCTGCAATTTAACACCTGTTTTTATAATTTGTTGTTGTTCATAAAAAATATTTCATCGGTGGTATAGCAATCAATTAGTATGTTAATATTCATGAAATATTATACAGTTATTTTAAGCATGATTATTAGTCTATTTTTTCTTTTCTAAATTCTAGTATTACAACAGAAAATAAATAGAAATATTTGAAAACAGAACAATATAAATGCAGGATTTTTTCAATTTCTATTTACAAGTTATTGGTGAAGCGTTTCTTTATATTCAAATTTAGTTTCAATTCAGCATATTACATTTATTGATGAAAAATACATCGCCAAAGTTTGAGAAACCGTCTCTAAATCAAGAATTTTCAAATATAATAAATGAAAAAGTGACACTTGAATTTGAATTCACAATCTATATTTTTAGAAATTGAAGTCATATTTTAGGCCCGTATAATGTAAAATCTAAATATGGGTTTTTGTTTTTAGAATAAGGGATACAACAAATTTTATGAAAATGCATTGTTTTCAAAAACAGTTTTTGAATACAATCCTAAAAAATAAAAACTAGCTTTTAATCATTTTTACAGTTTTTTTTATAAGCTTTTAATATAATAACAATTTTAAAATTTTACATTAGACACATTTTCAAATATAAAAAATATTAAAATACAATTAAAAATTTTAAACCGTATTTTAGTTTTTAAAAATAATTTTTGAATCACAAATATATCAATTAAAATCCTAAAGCTTATTGAATTTGTTTGACATAATATTGATGAAGCGTATACTTAATTCACCCCAAGAGAGCGAATGCCCCCAAAAATCAATGGTTTGATTAAGTAGGTTTACACCTGCAAAATTTAAGCCGATAGAATAATATTTCAATTAATATGAATATAAAATTCCAAAATATTTTAATTACACCTGAATTTTATATGTTTTAAATCAAAACATATAAGATTCATTCACTATTAATAATATTTTTAGGGGAAGAAAATAATATATTTGAAAGATATTCTAGTTCATTCAAAATCTTTAGAAATAAAAGATTATTATTTTATTTTAATTAATATGAATATCTTTAAGTTAAATTGATTATAATTTGTTAATTATTATATGGTAAATTATATCTCAGAATCACATCTCCGAAATAATATATACTATTTTTAATTTGATCAATAATTATTTATATAAATTAACCAAAAATAAATCATAATTTCAATGTCAAATAAATCAACATAAATATACTTAAACTGAAACATTCAAAATTACCGTCATCGTACGAGGATTTGATGATGGCCCATGCTCCAATGTAGTTGCTTTGGGATTTGGATTATCTTTTTTAAATCAAATTTTATTTTCCAAAGCAAATGAAATAATTATTGTTTCTCTTTCTTCATTCTTCGTCTTCTTCTCTGTACGCCTCTTCTTCTTCTTCTTCTTTATTTTCTGTTTCTTCACTCTTGTTAGTTCAGAGAATCAGAAGCTTTTTCGCCTTCTTCTTTATTGTCGTATGACCTCTTTTGGGATGCCATGGAATTATAATTTGAGTTTGTAAACTAGCTGCTGTTTGTCTCTGAAGGAGTTTGTGAACTAGCTGCTGCCATTGAAAGAGAAGAGAGTGAAGTGACTTACGGCTTAGCGCTTTTCCGGTGTAGATGGATAAAGCTATTTTTTCTCTTTATGTTGTCTCTTTCGGGGAGTGTAGTTGAATTTGCTTTGGTTGTCTCTTACGTAAGAAGAAGATAGCACCGGCGACAGTGGAAGACGAGTTAAAACCGACGGCAGTGGCGGAGTGAGTTTCACTGAACGGCAACAACTCCTAAACGGAGACGATAGACGACGTGTGAGGGAGAGAATCGTGGGGTAACGACGACGACTATTAACGGTATAAATCGTGGGCTAACTTTTGATTTTTGATTTTTGTTCTTATTTGTTTGAAGTAGATAATGTTGCTCAATCTTGTGTGAAAATAGGTATAAAGTTGTATTAATAGTTATTGAATGGATGTGTCACTGGTTACGTCTGATTTAATTTTTATTTGAGACTGGAAAATGAAAAATAAAAGAAGAATTAGATAACCCTTACTGTTTGGCTTTATATTTGGATTTTTCTTTGTGTGGAATGAATTTAATTTTGTATATTTTATATTTCAAATTGATATTAATTTATATTTTTTATCATAATCTTATAATACATTGTATAATATTTTGAATAATTAAAATTAATAGTAAAATAAATATTTTTAGTCAGAAAATATACTTTATTTATATGATTAATTTATTAAAGTTTTGATCATAAAGCAATAAACAGTGGGGGCGAAAACGTTAGTTTCCAGAACTTGGTTAGAAAAGTTGTTGAGGCAAACCTTAAGGGTGAAAATGTAATTATCCATTAATTAATTTAATTTTACTGTGTAGCATTAATTTCCATCTCGTGATATTTGTATTTAAGGAAAAAGAAATTATAAACAAAGTCAATAATGCCATTTAAAGCAAATTGTATCAGTTACTCAACGACTGAAATACTGGGGTGGCTGTGATTTTTTTTCATGCATGTGTATGCTGTTATGCATCCGCTAGCTAATATGTATTCTTTTCTCAGCGACAAACTAACACTCTTTGCATAATCTGATTTAATTATAGCAAATAAGTTGAAATATGATTTTGCTTATCAATTAGTAAAAAGGCTGTTTTTACATTATTTCAATATTTTGAAACGGTAAATTTGGAGGCTTTCATGTTGACACGGACTCCATAATTAACCTCTTTCTTTATTTTCTCTTTGTTTATTCTTATTTGTTTCTAGAGTGAGTGAGAATGGATAAGACTGAGTCGGTTCCAGTGCCACCGGATGAGCTTCGCTGCCATAGACGCGACGGCAAAGGATTGCGTTGCCATGGATGGAGACTACATGAGAAGCCCCTCTGTCAGTCTCACTTCCTCAACGTAAGTCAAATTTATTGCTGCTACTTTGCCTCTATCATTTTACTTTTGTTTAAATATCCATGTTGTGATTCATTCTAGGGTACCAGCAGTGTTGAACTTGAAATGCAAGTGAATCAAGGGGGCAATTTGGCATGCCAAGAAAAATCAGATCATGAAGAGATCAACAACAATGGCGAAACAGTTAATTTTGATTTTTTTAAAGTCAAATTAATCATTGCTATGCTAATGCATGTGATTTTTTTATTTTATTTTTATTTTTTATCCTTGTGATTGATTATAGGGTACCAGCAATGTTGAAGCTGAAATGCAAGTGAATGTAGAGGAAAAGTTTGAATGCAAAGAGAACAATGATGTTGAAATTGAGTCAATTGGAAGGAGGACAAGAAGCAAGCTACGGAGAACAGACGAGCAATATAAACAAGCAAAGGTGAAGTCAAATAGGTGCCATCAATGCCACCAAATTTCTAAGAGGGTGGTGGAATGCCAAAAATGCCAAGGAAAACGTTATTGTGTCACTTGCATTTCAAAATGGTATGTATTCATCTTTTAAATCTTTACACCATATAAGCAATTCTTGTGAATGTTGAATGGATTCAATTTTATCTTTTGTTACAAAATACTTTTTTTGAAGACACAAAAGCTGTAATTTTCTTTACTTCGTTTTAGGAAAAGAAATTGTGTACAATAACGCACAACTTTCCTAGTTTTTGTTTTCCTTTTTTACATTTGCTTTATTAACATATAGAACAATATTAAAACATAATTATTTTAGATAAAGCTTTCTGGGTTTCCATTTTATTTCAAATTTATTTATAGTATATGTAATATTTTTAATAAGTGTAGTAATTTTATTCGACTACCCTATAATAGCCTTGTGTTTTAAAAGAAATAATAACAATAAAATGTAATTTAAATTTGTATCATTTTTACAATATATACGAAAGAAAAATAAAACAAAAATTAGTTGAGATTTGATAAATAATAATACAGCGAATATAACTTCTGTGAGTCATTAAGTGTTTTTAATAATTATCATTGAGTAGTTATCACAGCATGAGCGTGGTATTTATAGTAGTTTCATTATAAGTGTCATCAAGTATATATAGTGTTAATAATGAAGTAAAATTGACAATTTTATTCAAAATTGATCAGACCCAATAGAAAATCTTTAAGTTGCTCTAGTAGCGCAAATTGCAATATGGACTTGGTGTCATTATGTTAATTATAAATTGCCAGAAATGAGAATTGAAAAGTTCAAAGGTTATTTGGTTAGTTTTCTTGTATATCTCTTGTCTATTTAATTGTAGTGTATCCTTGTAGAAATGTGGGAGAGTAATCAGAATTTTGTAACCTCTTTTGCTAATGGAGTAATGAACATTCCAAAGAAATATTCCTAGTTTCAATCACTAGTTACTAAACTGGGGCCTCCTTTATAGAAATAATAGCTCAAAATCATTTGGACTGTGGAATAATTTCTTTTTACTAAATTTTGATTCATTTCAATTTTTTTGCTTGAAGCTTTTCTTGAAATTTTAAGTCTCATTGTTGAATTACTTGCTTTCTTGACTTTCTTTGGATGAATGATATTACTGCAATTAATGCTTTGTCTACTGAATATAGGTACCCAAAAATGTCAGAGAACGATATGGAAGATGCTTGCCCATTTTGTCGTGAAAACTGCAATTGTACTGCATGTTTGCGTAGGACTAGAACAGTTAAGATTAGTTTAAGTCAAAACATTTCATAACTAATATGACATTGTCATTTGAGTCTTAATTAGTTATCTTTGTGATTCATTGTAGGGTACCGGAAATATTTATATGCCAACCAATGAGAAGGAAAAGTCTCAACATTTGATGTATTTAGTGCATCTACTATATCCATTCTTCAAAAAGTTTTACCGTGAGCAAATGACAGAAAAAGAGGTAGAGGCCAAAAATAGAGGTATCAATTCATAGCGTTGCGTTTATAGTGTGCACTTCATTTGCATCTTATCTTTAAACTGCTTTATTTCATATGCTTTTGTGGACAGGGTTAGAACTGTCAGAGATAAAAATACAACAAGCTATGTGTAAGAATGATGAGCGTTTATATTGGTAAGATCAATTTCCTTATTTTAGAAGAACTTGTAAACAATCGATTGCACAATTTTCTTATTTACTTTTATTTTATTTTTCGTTTTGTTTGCAGCAACAATTGCAAAACCTCCATAGCTGACTACCACAGGAGCTGCCCGAAATGCTCATATGATTTATGTCTTTCTTGTTGCCAAGAAATTCGCAATGGTTATTTGCAAGGCGGACATAAAATGAGCACGAAGCATGTCAACCGGGGGAAAGATTATTTACATGGAGGGGAACCTGTTTTGCTCCCTTTAGTTAAGAAAAAGCCTTCTAATGACCAAACTAGGCTTATCTCAAGGAAACGTAAGAGACTTATAGCTGAATGGAAAGTAAATGAAAATGGTGACATCCCTTGTCCGCTGGAAAAGTTGGGTGGTTGTGGATATGAGCGACTGGAGTTGAAATGTTTATTTTCAAATAGATGGCTCTCAAAGTTGAAGAAAAAAGTTAAAAAATTGATGAAAATTCATAAACTGACAGATGAACTACAAAGTTCTAAGAATAGTAGTTTAGGCTCGACTTTGGGTGGTGAGATTGATTCATGTAACAAGAAATTAAGGAAAGCAGCTTCTCGGGAAGGTTCTGTTGCTAATTTTTTGTACTGCCCTTCAGTTGATGATATCCAACAACAAGGATTAGAGCATTTTAAGTACCATTGGGTTAGAGGAGAGCCAATTATTGTTACAAATTCTTTGGAATTGACTTCTGGCTTGAGTTGGGAGCCAATGGTAATGTCACGTATATTTTGTGTTATATTACATGCTAAAGGCTCCTCAAATAAGGTACTTAAAGCCATTGATTGTCTTGACGGGTGTAAGGTATGTTCCATTAGGTCATTATCATGATAATTACCATTAATGATATATGATGTTTCTTAATTTGTTAATTGTTGACACAATATTGTTTTACCCAATTGTTAATTGGGTTGACTAGTATGTTGTGCAATGAAAACATCTGATGATGGACATAATGCTACAGTATATGGAAATATAGATTTATTGACTATCTAAAAGATGATACAATTGCGCTTCTTGGCTTTGGAAATTGTATCTGTAAAAATACTCTCTTGCACGCATTAACAAGTACATTTGTATATGAAAAATCTCAAAATAGTTGAATATCAAATTATTATAAGTAACTTCAAATGTCTTTTTATTTAATTAATGTAATTTTTAATGCTATATATATGGTTTAACCAAAAACCATATTAAACGCGGGTGATTGGCAGACTTCTATGAAGTTTATTAGCATTGAAACTTTTGCTAATTATGCATCATAATATGTGAACTAATCGAAATAGTTTAATTCTTTTCCTTTTATCATCTATAGCCTTGTGCTTTCTTGTTTATATTGCTTTATATATCATCATCATTAAAACTCAATATCTCTTATGTATAATAGTTATATTTAAACATAGAAAAGAAGAAGAAAAGGATAATGAGAAACACTTTTTTTTTCACAGTTTTATGTGATATTTGTAATTTGGTTTTTGAATGATGTTGAAGATTGATACTCATGCAGGTAGAAATAAATATTCACCAATTTTTCAAAGGTTACTTGGAGGGTCGTGCTCACTTAAACTCTTGGCCACAAATCCTCAAACTCAAAGATTGGCCACCATCTAACCATTTTGAGAAGTCTTTACCACGCCACAGTGCAGAATTTTTAAGGGCCTTGCCATATGTTGAATATACACATCCTTATTTGGGCATTCTCAATATTGCAACAAATCTACCTTCAGATATGTTGAAACTAGATTTAGGGCCAAAATCTTATATAGCATACGGATTTCGTGAAGAGCTTGGACGTGGAGACTCTGTGAGCAAGCTTCATTGTGACATTACAGATGCGGTATGCAAGTGAAACTTTGATGATTCTATTTATCCAAAAAACTCTAATTTATCTTTTAGCTTAGAACTGTGATTTTGTCTAAGAAAGGCAATATACACTATTGAATGTATTTCTCTACTTTAGCCTAGCCACTTGAATATGAAATAGTTACATCAATAAAAAAAAATATAATATACATTTTTATCTTGGAGGTGAGTTAAACTAAGAATTGAATGAGAAAGCCAATGATTATGTTGTTCCATTTTGATATTGAGTAGGTTTTTTTTTTATTTTTTTTTTTTTTTAATGAATTCTATTGATCGATTGACCAAATGTGAAAATGCTTTCTATATAGGTGATTGAGTAAATTTTCCTAATGAAACTTTCAAACACCAAAATAAGTTGAATCTTCAATTATTGAGTTTGTGTTTTAGAGGTAGTTTTTAGAAAAAACTTTATTTGTTTTCGAAGGTGATTAAGAAATTTCTTTAAAATCATAATTAGATGCATTTTAATTATAAAACAATTTTGAGGTCATGTAAAAAAACGTTAAAAGTTGTTTAGCTAGATCATGCCATATTGGTTGCAGATGGAGCAAACAAATAATTTAGATTAATGATGCTTACTGAATTGCAATATGGTCATATGTGTAATTATTCAGTTACAGTTAACATATAGTGATCGAAGTAAATAAGAGTATCATAAAGGTAATTCACTATTTGATTTCTTGATAGTTATCACTTGTGTGATGCATGTTCTGTACATCAGTTAATACATCAATTTTTGTAGACCTGGTTGGTGACTTGTTTATTATGCAATAACAAATTACCGGGAGAAAAGGTAACCCCGGGGCTTTAGAAAGTTTTGATTGATTAAACTATTTTGATTGATTAAACTATGGTTTGTCATAAATCAGGTGAATATTTTGATGCATACAGCGGATGTGACCCCTAGTTCTGAACAGCTTACTAAAATAGAAAATTTGAAGAAGATGCATGATGCTCAAAACCAAAAAGAGTTTTTAGAACTTGAGCATGGAAGACAACAAATATATGAGGAGTGTCCCTCAAAATCTGAAGAAAAGTTAAGGTTAGAGTTGTATGACCCTTTATCAATGGATGCATCAGACGGTAGTGCTCTTTGGGATATTTTTCGGCGGGAAGATGTTCCCAAACTTGACAAATATCTTAGGCTTCATCACAAGGAATTTAGGGATGTTTATTGCTCTCCAGTAGATCAGGTATAAATTTTGGTGATTCTTTTTTCAGCTACTCTACATTTTACATTTTTATAAATGACAGATCAAATTGCTCAATTTTTTTTTTCTTTTTTGAAACATTTGAAGTCAAGTTCATTCCAAACATGAATTATCTGAAGTTCCATTTTTTATCAGTAAAATAGTTTAATAATGGAGCAATGCTTTGTAGAGGAAGTAACAACTAGTCTAAGTTATATTATATAAGGATAATTTTATTTGCTTATATGTTGTATTTGAATGTTTGAAAAATATCAATTTACTTTATTAAAGTAGATTGCATTACTTTCGTAAGCCTCCTTTGGTTCCATATGATCTAAGTTGGATATTTAAACTAGAATAGTTATTTGTATGTAAATTATATTAGGATGCTTTCTATATATAATTATACAAATAAAGTATTATTGTTGCTAAGATGGGGCATGAACACTTCTATTAATAGAAGTTATCTGATTCTTTTGCTCAATTACTATCAATGCTAAACTTAATGTTAAGAAAATCTTTTATCATATTTATTGGTTGTTAAGGATGCTAATACTTCACTTGCCTAATGTTATAGGTTGTGCACCCGATTCATGATCAAACTTTCTACTTAACGATGCATCATAAGAGAAAGCTCAAAGAGGAATTTGGTTGGTTTTTTTTTTTTTTTATTAAGTTGATGTTAGTTACTTTGACTTGTTTTTCTTTGTGACACAGTAAGAAGTTTTTATGCAGGTGTAGAGCCTTGGAGTTTTGTTCAGAAACTTGGAGAGGCAGTCCTTATCCCAGCTGGATGTCCCCATCAAGTGAGAAATCTTAAGGTACGTAAATCCTTGATGCTGGGTTGCTTCCTTTGAGTCACAATTTTTCTTTCTTCATTTGTCAAGTTTTAAATAAAAAAATGAATGCTTGAGTTCATACTAAATAGTTTGTTTGGATTGTGTTTGCCAACTACTTAGTGTAATTGTAATTAGATGGTAGGTTGTGTTTTCAGGTAGAGTAATGCCGCCGTAGTTTTGTATCTTATTGATGTGGTAGTTACATCATGTAATTACATTTTTCTCTCTTTGATTTGAAGTTGATGTCTTCAATGATAATTAATTTCATCTGGAGTTGAAGATTCTTATATGAGCTATGGGCCTATGAGATTCTTATAAATTACACCAACGCCGATGGTCTCTACCTTAACGAAGTGCATTGTTTCAAATTTTCAATCCATGTTGACGGTGTTTGGTTACATATTTGAAGTTTAACTTATTTGGTTAGTATCGTTATACAAATTACACCCATGGCAGATGGAAGGATGATTGATCTAATATTTATGTTTATTTTGATTCTTTTATTTGGTGAAGCTTTTGTTATAAATGTAACTGGGAAGAGTATTTATTGTTTAAATGTAATTGGAAGACTTTAGGAGAAAAACATTTTAATTGAAAGTTTTACTTAACATTCAATTTGACCTTTGCAGTCGATTTGGTAAGTTTTGTTGCTTGCATTCATATGATAAGTAGATTTTTACTAATCATTTCCTTCGTGTTGTTTGTAGTCTTGTATAAAAGTTGCACTTGACTTTGTTTCTCCTGAAAATATTGAAGAATGCATCCGTCTCACTGAAGAGTTTCGCACTCTTCCAAGGAAGCATAAGAGTAAGAAGGACAAACTTGAGGTACGTATTAGTACATACCTTTCTTGTGTTTTTTTATTTAGCATGCAGAATTTGTAAAGGTTTACAATATCAAATTAAGGTTAATAAACTATGTATATAAATCTATTTGCACTTTTAAAAATTGGGTTATGAAAATTGTATCTATCTTTATCTCAATGATCCCTAATGTATTTTCTGTATTACGTTAAAATAGGTGAAGAAAATGTGTATTTATGCATTAAATCATGCTGTAAAAGAATTGAAGAAACTTAATGGCTGACTTACCGACTTCATGTGTCAATCGACCTCATTTTTGGGATGATGAAGCTTTATCTAACTGTATGATGTTAATGTATTTTTTTTTAAGGGTTATGTACACATCATTTTGTAATTATATACTTATGACACAAATGTTATATTCTTTGAAACTATGCATTAGACATGAAATATCATTAAGTTAAATCTATATGAAAGTGCAGAGTTGTTTGACCTTATTTTCACCTACATTTTGATATAGGTCGGTATTCTTGTAATTTGTAGAAATGTTTTGGTGATGGGTTGAATTATGAAATGGTATCTACGTTCTAATTCATTCGCACCAGGCTCATAAGAAGCATATTAACTTGTAACCTGAAGCATTTATTTAACCATTGTTTAGCAATTGTGATGCAATTCTAACCTAAAGCATTTATTTAACAATTGTACTTAAAGCATAGTTGCCTTCCACAAGGGGAAAGTTCCTGACACTACTTGGCCGAGTCCAAACAAATCTGTATCAAACAAGCAACTTTATTTAGGTGAAATAAGCTTTTCTACATTAACACAAATCTGTACTACATGTAAATGTTCGCCACAAAGATCTGTGTATACAGATATTAATAACCATCCTTAAATTTATGCAATGCAATTACATTAGACCCTTCCAAGTCACTTGGAGAACTAACATGTTTATGTGCTTTAAGGAATCAATCTCATAGACATTGTATGTTCCCAATAGAACTCTTCATTACAATACACTATAAGAACTAAGGACTGCCCTGATGCAACCACGAAGTCGGGGAAGTGTATTCATGCGTCGAAATAAATAATCCCCGGCGTCAAATGGAGAATAAGTGTTAAGTTCAAGTTGAGAATAGCTATTAGCTAGATGAATAGCATTGTGAAGGTAAAGACTTTTTTTTAATTAATTGGTTTAAATTATTTTTTATTCTTAAACCTTGTAAGTTGTATAAATACCCTTAATTTTTTTTAGATAAATAAAAATTTCATTTCATTGTTTTCACTTGTATTATTTGTCCCTCATTATCATTATTCCGAAAACATAATTTTAAATATTTAAATTAAAAATTAAACGAAGAGAGGGAAAAAACTATAACTAAAAAAAGCCAAAATAAAAATAATCCTTGCAAATGCCAAACAGTGACCAAGGGTGGGCACTTACGAGTACCCGCCAAAATCCCATGGAATCGGAATTGGTTGGTTCCAGTTCCTAGATGTCCTAAATGTCTGGTAGTGGAACCTAAAATCCAAGGTTTGATTTTGGTTCTAGGTACCCAAAAAAATTATGATACCCCCTACTATTTACAAAAATGACAAATATACTTTATAAAAATTAAATACACCCACAAATGTTGATCAAATTACAAATATACCCTATAGTGACTATCGTCTTAGGCCAATCCAACCTGATTTCAACGTCATCGGTCGCCCCTGACAACACCAACACATAGGGGTCTGCAAAAAAAACAAAAAAATCGAAAAAACCAGTTTTTGAAAACTGATTCAATTTCGATTTGAAAAATTATTTGAACCAAATTTTTGGTTCGGTTATCGGTTTAATCATTTTAAAAAACTGGTTAACCAAAACCCTAAACATTACAATTGAATTTATTTGAATAAACAAAAATTAAAAGAGACCAAGTATAAATAATTCACCAATAGAAAACAAAACGTATTGTTATGCTACTAATGGGGTGTTTTTAAAATTAAATGAGAATCTAAAAAGGAAATTTATAAATTAAATAGGGTATATATAAAACAGAGGCTGTTGAAAAAAAAAAAAAAAAATCTATTAAAGAACAAAATCTAGTGAGGTTTTGAAAAATCATAGAGCGAAAATTTTTTTTAGAGGGTTTTTGATATTTTTTAATGGGGTATTTAATGATAACAAGGGTATATAATATTTTTGAATAACCGCGAATGCATTTCATTTTCTATATATTTATTTGAAAATTAAAACTTTATAGTAATATTTGGGTGTAAAATTAGATATAAAAATGCTTGGATGTTATCTAATGGTCTTACAAATTACATGATATACAATACCATCATATATTATTCAAAACTTTTCCGTTTATCTATCATATACAATACCATCAGGGTAAATTTCTAAATTTTTCAAATGTTAGTGTGGTTTAGTTCTTTGACCTAACTAAGGCGGGTTAATGGTAATTATCCAATTGTACAATGAGTGGAAGATTCAGCATAAGCAGCAGCGAAGCAAGAGGGGAAACGCGTTGACAAAAAAGGAAGGCGTTTTGAGAAACACCAATCAATCAACAAACTCAAGTAGAAAAAAGTTTGTTAATTTTGATGAAATCTGAACAAAAATGGCTTTTAGAAGAAGACAAGAACAAGGCTTATCCGATGAAGATGATGTTGACAGCAGCTCAAGTTCCAATTTTTTAGCTGCAAAAGCCATCAGAGCTTCTTCTGCTAATAGGGATTCTTCTCTTTCCTCTGCTTACTCTTCTCCTCTTTCTAAACCTAGCCCCTCTTCTTTTCCATCTCAATCAAAGGTATTCTTTAATTTTTTAACATTTTTTTTATTATTTTTTATTCTTTAACAGTAATAATTTATGTGGGTTGTTATGTTCTTTGTTAATTTAGGATCCCGGCTCTTATAACTACACATCAATGAAGAATTTAAACGAATCCAAACCTGGGTTTTGGGGCAATCTCGCAAGAAAAGCTAAAGCAATCTTGGATGATCAACCGCCGCAGGACTTGCCTGCCACTGAGACAACTCCCAAGGTCTATATTTAAAGTTTCATTTCTACAAGGTTATGTTTTTAGGAAGTTATTTAGTATCCGAAATTTCCCATCCCAAATAATGTAGCATTAAGAACACACATAAGTTAGAATTGAAATTTTTTGAGATACTATTCGAGATGTGTGGTGTTCGTAATCGTTAACGTCGAATTTGAATTTACGTAGCAACTTGTGTGGCAGAACTACATTAGGTGTAGAATGTATAGAAAAGGCAATGTGTCATGACACGATAGTGCTATCAGTTGGAATGAAATTTTGAGATACTATTTGGAGTATATAGTAGTACTCTTTTTCTGCATTTGTTCATAATCATTATATTTGTGTGTCAATGATATTAATACTTTGTAGCCCAATTAATGTGGTTGTTGATATGACAACACTATACTATGTGATACGTGGTATTACTTGCCAAATTAGTAGCTACTTCAGTTGGGATATCAATTTAGGATTTCAACTTTGTATATATAGCATTATTCATTTAAGTTTACCTTCTGGCAGTACCACAAAGCATATTACTCAGCAGAGACGCATAGAAAACCGGAGTCTCCTGGATTACAGAAGGGACTTGATGCACTTACTTCTTCTTTAAATTATATTGGAAATGCTGTTGAGGTGAGCTTTTATAGATATTTTTTCTTCCATTTGTACCTTTGAGTATTCATTTGTTTACTTTTTAGTTTTTCCTATATATTTAATCTTAATAGACATATTGGGATCATTGATTGAAGCTACTTTGCTAGGGCATACTTAAGGATTCATGTTCGTAATTTATGATATTTCTACTGTTTTTGCAAACTGTTTGTGAATCTGCTGATGTAATGTTTTTCTTTAATTCAAACCTCTGCTGCTCCACTTTTTTCAGGAGGGCATTTCAATTGTGGAGAACCGAACTGCCGGCATCATTCAAGAAACTCGTAAGCATATTAAGAAAAAGCCTGGCAATTATATGGCGCAGAAACAGGCAACTAAACAACCGCATGTACAGACCCAAGCCCAAACTATGATGCCAACTGATCAAGAACTTCAATTGAAGGCATCTCGCGACGTAAGGTGGCAACTGTTTGTCACTGGTTCATGTGTTAGAAGTAGATTGCATGTTTGGGCTGCCCCAACCTGCAGTGCATAGTACTGTTATTAGATGTTATGGAATATAACATTGGTTGTTTCATATACACAAGTTTCAAGTTGCACTTGGCACTGTATTCTTGTGTATGATGGTGTGTCCCTTTGCATGATTGTTTTCAGTGCATGCTATGAGCAAAATGTCTTGAATGACTTATAACATTTGAAACCGCATTCCTATTGAGTTTATGCATTGGTTTTAAATGGATATCTTATCAAGCTCTGGCTTCTTTTAGTTAGGATTTATATTCCATTTTTGTTTTTGCATATCCTCAGCATTTTTGGTTGAACCGCTTCTTTGAAATATCGATTGCTTCCAGAGTCCTGCTTTACTCTTTCTTCTTGACTAATTAGGACAGAACATGGGCATAAAAACAGCCTATATATGGAGATCAATGTCTTTTGAGACAGTATCTTTCCAACCTTGAGCCTTGCATATCACTACTAGATTTTTCATTATTAGCTGTATATAAATTCATGCTTAGGCAGCACATACATGAGAGTAGGAACTAGAGAATAAAAAATACTGTTTTTCTTTTTTGATGTGCGAGTTGCAGAACTCCATTTAATATTCAAGTGAATCCTATTTTAATAAATCATCCTCCAAAGTGAGATCCATGATTGCCTACTTTTTTGTGTTACAGGTTGCTATGGCAATGGCTGCCAAGGCAAAGCTTCTTCTTCGGGAGTTGAAAACTGTCAAAGCAGATCTGGCTTTTGCTAAAGAGCGATGTGCTCAGCTGGAGGAACAAAATAAAATTCTTCGGGAGAGTCGTGAAAGGGGAGAGAGTTCAGAAGATGATGATTTGGTACTCTTATTCCCTGATTCTCTACTTTATATATTTCATCTTTTCTTGTTGAGATAATCTGGGTAATGATCTGCTTCATTATTATCTTTTCTTCGACAACTGAAAAATTGAAACCAAAGGTTCTGTTGAAAAAATGCATTACAAGCCCATATATTAGTATACACTGTTCTGCATATCTGTAATTTGTAGTGAATGTGGGTGAGAGGCAATGACATATTAATGAATTACAGCTAACAATACAAGCCGGAAACACTATTGGTGGCATACCTTTTTAGTACCATCAAAGATAGAAATTAAAAAAATTCTTTTTTCTTTTCTAGCTTGGGGGTTTGAAATTTCTGTTTAAATTTTATTTCAAAAAACTCGTTCCACTTGCATGATAAAATTTCTAGAGGATGGAAGCCAAATCTAAAGTAGACCTCCTTATACCTTACACTTGTTGGATAATTCAAAGGACTTCGAGAGACAAGAATCCAATTTGTGAACCCAAGTTTGCACTGAGTCCTATTTGCAAGAGCCATGTATAGATACAGTTAAACTTTCTGTTCTGTCGTCAGTAGTTGCAGGAACAGCGTCCATTTCATGATTTAACCATATCTGGGCTGTGTAATTCAACGAACTACTTCACATTGTATCATGCAATTTTTAGGCAGCCTTTCAATAATCTGCCGCAAATTTTCTGAGCTAGTTAAGATTGAAGAGTCACCAGTTTTTCATGTCAAACGGAATGGAAAATGAAGTTTGAATTAAAACTAGACATCAACCGAATTCACATATTCTGATGCCAACATTTTCATGTCAGATACGGCTTCAACTTGAAACACTTTTGGCTGAGAAGGCTCGATTGGCACATGAGAACTCAGTCTATGCGCGTGAGAATCGCTTCCTGAGGGAGGTTGTCGAGTATCACCAGCTTACCATGCAGGATGTTGTATACTTGGATGAGGGCACTGAAGAAGTCACTGAAGTTTACCCCATTAAGGTTGTATCAAATACACATGCTGCCCCTGCTACACCTCTGTTTCCACCCTCTCCGGTGCCGCCTGAGGGCTCCATTAATACAAGCCTGCCAGCGAGTCGGGATGTTTTGCCTTGCCCTCCATTATCAGAGCAAAGAGCTGCTGCACCAAGCTCTTTCTCCCCTCAATGATAGCTAATGATGTAGGAAGTCACTCTGTTTGAGTGGTATTTATCTTGTACTGCTCTATTTTGAAATTTCAAAGAGTTTGAAATTACTACTACCTTTTATATTCCTGTACTTTAATTTTAGTTTTAATTCTTTTAGAGGTCAATGTTCCCCTTGTTGGGTGATATTGGTATATCTTTGATTATGTGTAAAAGGCCTTTGTTTCAAAGCTTATTTTTTTACTTCAAAGTTTAAAACATGATCTCTCTTGCAAAGCCCTTTTGATTAAACAAATTTTTAGTGGGTTAGTTTTATTAACCCCATATACAAGCTTGGGACTCAAAATAATCCTTTAATATTTGTATATATTTTGCTTTTAATAATGAAAATAACAAGTTTAATTTTGAAAATCTGTTAATTATCCTATTTTGAGAATAGTATCGAAAATGTGTTTTTAATCATTTTCATATGATTAATATGAGATTTTGCAATAAAGTAAATAATGATAACATAAAAAAACATTCTTTGGTTAGAGATTAATTATATGTTTTTACGGCTAATTTTTCACAAAATTTTTAATTTTAAAATAAAATCAAATGTACGAACTCTCTACACAAACTGACTCACAAAATGAGTGGATTAAGGTTTATAAAAATTCAATTTAATAATTACTCAATAAACATAAATGAGTGATTTGTCAATCAAAAAGGAAAAAAAATATTTCGAGGCATCATGTTGTAATCTAGCAAATCAATTAAAAATTAAATTGTGTTTTATATGCCTTAATAAAAGAGGGATGTGATTTTTAGCTCCTATCAAATTGATCACTATCTTCCATTACTAAATTAACCGTTTTTTTTTTTTTTAAATTCTCTTTCAATCTTATTTATATCAAAAACCCTGCTCATTAGGTTTATTAGGTTTTTTATTTGCCCCCCCCCCCCAATTTCAAACCTAATTAGAGTTTTTGTTTACATCATTTTCCCAAATTTCTTAATTAGGTTTTTTTGTTTAACCCCTTTTTTTTCCAAATTTCAAATTTGAACTTACTTCTTTCTTCTTTAAAATCATATTCACCCTGTTGTATGATTATTCCTCCATACATATTAGTAATATATTTCATCAAACAAAAAAATTTTAAATAAAAAAATTTTTTTAATGATTTGAAAATTTAGATTGGTTTATCTAAGATTAAAGTTAAAAATTAAAACAATAAATAAAATAGAGAATGAGTGTATTTAAAATATTATATCATTAGTTAACCTTGTCAAGAAAAAAAATAATAATAAAAGTGGGGGTTATTTGTTGGGTGCTAAAAAATCACTTTCCAATAAATTTAATAATAAGTCACTGAAAAAAAAAAAAAAAAAAAAAGAGGTTAGTCCACTTACTTGAATCATTTGATGTGGAAGGTGTAGGCGTGTAGCTGCCATTTGCTTAAGAAAATTGGCTAAAGAATTTGTTGAAAATTCCACATGCTTTGTATGAGCAAGCCCACGAATTCGACTTATAAAATAAACTCAATTGTTTGAAGGAATCAGCCCAAACACTTACTAAAGTTGTTGAAAGGAGGCGTTTGGTTCAGAAATGTTAAATTATTGGGAATATTAGATTACTAGAAAGATAGATTACCTTGGAAGATTACTGGGAATCTTTAGAAAAATGTGTTTGGTTAGTTGGTGGGTATGTTATATTAATATGTTTGGTTATAGGGAATAAATTGGTGGGTATATTATTTAAATTACTAAATTGTCCCCCTTTTAAATATTAATATGATATTATTTTTATTATTAATTTTTTAATAATTTCTTTTAACCCCCAATATTTCATATTTAGTTAAAACACCCCCACTTATATAAAACTTTAATTTATTATGAAATCACCCCCACCTCCTGTCGCCATCGCAAAACCACCATCGGAAGTCTCTGAAAGTCCCTGTCAGTAGCTTGTCGTGACCAAAGTGGCTCTGATATGGTCGTTTCTGGCCATATTGATTGCCGAAAACGGCCATAGAGAAGCCTCTTGGAGCCTCCCACCGAATCTCGTTCTTTTTTAGGGACTCTGGCGAATTTTCGGCGACTATCTGTAGTGGTTGGCTCGCTATCGGCGATGGTGGCTGGGTGGTAGTGGTGGTGGCTGGGTGGCAGTGGTGGTCTGTAAATTGTCTTAAATATAAGGACATTATTATCCAAAATTTTAATTAAACAAGGGTAAAATTGAAATAGGATATTAATGTAAATTTATTTTAAAATGAGGGCATTATTGTCCAAAAATTTTATTAATAAGGGATAAAATTGTAACAAAAAAAGATAACCCTAGTAATCTTAGAATATCTAAGAAAATGGAGGTAATCAGATTACCTCCAATATTACCAATAGTAAATACTATTGATATTTGAAGATTATTGAAATCTTATATTACTTGACAACCAAACATGGTAATCAAATAATATAAGATGACATAACCCCTATTATCTCACATTATCGCCAACCAAACACCCTTAAAGAGTAATGTTTTTTTAATTGAACTAAATAACAACAATCTTGTTGAAAAGAAGACAGCCCATAAGAAAAGGATCGATCAAAACCTTTATTTGTCAACAATAACTAAAAGTTTAAATAAATTAGGTCTTAACGTAAGATGTTTGTTTCATTGAATCTTCCCATATACAATTTGATAATAATTAAGGTCAATGTTAACAGTCTCTTAATTAAAGTGAATCTGGCCTACATAAAGACCTTGATCTATTTACGTTCATACGCTTTTATGACAAGGTCTTTAGGGGGCGTTTGGTTCAGGAATATTAGATTACTGAGAATATTGGATTACTGGAAAGATAGATTACCTTGGAAGATTACTGGGAATCTTTAAAAAAATATGTTTGGTTAGTTGGTGGGTATGTTATATTAATATGTTTGGTTATGGGAATAAATTGGTGGGTATGTTATTTAAATTACTAAATTGACCCTCTTTTGAATATTAATATAATATTATTTTTATTATTAATTTTTGAATAGTTTTTTAACCCCCAATATTTCAAATTTAGCTAAAACACCCCCGCTTATAAAAAAACTTTAATTCATGACGAAATCACCCCCACCTCCTGCCGCCGCCTGTCGCCACCGCGAACAACCGCCGGAAAATCGCCGGAGCCCCTAAAAACACTGGAAATTCTGTGGGAGGCTTCGGGAGGCTTCGATATGGCCGTTTTTGGCCATATTGATGGCCGAAAAAGGCCATATCGGGCCAGATCTGGCCGGAAATGGCCAGATCTATTCTGGCCATTTTTGGCCAGATCGAGGGATCTGGCCGGAAATGGCCAAAATAGATCTGGCCATTTCCGGCCAGATCTGGCCCAATATGGCTGTTTTCGGCCATCAATATGGCCAAAAACGGCCATATCGAAGCCTCCCGGAGCCTCCCACAGAATTTCCAGTGTTTTTAGGGACTCCGGCAATTTTCCGGCGGTGGTCCGTGGTGGTTGACCCGCTGTCGGCGGTGGTGGCTGGGTGGCTGTGGTGGTGGTGGCTTGGTGGCAGTGGTGGTCTGTAAATTATTTTAAATATAAGGGCATTATTGTCCAAAATTTTAATTAAACAAGGGTAAAATTGAAATAGGATATTAATGTAAATTTGTTTTAAAGTAGGGGTATTATTGTCCAAAATTTTTATTAATAAGGGACATTATTGTCCAAAATTTTAATTAAACAAGGGTAAAATTGAAATAGGATATTAATGTAAATTTGTTTTAAAGTAGGGGTATTATTGTCCAAAATTTTTATTAATAAGGGATAAAATTGTAACAAAAAAAGATAACCCTGGTAATCTCAGAAAACCTAAGAAAATGGAGGTAATCAGATTACCTCTTATATTACCAATAATAACCACTATTGGTATCTGAAGATTACTGGTATCTTATATTACTTGACAACCAAACGTGGTAATCAAGTAATATAAGAGTGACATTACCCTTCCCGAACCAAACTGACCCTTATGGATTTGACATTCGTTTACTTGCATTGGTGTGTGCTTTGGAAAAATTAGTATATTTATACCTAGGGAGAATCAAAATAAAGATACAAATTCGTGAATACAATTAAAATTGGACATAAATTTCTGAAATAATTAGACGCTTAAACAATATAAAAAGTTGAGATTATGCAGGGATCTAAATATCTTATGCATTAGAAACAAAGTACTATGGTATACTTTACATAAATTTTAGTACTAGTGTTAATCCTATTATTATCCACTTTGAAATGTTTATTATATTGTGTTTTCGAAAAGAATTAAGTTAGGACAAAAAGCTGAGATTGTTTTAGATTTTTTATTCATCATGTGATTATTTTAGCATTTTTTAACATCTTTGAGCCAAATATTAACAATATGCAGCAAAAAAGGACGAATAATTTGTTAATCTTATGCGGGATTATATTATTAAAATCATCAACTAATTTCTTAATCTTGAATGAACAAGTTTCTATGAGATTGTTGAAGAGGACTTTTATCCTAACCCTCCTGTATTAATTTAGTTATTAGTACTTTCAATTGAAGAATGGCCTAACAATAAAGATTGCGATACTTATTTTAACCCCCCGATGTTTTCAAAATATACAAACCCCTAAAGGATTCTGTTAGCAAAAGGTGGAGAAGAGAGGTTTGAGAGAATTTTGTGAAATCTGAGGAGAGGTTAGGGATGCTATTTTAAACTTCTAGAGTGCTCTTTTCAAAAACTTAAAAAAAAAAAAAAAAAAAAAAAAAAAAAAAAAATTTACTCTAGTGCAAGAGTCGACTAGATTGTAGCACTAGAGTTGACTGGAAGAGAGTCAAGCGTTAGAGTGACTTTCTCTATCTGTTAGAGTAAATTTACTAAGCCAATAAAAAAGAGTTCAGATTTCAATTTAACCCCTAGCAAAAGGGTTTTTAAGTAGTTATTATATAGTTTTGAGACTTTGTTAAGTATCATATTATTTTGCTTAATCTCTGGAAATTTAATACCAAGTTTTGGAGTACCAATGGGGTATCAAGTTACGTGTTTCTCTTCCATTCTTCGTGGATGTGGCTTTTTGTGAACCACATTAAATTATTTTATCATTTTTGTGAGTAGTGATTTATTACCCATAAATACAAATAATATATTTTGAAACTTATATCATTTTTTTTTTTAGTTTTTATAGTTTCGTAAAACAGTTCCCTCATAGATAATATCATATACAATTATTGAGCTATTATCTATAAACTTAATATTTTTTAATTGAGCAGCACTACATTCACAACTTTTTCATACAACTCTGATATGACAACTTGCGATTGGTCAGCTCGCAACATGTCTTGTATGCCCAAATGTAAATTGATCAATTGCGAACTGCCACCTCAAGATTGTATAAAAAAATTGTATGAAAAAGTTGTAAGTATAATTTTTTTTTTTTTAATTTACTGTGTCTCATGCTACATATGGAGGGAAGAATTAGAGCAAGGATAAGAAATGACATAAAAAGAGGAAGTCGTTTTATCAACAAGGACTCAAAGTTTAACCAATAGTTGAGTTGGAATAGTAATGAAACATTGTCTTGGAAAATGACAACTGGTCAACTAGTGAATAAAGCTAACATAAATTGACAAGTCGACAGTTGGAGCAAATTTGAGCTTGATATCTGTTATGCCTGAAAAAAAAGGGCTGATGCAGAGCCTGATTAGCGTAAATGGTCAGAGTCTAGGCAGATCCTACAACCGTTCAGACACAGACACGTCGCATTCTGGCGTAAGCAGCATGCTCCTACCAGTGTAATGGGTGTGTGCCATACTTACGAAAGGTTGGAGGCCGTCCACATGTCCAACCCCTGTACTAAACGAGGAAATCACTCGAGTGGGTGAGCAACGGGACGCAAAGAAGGATTTGCACGGTATCTGCCCCCTTTTTACGGATTCTGTAATCATTACTCCAATTCATCCCACTATAAATAGAGAGCTCCTCTCCCGTTTGTGGAATTAGCTCATTTTTACTCTGTAATAGCTAAATTCTCTCTGTAATTGCTTATTATCTCTTCTGTAATCACTTGCAAGTCAGCTCGCTGAACGCGACCTGACCCTCCACACTAATACAATATCAGTGGACGTAGAAGTCGCTTGCTTAAGCATCCGAACCACTTTAAAACATTGTTGCTTCACCTATTACACATTTCACTACCCCCATTCGCGTGTGTCTTCTGGACCAGCTCAGCATTTCACACGTGCGTTTAGTTGGTGTCAAAATCATGCATCAACAGTATGACGCTAGAAGGAGTGCCTGATTTAGTATTCGTCCTTCATCAGGAGAATCTCTGACTAATCGGTCCTACTACAGCAAATGGCTCGCCAATTCGAATCTGAGCGAACCAATCATGGTGATGAGGAGATCCCCCAAGTACAAGAGGACATTTTTCCCAAGGTGCCCTCAGTTCCACAAAATGTCGTGGGGGATATTCCTTCAAGCTCACAGCTCGACCTTGTCGTCATGAGCTACCCGGAGAGGTTCAACAATACTGTCCAAACGATCAATCAAAGGTTAGACCGTTTAGACTAGGGCATGCCACCCGAATCAAATGGGGCAGTGCAACCGCCAAAAACGTCTGCAGGTCACGTGAAAGCACGAAAAAAGGCGATGGCCCATGTCGCGTGCACTGCAGTGAGTCAAAGGAAGGGTAAATAAGTGGCGAATAGCGAGCCTAAGGGCCGGCAAACACCGACCACGTCCCAGGTAAAATACCCATGGCATTAAGGCTCGGTGACTGGTCGCATCCCGAGCTGCCCATGCCACATCGCATAAGCACTCCTATAAAATTGTTGAGCGGGGTAATTCTTATCACCGCCAGAATAACGATCCCGATCGTCATCCTGCAGGAGGTTCCCACACTCCGCGGGGTGGTTCGTACCACCATGGAGGTCGTGAAAATTCCCCGCACCATTCATCACCATCACACGGCTCTAGCCAGCGTGTGTCAAGATTGGCTAGAACTACCGGCAAAGGCGAGGAGGAATCTGACCTACGGTCATTCCTTAACCGCAATCGTGAGGGTCGAACTCACATGGGGGAAACAGTCCCCAGATAGCTCCGCTGCCTCAGATTGGAGAGCTGCAGCGAGCTCTAGATCAGCTAAAAGCTCAGCAAAATGAGCAAGGGCAGGTCGCAGTAGCGCCTCCCTTTTCTCTGGCGGTATTAGCCGCCCCTCTTCCATCAAGATTTAGAATGCCAGATATGCAGGCGTTCGATAGAAATTCTGATCCGCAGGATCACTTGTATGAATTCAACGACCTGATGGAGCTTCACCAGGTTTCAGACTTGGTGAAGTGTCATTGTTTAGTAGTAACTCTAACCTCTCATGCCAAACGGTGGTTCAGGTCACTCCCAGCAGGATCGATCAGCTCGTGGCCTCAGATGAGCACGACGTTCCTGAGACACTTCCAAGCAAACAGGAAATTCTCAATGCCTTTGAGCTACCTCAGCAACATAAGGCAAGAGAGGGATGAATCCCTCCAGTCTTACATCGACCGATTCCACAAAGAGCTTCATAAGGTAGCTCACACTCCCGAAGAGTCTGTTCGAACTCTCATCATCGCGGGAGTTCACTCACAGACGGATCTGTGGAAAGAACTACAGGCTGAGGATAATGTTTCCCTCACCCGCTTCTACAACCTTGCGGAGAAATACCTCCGTATTGAAAACTTCATGGCGGCGTTCCACTGCCACGACCTCGGCACTTCAAGTAGTGCACCTGATCGGGAGGAAAATAGGAGGGTTGATCGCAGATGGGCTAATGATGATCAACGAAAATGAAAGAAACCCCGGTTTGAGCCCAAGAAGTCTTATGCTCTGGTTCCTCATCGCGATCGTGACAGGAGTCAATATACCCTTTTAAATGCATCTGTCTCGACCATTCTTGACAAGTCAGAAGAGGCCAGTCTGCTCAAAAAGCCCGAGCCCATGAAAGGTTCCTCTTTATCCAGAAACAACAAAAAATATTGTCGTTATCATTGGGACAATGGGCATCACACCGATGAGTGCCGAGCTCTCAAGCAGGCAATCGAAAACCTTATCGAGCAGGGGCATTTCAAAGAGTACGTTGATGACTCTGCTCTCGCAAGGGAGAAAAATCAAGAGGAACCAGGAAAAAAGTGTCGTGATCGCAAGGGTATCTGTAGTATTGGAGTAATCTTCGGAGGGCCACATCTCGCGGGAAATTCGCGAGGTGCCTAGGAAAGATATGCTCGTGCAGCCCATCATGACCCCATCAGTGTGATGAACATGACACGGCGACCACCAAAGGTTCGCAAGGAGGAAGAAATCACCTTCTCTGAAAAGGATGCAGTCCGATTGCATCATCCCCACGATGACGCTTTTATGATCACACCCCAAATAGGGCGCTTCGACGTCCACAGAATGTTGGTGGAGAACGGAAGTTCTATGAACATCCTGTTCTAGACAGCTTTTGAGAGAATAAATTTGGACGAGGCCAACCTGAAGCCCACCTCGATCCCCCTATATTGTTTTACAAAGGACCACTTGATCCCCAAAGGAACGATCTTGCTTCCAGTCATGCTGGGTGACTCTGACGAGGTGACCATATTAACTGAGTTCTTAGTAGTGGATTGCCCATTCGCTTTTAATGGTATCCTGGGGTGACCTCTACTGAGAAACTTCAAGGCGATCACTTCGATATACCATCTCAAGATGAAGTTCCCCACCCTGCGGGGATAAGGGAAGTAAGCAGGTCTCAGGGCGTATCTCGCGACTGTTATGTAAGGGCAGTGCAGATGGCGTGCAAAGGGAAAGGTATCTCGCGCGGCATTCCCAGACAGGCAATGGCTATCAGCCAGATCGAACGACAGCCTGGCCTAGCTGAGGATAATATGGATCCTCGCATTCACGAATGCCCTTCCAGTGGGCCAATTGAGGATCTATCTGAGGTGTCAGTTGACCAGAGCGAGCCAAGCAGAGTGTTGAGGATTGGGATCAATCTCAACCCCCAGCTCACCACCGAACTGATCGGCTTCCTCAAAGAGAATATTGAAGTGTTCGGATGGTCGCATGCAGATATGGTTAGGATCAGCCCGAATGTTATTTGCCATGCCTTGAACGTCGACAGTGAAGCCAAACTGGTTCGCTAGAAGAGAAGAGCGATGGATCTGAAGCGAAATGCTGCCTTGAAGCTTGAGGTAGATAATCTCCTCTAGAATGGATCCATCCAAGAAGCGCTCTATCCAAGCTGGGTTGCCAACCTGGTTATAGTAAAGAAGCCTAACGGCAAGTGGCAGACCTGTGTTGACTTCACCGACCTCAACAAAGCATGCCCGAAAGATAGTTTTCCCCTACCTAGGATCGACCAGCTCGTGGATGCTACCTCCGAGCCCGAGCTACTGAGTTTTATGGACACGTACTCAAGATACAACCAAATTTCGATGTATACACCGAATGAAGAGCATACCTCATTTGTTACAGATCGGAGGCTGCATTGTTGCAAGGTTATGCCCTTCAGCCTAAAAAACGCTAGCGCAACTTACCAGCGGCTGGTTAACCGAATGTCAAGTCGATGGAGGTCTATGTAGATGACATGCTGGTCAAGTCGCATGTTGCTTTATATCACATAGTGCATCTCGCTGAGATGTTCGACATCCTCCGAAAATACAAAATGAAGTTAAACCCTCTCAAGTGCTCATTCGAAGTGTCCTTGGAGAAATTCCTGGGATACATGGTTAACCAAAGGGAAATAGAGATCAACCCCGAGAAAATCCAGGCTCTCCTCGATATGAAAAGCCCGACCACCAAGAAGCAAGTTATGAGCCTCAATGGGCAAATTGCGGCACTAAGTCGCTTCATATCGAGAGCAACATACCGTTGCTTGCCATTCTTCAATGCACTAAGGGCCAACAAGAAGTTTGAGTGGACTCCCGAATGCAAACAGGCATTCCAGAGCATTAAAGAGCACCTCGGAAAGCCACATCTTCTGTTCAAACCTCTCCCGCAAGAGATCATTTTCCTGTATCTGTCTGTCTTTCAGTTCGCAGTCAGTGCAACTTTAATTCAGGAAAAGAACAGGGTCCAATGGCTAGTGTATTACGTGAGCAAGCGTCTGTTGGATGCCGAAATACAGTATCTAGAAATGGAGCAATTAGCTTATGCCCTGCTGATCGCTTCCCGAAAGTTGCGACCTTACTTCCACGCCCATACGATCCATGTAATGACCAATTATCCGCTCAGGTAGGTCCTCCAGAAACCAGAGGCATCAGGTAAATTGCTTAAATGGGTCATAGAATTAAGTCAGTTCGATCTGAAGTATAGACCGAAAGCAACCATCAAAGGGCAAGCCGTTGTCGACTTCATATCAGAATTCTCATATCATCCGACGAATAAGTCAAAGCAATAGCCCAGAGAAGCCATTCAGGAAACTGCCCAAAATCTATCAACCTAGAGCCTTTACGTTGATGGATCATTGAATAGAAAGAAGGTCGAGGCAAGTCTTCTTCTTTTGAGTCCCGAAGGAGGTCATATTCATGGCATCCTCCAGTTTGGGTTCAAAGCGATCAATAATGAGGCTGAATATGAAGCCCTGCTCGCTGGATTGCGGTTGGCTAGAGAAATGGGCTCGACCGCGATCAGCATGCACAACGACTCCATGCTGGTTGTCAACCAGATTTTGGAGGAGTACCAGGCCAAGGAAGAAAATATGATCAGCTATTTGAAGAAAGCTAAGGCCGCACTCGAGCCGTTCAAGCACTTCATGATCACACAGGTTCCTAGGGATAGCAATTCTATGGTAGATGCCTTGGCAAAGATAGCCTCGTCGCTAGACTCAGACGCGTCGAAAAGTATTCCTGTTTGGTTCATAGAGGCCCCCAATGTTAGCTAACCGAACAGGCTATGAATACTACAGAATCAGTTTCTTGGATGACCCCCATCATTCAGTATCTTTGAGATGGGACCTTGCCCAATGACAAGGTCGAGGCAAGGACCCTGCGAACAAGATTTGCTCGTTACACGCTCATCAGAGACTAGCTGTATAGGTGAGGGTTTAGTGCCCCTCTCCTCCGATGTGTAACCAGCGAAGAGGTAGACTACATCATGAGGGAGATACATGAAGTGATCTGCGGTAATCACATAGCCGCACGATCTCTTGCCAACAAAGTTGTTCGTCAAGGGTATTATTGGCCTAAGGTCCAAGAAGATACCTACAACTTTGTCAAAAAGTGTGACAAGTGCCAGCGGTTCGCAAACATACCGCGAGCTCCTTCCCACCAGCTGATAACCATGACCAGCCCCTGGCCATTCTCCATGTGGGGAATCGATCTCATTGGTCCCATGCCAGTTGGTAAAGGGGGAGTCAAATATGTGGTGGTCGCGTTAGACTACTTCACTAAGTGGGTTGAAGCAGAGCCATTGTAGTAACTGCTTCATACTAGGATACTCATAGAAATACATCAAGTAAAATACATTTATATTAGCAAAAGTAAATGAGCCCAAAATTTTCTTTTAATACATATAATCATATTCTTTATACAAAGTAAGGTATCATTTGTAAAAGTTATCAAAAACAGTGGACAGTGTAGCTATTGCCCCTCGCTTGCCGATGCTCATTCGACCACGTCCTCACTGAGATCTTGCAAACACAAAGAGAAACAACGGGGTGAGCACAAAATAATGCTCAGTAAGTAAATCCTCTACTTGTCTATCCCCGTAACTCTTTCTCGTAATTCTTTCCTTACACTCTTCTCATCTCATTTATTTTCTCTTTCTATTTCTCTTTCACAAAGCTCTTTTCTATTAACTTTCTGTTGTATGTCACGGCCTCATCTTACCGGAGGCACGGCTGAGTGGAGATCACAAAGCATCCACCCACTCTTCGTGACTTTTACTCATTCTCTTCCTCTATTCTTTCTCATATTTTCTCATTCTTTGTCACTTGAATGTCACGGCCTCATCTTACCGGAGGCACGACCGGGTGGAGTTCACAAAGCACCAACCCACTCTTCGTGACTTGTGGAGTTCACAAAGCACCAACCCATTCGTAGATTTTTTCATTCTCTTTACTTTTAGAGTAGCCCATTCACAAAGTTCTCAACTCTTTCTCAAACTACTTCTCAATGCACAATTAATGCATAAGGATGGTTCGTGCTTAAAGTTTCTTACTTAGTGCACTTATGAAATGCACAAATGCAATATTGCATCAAAATAATCATTCTGCACAGGTCACACTCAAGAAGGCATAACTTGAGTTATACACATTGGATTGCTACAATTTTGGTCTCGTTTTAAAGCTTAGAGAAAGGGCTATACCTTTTATGTTTTTGTCTCAACCTAGTTCAATCTGTAAGATGCCCAAAAATCACACAGAAAGTCACGGCTGTGACAGGGCAGTTTTTCACTTAGGCATTTCATCAAACAACTAATGTGCATACACAAACTCTACTTTATATATAACTCTACTCCTCTCTTCCACCATCCAAAATGAGGGGAAACTCCCTCACATAGGTATAATTCCTGTCATAAAAGAATACTGCCAAAGAAATTACTCAATCTGCTCCAACTTCATCTCAAACTACATCCTCTCATCACATCTCAAAAACACTTCTCATAATTTAAGCATATCCAAGAACTATGACTAAGCACACATCTCATCTCAATTTCTAAGTATGTATAACATATATATACATAATTAAAATAAATCTCTACTCATTTACTTTTCTTGAATCTCAACTTGGTTGGATTTACTTACCTTCTAATGGAGAGATTTCACTAACACTTTTCCTTTCCTTTGATAGCTTGTCTCTTCTCTACACCTTTAAACAATAAAACCCTAAGACTTCAAAATATATATATAAGCAAAACTTCACATCTAGAGCAAAAATCCTTACCTTAGGGTGCTTTAGATTAAGTTTCTATCCCAAACTACTCAAAAAGCTCTCTAAAATTCTTGAAATATCTTAAAATGTCGAAAAAAAGAGTTGAGAGGAAGTGGTGAGAAGAAGTTGGTGGTGGAGAAGAAGAATGAAGGGTTTTCTAGACCCAAACCCTTATTAACTCACAATTAACACATGTCTTCCCATTTTTCCCTTGCTCTTTCTTATAAATTTCATATATGTCCCTTAGTCAATTACAATAATGCCCTCATTTTTAATGCATTCTCTATGAAATTCTATCTCTTTTCACTCCCCATAATTTCAACTAATTTTGAGTGAAAAGACCATTTTACTCCTAATGAACGTTTAAGGGATTTTCTTCATATTTTTCTCAAAATAACTTTAACAAAAATTCAACTATGGGCCAACCAACCAATATTAACAATATATCAACCCAAATAAAAGCAAAACAATAAACATTCAAGCAATACACTATAACTTAGCTACGTACCTCAAGTGGGGCGTTACAGCCATTAGCCACAATCACCACCAAAAAGCTCAAGGACTTCGTCTTCAAGAACATTGTGTGCTACTACGGGATTCCTCATACCCTCATCTCAGATAATGGCACACAGTTCGACAATGAGAAGTTCAAGCAGTTTTGCGACGAGCTGGGTATCCATAAAAAATTTGCCTCTGTCGCAGGACCGCAAGCGAATGGTCAAGTTGAAGTTGTCAACAAAACCATCAAGCACACTCTGAAGGCCAAACTTGGTGCAGCCAAAGGGAATTGGGCCGACGACCTCCCCGAAGTTTTATGGGCATACAGGACAACTTCGAGAACCTCTACCTCAGAAACCTCCTTTTCGCTGACATATGGCTGCGAAGCGATGATCCCTATGGAGGTAAGGACCGATTCACTTCGGAGGGACCTGTTCAACAAAGCCGACAATGAAGTGCTCATGCATGCAAGTCTGGACCTAGTTAAAGAACATCATAGCAAGGCTAAGCTAAGAATGCTTATCAGCAATGCGCGAAAAATTTCTTCGACTCTAAGGTCAGAAGAAGAGACTTCCAGGTCGGCGACCATGTCTTGAAGGAAGTTCTTCTCGGTACTAGAAAACCAAGTGTGGGAGTTTTAGGACCAAACTGGGAAGGCCCATACCGCATCGCCAAAGTGATAAGACCGAGGACTTACCATCTCAAAAGGATGAATGGTTCCATAGTGCTGCGAGCTTGGAATGCTAAACATCTGCGACCATATTATCAGTAATTCAGAACTCAATTTTTCCTTGTAAAGATTTTACCTTTATTAAGTCTTTGTAAATAGCAAGTGTACAATTCTGTAATTCTGTTCATTTGTAATTATTACATTTCCATGTGTATAATTCTGTTCGCATAAACTTGTTCCATTGTAATTGTAAAACAGTTAGAGTGCGACCTCATGTGTAACAGCACGAACATTGTAAATATTCATAACAGATTAAGAAAGCCTTGTCTTTATTCATAAAAGGAATACAAAAAGCATGGGAAAGGCAATACAAAAGTAAAAGCAATCAATGGCCTTTATCGCCAAGCTAATCGCCAATCACCTGGCCAACTACGAGCTCCTCGAGGATAGACCCCGAATGCTCCCCCTGGTCTGGTCCTCGGGCAACCTCCGCTGTATCCTCATCATCGAGTCATGCCATGGATCTAAGGATTCCCTAGTATTCCTCCGGGAGGTCGAACATATCCAGTTTGGGATTCTTCGGCCGTAGGGCATAGATGGACTAAATTGCCCATTCAGCGGCCTTTAACTCGATCTCCGCCCCTTGATGTTGCATCTCTTTAGTCAGCGAAGCACTCTTCCCTGACTAGCTTGCAGCTCGGCCTCAAGCACCCGCTTTTTCTTTTCAGTGGCCTTCCAGAGCTCGTCCCTCTCCCACTCTGCTCGCAAGGCTCGCTCAAAGGTCGTTTTCAGCTCTTGGTCTTTCTCGCGAGCCTCCTTGGTGAGTTTGGCCACTGTCTTCTGAAGCTCTTTCATCTCCTCTCCTCTCCATGCTTCTCTAGCTCAGCTTTCTGGAAGTCCACCGTGCAAAGAGCAGTGTTCCTCTCATTCAAGTACTGGTTCGCCAAAGCAGTGGATAAGTCTTTCTCTGCTTCAGTGGCTTCCAAGTCCCGTTTGAGCCTAGTGTCCTCTTTTGTCAGCGCGACCATCCCCTCGGTGGCTCCCAGTTGGACCTTTTGTAAGGACAGTTGCATGGAGAGCAAGGCCTACGAACAAAAGAAATAACAAGTCAGTTTCTTTGCTACTGAAAAGAAGCAAAGTCCTCGCCGAGGAAAGCTCATCCTACCTTGCTCAGGTACTGAATGGATGTGGACATCAAGTCCACATAACCGGAAGCCACAAACTCCTCAAAAGCCTTCGCGAGCCCGCACTCCAACAAGGTAAAAACCACCGGCTGCAAATGGTCTAGAAGTTGTCCCATTAAGTCAAGCACAGGTGTGTCCGTGCCCGCGCCTCCAGCATGAGTCGTGCCGCCCATCGATTCCTTGCCTGTCTCCTCCCAGGGTTCGTGTAACAACTTCTTTCTACTATCATAGTCATAAAATATATTAATAAAAAGACAAGTATATTTATCAAAATGGTTGGGCCCAAAAATTTTCTTTACTTAATAAATACATTCTTTACATAATACAGCATCATTTGTACAAAAAGACTCTCAAAAATAGTGGACAGTGCAGCCAAGTCTCCCCGCTTGTTGACGTCTATCCGACCACGTCCTCACCTATGTCCTGTAAAACATAGAAAACAATGGGGTGAGCACAAAGATGCTCAGTAAGAAATCCTCTACTCCGCTATCCCCGTGTATCACCTTTCAATTCTTTCCTTACTCTTGCCACTTTCTCATATTCAATCTCTCTTGTTCTTTCTCTACTTCTAGCTCTCACTATTCTATTTTTTCTTTCTATTCTCATCACCCATGGAGAATATCATAACCATGGATGAATGAGACACTAAAGCATAACAATGCATTTTCTTTCTTTTCTTTTCTTTTTATTTTTCTCTTATTCTTTCTTATTCTTTACCGATCGGTTTTTGGTTGATGCATGGATTCGGAACCCTTAGCCATGTGAGTGTACTCTCTCTCACGCATATAGCCCTCATCCGCTTGTATTCTCATGGCTATACGAATTCTTTTTCTCATTATCATTCTACTCTCTCATGGCAGAGACCGCTCTCTCATGGCGGTTACACGCAGATAATTTCTACACTCACGGGCTCCCCATCGCACAACCTATTCTCTTTTCTCTTCTGTAGCACTTATTATTCATTTTATTCTCTAGTTCTAATTCTTTCTTTCTCTTTATTCTAAGAGAATTAATTCTTTTCTTTATCTCTATTCTTAGAGTGTTTCTTTCTCATTTCTCATATTTCTTTCTTTAATGATTACACATATAAACATATGCATATGGATGGCTCATGCCTAGAATCTTTCTTATATGCATTCATGAAATGCAAATATGCTATGTTGCATAAAGTAAGGTTCTCTACTTCTACTCATGCTTCTCTTAGGTCTTTCATCAAACAATATGTGTGCATCATAAACTCTATTCTAACTTTAATTATACTTCTTTCTTAACCATCCAAAATTGGAGTTCAACTCCTTTAAATCATCACACATCCTGCAAAGAAAGCACACTTCAAATATTCTTATCAAATTCTTCTACTTCTATCCATACTTCTACCAATTTTTATCAACACAATCCACCCTTCTCATGGTGGAAATTTCTTCATAAATCAACATTAAACTTATTCATAAATCCATCAACTCATTTCAAACATAAAAATCCAAGCATTAATCATACATAAATCTCTACACATCATTCAATCATGCAAATCACAAATTAGGTGGATTTACTTACCTTAGGCTCAAGTAGAATCCACTTAAGCTCTCTACTCTTGATGGCTTGATACTTTCTCTTAAACCTTAAACACAAACTCAATAAGGATCCTACTCTTTCACCAATAAAATTCACATCTAGAGTAAGGATTCTCACCTTTAAGTGCTTAGGATCAACTTGTATCAATTTCTAGTCAAAAGCTCTTTAAAAATCCTTGGAAAATTGAATGAAAGTTTGAGAGAATTGAAGGATGAAAGAGGCGGTGGAAAGGGAGAAATGAAAAGGTTTCTAATGCTAAACCCTTAATATCTCATATTTTCTCTACTTTTCCCATTATACCCTTACTCCTTCTTAGAATTTCACCTATGCCGTTTAATTCTTTGCAAAAACATCCCCATTCAAACTATTCTCCATGCAATTTCCTTGCATTTTACTCCCCACTTTTCCTGCTAATTAGGGATAGAATGGTCATTGAGCCCTAAAAGGAAGAATTCTCTAAAAACTCAAGGGAAATTTCAGTCGAGTCTTCGCCGTAGCGAAGCTATTTCTTCGCCCCGACAAAAACTTACAGCAGCTACACAGGGGTTGTAGCACTTCATCGCCGTGACGAAGCTTCTTCTTCACCCCGACGAAGACTATAACATCAAGATTTCGCCAAGTCTTACAATTTTCAAGGCAACCACTCAACCAAACCAATACACCCTTTCAACCAAGGGCCAACCAAACAATATTAACAACATACAGACTTAAATGAGGATAAATCAATAAACATTCAAGCCATTCATCAAATCTTAACTACATACCTCAAGTGGGGCGTTACAGTTCGCGACCTCGCTCTGCCTTGTTTGCGGTACCACCAGGGCAATGGAGATGTCGGTCATACCCCTGGCAGGCCTTCCCAAGTAGAATGCTTGGTAGGCCTGTGACCTCTTAGGCTGAACACCCAGGTCCTCCGGTTCGGACTCTGATTCTTCAGTCTGAATTTGCCACCTCTTCTTGGGTCGTTGGGTCATCATCTTCTGCCTCGAACAAACATCTAGGGGCTAGGGTGCGCCTATAGGTCAAATTGGAGCACCAACCGATGCCCTTCCGACGGGGGGACTGGTGGGAGCACCTCCAGTTGGTCCAGTGGCCCCCACTCTAGGGAAGGCGAACTGCTTCACTCGTGGCAACCTGGACACCTTTGGAGGCATGGTCACTGCATGTGAACATTGTTAGCAAAACAGTTCGTTGCACGCACAATCAAAAAATAAACCAAGGTTACGAAGCTTACTCGGTGGGGGCTCTAGGGTCGCTTCCAAGTTGAAGAAGTCGTATTTTCGCAAGTTTGCGGTTGTCACAAGCAACCTAGCGTCACAACTTTCTTTGGGCAAAAAGTCGAAGGCAGTAATCCTGTCTGAATCTGCGAGGAGCTCTAAACCGGTCGTTTTATTAATTGCAAAGAAAATAAGAGCTCATTAGCGAAGACCAAAAGAGTTCGCAAAGCAATAAAAAAGGAAAACCTACTCAGATCCTGGAAATAGCAAAGGTCATCGTAACGAAAGAAAAAAGAACTTCATCTCATACGCCCCTGCATTGCTCAGGTAGCTATGTATTCCTGCTCCAATGGTAGTTCACCTGGAAAGGTAGTAGGAATCTTTGTTCTTACTCTTTTTCAGGATATATGAGCAACCGAGCTCTAACGCGGTTAGCTCGGCCAGTCCGTTTTCATGGCACGCGATGTATATGGCCACAGTTATCATGTAAGCATTCGGTGTGAGCTGTAAGGGTACGATCCTGAAATGATCAAGGACCGACCTGACAAAGGGGTGGAAAGGGATCAACCCCTCACCTTTGAAAATGTCCTCAGAGATCGCGGCCAGCTTTCGTGGCGAATTTCGAGCTGTGCGTGTCCTGTCTCGGAAGACCTCCACACTGATAGCGTATTAGGCTATCACCCTTTGAAGCTCTTCGTCAGTAAGCACTGACAGGATCTCTTGAGGGGGAGTATTGGTCTATCACCTTTTGAAGCTCATCGTCAGAAAGCACCGACAGGATCTCTTAAGGGGGACCCACTGGAGCATCCTGCACAGATGAACTGGTCCTTCCCTCGACTTTGGTTATTGAGGGGTCCATCCTACTGCTGTCTGCAAAAGTGACAAGCAGGGAATCATTCAATCCTCGTACACTATTTCATACGATGACATGGAAGGAAACAATAAATATTTCCTCCCTTAAACCATAGAAAAACCCTAACAGAATACTTTTAGAGCCACCATTAATGGCTCAATCCCAAAGAGAGTATTTCATCTCCGGTCAACTACTGACAAACTATCGTTGCATGACAACTACCGAAAACAACAATAAAAGTAGCAGATGGGGCAATCCTTACCTCCTGAAATGAGAAGATTAATCCTTCTGCTTCGAATATCAAGTGCGCACCGGTTTGAAAGGCAAAGAATCAGAGCTCACAAAATCTCTTGCTCTCTCTGAGAAGATGAATATTGTGACATTGCCTGAAGTGAACCTGGGTTTTATAGTGAAGGAAAAGGCACTTTGGTTTCCTAGAGTCAAATGATGTTTGGATGGAAAACGCATCTGACCGTTGATCACGACCATGTGTCTCGAATCAACAAAGAAGAGTGACCATCATGCCTCAAGAAACCAAATCGTCGTTCTTTTCCATTGAAAAACTCAAGCGACGGCATGTTCTCCCTCCTCCACATTAAATGCACCCACGTTCGCATTTAATGCTCTGATAGAGAATGTTATTTCAACATGGTTGGCACTTATTGCGCATAAGGCACGTCTGTCAAAACAAAAGGTATTTCATTAAATGCACCTACAGCAAAAGCGCAACGAAAAACATCTGAAGAGGTCATTATGAAAAACAATCCTCGTCTTGTAAGTTGCGAAGCGACATAACTCTTCAATCTCATCTCGTCAGTCGCGAAGCGACCAAACCCCCTCAACCTCAACGGACATCAGTTGCGAAGCAACGTGATCCTTTGTTCTTAACAAAACTTGCTAAGTGTAATCAGGTCGCGGAATTCAGTCCAGGTCGGCATCATCGTTATGGCATTAAATACGATCTAAAGTCAGGTCACTGACCTTATAGCGAAGATCTTTTTAGGTCGCCTGTGTTGAAATATGTTCTCGACCTCTTTGCAAGCAAGTCGAGTAAACCATTATCTCTTCTAACGCATCAAATCAAGGCATAATTATATAGTTTCCAAGGTTTGATCCTCAAACCTTAAAAACTAGGGGACTTCTATTATGCATGAAAAAGTACGGCTGACGTAGAGCCCGGTCAACGTAAATGGTCAAAGTCTAGGCAGATCCTACAGCCGTTCAGACGCAGCCACGTCGCATACTGGCGTGAGCAGCATGCTCCTGTCAATGTAGTGGGTGCGCGCCAAACTAACGAAAGGCTGGAGGCCGTCCACATGTCCAACCCCTGTACTAAACGAGGAAATCACTCGAGTGGGTGAGCAACGGGACGCAAATAAGGATTTGCACAGTATCTACCCCCTTTTTACATATTCTGTAATCATTAATCCAATTCATCCAACTATAAATATATAGAGAGCTCCTCTCCCGTTTGTGGGATTAGCTCATTTTTACTCTGTAATAGCTAAATTCTCTCTGTAATAGCTTATTCTCTCTTTTGTAATCACTTGCAAGTCAGCTCGCTAAACGCGACCTGACCCTCCACATTAATACAATATCAGTGGACGTAGGAGTTGCTTGCTTAAGCATCCGAACCACTTTAAAACATTGTTGCTTCACCTATTACACATTTCACTACCCCCATTCGCGTGTGTCTTCTGGGCCCAGCTCAGCATTTCACACGTGCGTTTAATTGGTGTCAAATTCACACATCAACAATATCCAATATGTGTTTGGTATAATGTCTTTAATGTATTTAAAATTTACTTACAAGAAGTATTATAACAATTTATTGAATTAGATAAGATAAAATTACACCTCTAGTTAATTCTAAAATCTAAAAAAGTAATGATATTAAAAGTATATCTCGATGCTCAGAGACTGACACTTAAATAGAGTAATAATAATTTTCAGTTAGGTGAATAAATTAAAAAAACAGAAAGATTTATTAATGGAAAAATACATGGATGTCCAAGTGAATGGGGGCTTCATTATATTATAAATAGAGTGGAGGCATTGTGTTGTGAGACACAAAAGTTTAGTTTATTTTGTGAAAAATGTGTTTTAATTGGTTTTTGGTGTTCTTAGTAATGATGTTGGTTTCGCTAGAAGGGTGGTGGAGTGAGGGTGAGAGATGTTGGGATGAATAGAGAATTGCTCTCCTGCAATTGAAACCTTTTTTCAATTATAATAATTATCTTTACAATTGTTATTCATCATGTGATTATTTTAGCCTTTTTTAACATCTTTGAGCCAAACATTAACAATATGCAACAAAAAATGATGAATAATTTGTTAATCTTATGCGTGATTATATTATTAATATCATCAACTAATTTCTTAATCTTGAATGAACAAGTTTCTATGAGATTGTTAAAGATGACTCTTATTCTAACCCTCATGTATTAATTTAGTTATTAGTACTTTCAATTGGAGAATGACCTAACAATAAAGATTGGGATACTTATTTTAACCCCCTGATGTTTTCAAAATATGCAAAGCCCTAAAGGATTCTATTAGCAAATGGTGGAGAGGAGAGGTTTGAGAGAATTTTGTGAAACATGAGGGGAGGTTAGGGATGCTATTTTAAACTTCTAGAGTGCTCTTTTCAAAAAATTAAAAAAAAAATTACTCTAGTGCAAGAGTCGACTAGACTGTAGCGCTAGAGTTGACTGGAAGAGAGTTGAGCGTTAGAGTGACTTTCACTATCTATTAGAGTAAATTTACTAAGCCAACATGGTATTATACATGAGACTACACCTCCTTATTCTCCACAGTCTAATGGAGTTGCTAAGAGGAAAAACAGAACTTTAAAAGAAATGGTGAATGCTATGTTGATTAGTTCTGGAGCACCTTTTAATTTGTGAGGGGAAGCGATGCTTTCAGCTTGTTACATACAAAACAAAATTCCTTTTAAGAAACAAGGCAAAACACCATATGAACTCTGGAAAGGTCATGTACCTAACCTAAAATATTTTAAAATGTGTGGATGTTTTGCTAAAGTCCTTATTCCTAAACCTAAAAGGAAAATGTTAGGACCCAGGACTGTTGATTGTATGTTTGTAGGTTATGCTCAGAACAATGCTACTTATAGATTCATGGTAATAAAGCAAGAGGTTGGTTTGTATGATGCAAACACAATCATTGAATCTAAAAACGTAGATTTTTTTGAGAATGTTTTTCCTAATAAAATCAATTGTGAAAAGGCTTTACCTCAAAATGAAACTTTTGAGAGTTCTCCTCAAAATGAAACTCTTTAGAATTCTTCTGAAAGTTTAGAGTTAGAAGTAAGGAGAAGTAAGAGAGTTAGAAAAGCCAAAAGTTTTGGTAATGATTACTATGTCTTTCTTACAGAGAATGATCCTTAGACTTATGAGGAAGCAATGACTTCTCAAAATGCATCCCTTTGGAAAGAGGTAGTAAATAATGAAATTGAGTCTATTATAAGTAATCATACATGGGAAATAGTTTATTTGCCTCTAGGAACTAAACCAATAGGGTGCAAATGGATATTTAAAAAGAAATTAAAGACTGATGGATCAATTGATAAATACAAGGCAAGATTGGTTGCCAAAGGTTATACACAAAAGAAAGATATAGATTATTTTGACACTTATACTCCTGTAACAAGAATAGCATCAATTAGAGTGTTAATTGCTTTAGCTGCAATTTACAAATTATGTATATATCAAATGGATGTAAAGACAACTTTTCTTAATGGAGACCTGGATGAAGAAATTTATATGAAACAATTAGAGGGTTGTGTTATCCCAGGTAATGAGCGTAAAGTGTGCAAACTGGTAAAGTCTCTTTATGGACTTAAACAAGCACCAAAACAATGGCATGAGAAGTTTGACCAAGTGTTAGTCTCAAATGGTTATACAATTAATAATTCAGATAAATGTGTATATTCTAAATCATTTGAAGACAACACTTATGTGATAATATGTCTCTATGTTGATGACATGTTAATATTTAGTGCTAATATGGATGTGATAATTAAGACTAAAGAGTTTCTTGCCTCAAATTTTGACATGAAAGATATAGGAGAGGCAAATGTTATTCTTGGGATTAAAATTTCTTAAGAAAATTTGGGTATTTAGACAGTAAACCCGTCTCAACTCCTTATGATGGAAATACTCAACTCAAGAAAAATACACAACATAGTGTGAGTCAAAATAGATATGCCCAAATCATTGGTAGTCTTATGTACATAATGAATAGTACGAGGCCTGATATTGCTTATGCTGTCACTAGATTGAGTAGGTATACTCATAATCCTGATAAGAGTCATTGGATAGCATTAGACAGAGTTACTAGATATTTGAAGGGCACTATTGATTATGGTCTAACATTTGGAAGTACACCACCTATATTAGAAGGATATTCCAATGCCAATTAGATATCAGATTCAGATGAAATAAAATCCACAAGTGGTTATATCTTTACACTTGGTGGAGGTGTTGTGTCATGGAAGTCTTCCAAACAAACTTTCATAGCTCGATCTACCATGGAGTCTGAGCTTATCGCCTTAGAAAAGGCATGTTCTAAGGCTGAGTGGTTAAGGAATTTCTTAGCAGATCTTCCGATTGAAACTCACCCTCCTATCAATCCATTGTGATTGTCAGGCCACAATAGCAAGAGTAAAGAGCAAAATTTATAATGGGAAAAGCAGACATATCCAGATAAGACATACCATTATAAAGCAACTGCTAGAATCTAGGGTAATGAGCCTAGATTTTGTGAAGTCAGAGTTAAATTTGGCCAATCCTCTGACTAAACCACTAAGTATGAGGTTAGTGGAATACACTTCGAGGGGGATGAGACTTATGCCTAAAGCATAAGGCAAGAGTGATGGTAACCTAACCTATGTGATTGGAGATCTCAGGAAGTAGGTTCATAAGGATAATAACAAGTCACTTGTTGTCTTGTTAAGTATTATCGAATTTTATCTATAGAAAGTCCTCCATATGGCAAGATAATACTGACTGCAATGAATAAGGTTGAGTAAAATTACTCTTAATGAAATCCATAGCCAACATAAATAGTGGTGTGAAAAACTGCAATTCACACCTTATGGAGGTTCACCTATGTGAGTGTGGAATTGGGTCGATTCCTATAAGAGCTTAGGCAGGCATCTATAGAGCCCTCATGAAATCTAGGTAGCACAGGGCCATAAAGTGCTAAACCGCAGAACAATACAATATTGAGAATTTAGTGTGAGGAACTAATCCTTTGAATTACATAAAGAAATTTTTGGTTCATAGAAACTTAGTTTCACCAAATTTCTGTAACTCACATTTAGTTACTCAATGATTAGTTCATAGTCTGAAAGACACCAACTCATAAACATTAAATTCTATAATCAGTGCTGATTGGTTATTTTGAAATATGTGGGGGATTGTGATAATAGCTGCCATTATGGTATTTCAAAATACCAGTGTTGATTGCTTTTTGGACTGTTATGCAATTAAAGCAATAACAATTTCAATTTTTAATTTAAAAATGGCTGTTATGCAATTAGTATAATGACAGTTTATTTAGTTTTAATATGTGAGTGGTAGTTTTATGGGTGGCTATTATGATTTCAGCTGTTATAATATTAATAAATTGGAGAAATTTGACTGTTACTATATTAATTATTGGGAGAGTAACATCCAAATATTTTGTGTATAAAAGGACCGATTCCTTTTCATTTGTTATATACTCCAATTACTTTTGCTCCTATTTTCATATTGTGTCAAAACACTTTTTGGTTCTCATTGTTGATATCATATCATCACTACTCGGTTACTTCTCTATTATTGTTCTAAATCTCTATTAGAGTATGCACTCTAAAAAGAGATTCGTCATTGTATCCTGGAGATCAATCCGCAGTTGAGTCTTTTTGCATCAGGAAGATTCTTCCAGTAGGGGCGGAATTCTAATCTTAAGGACAGTGCTTTTGCACACCTTGACGCTGCTATTTCGCTGCTGTATTCGTTGCTGTTTCACTGCTGTATTGTTGCTGTTTTGCTGCTGTCTCTGTGCTGTTTTCCTGCTTTTGCTGTTTTGCTGTTGTCTCTCTGCTGTTTTTCCTGCAGTTCTTTTGCTATTTTCCTGCTGTTCTTCTGCTGTTTTGTTACTGTTCTTTCACTGGTTTGCTGCTGCTGTTTTGCTGCCAATTTTATTATTAAATTTCAACAATTAGATCTTAGCTATAATTTCTTCACCGGTAACCTTCCAACCTGGATTGGCAGGCTTTTTCTTTTACGTTACCTCCTCTTGGCTAATAATAATTTGGAAAGTGAACTGCCTCTGCAATTGTGCGAGTTAGACCAATTACGTCTTATGGATCTTTCTCATAACAATCTTACAGGCTTTATTCTTCCTTGCTTAAATATGAGTCAACGATATTATGATGCTAACTTCTGGTTTTCTGGATCAAGTTCCTGCTTACAGTCCTTTGCTTATTCTCAAATTGGGCCTCCAAGTACTAAGGAAGAAACTATAGATTTAACAATGAAGAATAGGACAAGCTCTTACAGTGGGAGAATTTTCATGTATACGTATGGTATCGATCTTTCATGCAATCAACTAATTTGTGAAATTCCTCATCAGATGGGAAACCTTACTCTGCTCTGTAGTTTAAACTTCTCACATAACAATTTGACGGGTCCAATTCTTTTAGAGTTTTCAAACCTCAAGGAAATTGAGATTTTGGATCTTTCCTACAAAAACTTGAATGGTAAAATCCGTCCTCAAATTGTTGAGCTAAATTATTTGGTAGTTTTCACAGTAGCACACAACAACTTATCTGGTAAGATACCTACAGGTATTATGTTTGACACATTTGATAACAGTAGCTACGAGGGAAACCTCTTGCTTTGCGGAGTGCCTCTGTAAAAAATATGCAATGAAATAGAATCATCACCAGTAGTTAATGAGCACGAAGATAGTAACTTCATTGACAGGGGCATGTTTTATGTTGGTTTTACAGTGTCTTACGTAATTATGCTCTTGGGGGGTTTTGTTGTCCTGTATGTAAATCCCCTTTGGCGGCAAGTATGGTTTTATGTTGTCGAAAAGTGGATTACTTCCTCCTATGATTTCATATATGCAGAAAGAAGTTTATGAGCACATCGATTCTAGTCACTTCTCATAAAAACATCAATCCTATAATGCGTTGCAGGCATAGAAAACTTAAGCACAAATAAATCCTACAGTAGCAACAGGTTACAAATTCTAAAAACATAAAAAATAAATAAAAAACATTCTTTGGTTAGAGATTAATCATATGTTTTTAGTGCTAATTTTTCACAAAAGCTTCAATTTTAAAATAAAATCAAATGTGTGAACTCTCTACACAAAATGAGTGGATTAATGTTTATAAAAAGTCAATTTAATAAATACTCAATAAATTTAAATGAATCATTGTCAATCAAAAATTAAGTGTGTTTTATTTTATTTTTAGCTCCTATCAAATTGATCACTACCTTGCAGTACTAAATACACCGTTATTTTATTTTTAATAAATTCTCTTTCAATTTTATTTAATACCGAAAATAACCCAACTTAATTAGGTTTAATTAGGATTTTTTATTTGCACCTCTTTTCCCCCCAGTTTCAAACCCAATTAGGGTTTTTGTTTACACCAATTTACCCTAATTTCTTAGTTAGGTTTTTTTGTCTATACCCTTTTTTCCGAATTTCAAATTTGAAACTTACTTCTTTCTTTTTCAAAATCATATTCACCCTGTTGTAAGATTACCTTCTCCATAGCATATTAGTAATATATTTTCATCAAATAAAGAATTATTTGAAATAAAAAGAAAATTGTTTCACTGATTTAGAAAAATTAGATTTAAGGTTTATCTGAGAATTAAAGGTTAAAAATTAAAAGGAAAATAAAAATAAAGAATCAACGTATTTAGAGAATTATTATATCATTAAGGTTAAACTTGTCAAAGCCAAGTGGGGGCTAGTGATCAATTTGATGGGACTAAAAATTCACTTCCCAATAAATTAAATAATAAGTATTAAAAAACAAAAACAAAAACAAAAAAAAAAATTAGTCCACTTACCTGAATCATTTGTTGCAGAAGGTGTAGCGCATTTGCTTGAGAAAATTGGCTCAAGAATTTGTTGAAAATTCCAACCCATGCTTTGTAGGAGTAAGCCCACGAATTGGACTTACAAAATCAATCCAATTGTTTGAAGGAATCCGCCCAGACACTTACTAAAGTTGTTGAAACAGAAATGTTATTTTAATGGCACTAAACAACAACACTCTTTTTGAAAAAAAGACAGCCCCTATCTCAAAGAATTTGGAATCGGCCCAAAGAAAAAATAAAACAATTTGGCCCATACTTGAATAATTGTAGAATTGGCCCAACGAATCTACTAAAAGAAATCAGCCCATTATTTTGAGAAACTTAACCCAAAACTTTGGCCCAACAATCATTAACATGATGCTTGGTGTCACAGGGTGTAAACCCCCTTCTAGGCACTGTTCGGCATAAGCACGCCAAGCGCTTGTCAGCCTTCCTTAAGTGTGCGTATCCCTACCACATATTACAATCACAATACACAAGAGGCTATTGAAATCGTAATGCACACAATATATAGGATAATACAACCTTATATTATATATCATAAATACAAGGATAACTCTAGTACACTCACAGTGTTTCTCACAGATAACAATTTGATCTCAATCACAGATTAAGCACTCAAGCTACAATAAAGGAATACACACCCATATCCTCTCTCTGTCTCTCTCTCTCTCTTAATACAACCTGACTGTCTTACATACATATTGACAAAGCAGTTACAAAATGGTTGCAATAGCAGTTGCAACCTACATGGCAGTTGTCAAGCAGTTGGCTTACATACAAGTCTATCTAGACAAAGAAAACCATCCCACAGCCTTTGTCCAACAACCATGGCACTTGTTTGAGCATCCCATCAATCTAGCGCATGCCTATATGCACCCCATGCACCTTGTTGTCTGCCTTGTGCGTGTACTCAACAGCTTGATGCTTGCATCGCCTGTTTGCGCACGTCCCAATTGTTAGGAATTGATGTACCCAAATGCAGCGAAAAAAACAAAAATTAAAGGATGAATTGATTCCTCTTTATGCCAAGATCCAAGTATCGATTATATAGTTTACATGTTAAAACAAAAATACTGCACAAAATAAAATTAATCCATTCAAGGATTAGAAATCTTACGCACGTTAAAAGGCTCCTTCAAGTATCTCTGGTTTTATTTCGCTAACGATTCAATATAGAATCGCACGTACGTTGATCCACACAAAGACAATCTGAATAACTAACCCTTGTTTTGCTAGAACAATAGGATGGCTTCAAAAATCAAGTAGAATGAAAGAATTTTATTCTTTGATTCACACCAAGGGAAAACGTGAGAGAGAAAGTAAAAGGGTGGCTGAATTTTTCTAATTGAATAATGATATAATTTTTTAATTCAAGTTGCACTATATAGTGCAACAATTAAAACCCTATTCCAGTAAGGAATAGCAATGGGCTCCAACCCTAATCTACCCTTGCACCCTTTAATTGGTATTTTAAATTTTAATTAATCATTATTATTATTAAAATCAATTAATATATATATATTAACATTTAATTAATAATAATAATTCATTTAAATATATGCGTACATATATTTAAATATAATCTCACTAATTTAATTTTAATATTAAATTAAATACAAGCAACAACCTCAACAAATTTAATTGCACTGTAAGATTACCAAAATACTCTTTCATCATAAAAGACGAAATTATTTCTTTCACAAATTGATTCTTAAATTATCTTCTAAGTGTGTGACCCGTATGCTCTTCATCATATCGGTAGTGAGTAGTATCACGACTAATACCAATTAATCGTCTCACTACACAACCAAGATTGGCCTCTAATAAGGTATCATGGTCATCCGATAGATTCGGATTCAGCGAAATAGCTACATATCAACGATATGGTTACCGTGCAATCAAATTCTTTCATCATATGTTATCTCATCGAGGCTGAGGTACAGAAATAGTGTCAACCTCAGTTATTCTCGATATCTTTGTATTTAGTTACTGGACAAATGACCGGATAAATAAATTGGATTGAGCAACAACTCATTCTCACTTTGGGTCATTTACTGAATTGCGCAGTAAGATAACTTCTCACATACTCGGGAGTGATGAATTATTTATTGATCTACCATAGTCTTGATACACTCCTCGATGCAGCCAATCACTATCGTATTGATAGCTCTAAATAGAACTACATTAGGCTAGTATCAAGCTACACCAATCGGTATATAAGGCGCTCTGGTGATCTCAAGTCTAAGGATCACATGCACCATCATTCATTAGAGGATTTATTCCATAGACACTAGGGTTACCATCCATATAGAATCTCTGGTGGATCTGTCCAGTGAACTTACCTACAGCAAACACCCATGTCCTGCTCCAAGTTGTCGGCAAACAAACTTGACAAGTGAGATCAATCACTGTCTTTCAACAGGGTCGTTCAATGTTATGATAGCCTTACCATATTATCTATGTCCTTGGTCAGAATAATACTAGGGCTACGGAAATTTCTTGAATTGCCACCATATGTAATCATAAGGTTCTCACTATCAAGATTTGAAACACTTGATATTAGTACATACAAATATGATTTACACGATATAAGATTAAAATGTCTTTTATTGATTAATAAACTTTATTACAAAGAGTCAATTTTACAATAATTGTTTGGCTCTATGACATCTACTTTAACACCAGCTCATGTGTTACTTGACCTACTCATGGGCACCCAACGCCCATGCTGATATATGACTGCATGCGCATATTCAAGCTTGCAAATGCCTACACCCGCCAGCTATCTTATTAGTGAATGCTTGGCGTCCCAACGCTCAAACACCTCATGCCTGATATCACCCATCATTGTTTAACATACACCCTTGCATTATCTTTGCAAGGTTGTGGCCAAGGATGAAAGCCACACGCCTGCCCATGCCTTTAGCATCCTCAAGAGTCTAACACTTGGCCTATAACTTAAATTAAATAACAAAAGTCTTATCCAATTTGGGAGAGAATTCTATCCTCCTTAAAAGGTTAATGTCAAAACCCTTTCCAACGTGACATACTTCCAATTGCACTTTAGCTTTTAAAATTTCATCAAGATCTATACTCCGACAACTCTAATCCTTTTGGAACTCTTAAAATCCATCCATCTTTTCTCTTTCATCAAAAGCACTCTCCTTTTCCTTCTTGACTTTGTTCTCTATGGCCATGAATTTGTGTTTCAATATGTTAGATTGCACTAAATCCACGGTTACGATTCTATGTTTCAGTTTAAGTACAAAACTAAAGTTAAAAGATCTCATCCTTTATTTAAAACAGGAGTGATGTTATACATACAAAATCTCCATATAAAGGCTTGTACAAACTGATGTGGGATTATTTTTGTATTTCAACCTCAGTTATTATAGATTTATTAAGTTGAGTTATATACTAATTCATCCATTAATCTTATGTCATGTGATGTGATGTTGTATGTAAGACTTTGTTTATAATATTATTATATTCTTTGAAAATAATGAATTATACAATTGTTGATGCCGAAAGTGGAAAGACCACTTCCCCAACACCAATAGTGAAGATCGCGTGTTAGGTCTAAGTTCTGGATTTGGTGACTGTAGATCTTCTCTTTCTTCTCCAAAGCTTTTGAAGAAAATCCCCAAGTGTTGTAACTTCAATGAAGCTCTAGTATCGGCTTTAATGGTTCAAAAAGAGAGAACAATAGGCCAGAAGCCCAAGTCGACAAAGGGTTTTACTTGCGTGAGCTTTCTGATGCTTAAGTCAGCATAGTACTCGAGGGAGAAACTCGTAAAAAGAATAATTAGTAGTGACAAAAGCTCAGTAGGTCCAGAAAGGGAGGTGCAATAACTTCATTGAATTTTGGAGAATGCTCAATGAATATGAAAGGGGCAACCTCCAATTTTGGGAAACCTAAAACTTACCGAAAACCCCCTTTTCGAGGAATCCGCCCAAACATCTACTATAGCTGTTGAAAGAGTAATGTTATTTCTAACCCCATTTTAAATTAAATTCATGGGATAAAAATATATTCCAAAAAACACCCTTATCTTTTCCTCTTTTATTAATCTAATCTTCAATAGACTTTTTATATATTCTTGAATTTCTATGAACACAGCATTGCCCACGACAAAATGAAAAAAAAAAAAAAAAAAAACTGTTATTGAATGGTTTCGTTAATTAATTAATTGGCTAACTTGCTTGTTTAATCAATGAATTTAATTTAATTGGAGGCTTAGAAAAAAGTTTAATAGGACTAAAAAAACCACCTCTTGTTGAAAAGAAGACAGCCCATATCTCAAAGAAAAAGAAAAACTATTTGGCCCAACGAATCTACTAAAAGAAATCAGCTCATTATTTTGAGAAACTTAAGTCAAAACTTTGGCCCAAGAATCATTAACATCAAGGCTTGGAGGCGCAAACGCATTGGCTTCACTGAAATTCTGGAGAATGCTCAATGAATAAGGCTCCTTTTGGTTGGTTTTTGGGAATACTATTATTAGTATTCTCAAAAAAGTTAAACAGTAAAATGTCAAAAAACTCACAATATTATTCAACTTTTTTTAAACCCCCTAAATTTGTTAATTTAATTAAATACTCATAAATATTTTTTTTCAAAATTGTAAAAACACCCCTAAACCCACATTACACCAGATTCCAGCCACCATTATCGGAAGTTGGCCAGAATCTGATATAATGGCGCACTACCGGCTAAATCTAGCCGATAGTGCGCCGATCTGGCTGGCAAAGGCCATATCGGCTCACGACCGACAAGATCCAGCCAATGGATTTGGCCGACAAAGGCCATATCGGTACACGATCGACAAGATCCAGCCGGTTATGCACCGATACGGTGACTCTGGCCACCCTCCAGCAGTGGTGGCCGGCTGTGATTATTCAATGGGTGGGTTATGGCTGTTTTTGTTAACTTTGAAAGTTTTATTATAGGGGTGTTTAGTAAATAAACAAACATAGAGGGTATTTTTATTAGTTTCTAAATCCTACATCGTAATACCCACCCAATTCAATTTTTTTTAACTTTTTTCAAAAAAAATTTCTAAAAAATGCAAAAAAAAAAAAGAACCAAACGGAGCCTAAGAAATGGGGCAACGTCCAAATTTTGGGAAACCTAAAACCCTCTTTTCAAGGCAAATAATTTTCTTTGATATAATGTTAGGGTTGGTGAGTAATACTAGATTTACCAACGTCTCCCGACCGACTTTCTATCCTGACTGACGTGGCAAGTGCCACCTCATCTGTCACGTCAGTCACTTGCCATGTCATTCCATCCCAAAAAAAAAAATCAATTACCGAGTTTTAGCAAAAGTCAAGCATACCAAATTGAAATCTGCCTCCCTAATTTCATTTCCCCCAAGTTTTCAAACCCTAAAATTTTCCCCAAACCAAGTCCAATTTCAGATATCCTAGCCACCACAAAAAGCGGTTTCGGTCGCACTCCACGCACGCACCACCACCGCACTCCACTTTCGCCGATGTAGCCAAGCCGACCTTTCTCGCCATCACCTCTCTTTAATATTTATATGTTTTGTACCACCATATTTGAACTCCCTTCCAATCGTTTACCAACCCCATCATAACGACAACCACCACAATCCAATTGAAGCTGTAGTCGAAACCTGTTGTAAGATGGTAGAGCAGAGAAGAAAAAGCCGAGTAACAGAGGTCTGGAAAAGGTGAATATCGTGTATATTGTTCTATCAGACTATTACAAAAGGCCACTAAGATAGGCATTGTATACTAACAAACTAACAGAAAACAGTTACAGAATAAAGGACTAGCTAATTTACAGAAAGGATTTACAAAGAATAAAAGAATAATATAAAAGTAAATAAACAAAAATACAGCAAGAAATTAGCCTGTATCCAAACGACATGTAACTGCAGTGAATCGACATGTAACAGCTGCCTTATCATGTAATAGCCCCCCGCAAGATGGAGAATAGAGGTTTACTATTCCCATCTTGGATAAATGTGACTGAAGAAGTGATGAAGGCAAGGCTTTGGTAAAAATATCTGCTGGTTGGCTGTGAGAAGAGACATGAGAAGTGGTGATGCTGCCTTCTTGAATCTTGTCACGAACTAAGTGACAATCCAACTCAATGTGTTTAGTACGCTCATGGAAGACCGGATTGACAGCTATATGTAAAGCTGCCTGATTGTCACAATAAAGGAGAGCAGGTTGAGGATTTTATTTAAGTGAGTTCACAACAAGTAGAGGCCATGGAATGATATTCGGCTTCAGTCGAAGAGCGAGACACCACTAATTGCTTCTTGGTTTTCCAAGAAACAAGCGAGTCACCTAAGAGGATGCAATAACCCGTGACGGAGCGACGAGTGTTGGGACAAGAGGCCCAATCGGAGTCACAAAAGGCCTTGAGTTGTAGTTGAGAGTTAGAGGACAGTAAAATACCTTGGCCGGGGGCAGCTTTGATGTATCTCAATACTTTGTGTGCAGTGGCCATGTGTGTAGAGGTGGGATGATCCATAAATTAACTCAATAACTGGACAGCATAGCATATATCGGGTCTAGTGATTGTTAAGTACAAGAGACGCTTAATAAGTCGACGGTAAGGACTTGGATCAGCCAAAGGAACACCCGTTGTCTTGCTGATTTTAAAGTTCTGGTCAAGGGGTATTGTGAGAGGTTTGCTCCCAAGTGTACCCGAATCGGCTAAGATATCCAAAGCGTATTTTCTTTGGCATAGATGGATGTCGTTGGATGAGCGGGCAATCTCCAACTCAAGAAAATAACTCAAAGTGCCAAGGTCTTTAATTTTGAAATGGGTATTGAGGAAGGTTTTGAGGGAAGCAATAGAAGAAGAGCAATTTCTAGCCACAATAATATCGTCAACATAGACAAGCAATGCAATAAATGAAGGGCCATCCAATTTAGTGAAGAGACTATAATCAGCTTTAGATTGATGAAATTCAAAAGCAATAAGAGAGGAAGAGAATTTGGAATGCCATTGTCTTGAAGCTTGCTTAAGGCCATATAGGCTCTTAAGCAATTTGCACACTTGGTGGGGTCCTCCTTTGGTGTATCCGGGAGGTTTACGCATATAAATTTCCTCTTCTAAATCACCGTAGAGAAAAGCGTTATTGACATCAAATTGATGGATAAACCAACCTTGAACAGCTACCACTGAAAGTAATACCCGGACAGTGACTATTTTAACAACCAAAGAAAAGGTCTCTGTGTAGTCAATACCCTCTTGTTGGGTGAACCCTTTGGCGACAAGCCTCGCTTTTAATCTCTCAACAGTCCCATCAGAATTGAACTTGGTTTTGTACACATATTTACAGTCAATGGCTTGTTTTCCAGGAGGAAGATCAGTGATGAGCCAAGTGTGGTTCTGCTCTAAAGCTTGCAATTCAGAATTCATAGCTTGACACCAGCCAGGGTCTTTTAGGGCTTGCTTGTATGTTTGTGGGTCAGAGATGGTGGAAATAGAGGTGGAAAAAGCAGTAAAAGAAGGAGAAAATTTCTGGTATGTGAGAAAGTGTGCTAGGGAAAAATTATTACCTGAAATAGTGCCTTCCATCTTGGACAGCAATGGTGAGGAAGCAGGGAGTGATGCCTGTTGACAGTGAAATTCTTGAAGGTACTGAGGATCTCTCCTTACCCATGTTGACTTGCGGAGGGGTGGATTAGAAGGGGAAGATGTAGTGTTATTTGGGAAAGGAGGAGAGGTAGTGAGTATGGGATTGGAGGGTGATAGAGTGGCTGCATGTTCTGGAGAGGAAGTGGACTGCCTAAAATTAGTTGGTAGTGGTAGGGGATGAGTGTTGGTGGCTGTCTGCGGAAAGTCAAGCAGGTCGGGAAGCGGTTTAGTAAAGACAAAGTCATTTTGGGATGAGAGGGGAGGGTTGGAAGGAAGGGAGTGGAAGGGGAATATAGTCTCATGAAGACTACATCCCGTGATATAAAAGTGGATTTGGTGTTAAGGTCAAGAACCTAATAGCCCTTGATACCAAAAGGATAGCCAAGAAATATACACATACGACCTCGGGGATCAAACTTTTTCCTCCCATGATAAAGTGTGGTTGCAAAACAGAGTGAACCAAAAATTTTCATGTGTGCATAAATGGGTTTTGAATTAAACAAAAGTTCATAAGGGGTCTTGTTTTGAAGAAGGGGACTAGGGGTCCTATTGATTAAGTAAGTGGCTGTCAAAACACAATCACTCCAATATTCAAGAAGAAGACCAGCTTGTATTTTTAAAGCTCGGGCTACATTAAGTAAGTGTTGGTGTTTTCGTTCCACAATGCCATTTTGTTGTGGGGTGGCAACACAACTTCTTTGATGTATGATTCCTTTGTTGTTAAAAAAATCTGTCATTTGGAATTCACTTCCATTGTCACTTCTTAAAATTTTGATTTTAAGGTCAAATTGAGTTTCAATCATGTTAGAAAAAGAGATGAGACAGTTTCTGGTTTCAAATTTGGTTTGCAAAAGGTATAGCCAAGTGGTTCTAGTAAAGTCATCAATTATGGTTAGAAAAAATTTGGAACCATCATATGCAACAGTGGAGCATGGTTCCCATAGGTCACAGTGTATAATTTCAAAGGGTTTAGAGGTCTTATGTTGACTGTGAGGAAAAGGCAATCGATGGAGCTTAGCCAATGGACAAATGCAGCAAGGTTTTGTATTAATAGATGAAACATCTTTCTTTACAATGGGATCTGTGATCAGATTGATACATGTAAAGGAAGGATGACCTAGGCGACAATGCCATAGGTCAATAACATCTAATTTGTTGAAAATGGAAGCTGAACCAGTGAAAACAGCAGTGGAGAGAGTGGAAAGTTTATTAGCTAAAAGGGAAGGAGAGACTGCAGTCTTCAAGAGGTGATAGAGGCCACTCCTTACTTCACCCTGTCCAATCGTTGTCCAAGATAAAATGTCTTGAATAAGACAACAATCAGAAAAGAAAACTAGACAAGAAGTGAGAGATGCATTCAATTTTTTTGCAGAAATTAAATTGAACTGAAAAGATGGTATGCGCAAAACTTCATGCAGAGAAATGGAAGGAGTGAGGTGGACAGTACCAATGTGGGTGACAGGGGCCTCAGTACCATTTGGCATTTTAACAGAATAATTAAGATGAGCAGTGATGGTGGTGAGCAAAGAGGTGTAGCAAACCATGTGGTCGGTTGCACCTGTATCAATAATCCAAGGAACATTAGTGGAGTGAAGTGGAGAGTGTGTGCATGTAGAGAGACAAAAAGAAATACCAGAGAGATTAGGTTGCGGATTAGGTAAGGTGGCAGAAGTGAAGTTGGACTGAATTTGATGAGGAGGAGATTGAGCATGGGCAGATGGTGTCCTTGGCTGAAGTAAAGCTAGTAGTTGTTGATACTGAGCTTGAGTTAAACCCACTCTTCCATCACTAACCTCATCAAGGTCAGAGGCATTAGACAATGTATTCTGTGTAACAAGAGTGGCAGAACTGGTGTTTTTGTTGAAGAACTTATGGCTCGGTGGATAGCCATGCAATTTGTAGCACCTTTCCATGGTGTGACCAGACAAATTGCAGTGAGAACAGATAGGGGCTTTTGCATTTCAGCTTTAAAACAGGTCTCAAATGTGTGACCAGAAATCTTACAATGGGTACAATAGGCATGGTCTTTCTTAGGGGGAAATTTGGTCGGAGTGTATGGCTTAGCAGGTTGGATGAAAGGTCTTTTGATGGCCAAGGCCATTGAGTCAGGGGAGGGGTTAGGGGGAAGGAGCTGATGTTGTCGCTCCTGTTGTTGGATGAGGGAGAAAATTTTGCTCACAGGTGGGAGAGGGTCTAACATCATGATTTGGTCACGTACATTAGAATAGGTATCATGTAAATCCATAAGAAATTGAAAAACAGAGTCACGTTGATATCTATCCAAGAGAGTTTTCGCAGTTCCACAAGTACACACAGGGATCGAATCATAAATGGAAAGCTCATCCCAAAGAGTTTTAAGCTTACCATAATAGATACTGACAAAGTCTGCGTCTTGAACAAGGCTGGCTAAGGTTTTCTTTAGCTGGAAAATCCGAGGACCATTCTGATGAGAGAACCGGGCTTGAAGATCAAGCCATATGTCGCGCGCATCATCAACAAACACCACGCTGGATTTGATTAAAGAGCTGATGGAGTTTTGAATCCACGACACTACCATGTCGTTGCAACGCTCCCAGAGCTCAAGGAGAGGGTCTGTAGGGTCGATGGGTTTGGGGATATCTCCAGAGATAAACCTTAATTTATTTTTGGCACGAAGGGCCCGTCGCATAACACGCGACCAAGTGATGTAATTATCTGTGGTGAGCAAATAAGTGACGAGAATAACAGCAGGATTATCACTGTTATCTAGCCGGAAGGGATTATCGGGATCACTAAGGTTCAGGTAACGAGCCAGTTTAATGGCACGAGAGTCGGGTGGGTTGCCGGAGGATTGTTCGGCGTGGGTTGAGGATGAATCAACTGAACTTTCGAGAGGATCTTCCATGGAGTTGGTGCTTAGGCTCTGATACCATGTAAGATGGTAAAGCAGAGAAGAAAAAGCCGAATAAAAGAGGTATGGAAAAGGTGAATATCGTGTATATTGTTCTATCAGACTATTACAAAAGGCAACTAATGTAGGCACTGTATACTAACAAACTAACAAAAAACAGTTACAGAATAAAGGACTAGCTAATTTACAGAAAGGATTTACAAAGAATAAAAGAATAATATAAAAGTAAATAAACAAAAATACAGCAAGAAATTAGCCTGTATCCAAACGACATGTAGCTGCAGTAAACCGACATGTAGCAGCTGCCTTATCATGCAATACCTGCACCACCACATTTTGCCGCCGTCCTTTACCAACGCCACCAAAACGAGGTTGCCGGAAAGATAAAGGAACTAACATCACAGCCTGTAAGGTATGGATGTAGGCATGTTATTGTTTTGATCTGTGATGTTAGATTTTGTATTGAGGCTACAGACCCGATCTTTGGTCGTGATGGCTATGAACCACATTATTTCTAAATGGCCAACTTAAAGAATCCTATCTTTTGTTTGTGCTTGTTTGAGCAACTTTTTTCCTTGTTAGCGGGGTTTAGTAATCTGACCTTAATAGTAATTTTTGTGTGATTAAAAGGTAATTAAAGAGGAGGAAGTAAAGTTTGTGATATATATAGATAGATAGACAAAAGTATTTATTAAGATAAATTTAATTTCAATAACAAAAAAATTAAAACTATATATGCCTTTTATGTAATTTTAATAGAGAATAATATTGTAATTTAACAAGTCATCAAAATGGGGTTTTTGCGAAATTTAGTAGGAGCCAAATATCATTATTCTAATTTTATTCACCTCCTAAGAGAGACAACCAAGACCAGTGATTTTATAAACTATTAACCAAAATTACTAAATGTCTTATGAAAAAATTATCACAAAACCCTTTATAAAATATCAAACAACCCTCTAAAAATATAAAAGAAAAATCCTCTTACAAATATAAAAAAATCCCTTGGAGCAGGGGGATTTTTAATACTTTTTGAAAATTACTGGGGCACTTGACTTCTATTTCCATTGATTATGGAGTTTTTACGGGTGTCCTTATTTCTTCCACTTTTTTTTTTGTATATATGTTTTTACTATTTATTTTAAACTGCCTTGTTGTCACAGAACAAATTCATCATAAAACCAGATGTACAACTAGGGGCGAACTCAGCCCTTCTCAGATTTTAAAAAAAAAAAAAAAAATTGCCAAGGCCCACAAAAATAATCTAATAATACAATAATTTCATGTACAATCACCAAACTTTCAAATTTTAAATATTCAGTGAACCTTTTTTCGGAAGATTTTCTTAGGATCTGTTTGGTTCATTTTTTTGCATTTTTTCAAATTACATTTTATTAAGGTCAGATTACTAAACCCCGCTAACAAGAAAAAAGGTGCTTAAACAAGCACAAACAAAAGATAGGATTCTTTAAGTTGGCCATTTAGAAATAATCAAAACCAGAAAGGGAGTAGTGAGTCCTTAGCTTTTTGCAAAGCTGAGTTGAATGATAGAGCTAAAGGGAAGAAGATGGATATTGATAATGATAAGAAAGGGAGCCTGCTTTTGTTTGATAAGAGTGTTGGAATGGCTGGTTTGGAGGAGTTTGTAATCAACCAGGGTTTAGATATGATTGGAGAAGCCAAAAAAGCGGAATTAGAGGAAAGGTGGAAGAAGTTGCAGATTGCTCGGTTGTAGTTGTTCGTGAAGCGGAGTGATCTGATTAAGGAGCAGACTGAGTTGGTTTTGGAGGCCATGAAATCATCCGATCACTAGGTATAATTTGCATTTGAAATTTGTTTGTTTGATGTGTTAGAGCAGTTTATGATTTTCTAATTTGGTATTTTTCTTGAGCTTTAGCCATCATTTCGAAACAATATACATAATTTTTAATTGGGTAATAGTGAAGAAGAAAAGCTATACAGAAACTCATGTATTTTATAATGTTAGTTTATTGAGAGATTCAATAATTTTATTGCAGGCAATTATTGTTAGTGTTAGGAGTGAATGTGAATTAAGGTCATGGAATTGGATGAAATTAAAGTACCTATAATATACTATGTATAAACTATTATGGATAATGTTAATCAGTGAGTTTTTTTATTTCAGATGAATTCTTTTGCTACGTGGAGATAAAATTTGTCTTTCATGGGATTGGTGTTTGATTAATTTTGCTCACAGTAATCAACTAATGAGCAAAGGAAAGTGGATCATTTATCTATGGGTGCATTAACTTCAGCAAGTAGAGTCTAGGCTACATTGTGATTTATGTAAGGTTCACCATTTGCGGACAATGTTTTGTGAAATAAGTAGTGCAATTGATTTGTGTAGGAATGGGATAATTTGTTTATCTGTTATAGCATTATACCCGTAGCTTCCTTTGGGGTTTGAAATAAGAGCTAGATGGTTTGGTCATGGGTGGATGGATAGGGTTTTTGTAATTCACATCTTACATGAATAGAATAAGAAAAAAACAAATGGAGAGATTAAACACATCAAGAATAACTCATCTGCATCTTGCTTATATTTTTTTTTTCTTTTTTGGTTATATTCTTAATCTACTCTTTGCTTGAATAGATATTTGATGAAGTTCTTGATCTAGAGAGATCTGTGCGCACTCTTGACTTATCATGCAACAAATTAGGTGATGCTTGCTATTTTTCTTATTATTGTTTTCAATCAAGTGAGAAATCATTACTGTGAATCTTTTTCTACATGTAAATATAATTAAGCTTCAGAGCATGTACAGTGAAGTTGATCCCTTCTTCCTTTTTCTCTGCAGTTGACATTCCTATCGATATCAGCAAATTAATCAACATATGCAGTGCCTGGTAAGACCTGCATTTCACAGTAGTTTACATTCATTATAGCTGTATTTGGAGGCATGATTCAACATAACTCGTATGAAAGCTCTTTTTTGATAATTCAGAATTTTCAAACCTTCGATTATATATATATTTTTAATAGACAATAAAACTACTTTTTCACCAAGTTAAGAACTATAGTAGATACATTGCTTATATTGACTTTGAAGTTAATGTTTTTCTTTGTCTGTGAAAGTATATCTTATTCTCCTGATGTCTATGCAGGAAGTAATGTTTTTCTTTGTGCAGCTAATGGTCAAGTGCTGCCCCCCACCTCCTACAGCAACTTTTCTTGTCTTGCATCTAAAGGTCGTCTACTAGTAGGCCAGAGAACTGTTTTGTCAATGATATAACTGTTACAATTATGGAAGCTCGTTAGCATTAAGTACTTCCATAATTGATAGAGTGTGTATATATTTTGCTGTGTATGTCTTGAGTTGAGTTAGATTTATACATATAGTTCAGTTTCAAAGAAATACCACATTGATATATAGAAAATATCTTATGAGCTGAAAAGTATTTTGGGGGATTGACTCTGTGTGTTTGTCTTTGATCTTTCTCCTTATAAACATTGAATACTGCAATATTTATTCCTTGGATTGAATTGTATGGTCAACTTGAAATTAAAATAATCAATAATGATCCAAGAGCGCATAGTCATTAGTCGTGCTAAAGAAGTCACAGCTGAAAAGAACTTCCATTTGAATTTTGATTAAATAACACAAAGAAGATCATCACATATTCCGAGATTCACACAGAGACATGGTTTACTAAACCATGGGATGATAAAAGAATTAACTGTATTTCATTCACATAAAAATCTAATTGTCAGATGAATCTTTGATTCACCATACATCAAATATGGATAAAAAAATCAATTAACTAATAAAGTGAATCAGGCTAAACTATTTTGTACATCCAAAACTCAAGCATCAACAGAAACAAGAGGATGTTGCAGCAACTCTTCGGCAGTCCGAAAGCATTACACACCTCAAAATTAGATTATGAAATGAAATTCAAGTTACAAATTTTAGCTTGAATGTGTAAACAAAAGAGTAGTGATATTACAATTATCAATAGGATCAGTGCAAAGCACACAAACTGCACAAACTGCCCAAACACCTCCCAAACACTGCCCAGACTACAAACGCACAGGTCTCTCTCCCAAATTACAACTTCAAAGTCCTTTAGCCTCCCATTCCTCTTCTGCACTTCTTGTAACTTGTATTTCTCGGTTATCATTATCCTAATTTATTGAAATCACAGTAAAGCTAAAATTAGAATATAATAATACTTAAAAAAGGTAGAATAATACCATAAACAAAATTAAAATCATATTACTAAATAAAAAGAGATTACCTCAACGACTTTGAATTGAGAAGAAGAGTTCTTTGATTTCTTTTGACTACACTCTTCCATCGTTCGTACTATACCGCAAACATGTTACCCTAAATAAAATACAAAAGAATAATTTTCCCTAATTAGTAACACATATGTGACCCAAATATAGTGATACCATTGTTATGAAATTAAAGGATTCATTAAAATTAAACCACCTTGAGGAGAATTCAAAACCAGTACTCATTAATTTGTGGCATTAAGGCTATACTTAAAGCTTACCAGCTTAAATGTTATCAACTTAAACTCATACTTAAAGCTTACCATCTTAAATGTTGTCAACTTAAATTCATACTTAAAGCTTAGTAGCTCAAATGTTATCAACTTGAACGATTATGCATTTACGGGGAAGTTATGTGAGATGAGCAGACCATGCCATAAAAATTACTTTACATCAATAGTAAGAGAAGTAAAAAGAACCAAGGTAGAAGACAAACTTTTCCATTTCTCAAAACCAACAGCCAAAATAAAGGGGACATTTATTTTCAATGAAAGAAAAGTTTATCAATCTTTCTTAATCCATAAAAACGCACATAGGCAAGGAAAAAAGGTGCTCAAACAAGCACAAACAAAAGATAGGATTCTTTAAGTTGGCCATTTAGAAATAATGTGGTTCATAGCCATCATGACCAAAGATCGGGTCTATAGCCTCAATACAAAATCTAACATCACAGATCAAAACAATAACATGCCTACATCCATACCTTACAGGCTGTGATGTTGGTTCCTTTATCTTACCGGCAACCTCGTTTTGGTGGCTTTGGTAAAGGACGGCGGCGAAATGTGGTGGTGCAGGCTTCGACTGCAGCTTCAATTGGATTGTGGTGGGTGTCGTTATGATGGGGTTGGTAAACGATTGGAAGGGAGTTCAAATATGGTGGTGCGAAAAGCAAGAAAGGTCGGCTTGGCTACGTCGGCGAAATTGGAGTGCGGTGGTGGTGCGTGCATGGAGTGTGACCAAAACTGCTTTTTGTGGTGGCAGGATATCTGAAATTGGAATTGGTTTGGGGAAAATTTTAGGGTTTGCAAACTTGGGGGAAATGAAATTAGGGAGGCAGATTTCAATTTGGTATGCTTGACTTTTGCTAAAACTCGCTAATTGAATTTTTTTTTTTTGGGATGGAATGACATGGCAAGTGACTGGCGTGACAGATGAGGTGGCACTTGCCACGTCAGTCAGGATAGAAAGTCGGTAGAGGGACATCTGTAAATCTAGTATTACTCTTTAGTGGTTGGTTGCCAAGCGGCTCGTTTGGATAGTGACAACTAACAAGTGGCATTGAGAGTCTTTTAGGGCAAAACCACCATATGTTCCCTAGTAATGCAGACGATGATGTGGTAAACTATTTGTGGTGCGTCCGTCTACTGACAACTTTACACGTGTTCATTATAATATGGAGAGAAGGGAGCCTTGTGCTCTACGTAAGATATTAGTGAGAGCCCATTAAAACTCTTAAGCAGTGATTAGAAACCTAGCCTTACCCGATCAGTTGAACTGGTTCAATCGTGACCTGTTGCCTTTATTAAATTGGGTTATAAAATTTTCAATTCATTCAAAACCCTATATATTAAGACATCAATCCATGCACAATTGAAGACTGAAATCTTAGTGCTTTTGAAGATGAATGGTGGCAGCAGTGTCGATTTCTAATGAGCGAATCGATCGAAAATCACAAAACAAAGCTCACTGTTACCCGTCAATTGGGGAGGTGACCAGCCGGCAGCCAGGGGGGGTGGGGTGAGATGGGCTTTGGTCAGTAGGCTGAGAGGAGTGTTTCATGGTGATAGGAAGTGTTGTCATCGCTAGAAACAAGCCTTATCTACCAATGCGGATGGTGGTATTTATAGTGTTTTTGCAAGATTTCAAACATATAAGGACTTACATGTAATTTTTAGGGGTGATTTTGTTAGATTTCAAATCTTAGACACCGGTTTGACCCATTGATCAAACTGCTCGACCCGTGACGCGATGGCCTGGTCGGGTCACTGCATGGGTCGAGTTTCTAATCATTGCTCTTAAGTGATTGTTGAAGCAACCCTTGTAGTGTTGATGATGGTTGATAGCAAGGGGCGATTAGTGCACTCATTACCGATCTAGCTCCTTCTACCACAACATAACTTATGATGCCTAATACAAGACGAATGTATGAATTAATACTGAAAAGGTAATTTAATAAATAAAACTGAATGACATATTTTATTTAAAATTTAGAATTGAGTTGGTTCGTGGGTAATGGGTTGTCATTTTAATTTGTTTTAAATAAAAATGTGTACATAACAAAACTAAAACACACTTATAATATTATTTTGTAACTAGAAAACTAAAAATATTAATACATCAAAATAATTAAATCTATTAATTTAATAAAAAATAAAATAAATGAAAAGCCACTGCCACCATTGTTGAACCACCTCTATCTATCATCACCGGCGAAATTGATTACAAGAAAACATTGCTCCTCTTCTGATTTACGTAATTGTATATATATATATAAATAAAATTAATGTGATATCATTTTTTTTTTTTTTTAATTTGTATGAAGTATTTGTTGTTAAATAGAGGTATGATATAATAACTAAAATCCAATTGAGGTTTCTAAAATAACAAAAATCCTCTGTTATCTAATAACGAACCGTTAAAGTTAATATTATTAAGACTTAATAAATATTATTATTCATTTTAACTCTTAAAACTTATTATTGGTAAGATTTCTATTATTTCTTAAATTTCAAGGGGATTTATCTTATTTTACCATATATATATATATAAGGGATTAATGTGATTAACTCTTAAATAATAATTTTATTAAAATAATTATCTGATATTTTTGTTTACTCCTACCTCTTTATAATTATTAGAGGGGTGAAATATTTTGATGATTATCTGATTTTCTTTTTATTCCTATTAAACAAATAGTTTGAATCTGTGAAACCACGAAAGTAGCCCAACGACAACAATCAATATGACGTGGCAATTAAGGGTGGGCCCAATAAAAAATTAGATTCTAATTTTAATTATTAATTATATTTTCTTAGGTTTACTTTAACGCCATCTCTCAACTCTATCCATTTCATCTCCTGTCATTGTTGCTGTCTTCCACTTCAACTCACAGGTAACCCATCTCTTCATTATCATCATAATCTTCTTCTCCCTTTGTAGATCTTACAAATTTATTCCTTAAATTTATATTTGTTTAAACAAATTTAATATAATTTTTAGGGTTAAAAGTATGCAAGGAGCCATTAAATCGTTTGTCTCCCATGGGAGTTTGATCAAGACTGCTGTTTTGCAACGCGTCAGTGTGGTGAATCCGGTGCTGAGGCCATTGATTTTTTCAAGAAATGAGTCGGTTTCATCGGCTCGTATGGAAGAGCATGGATTTGAGAGTACCACTATTTCAGATATCTTGAAAGATAAAGGTAAAAGTGCTGATGGGTCTTGGCTTTGGTGCACTACTGATGATACTGTTTATGATGCCGTCAAGTCGGTAAGATTAATAAAATTTACTTGTAAATTTTATATTTGACTCTGATTTTTACACTAAATTTTTAGTATTTTATTATTGATTGATTTAAATGTGTTTGTAGATGACCCAACACAATGTTGGAGCCTTGGTGGTGGTGAAACCTGGAGAGCAAAAATCAGTTGCTGGGATTATTACTGAGAGAGGTTTTATAATTTTTTTAAATTTATTTCTAAGTTTATATACTACATAAAAATAAAAAGAACCCAAAAACGAACATGATTTCTTATGTTGATCGGGTTGATTCGGGTTGTTGGTTAAAGTTTTGAGTATTTGGATCCTCAACCGCTTTTAGCTTTTTATCGTATTATTTTGCTTTGAATGATTTTTAGTTCTGCAAAATTGAAGTTGTGACCACTGTTAATAGAAAAAAAGATAAAGAAGCTAGATAGATCTTAACCAAAGTGGTCATCAATATATGTGTCTTAGCATCTTTAAAAGTGAAGTACGTACTTTTCTTTTTTCCATTATATCTTTGTGGAAATTGAGTTATTCGTAATTTCGTATATGATTCAAATATTTTTCTTTTCTTTTTCCTTTTATTTTAAATATCACATTGGTTTGTACTCCCTCGCTACTGGATCAAAACAAGTTCTTTTTTTTTTTTTTTTAATTAGTGTGTTTATATACCAATTTCAAGATTACAGGGGCCTTTGTGGGGCTTGGATTTTAATAACCATGATCCTTATGGACCATTGACTTTTGACTGTAAGAGATTGATAATCATCTGGTTAAGTATGATGGGCTCATCATTCTACGGCTTTGCTACTTTTTGACTGCAACGAGTCTTGATTTTCTTTTTTCCATGTTTTTGACCTTTGTTTCAAAGGTTTAGAGAATGATGGTATGCACCAGATGTAAAATGCGGAAATTTGCTAGATTATTTATTGAGAACTTGGAAGTATTTTTTCTGTTTTTCTTGTGTTTGCTAGTTCGCATACAATTTTCTCTTAATATAATCTACATACTATTGGCTTGCCTGTGGATGGTCCTTGGTAAATGCATTCAGTTTGCTTATTTTACCTGTTCTGACAATTAAATTTCAGATTATCTCCGGAAGATCATAGTGCAGGGAAGATCATCCAAGTCAACTAAGGTTGGGGACATCATGACAGAAGAGGTATTAAGTAATTTTTATGTAGGAATATATGTTTGGTTTGACTTGTCAGTTTCAGGCCGTTTACTGATGAACTTGTGAATTTCTGCATATTCCTTTTCATGCATACATATGTACATATATTGGGTGTTAATAATCACATCATGTGGTGGTTACAGAACAAGCTTATCACAGTCACACCCGACACCAAAGTTCTGCGAGCAATGCAATTGATGACAGGTTTAAGTAGTGCTGCCTTTCCATTAAATATTTGCATTTGTTCAGTATTTTTCTATTCATATGTCAAAGATGTAAGCTAGAACCAATGATTTGGCAGATAACCGCATTCGGCACATTCCGGTGATCAACGATAGGGGAATGATAGGGATGGTGTCAATTGGAGATGTTGTTCGTGCTGTGGTGAGTGAGCATCGTGAGGAGTTAAACCGCTTGAATGCTTTTATACAGGGAGGTTACTAGATAATGACGAAAATGGTGGAATGTTGAGATGAGCTCTTTGAACACTAATAAAGCAGGAGCTTGTAAATAGGGTGTGTTGTGTGCACCTTTGTCTTTTGTTTTTGCAGATGTCAATATCCCTTGACATGAAATAATACCATGTGGACCAACAGGTTAATAACCAGGACTCCAATTTTGATTTGGATATCTGTGTTTATTCTCTCTGCAAAGGATGGTTAATTATTTCTACTAGTTTGTTGATTTTAATCTATGTTAGTGTGGTGGTATAACTTATTTCAGAAGACTTAGGTTTTATTAAAGTAACACAAATAGTATATATTTGGTTGGCTCATGCAAATGGAGAAAAGCTTTTAGAGCAATGCTAGACTAACAACATCTTCTCACAATTTTTCCTCATAATTTGTCACATGTTAGTTTCTCATTTGTCAATTATAATGATTTCACTTGATAAAATTGCAGTTGACAAATAGTAAATTGATATGTGGCAAATTGTGAGGAAAAGTTGTGAGAAGATGTTGTTGGTAGGGGTGTTCAAAAGCGGTTAGTCGAACCGGTTAACCGCTTTTCTAAACCGAACCGGATTTTCGGTTCAAGAAAATTCTCGAACCGAAACCGAACCGGTTTTAGGAAAACCGGTCGGTTAATTATTTTAAAAAAAGCAGTTAACCGATTTTGAACCGGTTTTTCCTTTTTTTTTTTTAATTTTGTCCTAAATTAAATTGTAAATATAGACAATACATTGGGAACTAAGAAAAAAAATTTGGGTTGGGATTTTAGACTGAGTGAATTAAAGATTTATTTTAGTTTAGGTTATTATATATATATATATATATATATATATATAATTTCTCCCGAACCAGTAACCGAACCGAATATTCGGTTTTTTGAATTTTTTGAATCGTAATCGAACCGTTTTTTGGGTTAACCGGTTTTTCGGTTCGGTTTAGTTCGGTTTTTGCATTTTTTTGAACACCCTTAATTGTTGGTCAAACATTTGGAAGCTTTTATGGGGCCTAGTATAGATGCTGTTTTATTGATAGGAAATGATGGAAAATATAAGGCAGAAGATGAGAAAATTGTAATAATTTATATTGATGTATATCTTTATATAGTTGATATAGGAATAATTTAAAGAAAGAACAAAAAGACCTTCACATTTTCCAACTTCAAAAAAATGGAATATTTATTAGTTTCATGAAGGACCCAAGCCGAGTGGAGTTTTTGAGTTCGACTCATTTTGTGGTGGTTAATGGGGATAGTCATTAGGGTCTGCTTGGGAGTTTTATGGTAGCGGTTATGAAGGTAAACCATCGTAGCGGTTTTGAGGGTAAACCACTGTATTGGTTTTGAGGGATTTTTAGTAGCGGTTTTTAAAACACTCAACCTGTGCTTGAGAGTTTATTTTCTAACGGTTCTAACAGTTTTTTTAAATGATAAATTTACATAAATGCCCATAAAGTTAAAACACTCTCTCTTTTGCTTAATTAACTTTGATAAATATAGATATTTGTGTTGGCTAACCACCGTAGGTATTTGCGTTGGCTGATTCACTTGCAATGTGTTCTTCCATGACAGCGGTATTTCTCTTAATTCTAGCAATGGTTGGTGATCCTGCCTTCTTGCACTCAGCAATTTTTTATAGCAAGAACTTGCTGAATATCGCCCTTTTCGGAACGTTGGTCGCCTTTGTAACTTGATTGTACACTGTAATATCACCAAAAAGTGAATGGTTAGCCATCATTGTCGTCGTGATAGGCTCCAGTGTTCCATTTCTCATCAAATTTTTGCACCGGAAGTCTTCCACTTCAAACCCTTTTGTTATAAAATATCTCAAGGGAACGATGAAGAAACTTGTAATCACCTACAGCCCTGGAAGAAGGCGTTCAAATCTTAGTTATGGAGACAGTCAAGCCAAATCACCTCATTGGTACCAATCTATTTAATATAATAATTCTGTTTTCTTGTTTTACTGTCATGCACCGTTCTCTAATCTTCTTGTTTTACTGTCATGCACCGTTCTCTAATCTTTCTTTTAGGATCTTGTTTTAATAAGTTTTATTAGTTATATATTTGTAAAATATAATTTAGATTATAACATGATTGCTAATTTATTTTCTTGTGAATTAGCGATTGCAAAGGGATTTGTGTGTAGCAAAGGGATTCGTCTGCAGCAACGAGAGATTTGTGTGCTAGAGAGAAGTCAACAACAGCAAGAGATTTGTGTGCAGCAAAGGGAGTGGAAAGGGGTTTATTTGAGATTAAATTTATAAACCAGCCAAAACACCTCGATTTGGGGTGTTTTATAAACCCCTCAAAAATACACTGCACTGATTTTGGAGGATTTTTAAACCAGTCAAAATCAGTCTATTAAAAATCTAGCAAGTGGGGGTTTTTAAACACCTCAAAACCAGTCCAATTAAAAACTCTTCAAAACTAATAAAAAAAAAACTTCCAAGTAGACCCTTAGAGTTTTTATCCGATTAATAGTTTTAGAGTTTTAATAAATTAGTTGAAGTATGTATAAGTTAATCTGAACACCCTTAATGATTAAAAAAAAGAAAATTGGTGCACATGTTACTCTTAATATAGTTTTTTTGGGCAAGTAATAGGAATAGCAATTTCAGCCTTGTAAAAAGACAAAAGAATTTCATTTACGTTTCTTAAAATGAATTTAAATTTAAAAATATAAATTTACGATGTCTGATTATATATTATATAGAATTTGAAATGCGTTACCTATTATAATACAAAATCAATGGTCAGTAATTAATTGATTTAGTTGATGGAATTGGAAAATTAAATTGATTTTGCATTGTTGTACGTTAAATGAAAATTAAAATAAAATAACCGTTTTGTTGCTTTTATTTTAAGAAAATATTGAGTGAAATATTTTTTTTTTTTTTTGGGGTGATATTTACTACTTCACACTTTCAAAAACTCACACATGCGGGCTGGAACTAAACCTAGTAGCAGGCATGAATAATACTTTGCGTACCAACGAATTTTATTAATTAATGTACTAATCTTTGTTAAAATTATTTATAGTATCTGTACTATACGTATAATGTTTATATTATACTTTAAGTTAATATACTGGTTAGTAAAATCGGATAGTACCCATGACATTACCCAGCAGGCAGAAGCCAGGGCCAGGGACATAGCTAGAAAATTTTCCTTTTTTGTTTCTTTCTAGGAATGGGTGCATCACAATGATATAAAAAGTATTATTTAAAAAAGCAATTCAGAATCTAGTGAGAAAAGGGTTGAGATTGTAAATTGACAAAAAAATAGGGGTAATTTTGTAGTTAATGGAGAAGAGTAATAGTAATGGGTCCACACCACAGAAACGCCACAACAAATTATCGTGAGTAGATTGTCCAAATGGAGAAAGAAGATGACGTGGATTCAATTATTTTGCAATTTGAAAAGCTGAAAAAACTGAAACCATTCATTCATTCTGATTAAAAAACAAAACCCAATTCCAATTCCAATCCCAAAATTTCCTTAGTCAAACAAACAAACAAGTCACTGCTTTTTATAGCAACTTCACTTTGTATTTTGAACTTCATTTCTTCCAACAATGGCTTCCACTTTAACCATCACTCCTCCCAAACAATTCTTCTGGCTTTCATCTGTGTTTTCTGGCATCATTATCTGCAAAATTGTTAGACTAACGACATTCTTTTTATTTTTTCAAATATTAGTTGCTTCTAAATTTTTAGATTTTTTGCAGGGATAATAATTATTCTTCTTTTCAAGAGAATTAAATTTTTGATTAACAAGCTTCAGTATATGAAATTTTCTGTTTGCATTGTTTGCTGGAGTATTTCACGTTTTGTAGTGACTATTCAATTTTGTTGTTGAAGGTTTATAAATTAACTGGAATGGTTAGCCATATGTGCTTCAAGGGATATGGGAATCTCAGCATTCCAAAAAAAGTTGAGTGGAATAACAGGTGAAATTCTGTTTGTTTTTCATTCTTGTGTATGTTTAAAATGTTTATCTGCAATTATAAATGAATGAATAAATAAATAAATATTGGTGTCTTTTTGTTTGTACAGGGGCTTTTCAACATTTCATGCTGTCATGGTAGCATTTGCTTCTCTTTACTTGTTACTGTTGTCTGATCTTTTCAGTGAAGATTATAATGATGAGTTAATCATCAATCGGACGTCTACGGTTTCGGAAACATTACTTGGGGTGAGTCAATGCAGGAGGATTTTCATGAGGTTTTCATTGCTGTAATTATTAGCTCTTTCACTAATTGTTTGACTTCTTGCACTGTCCTGGGAGTATATCTTTTCTTTTAACAATATACCTTTAAGTAAGTCTAAACCATGCTTATTGTTGATAGATAATGAATTAATTTGTTTAACGAACTTTGGTAATAACGGCATCTCTTGTGCTACACATTTCATGTGCATAACAGGTTTCTTTGTTATTAGCTTTTGAGTTTTTTATCAAATAAAATATATACTTCGGCTTTCTTGTTATGAAAGTTTGGTTTGTAAACACAAAAGTAGTGTACTTGCTTTTTTGATAAGATTAGGTTCAGAATTCTTGGAAGATATTTCTAAGATTAATTCTGTTAGGTAGTCATCAGAGTAAGGTCATTTTTAATGTGAGATTTCTTAAGTTTCTTGTAGAACTGAAATCACTGCTGTGGCCATCAGAGGGATGCAGCAGGTGCAATTAGTGTGCTGATTTTACTTGAACTGTATAATTTTATCTGTTTAGCAGCTTGAAAATAGTTTAACAACAAGGATATGTGATATATTCCATTCTGATGTTGAATTTTAGTGAAAATTGTTTCCTAATTCGTTAAGGCATGGAGAAAAATTTCTGGAAATTTAATGCATGAAAATTTTAGTTAACATTGAAGCTTTGAAATTGAATTCTTGAAATTTCATTTGTGAATGCATCAGAAGAATTACTAAATCGGCCAGCTGAATTATGGTTTCAAGGAACTTGTAACTTTTTCACTGCAAATTTGTGGGAGAATTCAATTACATGGTAGATCTAAGAACCAAGATTGACAATATGGGTAGATGTGCGGACGGATGTGTGCAATTTACCTTAAATAAGTTACCTATTAAACCTGACATTTCAACTTTTGTTACATTAACCCTGGTTTCACATGCTGCAAAATTGTAGGTAAATTTTGTGAGCTGTTATGCTTGGAAAGGATCTATTAAGTATATTTCAGAAAATTTGTTGGTTCTTACATTCTTTAACAATAGACGGACTGTTATTATCTTTTATTTTTGGTGAGGGATGAGTTGGGTTGTCTTCTATGCTAAAATGCAACTTGTACTTGTCGTGTGCTTTTACCAGCTGGAAAATGTATATCATTACTTTCTCTTTCCACAACTGTAGTGGTACTGATTTTGGTGTTATCTTATGAAACCGATAAAACCTTTGAGACACATAAAGATTTAATTAAAATCTATAGCTTATGTAGCAACATAGTGTACATAGGCATGGGGAAATTTCCTTTATCTTCTTTAATGTGCTTGCATATTTTTTCCACCTGAAGCATTTTTGCGTGAAGCTAATGGCATAGTCTGTTTATTTTTTCTGTCTAGAAGTCATCATCTATATTAGACTGGGTTAAATGACATTAAAGGTTAGATGATAAAATTTATGTTTGGTAATTGATAGTGGATTATGTCAATGCTGCCTAAGCATAGAACTGGTTTCGAAGGATGTTTTTACCTCCTTGTTGGAATTAACTCTGTTATGTGCCCAGCCTACTCTGTTGTGATGCCATAATCTATATATTGGTGGTTCCTTTTGATGTAGGACAAGGATTAGAATGAAGGTCCGAAAATTAGAAGAGATAAAAGACAGGAATAGTTATTAGACAGACAGATTAGAAGAATAGAAATAGAAATAGAAAAGATAAAAGAGCAGACGGTAGAAACTAGACTAGAGAAAAGAATTAGAACAAATAGAATATAAGAAATAAGAAACAGAAATAAGAGAAGATATGCCAAGAGAAAAATATAGAGACGTATGGATGAGGGGAGAAAAAGAAGAGAGATTATCAAGACCAAGGATTAATTATTAATGTTATTATTTTCATTCATATTCTCTGTTATAGTACATACATGAAGGTTTATTTATGTTGGCCAAAAGAAACTGATACAACCACCTGCAGATTCAATCAAATACACCCAACCAACAGTAATTCTCACACAAATCAACCAACACACAATCAATCACAACTCGAGACACAATTGCAAGTCCTGCACTACTTGTATTAATCAGAAGAAATGAATGCAAAAAAAGAACAGATGAGATGATTGGAATTATCCCAACACCCTGGCGATTCGAGGAGCCAGGAACCTCCCCTGTTTTATCAACCCAAATTCAAAAGATACCAGACCTACTACAACTCTGCTGAATATATACTAATTCCCTTTTTCCACAATTACCCTTACTCACACAATATGTATTCTCCAAAACAGAATCCACCCCAATGACACCTGTACTTTGTGGTCCCTCTCCCTTAACAACCTTTCTAATGCTTTTTACGCCCCTTAAGGTGTAGACTTTATGCACTGCTGGCTTATCAATACCCCCCCTTGAAGATTCCCTTGTCCTCAAGGTGAAATTGTGGAACTGTAATTGAATCATGGCAAATGGTTCCCAGGTGGCTTCAAAATCAGGTAAATGCTGCCATTTGATGAAACTTCTTTAGACCCTCTGACAAGGTTCGCATCGCCAAAACATGTATCTGGTTGGACCATTAATTCCATATCTTCAAGAGTGAGTCAGGAAGGGGTTGATGGGTACCGACTGTGTAAGCTCCTCTTGAGCTGAGAAATATGGAAGACAGGATGAAGCGGGCTGTGGACGGCAGATCCAATTTATAAGCCACTGGTCCTATGCGTTCCAACAGGGTAAGGACCATAGAACGGGGGCTGAGTTTCTCGTTCAGTTTCGGGCAAGAGACTTAAACCTGTAGGGCTGAAGCTCAGGAAAACGGAGTCACCGGCTGGAAACAATCATCTCCCGTGAAGATCAGCATTCTGTTTCATGCGAGTTGGCCGCAAGTAATTGTCCTTAACTCCCCTAAAATGGCATTACGTTCAGTCATTGGACATTGATCTCTTCCACGGCAGATGGACAGTCTGTGAATTTTAAAAGGGTGGGGGATCTCGTCCATAGAGGGCCTTGAAAGGCGGCATGCGGATGGATCCGTGGTAGGTTGTATTGTACCGTATTCTGCCCAGGTAAGCCATTAGGCCATGCCGAGGCTGACACTGCAGAAACAGCGTAGATACGCTTCGACACCTATTACCCACCTCCGTTTGCCCTCAGCTGCGGATGGTACGCCGAACTAAATTTCAGAACAGTACCTCAGCCTTGACACTCTTCGCCAAAACTGACTCATAAAGAGTTTGTCTCTGTCGAAACAATGGAATTGGGAAAACCGTGCAGACGCACCACTTCCTTAACAAATAGGGTGCGACCTCCTTTCATTGTATGGGTGGCCGAGACAAAAATGGTTGTACTTGGTTAGGCGGTCAACGACAACAAATGGTATCAACACCCTTCGAACGTGGCAGCCCCCGATAAAGTCCATAGAAATATCCTCAAAGACCTGTTCCAATGGGGAAGCTGAGGAGTCCGGCAGGTTTTATGATGACTGCTTATTCAGTTGACAGGGTACAGGTTTTAATGAAGTTTTGTATATCTCCCCGAATACCTCCCAGTAAACTACTGAAGATACTCTTTTGTAGGTTCTGAAGAAACCCGAGTGGCCGCCACTAGGACTCTGATGGATCATTCAGTAACTTGGACACAAATCTGGACTCTTTGGAATAACCAACCTGTTCTTATAGAATAGGCAGCCCGGCGGATATGATAGTTGGGTCCTAGAAGAAAAAAGGAGAAGATCCTGAATGATTACCCTGAGTTTCGGATCTGTTTGTGCTTCCGTGGCCAACTCCTCAAATTCAGAAAACTGTACCGTAGATAATGCTGAAAGGTGGACCCTTCGGTTCCATCTTCTCTTCGGAAAGAGCATCGGCTACTCTGTTGGAGGCCCCTGGGTAATACTGAATGTCAAGGTAAACCCATTAGCTTGGAGATCCATTTGTGTTGTTCCGGGGTTTTTGATCGTTGATCCGTTAAAAACTGGAGGCTGCGCTGATCAGTTTTGATGAGAATTTTCTGCCCAACAGATAATGGCTCCATTTCCTAACTGCAAAAACAATGGCCATTACTCACGCTCGTAACCGATTTCACTTAGCTGTAGGGGAGATGCCTTGCTGAGAAATGCTATGCGCGAGACTGCGTTACCAAAACAGCCCCGAGGCCTCTCCCGATGCTTCTGTCGGAATTTCAAAGGGCCGTGTGAAATCTGGAACTGCTAAAACAGGGACGGTCGTCATGGCTTCCTTGAGTCTATCAAAAGCCAATTGAGCCGAATCATTCCAAATGAAAGAGTCCTTCTTTAATAACTGAGTAAGGGGCGGGGCAATTGAACCATAACCCTTTACGAATCTCCGGTAATAACCGGTCAGCCCAAGAAACCTCTCATCCCTTCGCATTTACCGGTCGCGGCCAAGAGACCATGGCTTCAATCTTTTCGATCTGCCTCAACTCCATAACCCGAGACTAGGTGACCCAAATATTCCAGCTTAGATTGGCCAAAGGAGCACTTTTTCTTGTTAACCACCAAGATGTGTTCCTGCAAAATCTGAAAAGTGAGTTGTAAGTGCTGAATGTGTGTGGTTAGGCAGGGGCTATACACAAGATATCATCAAAGAAGACCAGGATAAATTTACGGAGAACTGCTTAAAGACTGAGTTCATTAAGGCTTGGAATGTGGAGGGTGCATTAGTGAGTCCAAAAGGCATCACCAGGAACTCGTAATGCCCCTCATGTGTGCGAAAGGCTGTTTTGGGAACATCAACCTCGCGCACTCGATTTGATGTACCCTGACTTCAGGTCCAGTTTAGTGAAAATTGTTGCCCCGCTAATTCATCAAGTAATTCTTCAATGGTTGGTATTGGGAATTTGTCGGGTATGGTAATATCGTCAATGCCCTGTAGTCCACACAAAATCGCCAACTTCCATCCTTCTTTTTGACCAATAGACAGGGCTGGCGTATGGGCTACGCTAGGCTGATAATCCCTGCGATAACTTCCCAACCAGCTTCTCGATTTCATTCTTCTGAAAATACGGGTATTTGTAGGGTCGGATATTGGGTGGTTTAGAACCTGGTTGAAGTTCTATGGCATGATCATGGGTCCTATGGGTGGTATTTAGGATTCTGGTCAAACAGTTCTGGGTACCTGGCTATTACTCAGTTATTCCCGTTTAGTTTTCCTCCTGTATTGGCTCTTCCTTCAACCCTATGGATCCAAATTCCACCACATACCCGTTCCCTGCAGCCTGTAAAGTCCTAACCATAGTCTTAAGTGAAACCTCTGTCTTTACCAGTAGGGGATCCCCTCTAGTTTCACCCTCTTCCCTTCCCAGTCAAATTCCATAGTTATCTCTGCCAATGGCGCTCACATCCCCCAAACTACTCAGCCATGTAACCCCTAAAACCACGTCTGCACCTCCTAACTCAAACGGAAAAACTCCTGCTGTATCTCAATTCCTTGAATTTCAGCCTCACTGCCTTACAAATCCCCTTACCCCGAATGGTACATCCATCCCCAACCATTACTCCGAAAGGCTTTCCTTCATCCACCTTCAGCCCTAACTTTTGAACAACCCCGTGGCACAAAATTGTGGGAAGCCCCACCCACCACCCACCACCCTTTCATTCCCAATCTCCCCTTGTAATTTCAATGTTTTTCCCGAAGAATCCCCAATTGGTTCATCGACAGGGCTAGGGATTTACCTTCACCGTTGGCTTCTTCGTCAGTTTTCTGTCCCTTTTCCGGCGTGTTGTGTTTCGTCGTCATCCAAGAGCAACAGCACTTGCAGCGTCTTGTTTTTACATCGGTGGTTGGTCCATACTTCTCGTCACAGGCGGTAACAAAGCCCACGTTCTCGTTTGTACTGCAATCCGCACCAGAAAGCCGCCGAAATTGTCAATCGGTTGACGGACCCCACAGACTCCGTCGTCTTCTCTTTTCGGTCGGTGATCTTGTTGAAGGTTGGCGTTAACGAAGAAGAATCTGGTGGTCTTGCACTGAAAGTCGACCAGTTAGTGCGTGTAATTCCGGGTTTGGGCTGACCCGGGAATAGGGCTCCCCACGGCCCATTTGGTTTCTAATGGCTTGGGCCTTTGTTTATCCAATATCCAATTCCTCTCCTCAATCCGTGGGCTTGATCCATCAGCCCAAATAACGTACTTGGCTGAGCAAAACGAAGCTCACTTTTATATCTTCCTTTAGCCATTCGCGAAAATTCCCTTGAGCAGTTCATCCCCCAGGTCTTCAATGGTGCTGCACTGGATTCGAACTGTTCCCTATATTCAGTAACTGTCCCTCTTGTTTCAAGGCCACTAAAGCTTCATATGCTGTCCTTTAAATGATGGTCGAAAGCGGTCGATCAAGGCTGTCTTGAAAGTTTCCCACTGAAAGGTGCTCTGGATTCGACCCATTGTACCAGCTTAAGCTCTTCCCTCCATGCAAAGCTGCTGCTGCCCACCATTTCTGTCTCTGGAATTGATTAATGTGAAGTAGCGATCTGCTCTGAAGGACCATCCAAACGGATCCTCACCATTAAAGATGTAACTCCAGTTTCCGGTTGTTTCTTTTTTCGTCTTTCCCACTGTCTTCACGTTCTGATTCCTTATCCCTACTAACATTCTGGTTCTCTGCCGATGAAGAAGTCTTCTCTCTTTCTTGTTCCTTCTCCTCCCTCTCTTCTCTCATGCGCATTAACTCCCTCATTTCTGTCAAATATTCTTTCACACTACCCATGTCAACTTTCAAGGATCCTATATCTTCTTTTACTGTATTCATCTCCTTCTCCACATTATCCATCCTAGTTTCCATTTTGATTTTACCATTCCCCAACTTGGCTCTGATACCAATTTGATACAACCACCTGCAGATTCAATCAAATACACCCAACCAACAGTAATTCTCACCAATCAACCAACACACAATCAATCACACTCGAGACACAATTGCAAGTCCTGCCTACTTGTATTAATCAGAAGAAATGAATGCAAAAAAAGAACAATGAGATGATTGGAATTATCCCAACACCCTGCGATTCGAGGAGCCAGGAACCTCCCCTGTTTTATCAACCCAAATTCAAAAGATACCAGACCTACTACAACTCTGCTGAATATATACTAATTCCCTTTTTCCACAATTACCCTTACTCACACAATATGTATTCTCCAAAACAGAATCCACCCCAATGACACCTGTACTTTGTGGTCCCTCTCCCTTAACAACCTTTCTAATGCTTTTTACGCCCCTTAAGGTGTAGACTTTATGCACTGCTGGCTTATCAAAACCTAATTTGTATGAATCGTATTAATACAGATAATAAACCTTGAAAACAAAATCTTATCAGAGGATAAAGCTAAAATTAAGAGTTAACTTAGTAATATTTAAATTTAATTAAATATTTCCTAATGTGTAAGATAATATTTCTGGTTCTGCATCAACCCCTCATTGATGATTGACTGTAAGGTCTAGGTTAAACCCCAAACATGCACAATGACCCGCATTTATAAATATCTGGTAGTCCTGTTGCTTTTACATCCTTTATGGTTCAAACCCGATTAGTTTGAACTTAGCTATTTGAAGCTCTCCTTATTATCACTAGGCCAACGAAAAGGTTTAAAATTGAGGTGTGGTGATAAACTCACAAAAGTAATATTCTTTTGCATTTACTTTCTGGAGTTTTTTTTAATCATGGGATCCTTGGTTAGCTTCCGCGCAGAAAATGTTAGATAAAAACAGTTTGCGGTGTAAATCTTTCTAATTATTAATCATTTTTTTTTTCTTTGTACAGATTCATGGTTATTTTCTGTCAGATCTGGCAATGATTCTTTGGCATTTCCCAGCTTTAGGTGGCTGGAATAGAATTACAAACAAAGTTGCATGCTTTATGTTTGTTAATGTTTAAGTATTACATCAACCATAATGTGAGACTATCTATTGTTACTTTTATTATACTCTTTTTGGAACTATGTTCTCATTTCTGGGATGTGCTTTTTGGTTTTTGTTTACATTTACCTGTGCTCGCATTTCTTTTCTTTTCTTTTTTCTTTTTAAACCCACAACCCCCTATTTGGTGTGAGCGGTTTTTGTTCATGCCCCATCTCTGGAAGGTTTGGAGTAAACTTGAGTATTTGACAATGATAGGAACCCACTCTATAACTCAATATTTAGGTTGGGCCATGGGTCTTTCATGGCTTGGGTAGAACTCTCCTTGGAAAACCGGCTTGCCAAGGGAGGGTGCCCAAGCCTTTATAACCCACATGCCCACCCTTTTCCCTTCTCATGTGGGCTCCCAATTCCACTACGCTTCCGCAACCGACGTCCACGTCGGCCTCTTTACCCCCGTCGGTCTCTTTACCCCTTGGGTGACTACGCGGACCCCTTTCCCTCGGGCCTCCATGCCCTTTCTGTAGCAGCCCGGGCCCAAGGTCAGCCTGCCACGGGTCAGCCTGCCATGCTGCGTTGCCACATAGGCCAGGATCATGCTCTGATACCATTGATGAACCCACTCCAATAACTCAACATTTGGGCTGGGCCATGGGTCTTTCATGGGTTGGGTAGAACTCTCCTTGGAAAACGGCTTGCCAAGGGAGGTGCCCAAGCCTTTATACACCCACATGTCTACCCTTTTCCCTTTCAATGTGGGATCCCAACATTCCACTACGCTTCCGCAACCGACGTCCACGTCGGCCTCTTTACCCCCGTCGGCCTCTTTACCCCTTAGGTGACTACGCGGATCCCCTTTTCCCTCGGGCCTCCATGCCCTTTCTTAGGGTAGCAGCCCGGGCCCAAGGTCAGCCTGCCACGGGTCAGCCTGCCACGCGTGTGCTGCCACATAGGCACAGGATCATGCTCTGATACCAATTGATAGGAACCCAATCTAATAACTCAATAATTTGGGTTGGGCCATGGGTCTTTCATGGGCTTGGGTAGAACTCTCCTTGGAAAACCGGCTTGCCAAGGGAGGGTGCCCAAGCCTTTATAACCCACATGCCCACCCTTTTCCCTTTCAATGTGGGATCCCAACAGACAATAATTTAATTAATGCATCAGCAGAATTTTCTAGTTTGAAACACTTTGTTAGTTTCCCATTCTTACCTTTCACGTTGAACTGAATCTGTTGGAAGTGTCATTCAGAAGCTCATTTGTACTTACTAACTATTTTCCCTTGTTTTTCCTAATAGGTCCTACATCATGGGCTATCCATGTTTTCAATCTTTCTTGCCCTTGTAAGTGGTCAAGGGCAGATATACATACTCATGGTTCTCTTCTCAGAGATTACAACACCATTTGTAAATCTAAGATGGTAATGTTAACATTTAAAAGTTACTTTCATGTTTCATTTTTGGTTGCCAACATTGGGTTTAACTATAATTTTGCATTCAGGTATTTAGATGTTGCTGCTCAAAAAAGCTCCAATATATACATATGGAATGGTGTTGCATTGTTCCTAGGGTGGTTGGTACAGTCTAGCATACCTCAAAATCTTGATTTATTTCTGTTGGCTATAATATAGTGTATCCTGGGGTGACAGTATTGTGTGGTGCATATTGGTCTGTTGGCCTTATAGTCGACATAATCATTAGACTCATCCGTTTTGAAGCATGTTCTGGTCTTTTCACATTTTGGCGAAGTTGTTTGACTTGGCAAGTTAGTTTGAAAAAATTGCCAAATAACCTTATAAAAATGTTATGTGCACATTGGAATTGTGGATACTTTTGCTTTTCTCCTTTTATCTTAATCTTTCTTCTGTTGAACTGGTAGGGGTTGATATATTCCCAATCGCTACTGCATTTGTGAAACAGATAAATAAACAATGATTCCAGATATTGCCCTGTGGTTAAAGCTTTCTGGCATGTAGTATTTTCCTTGTTTGGTTTGTCTCAGATCCTGCCATGGTCTTTTAACATCTCTTTTGCCATTTATGTTATTCTCTAATAAGTTGAACTTGAAAGAGATGGTTTCTGTAGTTCAAAGTGATTCTATTAAGTGTGCTCTTGGAACAGTGATTACATTTTAAATTTATTGCCCTAAATTTCTATTCTACTACCATCATCCAATGATTTTGTTGTTTAGGAGAAGTTTGTACTGTTCAATGCTTATCTTGTTGAAGTTTGTACTAGTTGATTTCTATTTCCTATTGAATTTGTATTCGCAGAACTGGATTAGGTATTTTATTATAGATCTTTCTAGCCGTTGTACTTCATTCTATCGCATGAACAAATCATGTTATAATGACTCTGACATGGAATTTGTGTGGCCATCAGGTAGCAAGGATTATTTTGTTCATCTATTTTTTCATCCATATGGCCATCCATTTTGATCAGGTGAGTGGATAATCCAATAACTCATGTCACATGGATTTAGTTTTGGAATAAAACTATGTGCACTAACCAATGAGTACTAATCTAAGTACTAACATTGGAAATTTGAAATTCTCTCCAAAAAAAAATTTTAAATTTTCAATGTTAGTACTTAGATTAGTACACATTGGTTAGTGCACATAGCATTACTCTTAGTTTTGTGGAGTAAAGTTAGAATGAAGTAAAAATTGTTTGTTGGTGTAAAATAGGTGAAGGAAATATTCCCCTTGGGGTTCTACAGCTTGCTTACAGTGCCTCCAGTGTTGGGAGTTATGAATGTGATTTGGTTTTGGAAAATTGTAAGAGGTTTGATTAAAACTCTATCAAAAGCAAGACACAGCCAGTGATCCTAACTTTCTCTTCTATGTTGGCCACGTAAGTGCATTTTACTTTTTTTTTTTTTTTTTAAATTTAAAAGATGATGGGGTCATTAATCTGTAAATTGCTATCTTCCCACAAAAATTGTCGATAGAAATTTGAGACATGCTTTCTTTTAGTCAAAATCTTAGCAATTAAGTAGATCAATATTTTTATTTATTTAATAATAAATATGTTAGTTGATTTACTTTTACATAAATATTTACTAATAGTGGGTAATTGGATGACTTTTGTGGTTGCTTTTTATTTATGGAGAATCTCCTTTACACATCACATGATTATATTCTTACATCTACCATCACATTTGTTCTACGAAATTTCTTCATTACAGCTTCACATGTTTTAATAGTGAGTCTTCATATTGATACACCCATATTATTTTCATGTTGCTAGTTTAAATTGTCCAATTGATATGATATTATAAGGGTGATAGCCTTTACATGAAACTGGAAAATTCCTCCGTTTTAGAAAAATCAATTCTTTATAAATAGAAACCCACCAACTCAGTAGTATTTGTTTGAATTTCTTGATACACTTCAACAATTCTATACAGCATTTATTTAAATGTTATAATTACCTTTTAAATTTTGTTACATCGTTTGTTTGTATCATAGATTTTTAATAAACTATTTTTACATAATAATTTTTAAATTTCTCCAACTTTTTTTGAGCTTACTTAAAGAACTGAAATTTTAATAAATCTTTGAACTATTTTATAAGTTTTTCAATCAAAAACTGCATTTTTTTTTCATAAGTTTTACTCAAAGAATGGTACCCAAACGGCGGTGAAACTCTTTTTACATAAAGTTTATCTTTTTTTTTTTCTTAAATGTAATAATATTTTAATTTAACAATTATATTGGAAAGTGATGACAAGGCCTATGGATAAGGATAAAGCTATTTGTACAAGAATAAAGATAAGTTGACAAACATTTCTCATAACTCTCTCATAAATGTTGATATGATAACTTACAATTGGTCAGTTAACATTTGATTAGGCGAAATTTATTATGAATTGATCAATTATAAGTTGACACGTCGCATTTATAAGAAGAGTTTATGAATGTAGTATTGTTGTATGTACAAATTCTCATACATAGTATGTCACGTGCCTTATAGACCATATAACTTAATGCACATGAATACCAATATCATGTGGGTACTCAATAGATAAGTGTAAAACTATTTGTATAAGCTCTAATACAGAGTTTATATAAATTGATGTGGTATATTATGTGGATGCCGTGTGACATGACAGTCTACATGATATTAATGTGAGCTACCGAAGTGGGTTGGTTTGCAGAGAATTTCGGGGGTCAAAGCCCCTGTTAAATGCGCGTGGAGACTGGTTGGTTTGCCGTTTGCCTATTTGCTCTAAATAGAGGCTAAATATCATTGACAACCCCAAGTTTATTGTAGCTTTTGTATCCTATAATTTTAGAATTTTTATTAACCTCTCCTATAAGTATCGTAGGGTTCCTTTTAGATTTTGCTGAGATGAGCTTGGTATAAAGAAAATGGATTTGAATTCGAGTTTACAATATATAATAACTAAGATACATATTTCTCTCAATACAATTATTTTTAAAATTATTTATCATATTTCAAACATGGTATTAAATCTAACTTGATTACTAGTTACATTGATAATTAAATGGTTGGAATCGAAGATTACTGATTCCAAATAAAATGAGTTTGGTCTTGTATCATTGAGTCTACTACAATAAGATTGAACTTGCGATGTCTCTAACATGAATGAGATTCTCTTTCTTTAATTACTATATGATTGGAATTATGTAGACCTATATCAAACTAATCTATTGTTATCACTAAACGTCAATAATACTTTTTTTATAGATATAAAGTTTTTCTAATCAATGAAGTAATTTTTTTTAGTAGTTCCATTTAATAAAACTATTCTTGAAGAAACAAACTGTATCAACCATATCCTTATAAGGAGGTAATAAATACTATTTTTGAAACTATTAAGGGTGATAGAGGAATCGGAGCAAACCCTAGGTGAGGTCCAACATCAATCCTTGAATAAAACACAGTTCGAGTTCGAATTAATTGACAACAGCGTAGCAAGAGTGAGATGGTGCGTGACACATGGAGAATTTTGTACTCCCCATGATAGATGAAAAAGTTTAAATACCCCCAGAGTTTTGTAAAAGTATTTATACCACCCCTCGAAAAGTATTATAAAAACCTCCTCTAAGTTTGCCGAATCTGTGGTGGCGTTTAAACTTGTCGTGGTCCAAGCTTGGTCCGAAGTGTCAGCCAGAGTCTTGTGGCCGTCCAACAGATTATGAATCTCTTGGTGGGTAAGTCGGCTGTTCCCTATTTCTCTGTCTTCTTTTATTGCTTTGAAATTTTAGTACAAAAAGATAGGTAGATCTGATCTCATTCATCTGGAATTATAAGACTAAGACTAAGAAAACAAAACAAAATATGGAGCCCTCCAACTGTAATTTATATAAGCTCTAGGTGGGTTTTCAGTTTGTGGATTAAACTGATATTATCACTGAAGTTCAAGAAGATAGCCTTATCAGGAAAGAAATGTGGAGGAGTTTATTGAAGCAGGGGGTTTCAGTTTTTGGGAGGACAAACCCATTCAAACAATTCCCATTTCAATATATTAGCAGCAGTAATAATGTTAAACCTCCCTTATTATGGTTCTCTCACATTCTTCCGTTTTCGTCCTCTTCGGAAACGGAATCGCAATCTCAATCTCCGCCGTTAAATTCCAAGGAGATGTCGTTCGCGGAGGCCAAGAGATTGATGAGATTGGTGAATGTGGAGGCGTTGAAGATGAAGCTCGGGATGCAAGGGAAGGAGGTGATTGGTTACAAAGAGTTGCTTGAAGCGTGTGAAAGCATGGGAATCGCCAGGTCTCTGGAAGAGGCCATGGCTTTCGCACGTGTTCTTGATGATGCTGGTGTTGTTCTTCTCTTTCGTGACAAGGTGTATCTTCATCCCGATAAGGTAAACTTTTTTTTTTTTTTTAATATTGTTTCGGTTTGCTTTTTAATTAACTTTTTGATTACCGAAAAGGTTAAAAAGATTTTGATTTTATACGAATCTTGTTAAGAAATCAAGAGATATGAGATGAACAACACGAAATTTGTAGATAAAATTTTTATTGTTAGGATATTGAATATATTCCTTTTGCTTTTGATTTGGGGGTCTTTTGAGTGCAAATGAACCGTTTCTGTGTTGATATGACATAAAAGAAAAGGGAAGATTTTACACTAATCTTGTTTGAGAAATTAAGAAATGTTGTTCTTTCTTCAACTTAGAAATGATAAATATATGGACACTTGTATTTCAAAGTTTTTGTGAGAGATTTGGTATAGTTTGGTTTGATCAAAGATGAGCGGGTGATCCCTTTTTTCGCCTCTTGTGTCTAAGAAGAATAATTATTTCTATTAAACTGGATTTTTAAACCAGGGAAAGGCGACTTCAATGTTTGAGTTTTTTTCTTTTTGGATTGGATTCAGTTTAATAGAGTTAGCAATGTTTGATCTATTATGTTTTATTAATCAGAGATTGTCCTTTGAATGATATGAGATGGTATGGATCACTATCTTTTGTGATGTAATATTAGTTTGCGGAATTAAGTCAACCCAAAAAAATTCCTTAATAGCCTACTTTTGTTTCTTAAATTATGCCTTGATTGCCTAGACAACATATTGTCCTGGCTATAATCAACAACTTCTGATTGTTTTTCGGGCTGTCAAACACAGAACACCACCTTAAAACACTAATGATATATCGGTTTTAGTAATTTCACAATATTCATGCATGCGTTTGGTGTTTGTGTGACTACATACGAGATAAATTGTATCAAATGCTTCATACGTGTGAGACCGTCTGTAACACATATGTTAAATCAGAGGATATATGCCTTAAGATTTTGCCGAAGTAAATATGTTTGTTTGCTATGCCTTTCTTTTTTACTGTGCTCAAATCAATGGCCAACAAGACATAATGCATTTGCAATGTTGGTGCCTGGTGGAGGGCTATCTCTGTTTGACTCTGACGTTGGATGAGGAAGGAGAAGCTTTGTCAAATAAGTAACATAGATCTTTTCAAATACGGAAACCATCAGATCCTAATCAAAATACTTTCTGAAACATCACAAGATTTGTTGATTTTGCATTAGAGACTTTGATTAGACAGCTTTGCTTAACTGTAATACCCATCAGATGGTAAAATAAGTAATGGAATTTTGTTCTGTTACATATTGCCTCAAGGTTACTGGTTCAGCTCCAACTTTTCCTGAAGAAAGTGCATAATCTATAGCTTTGAGCATCTGCCTCGCTTGTCCTTTAGCATGTCTTAATTGAAGGCTTTACATTTAAGAGATGTATTCTGAATAACACACAAGAATTCTTTCATGAAACTTTCATTGTAATGCCCTGGATAATTATTTCCTCTTCCTGATTTTATTAACTTTTATGCTAATTCTCATTGTTTATGTCCAGGTGGTTGATCTTGTTAGAAGAGCAGTCCCACTTGCTCTAACTTCGGAAGATGATCCCATGAGGGATGAATTAAAGATGCTGAAGGAGAAGAAGGAAGAAATTGACATGCTAGCTCATAAGCAAGTTCAACGCATCCTCTGGTGTGGGCTGGGTTTCTCTATTTTACAGATTTGTCTTTTCTTCAGATTAACATTCTGGGAATTCTCATGGGATGTTATGGAACCCATTGCATTTTTCTCCACAACAACCGGCATAATCTTAGGCTATGCCTACTTCTTGTTCACTGCAAGAGATCCCACTTACCAAGACCTTATGAAGAGACTCTTTCTCTCCAGGCAGAGGAAATTAATCAAGAGGCACAATTTTGACGTTAACAAATTCAAGGAATTACAATTGAAGTGCAAAACCCCTCATGATGCTTGTACCTCTCTCAAAAATCGTACAGGGCTGGAACTGGACATTGAGGATGCTTTACATAGGGACTAACTCAACTCTCCACACACATTATTTCGCCCAAAATACATCATCATCCAAGTCTATTTTGGTAACCAGTTTGTCTCCTCTTGTTTTCATGAAGGTAGGGCAAATATTTAACTTCTTTTTTTATTTTCACAAAGTAGCCATCAATTTTGTCACATGAATTCATTTTTATGCCCATAGTAACCTATCTCTCAGCTTTGACAAACACTTACTTTTCAAGTTGCTGGTTAGTTTTTTTTTTTTTTCTTGGTAGGTTACACGGCCTGTGTCAAATATATTACATTCGCAGACCACTTATGAGACTATTTGTACTTGGAATTTATGAAAGCATGTATGAATTTATTCAATCTGTGACTCCTTATCATTTTATCTGCGTCGAAAAAAGTGTAATACATTGAAAGTGGTTTACTATGTTTGGAATACTTTTGTTTTGCTCCGGAAACCGGTTGCTGAAGTTGTAATCACATACTGCTTGTGTTTTATATCTCACCCTTGCTTACTCCTAGATGCATAACTGTCATCACAGATAGATCCTTTTTGTTAGAAGATGTTAATACGAACCATTCTTTTCGTAGTTTCAAATCCTGACACGTATTTATCATGTTATATTCACAGATATAGATAGTATTCTTAAATAGTTGTCATTATGCCAGATTTGTTTAAGAGATAGCAGAACCAATGACGATCATTGATTACTATTACATGGTTAAACTTAAGCAATTTGACTTTACTCAGCTAACCTTGAGACCTTTCTTCTAATCTTAAAACAGGAAAAGCTAAAGGATCAAATTTCTTCCTGCAATCCAATATCATAAATTGAGAAGTCACAGTCACAAGCACTATGGAGAGATGGGTGGGTATCCATAGTTGCTTGAGCTTGAAGAGACATAGTTTGAGAGAGTTGGGCTCTTACTGCTGTAGCTTCTGCAGTAGCTGCAACCAATTCACTTTGCAATTGTGAAACCTGGGATTGCAGAGAGGCTATGAGACCAACACTACCATAAACTGGATACATCACCCTAACTCTTTCTTCATACAGCATGCTCTTTACTGCATCTTCTCTTCTGTCTGCTGGAATTCTCTGCAAATAAATTAACATGATTTAGTAATTCAAATTGATGACCCATGTATATAAATAGGTAAAAAAAAAAAGGGAAGAAAAAAAACCCCATTTTGCAGTTGGACATAAACATCAGGCCGATTAGAAGGTACCACATTGTAAAACTAGGATAAAGTTGAGCCAAAAGATCTCAATTCAAGATATATTCATGAGGAAGTGAAATCTCTTTAGGATCTATTCCAACGTTTAGAAATTGGTTACTAGACAAAGATAAACCGCCCAAGAAAGGCATCAAAGCCCTAGTAGCCCTACTAAATGATGATTCAACACTCGTGATTAGTGGAATATATGTACATATGGTGCAAAGAGGATTAAATGTGAATGGTAATCAGAACTAGAAATATTACTTGCAACATTTTGGTGAAGTTACTGCAGCAAAGATTCGATGAACAGCTTCAAAATTGTGAGACTCAGAAGGTGGAAAATAAGGTAGAAAGATGCATTGAGTGGTGCAACGCCTGCGGAGAAGCAGCACATGGCATATTAATTTGCATGCAAACTCTTTCAATTAGAGGATTATGGTTACACTAACAATGACAAATTTGATATTTATTGAGCCCAATTGGAGTTGCATCTGGAAAATGAGATGCAACATATTCTAATAGATATTGCTGGATGAATATGCCATTGGCTTGATTTTTATGGCTGCCATTTTCATTAAAAAGGTCAATGGAAATCACTGGAGAAGTCGATCAATTATTAACCAAATTTTTACGTGGGATGAGGCTAGTAGGCTACATTTGATAATACTGTAGTGTAGGATATTGGGAGGATTGCATCAAGTAATGATACAGGTAAAGGTAACCAACTCCAATTTGGATTATTCACCACCAGAAATGAGGTCTGCCTCACAGCGTCAAATCAGGGGCATTTTGTGGGGCGCATGGTGAGAACTCCGCCGGAACTTTGAGTCTGGGACACTGGGCCAAGATATCCTGAGTTTACAGTGGTGATTAATTTTTAGATTATGATTCAAGTGGAGATTAAAGTAAAGCTATAGAGATAATTTTGGTGAAAGTTCAATATACGTATATAAAGTTTGAGATTTCAATTGTGTATACGTAACTTTAATAATAAAATCTAAACAATATGAAATATACACCGACACCGACACCGATATAAGAGAAAAAAAGTTTTTAAGGGAATTTTTTGAACTTTCATATTAAATAGGATTTGAGATTTGAGATTGAAAAATAAAATCAATATGGATTTAAATGTCATGAGTTAAGGAACGAATGAGCCTAAATTGATGAAGCAAGACATCATAATTCTATCTCTGTTTTCCAACAACAGCAATTTGGAATGAAATCCATTTATGAACAAAAATGCCATTGTTGAATATCAGAGGTTAGTTTATCATTGTAAAGTACATTTAAGTTATCAACTAGTCATTTACATAGGCAATCTGTATCACCAATCCAATGCATCTATACCATTACAATAGCCTATAAAGATCATTCTTCTTAAATATAATGAATTCACCTTCCAGGGAAGTAAGCAGATCAATCACAGCTCCCGCTTCCGATCCATCAAAGTATTCCAAAATATTAGACAGTGAAACCTGCAATAAGATATCCATATTCAGATGTTACTATGAGCAAATGAGAAAAATGTGTAGACTAACTTCAGGGCTCTTTTTCAACTCACCCCCTCGTCATACTCCTGAATAAAGTTTAAGATGGAACTCTCTGTTGCTCTGAATGCACTGGAACTTCCAGCTTCATTTTCAACTCTTTGGCGTTTCATTGAACCGCGTTCATCATCATCATCATCATCATCATCATGGGCTAGCTTTGGTCCCTTGACACTTGTGGAAGTAAGAGAGGCACTTTCTTCATTATTGTGAGATGAACAATTAGCAACCATATTCTTCGGCGACTCTTCAACTACATGAGGTCCTTCAATGTGGCTCATCATCATCATCATCATGGGCTAGCTTTGGTCCCTTGACACTTGTGGAAGTAAGAGAGGCACTTTCTTCATTATTGTGAGATGAACAATTAGCAACCATATTCTTCGGCGACTCTTCAACTACATGAGGTCCTTCAATGTGGCATGCATCAGTAGAATGTTCTCGCGGTGCCTCGCTCAGAAATCCATCAGCTTTGTTGTGGCTAGGTGCCATCACTTCTTGCAACTTCCCCCATTTTTCCATTGCCAGAAAAAGCTTGATATGTGCGTAACTTATCTGGCATCATTGGGCAAATATATTCAGTTTTATTCTCAAGTAAATGACATGAACAAAAATCTCTATACATAGGTCAATAAGCACACATAAAAAAAAAATTAATACAATGGATTCATTCAAAATATCAAAGAATTGACTCAAACACATCAATCTTACATCCTCTGGTAGTTCATTCTTGATGGGCTTCAACTTGTCTGTGGAGCCAACCTTTGAGATTGCACCCTGAATGGCTAACAAAATCTCGTTTGTCAGTCCAATCTCAACACACAGTCTGGTCCAATCAATCTCAAATCCCTCCTGCACAGCCTCTAAAAGATACTCGACAACAGTTTGTTCTTTTATAGGAGCTGACCTACCAGGGTAGTTCTACGGAGAAAAATATAAGTTATGCACTTCAAAAATGACTATGCTGTTAAAAAGATATTTTGTTATAAACATCAAAGATGTCATACAGCAATTTTCTGAATTGATAGATCCTCTTCATGCCACATTTTCCAAGCTTCAAACTTTGCAGGCGTCAGCGGTTTTCTTATAGAAATAGTCTGTAAACCTACTTCGCCATCCAGGGAAAGGTTTAGTTTTTGAGAAAGATGCCTAATAGTTTGAAGAAGATGATTCCCGTGTGTCATTACAAGGTGCTGCAACATTAATCAACATTAGATTGATATTCTAATCTATATGAAAAGAGCTTCATCCGAAGGAAATAAATCTTATTTTCTTTACTAATAGAAATTACTTTCTCAAATTTACAAATAAAAAATGAAATAAGCAAAGTAAGGTTAGTCTCAAGTACTAACAAAGGGTACAGCAAACCATTCTTTTTGCTTAAGTGTCTCAATGTCCCAACATACTTCCTGATATACATAATTTCCTTTCCTCCTCGAGTATGGAAAGAAACATGCACCAGTTCTTAATGTAAACTTGATCAAATCAAGCTAAGAAGCGAGAGAGAATCATTTATATAAAAATGTTAAAGAAACATGCACCAGTTCTTAATGTAAACTTGATTTCCATATAGTAGGTGAAATAATAAAGAGCAGAAAAATTGAATATTTTAATAAAAAATTTCTCTCCTAGGTCCTAAATTCTCTATTTTGTGAAAATAAAAACTGAAAATTCATATACAAACACTGATTGCAAATTTTGAGAGGGAGAAAAAATGATAAACGAGAAATGAGTTAAAAAATGAACAAGGCCATAATGAGCATCAAGAGGACAAATGGAAAGAGAAGATTATTTTAATGCCTCCTAATGACATGGACATACCACTGGGAGCCATAGAAAATATGAAGAAGTAGGAGAGAAAGTGGAAGCAAATAGACAGTAATCAGTGGTCAATAGAATATAAAATACCTTACTAAAAACCTGACCAAACCAAGATATACTTGGAGTTGACATAGACAAACCTATGGCAAGTGAACTGTAAAGGAATTTGATTTACAAGTAGAAAGACTTTTCTACAATTGCTCAGAGTTAAAGTTAGTGTAAGGACAGTTGGGATTGCTCATCTTTACATGGTGCAAACACCATGATAAAAAATTACCAGCCATCAACTTTGCAACTGCAGTGAAATGAATTTTGACTTCCCAAACAACCCGAGAATGATTCCTAGCATAAATTGCTGAAATTGGATAGAGAAAAGATAATAAACTAATAAGAGCAACTCTAAGAGGACAAATAAGAAAGGAAAGAAGGGAGAGAAAAGAAAATAGAAAAAAGAAAAAAAGAAAGAGAGAAATAACCAATCACACAAAAATATGTTTCACTCTGCAAGTAATGTGAAAAAGAGGGTTCCATGTAGTTGATGAACCCCAACAGAAAATGAAACTTTAGACTACATAAAATTACCCTATAATCAAATATCTTATATTCACAATTATTAGGCCAATAATTAAAGGTCAACAAAATTAAGTATATATAAAATTAAGGTGTATTATAAGATTTATACCCAATCATATTACAACACAAATTATCACATTCCTTAACTTCATTATACTTTTGTTCTTTAATACACATTGGGATACATATACAAAAACTAATCTTTTCTGTTCACCAATTAATGTTTGAAAACAAAATTATGTAATTTATGATTAAGGAAATTGTTTAGCTTATGCTGTCATATCCTGAGAGGTGCATGACACTCATTCTGACAATTTGTGCCAGATAATCTATATTGCAACTGCTCCATAATACTGTCAGTTTGCATAAATCCTCGATTATAGTGTAAATATCCTTCCTACAAACAGTTTTTGTAGATAATCTATATTGCCACTACTCTCTAATATCATTGTCAGTTTGCACTTGTACCCCACGGTAGTGTAGATACTTATTTCACCCATGGTAAAATGAAAATACAATAGAAAAATGATTACCACCCCATTAAATTACCTTCCTTCTACCTACTTCTTTTCTGAGGTTAATGAAAGCCTTATATGAGAAACTAAAAGAGGGAAAAAGTTAAAGGTCCTGCACACTATATCATTATTGTCTACAAAAAATAAATTATATTCTTCACAAAGCATAAAGGATACTAAGTTCCAAGCTCAAGAAAACAAGTATTTTGGGTAAGTAACTGCTATTTTCCCTATTGTTAAGATATACCTGGTTGACACCATCGATGTTTGCCAATCTTGCTTTAGTAGATGGCCTTATTAATGCAATTTTCTTTATAGTTTGATCACCACATACAGCATACCTGTGATGAGAAAATAATATTTAGCGCACTCACAAATGACACATTCCATCTAAATAGATAGACATAAGGTTTCCCCTGTAATCTATAAGCCAATTGCCCTTACTAAAGGTAGCCTTGCTTAGATGAGAAAAACTTACGGAGCAGTTCCAGAGAATCTTGCAAGCTTCATTCTCTCCTCTAACAGCATGTGATAGAGTTGTGCCTCAGCCTGAAGTAGAAAAAGACATACATACGCAGAGGAAAAATATGAAGTCAAAGACCAGAATTTTAGAAGTGAAGATATAAAAGCACCAAGTGAAACAATAATGTCAGACCAACCTAGTTAATGTGCCCAGATCATTTGTAAGGTTTCAGTGGGTAAATCATCTCCCACAGGCAATTTAGAAATAGAACCCTATCATACTAAACCAGATAATTTCAACAAAGAAAGAAAAAGAATTCCTCAATTCTCAAGACAATGTTGAAGGAGATTTGTTTGAGGAAAATATATTTAGCAGTTCCAGTGCTCATCATTAGAAGAAAAATCAAATACATAACAAGAAAATATGGGAGATGTGAACATTATTTAAGGCATTGGCTAAACAACAAACTGAAAAAAATTTATTAGAGAAGCTATAAATATGTTTTTGCAGAGATCTAATGACTATTATCCTGAACTTGGAGTTTATGCTCACTTGTTTAGAGTGGAAAAATTGTTTTGGTTTAATTAAGAAACTGAGAGAAAATCTAGCCGATAGCAGTACAATCAGAAAGTTAAAACCTCAAGTGTCATTCCATCTCAAGTAGTAGAACTGCTCTTCAACAAATAGCAATACTAAAATGCAAGGATGCAGTACCTTTTGACACTTGAAAAGGGCTTCATGGGTATCACTCTGAGAATCTAAGTCTAAATCAGTCCAGAGACTCCAAACATGGACAAAAATGCATGATATTATACTAGATTACTAAACAATCCAAACGTATAAACCGAGAAAACCTCAGCATTAGATTTTGGAATCTTGGTCCAATCAGGTTACAGATGCCAGAAGAGTGGGATCTCTAAAGTCTGACGTGATTCAAACTTTTTCACTCCTAATTCTTGAAGACTCAATGCAATAATACAACGGTAGAAGCAAACCAGATTGAAATAACAATAAAAGAGAAAAATAACACTTATTTACCAACCTCTGAAAATCCCTCATGTTCTAATGTCACTAAACTCTTCAGTTCTCCAATTTTGCTTGATGTGCTTTCATGTTCCTCTTCATCAATCATTTCACTGGTTAGCGGCAAAACTAAAGGTGGTTGATGATCAGATCTTGCCAAACTAAGATATTGCTTTCCCTTCTGACTGACACTGATGCATTGAGATATAAAGTTGTAAAATTAATTGTAGGTACAAAATTGACCAGAAAGTAAAATAGTAGTCTTGAACTGGTGGCACATAAAAAGTGGCCGTGAGAAAAATTGCAAAAGCAAGGAAAAATTACAGCCAAAGAGTTTGATAATTTGCAAATAACATAATAAACAAACAGAACATACCTTACAGTTCTGTAAATATCTTTGACAGTCTCCATTAAATAACCTGCATTAAGTTGCAGCTTTTAGTTTAAGACCGACTATAGCTAATTTATTATTCAACCTGAAACGCTAAAAGACAGTGCAATCAGTGTCAAGGTTAGAACAAACATTCTATAGATAAAACTCATTTAAGACAAGAAATAAACTAAATCACTAAATTAAAAAATGTGAAAAGTTAATAACCACTGAAAATTTAGTATGAGCAAAAGACCACATATTTCTTCAGTTGTCTCCTTATACGTATCATTTTGCATTGTACTTCTAGTACTATCAAAATGAATACTATAGCTACCATAAACAGTCCTGAAGGGTACCAATATTAAACAACTAATGTAGTCCTAGTACCAGAAGAGATTAATTGGTAAGCCAGCGCTTTCCACCAATTTGATGAATGATCCCTACCAAGTCCATGAAGTGGAAGCTTGTCAAAGAGAGCATCAAGAACCTTTTTTGACTGTAACCACAATTGAAAAGCAATTATTAATAATATAAGCACCGATCTCAGAACTAAGAAACAGCAATAGAATCAAAGCAAATAAAAGAAATTTGTGTCATCAAGGCTGCTGTAATACAAATAGGAATTCAAGATAATGAAGAAAATTAAAAGGATCTGGAAAGTTAGTTGAGTAAATTTCTATAAAATATTTTCTTTACAATTTCAGGATTGGTATTTTCTTTATTATGCAGGATTTTATGATTTCCTTGTCTGAGTCAAAAAAAAATTGTTTATGATTAGGACCAGCTAGGATCTTTCATAATTCACATACTTATCGTCTATTTTCTCTTCACAAAATTCAAAAACTCCTGGTTTAAGTGGTTATATCTTGCAGATTCAAGACTTAACTTCTAGCCTATTTTCCTCCAGTACATCAAAACTCTGGAATGACTACAAAGCACTGAGGGTTGGAGGAAACTTAGTTGGCAAGGCTTATAACAGGGGTGATGCTGTCTTTAGAGATTATAAAGGTTATCACAAAGGTAGTTTTCAGTCAGTATAGGTATTCATGAAACCTTTTTTGCAGACCTCTTAGCAGTTATTCTTGCATTTGACAAGGCTTATACCAAGGGTTGAGAACCTTTGGTTGGAATGTGATTCAAGGGCTGTTTTAGGTTGGCTAAATAATTCTCAATTTGCAGCTACTTGGAAGTTGAAGATAAAATGGCACACTTGCTTTATCAGATAAGGCAAATAATTTCATGAAAAAATAGAGGAAAAACTTATTCACACTTATTCACTTAAAAAATACATATCATACATCTCTAGTTATAGACTAACTCTAGATATCTTGATAACCTTAAGTTAGGATTATCCTAACTTTTAAATTTAAAAACTAGATAATGCCTAGATAACTCCTAAGTTTTCACATTCTTATCTTAGGAATTCAACACTCCCCCTCAAGCTGATGATAGTGTCTATGCAATTCCCACTTGGAGGTAAGACATCAAAACTTTGTTTAGACAATCCTTTTGTAAGGATTCAGCGGTCTGCTGGCTTGTAGGTAATATAACACACAAAAGCTTCTCTTCTATCTTTTCTTTGATAAGTGGCGATCTATCTCCACTGTTTGGTTCTATCATGATGAATTGGATTGTGTGCAATTCCAATTGCAGCCTTGTTGTCACAATAAGCTTCATAGGTTCCTCACTCTTGTCCCAACTCAACTAATAATCTTTTCAACCAGATCAGTTCACAAATACCTGTTGCATTGCCCTAAACTCAGCCTCTGCACTACTCCTTGCTACTACAGTTTGCTTCTTGCTCCTCCAAGTCACCAAATTTCCCCAAACAAATGTACAATATCCTGAGGTAGACCTTCTATCACTCTTTGAACCTGCCCAGTCGTCATCTGTGAAAGCTTCCACCTTTCTTCATTAGTCTTCCTAGAACAGTCCTTTCCCAGATTTTTCTCAGATATCTTAAAATTCTATTTACACTCAAGATGCTTCTCTTGTGGATTGTGCATATGCTGACTTACAACACTTACAGAAAATGCTATGTCAGGCCTAGTATGAGATAAGTATATCAATCTCCCAACTAGTCTTTGATACCTCCCTTTATCAACTGGTGTATCTCCATTTATCTCATAAGTTTCACATTCTGTTCAATGGGAGTCTCACAGGTTTGCAACCTAACTTCCAGTATCCTTCAATAAATCCAGAACATATTTCTCTGAACACAAATTCCCTTCTATTCCTTGCAATCTCCATGCCTAGAAATATCTTACTGCCCCAAATCCTTTATCTCAAAGTCTCAGCAGAACTTTTTTTACCATATCCATTTCTTCAAGATTATCCCCTGTAAGATAATATCATCAACATATACTATTAAGATAGTAATCTTACCATCCTTAGTCTTGAAAAACAGTGTATGATCAGCTTGTCCTGAATAAACCATAACTCCTGATAGCCTTAGTAAATTTCTCAAACAGGCCCTAGGAGACTGCTTCAACCATACAAGATTTTTTCAGCCTGCACACCTTCTTGTCAGCCTGATTTCCTTCAAAACCTGGTGGCAACTCCATAATAACTTCTCTGCAAGATCACCATTCAAGAAAGCATTCTTAACATCCTTGTTGCAAGGGCCAATCTAATTTGTAGCAAGAGATAGAAGCACTCTAATAGTGTTCAGTTTGCTACAGGACCAAAAGTCTCCTCATAATCTACTCCATAGGTTGTGTGAACCCCTTAGCTACCAATCTTGCCTTGTATCTCTCAACTGTTCCATCTGCCTTGTATTCACGTAAAAACCCATTTGCAGCCAACATAGTCTTCTTTTCTGGTAAGCCACCAGCTCCCAAGTCTTATTCTTTCAAGGCCTTCATCTCCTCCATTACAGCCTCTTTCCATTTAGGATCATCCAAGGCTTCATCTACTGATTTTGGAACTCTATAGTTGAAAGATTATAACAAATGCACGAAAACCAGAGGACAATTTATCAAGACACAAACTTAGAAATAGGATGTAAAGTACAGATCGAACTCCTTTCTAAGAGATATGGAAGATCTCTCTTGATTCAGACTTACGAGACAAACCTTTTCCAACTGATGACTGTGAGTCAATGACTTCTTCTGGTTGGGATAATTGGCCTTGCAGATCATTAAGATGCTCATTACTTTGATGATCAGCTTTCCGAGAATAAAATTTCAGTCCTGGCTGATTGAGTCTTGCTAATCCTTCCCCTGTCTTTTTGTGTTTCTGACCTACAATTTCATGATTTTCTGTTCATAGAAATGGGACTTATAGCCTCAGAATCTGGTCTAGTTAGAAGAGGTTGAGTTAGGGTAAATTCAGGTTTAGAGGTGTTGATGTGAAGTAGGATTAGAATTCTGACTTAAGAAGTTTTATTTCCCAAAACAATCTTCATTTAAGTTCTCCCCCTGAAGAGAAGGATTGGGAAAATAAGTGAGACTCAGAAAGTCACATCCTTAGAAATAAACATTTTTCCCTTAATAGGGCAAAACACTTATAGCCTTTCTGTGTGGGAGAGTATCCTACAAACACACATTTAATGGCCTTAGGTTCTAACTTCCTCTATTCGGAGAATGGGCATGAACATATGCAGTACACCCAAAAGTTTTCAAAGGAAGAGAATTGAGAGCTCTAAAGGTAGGAAATGTTTCAAGGAAGACAGACAAGGAGTATTGAACTCTAAACTCCTAGAAGGCGCCTATTGATTAAATAGGTGGCTTGAGACTGCCTCACCCCAAAAATATTTAGGCTGTTCATGGTGAACATCAAGGCCCGGGCAACCTCTAATAGGTGCCTATTTTTTCTTTCAGCAATCCCATTCTGCTGTGGGGTATCTCACATAGCTTTGGTGGATAATCCCATGGCTGGATAGATAATTTCCTAGGATAGAATTGAAATACTCTCTACCATTGTCAGTCCTTAAGATTTGAATCTGTGTTTGGAATTGAGTTTTAACCATGGAATGAAACTTCTGAAAATCTGACCTGCTTCAGATTTTTCTTTCAAAAATATACCCAACTTAGTCTAGTATGGTCATCAATGAAGGTAATAAACCACTTAGATCCTGCAATGTTGTAACCCTAGAGGGTCCCCAAATATCACTATGGATTAAAGAAAAGGTCTAGACTTCTTGTAGGGATTTGCTGGATACATTGAACGAGTATGCTTTGCATTTGGCAGATTTCACATTGAAATAATGATAATTTTTATTTCTGAATAATATATGAAACACCTTTTCAAATAAGGAAAACTAGGATGGCCTAATCTTCTATGCCATAACATTATTTCTAATTACCAGAAACTGAGGCAGAATTACACCTAGATGCTATAGCTGGATTATTCTCATTACCTTCTCATCAAAGTAGTAGAGCCCTCCTTCTTCTCTAGCATTGCCAATCATCCTCCCCGAGAGTAAGTCCTGAAATTCACAGTGGAAGAAAGAATTTAGCCACACATTTTAAGTCTTGGTTAGTTTGCTAATGGATAATAATTACAAGACAGGCTAGGAACATGAGGAGAATTAAACAAAGATTTCTAGAAGTTGGACTGATCCTTTACCACTACATTTGACAAGGAACCGTCAGCTGTTTTGACCTTAAGATTACCATAACATGGACTGTAAGACACAAAGACACTTGAGTTACCTGACATGTGATCTGAGGCTCCTGAATCTATAACCCAAGGTTTGTTTGTTCCCAAACTAGTATGCAGAGCTGTGAGGGAATTACCAGTCTCAGCAAATGAACATGAATGACTTGAAGAACCAAATGCCCAGAACTGGACTGACTAAACAACTCATGTAGGTGTTCTAACTGCTCTTTGCTGAATGGTACAGGCCTTGATGATCCTCAACTTTCAGAGATGTATTTTCCTCCACATCAGCATGAAATCCCTTGCCATTAGGTTTATTTGTCTTCCAATTTGATGGTCTGCCATGTAGTTTCCAGCAGGTAGCCTTAGTATGCTTTGGCCGATGACAATATTCACACCAATTTTCTCTCCTCGTCTCAACAGTTTTTGATCTACATTAGGATTGGTATGTGTCTCCCAACCCTTGGAAACAAGAGCTGAGGACTCTGATTGTGGCTGTGTACCCAAACTGCTAGTTCCTGCTAAATCACCCATCATCACTTTCCTTCTCTTTCTCTCTTCTTACTTCTGCAAACACTTCACGAATAGAAGGTAAGGATTCTTTTCCCAAAACCCTACCTCTCACTTCATCTATTCCTTATTCAGCCCTGCAAGGAACTCAACACTCTCTCCTTTTCCAACATCTTAGTGTACTTTACATTGTCTTGAGAGCAACTCCATTTTGCCTCATAGATAAATCCAACTCTTGCCACAACTTAGCCATACACTATAATATGGGTTACAGACATGTTACCTGTTGTTGGTCTCTCTCAACCTTGATTTGATCTCAAATATCTGTGCTGAATTCCCCATGTCTGAATATGTTTCTTTTGCTATTTGCCAATATCTTTTGCAGTGGGAAGAAACAAATAGAGCCGCCTATCTCCTCCTCCATGATTGATCAACCAGGCCATTACTGTACTGTTCTCAGCACCCACTTCTCATATTCTGATCATCTTCCTTCGGAGCTTTGACTGCTCCAGTCAAGTAACCCAATTTCCTCTACCTCGAACCATCAACTTCATAGTTTGAGACCATGGGATATAATTTTTTCCATTCAATTTGGTGAACACTAATTTGAACGGAATTATTATCATTTAACTGAGGTTGGACTCCTGTTTGTCCGGATTGCAGATCTGAAGAAGGAATCTGTTGAACATGTGGTGGACTTAGGCTCCTACCCTGCCTGCCACCATCATGGCTGTTTAAAACCATCATTACTATGGCCAGAGAACCTGGCTCTGATACCATGAAAAATAGAGGAAAAACTTATTCACACTTATTCACTTAAAAAAATACATATCATACTCTCTAGTTATAGACTAACTCTGATATCTTTTTTAAATTTAAAAACTAGATAATGCCTAGATAACCTCTAAGTTTTCACATTCTTATCTTAGGAATTCAACATTTCAGATGCTCTCTCTCATTTATCAGGAAGAAATTTTGGTAAATTACCTTGTTTATAAAGGGCTCCTTCAAACTGATCTCAGTTGGTGGGACTTTCCTACCAATATGATTTTGGGGGTGAACCTTGCTACAAGTTCACTTAGCTTAACCTTCTGGTTTGTAACCCTTTTGCTATTCTGATTCTTGCTTATTTCTTCTATCTAAAGATTTTTTTTATTTTAATTAAAAAGAAGCTAGTTTGATTTAAAAAATTAAAAAAGAAAAAGAAAAGACTCGCAAGCCCCACATGAAGCTTAGAGAAAGAAAGGGAAATTGGATGAAATATCATATTTGGGGAGTCCTGATGGAAATGACCAAATAACCTATATATATATATCTCCGGCCTCATCTCTCTCATGTCTCTAACACACTAAACACTCTTAACTTCTCTAAATGAAATCAAACAACATTGGAAGTCATGATTTTTACAAAACTTACATTTTTAGAAAAATGGTTTTTTTGCAAATATAAAAAAATTTGTGTTTTTTGTTTAGTTTTTGAATAAAAAAAGGTAATTATGAGTGAAATATAGGTTTTTGGGGAGCAAAAATTTGAAAATGGTAGATTTGTTGAAATCTTATAGTGGAAAAACGAACAAGTCAAAACTCTGATCCTTTTTCAAGAAATTACAAGATTCTCGTAATTACTGTAATTTTAGTTAAAATATACAAGGTTCTTCTAGAAATTTTACAATGAAAACATTTTGGAGAGACCCTGTAAACTTTTGGAAGAGACCTCAATATATTACAAAATAGCCCACATAAATTTCTAGATAACCTTAAAAAATTACAAGAAAGGACCTCATAAATGTTGACTATCAATTTGGCCCAAAAGTTATGATAATCTTGTAGTTTTTCCAAAAATTACAAGAATGTCATGAAAAATTACACAAATCATATAAAATCCATAAATATCAGGAGAAATTTTTACTTAGATCTCGAATATGCTCCTCTTCCTCAAATAAACCAGCAACCAATTACACCAATTTCACATCCAAAACGCATACTTTTACAAAAGCATATTCTCATCCCATATTTTAACCCCAAAAAAGAAAGAAAATTAATCTAACACATTTGCATGAAATCAAATAAGTTTTTGGTTCTAACTATAAACTCTAACATTTCTACATGCCAGGATGATGTACAATCATTGATTATCATACGCCCAATGAATATACTAAAATAGAGGAAGGATGAAAGATACAAACATAGAAGATGAGAGTATTTTGATATTCAATTAAAGTTACCGGTCGATATGGGAGAGACAACAAATCAAATATGATTATTCCCTCAATTTTTCCCAAAGAAAAAACCATCAAACCAAGATGCACATCAAGATAAAGAATGTATTTGGATTTAATTTTACAAAATCATTTCCATTGGGAGAACCAAAAAAAGAACAAAAAATCTTATAAACCCCAACATCAATTGTCCCCACAAAAGCTATAAAAGAGTTAAACCTATGGGTGCAATACAGGAAAAAAAGAAAAAAAAAGAAAAAACGAAATTTGAGACTCTTAACAAAAGTTGACTTTGCACGCAAACAGTAAGGAAAACGACAGTAAGGAAATCATGAGGAGCTAACATAATTTGAAACAGCTACAACAGAACAAAGTTCTTAAGCATCATTGACAAGGAATATATAAACAAGAGGAAAAAAGAGAGAGAGATAATAACTTGAAATTCGCACTCTACCATATGTCACCAACAAAACTTAGAAATAATAACCAAGGAATGGATAGTGTGAACTATCATAGAGAATATGGATTATGTAGAGAAGGATTGAAATAAGAAGGAAATCAAAAGAATTGAGAAGAAATAGATATTAAGAAAGACAAAAAACAAAACATTCCAACAACAATAATAAGCCATATGTTCTTGATTCTGCTTTCAATAGATATTCTACTATTAGACAAAGACCTTACTCGAGACCCACGAAGAACGTCTATGGGCATATTGAGACCCCAATTACCCCCACATGCTTGAATGCAAGCCATTAATATGTATGATTCCTTAGACATGTCCCGCTCCCTCTTTAAGATTGTGCAGTTATCACAATTTCCTGAAGTCAGAAGGTGAATAAATTACACAATATCTAATAACAATTTACAAAATTTTGTGATGCAAGACATCTTGTTTACACATGATAGACTTATTATAAAGATGAAACTAAGATAGAGTATTTTTTTAATATGTGCAAAGCCCTCTAATAAATGAGTAGTATTATTAGAATCCCCAAGAAGTGATAAGATGAATTAGGACCAATAATGATGCTAAAGTCTAAATGAATGTTGAACATTAAATGCAAGGGAATAAACCAATTTGTCTTTATGTGTGTAAAAAGGTAGATGTCAAAACAACTACTAATGTCAAATATTATATGTTGAGATTAATGATATTCATATATTCGATTCTACATTTATTTTTCATTCAGCATGAGCCCAATTACGTTCTCTATGATCTAGGTGTGAATTGAGACTTACTAGTAGTTCATTCCTATGCTAATATTCTCACAATACAGGATAAAATAGGCTCTTTATTGATAAGATTAAGATTGACGTACTTTATTGATAAAATTGAGGTTGACAAAAACCAGATTGGGCTTGGGTCGGGTGTCAAAACCCAACATGGATTTTACCTAAGGAAGCAGCCCTGGTCTTGTGTTCCTTGAACCCAAGTAGGGTGACAAATGAATTGACAAGGTCAGATCCTTGCCTTGTTTTTGGTGGGGGGGGGGGGGGTGTTTGTTTTTGTGAAGGTGTTTACACAATTCTGTAGGGATGGTGCTAAAAATAATCCTCGAATTGAATCCCTATCCCTCATACCCACCCAGCCCATTTCCCCCAAAATATAAATAAAAATATAAGCAAAAAGAAATATCTAATAATTGGTTGATTGATGCTTCTTAATCAAGAACTTCTAAGCCAAATCCTAATTTCAATCTATAGATGGTTTTGTTACATGTTCTGTTTTATTGTTCTACTGTTCTGTTGTTGGTGATTATTAGTCCAAGTCAGTTGGGATAGTTGAGTTCAAGTCAGTAGGGATAGTTGAGTTCAAGTCCGTCGGGATAGTTGAGTCCAAGTTGTAGAAGTTGACCTGGTAGAAAGGGAAGAGCTAGCCTTCTCCTAATTACTTGGGATCTAATATTTTATTTTTCATTAGAATGATATCAAAACCAAATGACTAGCCTTCTTCTGCTTACTTGGGATCCAACATATGAGACATTTGCATTTCTAAATAGTCAAACAATTCAGATAATACTGAAACACTTTTTGGAAATGATTCAAATGAGTAGAGTTTTTGTTTAACTTATTAGTTGACTTTTTTCCTAAAATTTTCTTTGAGGAATTCTTCATAGAATTTATCAGAGAAATTACAAATTCATGAAACCATAATATTTGCTTTCACATGATTTTCATGAAAATGATTCTAAAGCATTTAGCTTCTATCCAATAGCAAAGCTCTTTTAGTAAGATCACCCTAGACTCAAGAAAGGAGTAGAGGCACATCATGTCATAATATGAGTTCAACTTTGAAACATCATATTATCAAAATGTTTTTGAAGGTGTCGACAGACTTGGTATCTCAAGAGACAGAGGACTAGCCAAAAATTTAGCGATGCTGGAAGTCTTTTTAGGAACTATAGTTTTAAGAACATTCAAGACAATGTGAGTTAGGGGTGTTTAGAAAAATGCAAAAATCGAACTGAACTGGTAACCGAACCAAATTTTCGGTTAACCGAAAAATTGGTTCGGTTTCAGTTCATTGAAATTGAAAAACAGCATTTTCCGTTCGATTACCAGTTTGGGAGAAAATGCAAACCGGTTTTACTAACCGGTTATATATATATATATATATTAAATTAAAAAATAAAAATAAAACCCTAAACCCAAATCCACTTTACATATGTATGAATGTTTAATTTTTATTTAAATATGTATTGTTGATGTTTACATTTTAAATCAGAAAAAATTAAAAAAAAAAAAAAATTAGTTTAAGCCTTAAGGGAAAAACTAGTTCAAAACCGGCTAACCGGTTTTTTCTAAGCAGTTAACCGGTTTTTCGATTAACCAAAAAACCGGTCTTCCCCTAAACCGGTTTGGTTTCGGTTCAGGAAAGTTCCTGAACCGAAAAACCGGTTTGGTTCAAGAAAACGGTTAGCTGATTCAGTTAACCGGTTTTGAACACCCATAATGTGAGTACATCAGTCTCATGGACATAAAATTAAACAAGTTAAAAATTGATTTTTTGCAAGCTTTTGTATATCCAAACCAGCAAGACCATGTGTGGTTGGGTGGATGTAGGTATGCATTGAATGACATATGTACTAAATATTTTTCAAAAAGATAGAAAAGGAAACACATGCATGTTGATACCTACATGTGATGAAGAGGAAGTTGCAAATCTTATAGACATGGGAAATAAACAAGGTAAGAGAGAAACATTAATGCTTATAGATGAATACCAGTAAACTGATATATTTAAATTGAAGGCATACCACATTTGTCAGCTGAATATATTTCTCCAAAGTGATTAAGCAATAACTTTCTTCTGCAAGTTGTCAATAAGCAATAGTGTTGTGCAGCCAACAGTGACTCCATGACAGCTTTTCTTTGGTTCTCCTGGTCAATAACAGCCAAAAAATTATATTAAAACTAAGGTATAATATTCCAAGGATAACTTGCTTGGAGACAAGCAAAATGTAATCAGACATAAATCTATATAATAGAATAATAAATAATTATAGCCCAATCCATAAAACCAAAGCGAGCATAAGGTAAAACAAATTTACAAAACAAAAGCTTAGCAAGTTTCTTAACCAAAAAAGAAGAAGAATTTACTGTTTGGGTTTCTCCACAGTAGAATTCAGCCTTTGCAAAGTCACTTCTTGCAAAATAAAGCCAACAAGCGGAAGCTATACCATCTCTACCACATCGCCCACTTTCCTGATAGTAGCACTCCAAACTCTTTGGACAACCATAATGTATCACATGCCTTATGTCAGGCTTATCAATACCCATGCCAAAAGCTACAGTGGCAACCATAACACGGAGTTCATCCGTAATAAATAATCTGAGACAAAAACAAAGGGTTCAATTTGGCAGGACAAGGATCATGCCAATCAAGTGATAATGCAAGGGCAAGGCATATATTAAACGGCCGAAAATCCATTACCTCCCTGATCTTTCCATCCTATCACTCGAATAGCAACTATTCACATTTTAATCATACTGCCCCAAACCTTTACAGAAGCTCATCAATGACCACCCCAAAGCTCAATTCCATTGGATTTTTGCTATTTTGACCAGGGCAAGACCATCATTTTACTCCAATTGTCTTGAACAAAACTTATAAAGGGTTCTCTTACCCTTATTCAAATCAAAACCTTAATTTTTTTTTATGTAATATCTTTATTGTCAATCAAGCAGAAAGAAAAAAAAAAAAAGAAAGAAAGAAAGATAAATGGAGTCATCATACCCAACAATGGGTGAAGTGGCTGAGATTGCTGCAAAGCAAACACAGGCCAGCTGACACCAGCAGAGTGGGCTTCGTGCCCCACGCCGCAGCAGCGGTGTGGCCTTGTGAGGCACGCTGCTGCCAGCAGCATGGGCTTCTTGCCCCACACCGTAGCAACAACACAACCTTGCAAGCAATGTTGCAAACAACTGTGAAGCAAAATCTAGCTTTGAAACAAACTCTTCTTCATCATCTTTAAATGTTCTTTGGTTCGAATGAGATTTACGTTTCAACATCCGAAGAAGCAACACCAAAAATGGGTAGATCCAATCCAGATTAAGACATTGAGTTTGAAAGAGATTTAGTTGAGCAATGACTTGGTTGAGTAAGTTTTGGAATTAAACTTACAGGCTTTGAATGTTATTTTAAATTTTAGTATTTTCTTTCTTTTTTTTTTTTTTTTTTTTTTTAAGATTTTAGTTTTAGAGTTTGGCTAAAATGGTAATGTGGATTATAAGGGGTAAAACAGACTGTTAACACAATTATCAACAGCAACTTAATGAAAACAGTTAGTAGGGGTGGTCATTAATGAATTTCTACGGAGGTTTGGGGGAGTTTGATTAAAATGTGAATAGTGCCATCCAAGTGATAGCTTTGAAAAATCAGGAGGTAATTGATTTTTGGTCTATATTAAAGCATTTTCACATATATGACAAATAGAATTGCCATTTTACACATGAAGTATATGTGGAAAACCTGTGAGACTTCTCACGAGCTTTACTTCCCATTTGACCATGATACATTCCAGCCTCAATTCCCACCTCCAAAAGTGCCTTGAAAATCTGGTGAATGAAGTGATTAAAAATAGTGTGAGCCAAAGGAATCATAAGAAATAAATTAAATGAGAAAGCTAACAGGTATATAAAGTACAAATGGGAATACTGAAGTCGTGTTCAAGGAAAATATACAACGAATTGCTACATTGGATAGAAACATCATAAAGTGGTCTCTACATCACAGGAACACAAATGCACCCATCAACTACGGGTGAAGTGTAATTGACAGATTCCATTGACTTCAAATACCCTCACAGGGAACACAACTATACTTCAAAGCATCAACAAATTTTGTACAGTATCTAATGAAGTGTATGTAAACTGGCAATTCTTTTACTACTCTAATATATTCATGTTTTACAAGAAAACAATCTTTTGCTTTTATTGGACTCCTCCCGTTGGGTACACCTACAACAAAAAACCCATGCAATACTCATCCTTGTGTAATGCCATTCCAAAGCGCTTCTCCTAAAATGCCCTCCAGATATAACTTGTATTCTTTTCGTTCTAAGATAAATCAAATTTATTATATTTTCATGAAACCCAATTTCATTTAGAGCTTAGACAATAGCAAACATACTGGGATGATATTTATTGTTTTGTTTATCCAGCAACAATGAAAAGATGTAGCCTATTCAAGGACATGCAAGTTCCAAATTGAAATAACTAGCGAATCATAGGTTAAGGCAGCTGATTTGAGTTGAAAAAATGATAGAAGAAAAATGAAAACAGACCTGCTCAACATCTTTGATTGTCGTGCAGTAAATAATAGTTGAACCAGCATTAGCTACAAACACTGAAATTTCTTTCACAAGCTCATCCACAAATGACTGACCCCGATTAATAACTTTCACACCATAGAAGAGATTTTTGCGATCAAATGATCCAATGGCAACATAAGGATCCTTCATTTTTAGGGAATTCATAATGTCATTGCGGACCCTGGAATGCCAAACAATAATTAAAATATTTATATATATATATTTGAAAAAAAAAATTAAAAGTTCTATTGAACTGATACAACTCTAAGTACGACAAGGACAGAGAGTACTTCAAAAAACACAAAATAAATAGAAACACCACAATAGCTAGTGTCAGAAGGAAGACCAAGGATTTTAAAAATGAAGGTCAAGTCAAGGAAAAGCTGGTAGTAAATGAAATAGTGCTTTTATTGACTATTTTCTGAATCATCAAACAGAATATAAAGCCACAATTGGTTCAGAACAGTCTTAAAGGAAAAGATCCAGAGACAGACAGATAAGAGATGAGTCCGTCCATCAGTTCAAGGCATGTCGTAATTTTTAGATATGTACGGAATAAAACAAATACAATCGGAACCGTAACATCCAGTTATCCATTAAACCTTAACTGCTATTAAATGCATTATGTGAATAGCTTATCTAATGGTTAAGATCAGCTAACAGGATATAATCTATTCAATAAAGCACAGTTAATTTGAGTGTGTGTTTGTCAGTGTGTGTAAGAGAGAAAGACTTATTTGGGGCTTCAAAGGACAGAATCTATGACCATCAGCTTGAAATGGCAACATAAAAGGTCATACAAGAGAGGATGAAGCAAAAAGCAAATCAGTTAACACACAAGAAGCATCCGCAAATAAGCACAAGCTTGAGAAAGTAAAATCTTTAGGACAAGAATAAGATGATTCTTGCAAAATAAAGTTCCATACACTCCAGTATTGGCAACATTTCAGTATAGCATCACTAGCTTAATTCTCTATGACCAGAAAAAGTACATGACGACCAACAGTAATTGCTAATTTCAGCTTACCAGAGATTAGGATTTCAACCACATCAAACCAACTTTAGATGAACAAAAATCCATTTATGCGCAAGCTCAAGAAAACAAATTAAAAACTCAAAGCTAATAAGTGGAAGAACTCAATTAATATAAGTCTTGCAAAACATTACATCCAGCCAATTTAAGATAGATTTCCAATAACATAAGGTACATACTTTTCAGTAGCGGTTGCAGTTAAGCCAACAAATGGAACATCCATGAGAGTATCATGTAACTTGTCTAACTGCTTGTATTCGACCCTGATTAAAATTTCATGGCAACAAAAACTATTAGAAATAAAAAGAAAATATACTCTTGTCGTGCTTGGTCAACTGTAAAGTAAACAAAACATATTCCATGAAGTAACAATTTTACTTGAATGATAAATAGAGAAAAACAATATTAGAATGCTTTTTCTGTTTAAGTAATTTTTCTTCTTATTCTTATTACTTTTTTCATCGAGTTCTGTTTTGCTATTTTCTGACAGACCTATTGGTTCTCCATCTATGTATCTTTTTCATATTACAATTAATTATTTAGTTCCGTATTATATATATATATATTGTGAAAAGCCAGCAGCAGATGACATGGATAATGCTTGATGAGTCAATACACAATGCTGCTAACTAAAGAAAGTATCCAGAAGAGTAAGGAATACAAAACCATAGTGAGAAGCAACATAAAGACTGTCTAAGATGGGTTAAGAGACACTCATCCAGGGAAGATATGAATGAGAGTAACCAATTGATCTAGAAAAATGGCATGGTCATTCATAAATTTAAAACGGACAATATTTCACTCCAATTAATCACTCAGCCAGTACAAGTTTAAACACAGGAAAACCAAAAAATTTGAATTATAAGAACAAGAATCACATTTGAAGAGGAAGAAAAAAACAACCTGAAATCATGGCCCCATTGTGATATGCAATGTGCTTCATCAACAGCGAACAGAGAAATGCCCACTTTCAGCAATTTTGACCAAAAACTGCAGAAATAATTGTATAAATATGGACGAATTGTAGTTGAACTCCCATCAAACATATATAGATTTTAATAACAAATTTATCTTCTAGCACCACGAAAAGATATTTTTCTAATTGACTAAGTGAATCAATTTGGGGAAAAAAATGTAGAAGAGTGACCTTATGGGAATTAAGCATGCTTTTTCTGGAGTCATAAACAATAAATGAAAATGACCAGTCTCAGCTTTTGTCTGGACAGTAGGATCAGTCTGAGCAGAGCCAAGATACTCAGCTTTGATGCCCCTTTGTTTTAAACTCATCACCTGTTTGTTCATAATACCAATAGAATCAATAAGCTAAACAATTATTGTAACCATAACTAGTCAAAAGGAAGGTCTAAAATAAGGGCACATACTGGTTGTGTAGCGTTACCAGATCAATTTTATTATTAGTAGCCGTTACACATAACAATGTTTCCACAATCGTAGTATACAATGTGATTACATATCAATGACTAAAAAATGAAACCAGAACTTGCCGGTAAAATTACTGGACAGGAATCATTATAGGCAAAGCCCTAAACCCAAAAAGTAAAAACCTGATCTTGCATCAAAGATATAAGAGGGCTAACGACTACGGCCGTTTTTCCAGTAAGCAAAGGAGGAAGCTGATAGCTGTTAAACAAACAAAGAAATATATATACGTAAATAACCAATACCTGAAACTGTTGATACAATTAAAAACAAAACAAAAACAAAATCTGAGACGAAGCTTTTGATTTACCATAAAGATTTTCCACTACCAGTAGCCATGACAACTAGGCAGTCCCTTTTGTCTATAATTTGATGAATGACCTCCTTTTGATAAGGACGGAACTCGGAATAACCAAAAAATTTCTGTAAAATATGAATAACATTGTTATAGAATGAAATGATGAATAAGAACAAAATCAAAATGATGAAATGAGTCAAAGGAAGTTGAATCTGACTTTGAGAGTAGACTCCATATCATTTGCGCTGGCGCTTCGTGTTGGGGATTGTGGCTTCTCCGAAGGATTTCGTACATCTTTATGCCAGAAGCATTAGAAGTCCTTTCCCGCTCTTTTTCTTTGGGCTGGGCTCCATTGGGCTTTCTAACGACACCACATCCACAGGATTTAATCTTGAGAATGGCCCATCACGTGCAACGTGGCCGCCAGTCAGTGGACTTGACTACGGATGCATATCTCCCACTCTATTTAATTTGCAGGGAATATCAAAGGAAACCTCTTATTTCTGGAGATTTCTCAAAAACAAAAAACATACATTAAGTTTTAAAATGACACTTTCCCACCTTTCATTAGGCTCTGTTAGTGTTTTCTGTTAATATTTTACTAAAAAGATAAAAATAACATTAAATAGTTTATTTCTTAATTAATTTATTATAAATTAAAATTTAATTAAGTCAAAGTCTTTACTCGATTATTTATTTGTTCAAGTGTAAAGATACCTTTTTTCTTTGTTTATTTAATTAATTAGGAATATTAATTTTTTATATTAATTAGGAAAAATGAAAAACATCATAAATTTAATAGATTATTGAATAATAGTGATGAGATATTGATGACATTATAAATAAATATTAAGATCATTTAACTTTAAACAATTTCATAACATTACTCCTAACTTTTTAGATGGAACTAACAACTTTTTCTTTTTTGACTTTTTAAGGGTACTTTCATCTTTTTAATAAAATATTAACGGAAAACATAACAGAACCTAACGAAGGGTAGCAAAGTGTCATTTTTAAACTTGAAGGGTGGGAAAGATCATTTCGTCAAACCTTGGGTGGGAAAATGTTGTTCTCCCATTAGATAATTTGAATAACTAATAGACTAACTTGTCAATTGATGATAATATATTTAATAAATTAGTTCGGTTTAATGGAAATTTTCCTCCCGAGGTTTCCTTGAATAAAAGTTTCCCTCTCAAATTTTAGAAATAATAATTTACCCTCTGTCTTCAATACTTCATTAGAGTTTGGTTATTTAATTTAATAGATTAGGTGTAAAATATGTTAGTCAATTAACTGAAACTGAACAAGAACATAGAGATGAGGGGGTATATTGTTATTTTTGATACCTGAGGGGGGAAATTTTATTTGAGGAAACCTAAGGGAAAGAAATAACTCAATTGGGCAATACAATACTTACAACCTAATCTTACAAATTTTATCTTACAATTCCGACATGACAACTCTTAATTGGTCAACTCGTAATAAGTCCTGTTTGTCAAACAATAAGTCTCGCTTATCTAACTGTGAGCTAACCAATTACGAATTACCACGTCGGAATTGTGAGATAAAATTTATAAAATTAAGTTGTGAGTCAATCTTTATTGAACTCTATTAAGTTAAAATAAGTCCACCAGTTTAAGTATTACCATGGGTAGGGCTGATGGTTTTACTCTTTAATCTCGGTGGGATGATAGTGATGTGAGAGCTTATATTTATTTAATTCTTAAAACAAAAGAAAATTGAAGATGGAATTGTAGATAACTAACAAGATGAAGTAGTCCAACCGCCATACTTTGTCATTTTTCCAACGTTTGCTTGGGCCTTGAGAGTGCCTTGAAGTTGAACCTCAACAGCAGCCTTGCAAGGACCTTCTAAGGTCGCGGAACTTAACGAGAATGTTGCTTTCGAAATCAACACTTTGTTTGGCCTTGTTGATGCACAGGCATTTTTCCATGCACTGGTCAGAGGCTAAGAAAAGAAAAATAACTTAATGAAGATGCTTAATTTGAACAAAGAAAAAGTTAAGAGACATTGAAATCCTTATGCATATGTATTTTGGATTGCACCCGAATTATCTGGTCCATTAGCTTTTCTGTCATCTTTTGTCACATCAAAAACGGCCTAAGCTTCGGTTGTTGATACAAGCAATATCAATAAAAGCATATAGTTCTCACTACGCTACTCGATTTCGCCACCTAATCCATTCTTCCTTTATTGTTCGTTTGGTTTTTTGCTTTAGTCTTTTGGGTGAGTAGAAATGAAATCCTAGATATGCAATAGTCATTTTTATAATGCGCTAAAGGAAAGTCATGCGAGTGATCCCTAACAATTTTATCACCAATTTGGTCCTCCACTTGAAAAGTGTTGCAATGTATTACGTTATAACAAACTTTTCCGTTATTAGTTTCCTTAATTTGTTTCATTTACATTTGACTAAGGAATCATAGATGGAAAAAAGGGGTTTATTCTTTTATAGAAATAAAAGTGCTTTTGCACTATTCAGTTTTAAACAAACGGAGACTAAAATGAAAAGAATTATTAAAACTTAAAAGCGTGTCGTGTTTAAGTAACCCGAATTATGTATTATTGTATTTTAGCATTGGTATGTGGTCAGGGGAGAAAGACATACTGTTGTGTGTGATTTTTCCATCAAGCTCGATGAGTTGCGAGGTATTAGATCGACTCAGAATTAGTCCGATTCTACCGGTTGTCCGACCCAGCCTTAGTTCGTCAACATATAACTCGACCCAGCACAACCTAGTAGCGAACAACCCAAATGATCATTCAATCAATTCCCAAATAACTTTAGATCCCAGATATTACGGGAATGACCAGATTAACAACAACCTCTATGCAATCAAAACGCCTAATCGCGAGAATATCGAAGTTGCAGTTCAATCAATTGTAATCCCTTTATTTTTGCTCTTTCCTTTATACAAACCTTGTATATAAACCCCCTCAAATGATGAAAAAAGGGTTAGAAATTTTCCATAGAACTCTTATTGTAAGCTCTCACAACAAATACAAGAACAGTGGACGTAGGCATAAGAGGTTACCTCGCCGAACCACTTTAAAAATCTTATTATCTTTTACTTTATTGCATCTATCATTCACCCATCGTTGACTATCCATAATCATGCCCACATCCATTCTAATTCCGCCAAGGTCAATCAGATCTCTCTGGTTGGTGCGAATTTTCATATCAACATTTTGGCGCTAGAAGGAGGGCGCCTCCACCAACATCTCAAAAATTTCGGCGAACAGCCACAACAACCTACTCAATTCAGGCTTGTGATGGTGCGTACTAGATCGAAGAACACCACCAGAAACCACGAAAATGTAGAAACCACCCATCAGGAGATGCAACAAGACACCGCTGGACGTCGACCACCTATGCCGCCAAGTCTACACATCACGAATAACAAGGGGGCAGAGTCGTCACACCCCAAAAAGGGCCAACTAGTGGAGATGATCAGAACAATGGTTATATAGTAACCAACTGCCTAGAACCTCGACCAGCCATGCTTCGCTAATGCCTCCACAACAGGTATGAATTCAGTAGGTGGCCAGTCTAACTCGTTAGCGTTGAGAGGTGACCGATACCCTACCATCATAAACTCCATTCCACTCACGAGCGTGAATCTTGTAGGCAAACTAACCTCGGGAGACGGCCAGGGAAGCAACCATTGGGTGGGAGCGAAGGCAACGGTCACCCTTGAGATGCCTAGTAGTATCCCCAACGTCAACGTGCCGGTCTTAACCCATGCTCGAGATAGGCTCAATCCTCGCAAGCTCACGAGACAAGTCATATGCGCCAATCTGGCAATGACCAATATTCCGGTTATAACCAACGTCGCAAGCAACGCATCGACGAGAATGATAACACCTATCAACCTAGCCATCATGACACGACTTCGCACATCAACACACGCAATGGAGGTGCTTCGCAAGCCATGGACTTACGAACTCACTTGTTCAAAGTAAGGCTGAACTGAGCCAGCTAGGGCAACCACAATGAAGATTTAGATCGTGTGTAGAAAATGTTTGACAATCTAAAAGCCTGCCAAAACGGCGCAAAGGAAGAAATAGTGAATTCCCCATTTATAGAGGAGGTTCACTAGGCCCTACTTCCACAGGGATTCAGGGCATCAGAGAGTAAATTCGACGGGAGAGGGGACCCTAAGGACTACCTTGACAATTTCAACGACCTGATGGAGCTACACCAGGTTTGTGACTTAACTAAATGTCACTGCTTCGCAATCACATTAGTAGGGGATGCCAAGAGATGGTACAAGAGACTCAAGGCGAACTCCATCAATTCCTGGCAACAATTCTCCTCGCTGTACCTGCAACAATTTCAAGCGAGGAGACAGTTCGTAATGCCCCTCAGTTACTTGAGCAACATTCATCAGAAGAGGGACGAAACACTGACCTCGTATTTAACGAGATTCCAGAATGAACAAGTGAAGGTTGCGGATGCACCTAAGGAGTCCGTCCGAACTTTTCTGATTGCAGGCATTAGGCCAAACACAGAGTTGTGGAAAGAGCTCCAGAGTAAAGATCATGTGAGTCTGACCAAGTTTTATCAAATGGCTACAAAACACTAGCGAGTGGAAAGCTCGCTGGCAGCATTGGCCAGAAGCTCAACACGAGGAGCACTAGACAGGCGACAAGATTACCGATCAGACAAGTGTGGGGGTTAAGACCGCAATGATAAGGATCCCAACAGGTCCCAAAAAAGATAGAGAATAGATAAATGTGGGACAGGCAGTCGTTGTCGCGATATGTAGAATATACCCCCTTTACGCGAGACATAGCTCACATCTATGAAGTCTCCTATAGAGATTACCCGCTCCAAAAATGATGAAGGGGGCTCCAAGCAGAAGGGATCGACAAAAATATTGCTTGTCGATACCACTGAGACATTGGACACAACACCAATGAGTGTCAGGCTTTAAAAGATGTCATCGAGGACCTGATACGAAGAGGGCACTTAAAGGAATTCGTCAAGAAGGCACCAGCTCACGAAAGTGCTAGTGAGCAAAACAATTAGGTCCAGAACCAAATCCAGCAAGCCTCGATGAACGCCAACAATGAGGTCCTAGTAGGTATGATCTATGGAGGGCCAGACATAGCAAACAGCTCAAGGTGTACCTGCGAACAGTATGCTTGTGAGGCCAGAATAAACTTAGTCCCTTGAATCATGAGCTATGAACAAAGGCCGTCCAAGTGGCCCAGACAAGAGAGTGAGGTAATAGGATTCACAGTCGAGGAATGCAAGGAATCCCCTCGCCACAATCATGACGCGATTGTAATCACAACCATAATTGGTAGTGCTAAAGTACTTTGGGTAATGGTCGATAATAGAAGTACAACGAACATCATTTTCTTGGGAGTTTTTTTAGGAATGAGGTACATAGAGAGAGACCTAAGTGTTGGAATTCATGCATTTTGGACATAGAAATGGTGTAACATGGATGAACAAGATGATGGATGCAAGGTAGAACACAAACATAACAAATAAGCCCAAAAAATTTCAAGGTAAGGATGGAATATTACCTACTCCTTTGCTATTCAACACTTGAATCTTCTTTCTTGGAATCTTAGTTCTTCAAGTGAAGTTGAAGAACCTCAAAATGTGATCCACACAAGTCAAGGAAGAGAGAGCCGTGAGAGTGAGAGATAAAATGAGAGAGTGATTTTGCTTTAATTGATTCAATTCAATTAAAATGGCATAAAACTTAATTTATATACCATGGGCACAAAGTGTAATTTTAAATTGTTTTGGGAAGGCCTCAAACAATTTAAAATTAACTTGAGAATAAACATTTATGTCAAGTCCTTGATTTTATGGTTAATTCATAATTAGACCAAATTTTAATTCCATTAAATATTCTAACCCTTTAGAATAAAATCAATGCACTTTTGCCCCCATCATTGAATCCAATTCAATAATAATATTTAATAAATCCTTATTACCCTTGGTTAGTGCTAGCTATTCATGGATAATCATTTCTCACAAATACATTAATTCGGATGCAACCGTTTACGTCTGAATATCATTAATCTGATTAATGATATGTATTACTCTCTCTCCTTGAGCTTGATTTTATGTGTGACCATTTTGGTTCACTATGATCTAGCCGTGTGCCTAATATCATATTTTGATATGTTTCGTTATAATTCTTTATAATCGAAACTCTCACTGATTATGGTAGACGTCTAGTAATGTTCCATAACCCCTAAAACACAATGAAGTGTAAACTCCAATGAACCTATTCTGATCGTACATATCGTGTAGTCAAATCCCTCTGTTATCTAATTCTGATTAAGAATGGTTCATGGTATGTCAAAACCTTTAACTTAATCTTTAATCGAATTATCAGTCGATACAATGGAACTCGTCAACATGAAACTACTTTTCATCTGACATTTATTATACTCTGGACAGAGATTTCCCTTTTCCAATGTTTATTGACATTCATCTGGGAACTTGAGATTGAACTATTTTGAGTTAACGGATTTCATCTTGACCATCACTTGTCCTCACACATGAATAACATATGACCAAACTGGCTTATTACACAAGACATGACTAGTCTCGTGCTTATACACCATATAAACCATGTGCATCCTATGTTGAATCCAACTGTGATATCTCAGGTCCAAGGATCAATGGTACACTAGCACGATCCTACAATGCATCATTGACCATATCCATGTGATTCATTGGAATCGGTCGTATTCGATAAACAGTTCACTAACCGTTTATCCATGCTAATGCCTTAGTGACATACCTCTTATAATCACCCATACTAATACCATCACATGATATTCAATAGAGACATTCATCATGCCTACTATGCAATGTTATTGCCCAATTAACATTACTTACGTAGGGAATTCTTTGATGATTTGATCTTCTAAAGATCCGTGTCATCCGGACATTTCACATGCAATATTAAATATAATATAATATAAATGAAGCAGAAAATCAACATGTGAAATAAGTACACTTTCTTTTATTCATAATATATTTACAAGATATAATGTCCTGAAACCGACAACATGATTGGTTCCTAGGGCATACACTAACACTAAGGGCATGCCCTTCGCCGCTCTATGGATTTACTGGGGACAGCCTAGTTCCCAAAGGGATGATCAACCTCCCCATGACTCTAGGGGTAGAGCCCAAGGTCCGGACAGTGATGGTTGAATTCCTGGTGGTAGACTGCCGAACCACATACAATGTCATCCTCGGAAGACTGATCTTGGATGACATGAGTGCAATCACATCAGTGCGTTGCCAGGCAATGAGGTTTCTGACTCTTGGGGGAGTCACGACGATCAGAGGCTACCGAAAAGAATCTCAGGAATGTTACAACTGGGCTATAAATGCTACACAGAAATGATAGCTCCCGAGAACAATAGTTATTGTAGAATCTAAGCCAAACCCCAGGCCTCTCGAGGATATCATTGATCCACGCATCCATAGAGAGGAGCCCATAGCGAGGCCAATGGAAGAGTTGCAAGAGATTTGTGTCAGCGAGGAAGATCCAACTCGCATACTAAAAGTCGGTAGTAGTTTAAGCAAAAACATGGTCGACAGCCTAACAGGGTTTTTGAGGAAAAACTTCGACGTTTTCACATGGGTGCATGCAGATATGGTGGGGATTAGCTTAGAGGTAATGTGTCACAGTCTGAACATTGACTCGAAAGCCTGGCTGATAAGACAGAAAAGAAGGTCGATGGATGCAGAGCACTCAAGGATGAAGTTGACAAGCTCTTGAACATCAACTTCATCAGGGAAATGAAGTATCCAGATTGGCTTGCCAAACTAGTTCTTGTCCTAGTCAAGAAGCCGAATGGCAAGTAGTGGACTTGCGTCGACTTCACAGATCTGAATAAAGTCTGTCCAAAAGATAACTTTCTACTTCCATGGATTGACCAACTAGTAGATGTGATAGTTGGAAACGTATTACTTAGCTTCATGGACGCGTACTCGGGATATAACCAAATCCCAATGTACCAGTCCGATGAAGTACATACTTCTTTTATTACTAATTGTGGAATTTATTGTTACAAGATTACGCCATTAGGCCTCAAGAATGCTAGGGCAACCTACCAGCACTTGGTAAACAAGATGTTCGTTGATCAAATTGGCAAGACCATAAAGGTATACATAGACGACATGTTTGTCAAGTCAAAGGTCATCGAAAGCCACATTGAGCATCTGGGGAAGATGTTTGACATCCTCAAAAGATACCGAATGAAGCTCAATCCTTTAAAATGTGCTTTCAGAGTAAGCTCGGGGAAATTTTTAGGCTTCCTCATAAACCAATGGGGTGTAGAAGCCAAACCGGAGAAGATTCAAGCTCTGCTCGATATGAAAAGCTCGACCAGCATAAAGCATGTACAGAGCTTGACAAGACGTGTGGCCGTTCTCAACAGGTTTGTTTCCCGAGCCACAGATAGATGTTTACCATTCTTTGAGACTTTAAAAGGGAAGAAAGTTTTCAAGTGGACAGAAGAGTGTGAAAGAGCTTTCCCGGAGCTAAAGAAACATCTGGGACAACCTCATTTGTTGTCAAAGCCTTTCCAGGGCAAGCCATTGCTATTATACTTATCAGTATCAAAGTCTATTGTCAGCGCGACATTGGTAAGGTAAAGAGGGAGGAGTGCAATGGTCGGTATATTATGTGAGCAAGAGGCTACTCGACGCAGAGATGAGATACCCTAGAATGGAGAAGCTCGCTATTGCCCTTGTCATCATTGCCAGGAAGCTGCAGCCCTATTTCCAGGCACACTCCATTCACGTACTGACCAACTTTCCCCTGAAGAAAATAATGCAAAAGCCCAAGACATTGGGTAGATTGATCTAGTGGACAATGGAAATGAGACAGCACGATATCAAATATATTCTGAGAACAACAATCAAAGGTCAAGCCTTGGTAGATTTTATATCAGAGCTCTCCTATCAACCAGATGGTGAACCAGGCTCGCCAGAGGCAGATACCTCGAGAGAAGTTAAGAAATAGAAACTAGGGGTGGAAAAAATCGGTTAACCAAACCGAATTCCGACTTAGGTAAAAAACCAAACCGAAACCAAACCGGTTTTTCACTTAAACTAGTTTGTAACCAAACCAAAAATTCGATTCGATTAATTGGTTTTAAACCAATTTTTTTAAATGGTCTGGACCAATCGACACAATTCAATAAAACCTTTCGATTTGGCCCGATTTACTATAGCTCAGAATGCCATTCACCCACTCCAAACGGTCTTTGATCGGACCAATAAAAGGGAGACCATAGTTTCCTAGGATTTTTTGGATTGGAGGTTGAGTGGCAGGTTGAGATGGTGAAACCAAAGACTAATAAAAGGGAGACCATAGTTTCCTAGGATTTTTTAGGATTAGAGGTTGAGATGGTGAAACTGTGGTTGATGGTGCTTGTATAGATGGCTTTTGGTTTTGATGATGAAGTTTTTTGTGGAGTATGGAACATTGGAATTGAAGTTGCAGAGAAGGAAAAGATAAAGAAATGGTAGATGCGTATTTGCAGAGATAGTGCGAGAGAGAGAGAGAGAGAGAGAGGAATTTAATAAAAGAGAAAGTTTAAAAATCAGAAGGGGAGAGAGAGAGATATTTAATAAAAGTGAAAGATGAAGAAATCGAGAAAGAGAGAGAGAGGCATTTAATAAGAGAGAAAATCAAGAAATCAAGAAAGAGAGAGAGGCATTTAATAAGAGAAAAAGGTGGAGAAATCAAGAAAGAGAGAGTAGGGCTGCAAAAATCCGATTAACCGAACCGGATACATGCATTTTGTAACCGAACCGATTTTTCGGTTCAAACCATATGGCAAACCGAAACCGGTCTGGTTTTTTGCATTAACCGGTTTGCAAACCAAACCGAATTTTCGGTTTGCAATCCGGTTAACCGGTTTGCAAACCGGTTTTATTAATAAATTTTTTTTTGTCTTTTTTTTATATGTTAAGATAAAAAAAATTTCCTATTGTAATATCAATTTTAATACATTTCAAAAATAACTTTCAACACATATTCCAATAATTGGGTTTTGTAATTTTCTTTTACTATCATCCCATATCTTGTATTGTTTTGATTAAAAAAAAAAAATGTCTATTAATTTACAGGTTTAGCTATTGATGTATTTTTCTTTTCTATTTTTTTTTTCTTTTACACCTAATCTGTAAATGTAAGTAGTTAATCAGATTGAAGGTAAATACATTACAGGTGCCAAACTGCCAATTCCCCAAATTAGCTCAAAATATGTGCAAAATCTGGAGGGATTATGTATAGTTTCTCCTGTGTCCTGTGTGTGGATGAATGAACTTACAATATAAAATAATAATCCTAAAACATACTGCATACTTAAATAAGAAGTTAATGCAAGAAATTTAGCCTAATCGTCTACCCAAGACCAAAGCATGCAGGCAAAGCCTCTCTATTTCATAGACCAGCTTCAAGATTTTTCCATGACAGAAAGGTGAAGTTCTAGGCTGAAGCAAACATATCTGTGTTCTTCCTCCCTCCATATGTGCATGTGCATGGATCTATGACAGAAATTGCAAACCAGATACTGAAAGTACAAACAATACAAGAGTCAAAACTTTTATAATGGAGCAACAACAGTATGATTTAAAAGACAGTAACAATTATAACAGAGCGAACCAAGTTCATGGCACCATTTGTCTATCAAGTTCAACTTAGCCCGAACTGCACAAAAGGGTTGTCAAAATCAGGCATTACATACATACACTTTAATATAATCATAAAGGGCTGTCAAAATCATGTATAATTAATGGTTTTAATTTGATACATTTTATTAAATATAAGACACTGCTTTTATATATATAATATAATGATAATCTGCCTGTATAAATCATTTCATCAGTCCATCAATCATATATAGCAATACAGCTGAAATCTATTCACGAAGCAGGTAAGGTATATCTGTTTATCTACATTAATGGCATCTAATAGACTAATTCTTCTACGGGTTTTGGAATGTGCTGCTTGCCTAAAACAATGTAATGATCTTTTTAAAAATCGTAAGCTTATGAATATGACATTTTATGAGTCCCAAAACTGTGTCAATTACTCAACAAATCAAACATGTCAAACTGAATACTTATTGTCTCTGTCACAGTCTTTAAAACAGAAAAATTATTCAATTTTATGAGTCCCAAAACCGTGTCAATTACTCAACAAATCAAACATGTCAAACTGAATACTTATTGTCTCTGTCACACTCTTTAAAACAGAAAAATTATTCAATTTTATGAGTCCCAAAACCGTGTCAATTACTCAACAAATCAAACATGTCAAACTGAATACTTATTGATCAACCAATCTTAACAAACCAGCTTATAAAATAATTAAGAAATGAGATCAGAATCTTAACAAACCAGCTTATAAAATCAAAAGTAATATACCTCATATATTGGGTTATCATTCAATCATCCATATGACTTGTGCTTTCCAATCCGAAACGCGCAATTTCTACAAATAATTGGACAAGCATAATAGATAGGTTATATTTGCAAAATATATTTGACAAAAACAAGAAATAATCAAATAAATAACCAAAAAATTATAAGTAAATGAACAATTTTACCCTTGTCAAGTTTTGATATTTCGTCCAAGCTCTCCTCTATGATGAATGGTACACGCGAAGCCCGAACCCAATCCTGTGTACAAATAAGAGCCTCCACCATCTTGGGAGTGAGGGAGCTACGAAATGGATCCAATACACGACCCCCCGTACTGAAAGCTGACTCAGATGCAATGGTAGAGACAGGCATAGCCAATACATCTTGTGCTATCATAGACAGAGCTCCATATTTTGTTGAATTTAACTTCCACCATTGCAAGATATCAAAACTCTTGTTATCATTTTCACAATCGTCCGCTAAATATTTGTCCAACTCTGTTTTGTCATTCACAACTTTTTGTCCAGCATGTTTCTCTTTATACATTACCTTCATAAACTCCTCAGTATCAAGATCTACATCATCAACATCAATCTCTATTGCAACTCGAGTCTGCTCACTTGGTTGAGCACTAGGGACCACCTTAAACGAACTATATTGCTCAAATAAAGCCACCAAAACTTCTTTCACTTTTGTTTTCAACCTCTCAGCAAGATCCGTATCAAAAGACTCATTAATAACCCAATTCACATATTCTAACTTGTGTCTCGGATCTAGTACTTGTGCAATGAATAACATGAGGTTGATATTATTAATATTTGACCAATATTTATCATATTTCCCCTTCATCCTTAGAGCCATAGCACGTAACCCAGGATCTAAACTTCTACACCATTTTGAAATCTTCAATCCAACGCCAAAAATGTCCCGCATGTAAGAATTACTCCTAACATAAAGTAAGCCAGAGACACGTAGAGTTTTATCATAAAAGACTTTCAAAAAAGGCAATAAGTATCGTGCGTACTCCCAATCAATGCATGTAGGCAAATCTTTAAACCTTTCCCCACTGCTAAGCTCATCTGAATACTTACTATCCTCTATTTCCAACAACTCAAAAGCTTTCTGAAATTTTACTGCAGCCTCCAACATCAAGTATGTGGAATTCCACCTTGTTTCAACATCGAGAACCAAGTGAGCTTTACTTTCAATTTTTTCTTTTGTCACACACTCCTTAAATTTCTGTAACCTTGCCGGAGAAGATCTCACGTACCTCACTGCCGAACGAATTAGGAATATGGAGTCCTCTATATCTTTTAATCCCTTTTTTACAACTAAACTCAATATATGAGCACAACATCTCATGTGGAGGAAGTCACCATCCAAGACACTCCCCTTCCAACTTCCCAACCGAGTCTTTAGATAACTTATTCCAACATCATTAGAGCTTGCATTATCAACAGTGATTGTGAAAACTTTAGAAATACCCCACTCAAGCAAACACTTCTCCACGGCCTTGCCAATCTCTAAACCTTTATGACTGATAATAGGGCAGAAGTTTATAATCCTTTTTTGTAAAACCCAGTTTTCATCGATGAAATGAGCTGTCAGACACATATAATTGAGGTTCTGACAACTTGTCCATGTATCAGTGGTGAGAGAAACTCTTTGTGAAAACTTAGCAAAGAACTTCTTCATCTTTTGGCACTCATCATTATATATTTTAATACAATCTGAAGCAACCGTTGTTCGGCTAGGAATTTGAAACCTTGGCTGAGCCATACTCATGAACTCTCGAAACCCCTCACACTCAACAAACCTAAAAGGTAAGATCAACAATGACCATTTTAGCTAAAGCCCGTCTAAGCCTATCCTGATCAAATTTCCAAGTCAAAAGTGAAGAATGTGGAGCGTTACTTAACTGATCACGTGCCTGTTGTGCTTGTTGAAACACTAATGTCTTTTGCTTCTTATCCACCATATTTAAGGGATACTTTTTACACCTACTTAAATGATTACGCAGACAACTTGTACCGTTCTTACTTGGACAAGCTAGAACATTCCCACAGTAATTACATGATGCAGTGGCATCATCCTTATTCTCATAAATCATTCTTGGTAAAGTGATCCCATATTTCTGAAGTGTTCTTCCTTTGAGTAATAGAAGTCCCACGTTTTTGGATTGGATGTGGCACTGGTGCCGTGCAAGTAGTTTGATTTGTGGCCACATTTGCAGGTGTCGGATTCGGTGAATGAATGTCACTTGAAGTCTGACAAGCACGAGTATTGTCTCCAGTCGATGACATCTGCAAAATTCGAAAAGAATTTAAACTGAGAACAATTATTGAAACAGCAACAAGAATAGATAAATAAAAGACCTAAACTTCAAGCAAAGAAAAAATAGAATTTAAATTTCAAAGACATGGTCATGATGTGCAAGAATATAACTTTGATACTAATAGCAGTTACTTTAAGTAAATCCAATTAAAAGAAAACCAATTAAAAAAATAGAAGATCCACATCTAAAGGACTCAAAACTTTCTACTAATGTTTTTGATCATGTCTCCACCACAGGAAAAAGAAAAAAAATCTTTAAATAGGCCTTATATAAAGTATGGGTATCAACTGAAAATCTTCTTCTCAGTTTATTTTTTCATTCGTTTTTTTTCTTTCTCTCTCTACTGTGTAAAGTTTTTTTTTCACAAACACCCACCATTTTAAGTTTTCAGCTTAAACCCATCTCTACCTCTTTCTCTTTCACACCCCCAACTAATACAAAACAAAAACAAACCCAGATTTCATACACCCTCCAAAAGGCACCGCTTTATACATATCTCCTTATTCGAGATTTTATTTTTTAATCTGCATTCCATTTATAGTTATTACATTGTATAAAAATCCACTCAATCTCTCAAACTCGTGCAATAAATAATCAATATATTTAAAGGAAGTTAAAGCAAAAGTTGACTATTTAGAAATGTTGATAAAGCAACGGAAATATCTGGCTGCATTCCACCCTCCACCATGACACTCTTCAACCTAAATCCCTCCTCTAAATTATTAGCTTTACAATACCCATTAATTATAGTATTCCGTCGGACGCAAACTCCTCTTCTTAATCTCATAAAAAACCAATAAGGCATCCTTAACTTTACCTTCTTTACACAATCTATGCATCAAAACATTGAAAATGTACACACTTCTCTCTCATAAATTATGACAAAGAATTGCAACATATCCCTATTTATTGTTTACAAGTGACCTCCATATCTATATACTACATTTTTGTTGGAGACAGGAATAGGTATCAGAGAAAATGTTAGATTCTAACTTACCTTCTTCAATAAAAAAGATCATGTGCTGGGGACTGGAGTCTTGGAGAGTGGAGACTGGAGATGACAGCGGCGGTTGATGAGTTTGAGAGGAGAGGACGAGAGGAGGAGAGACGAGTTTGAGAAGAAGATGTTAATGTTACACCTTTGGAGAATGGAGAAGGCAGCAGCGACTGGAGTTTGGAATCTTGGAGACAATGGAGAGTGGAACTGAAGAGGGCAGCGACGGGCCAACGAGGCAAAGATCGACGAGTTTGAGAGGAGGAGAGGAGGTATACGTTGTCTTCTTGCTAGGGATTTCAGATTTAGATTTGGGTATTTAGGATTTTAGATAATAAAATATTTTTAATAAAATAATATTAAATTTATAAGAAAACCGGTTTAAAAAATGATATAAACCGTTAACTAAACCGAAAAACCGGTTTATTCATTTTTTAAAACCAAAAACGAAACCGGTTAACCGGTTTCGGTTCGGTTTTCTGGTTCAGTTTGATTTTCGGTTTTTTTTTTGTAGCCCTAAGAGAGAGTGGTATTTAACAATATAAAATATGGAGAAACCGAGAAAGAGAGAGGGATTTAATGAAAGAAAAAAATTATTTTTAAAAAAAAAATCAGTTTAACAATCCGGTTTCGATTAACCGATTTATTTTTTTTAAAAAATCGAAACTGAACTGAATATTCGTTTTACCCATTATTCTAAACCGAAACCGAACCAAATTCCTAAAAAAACCTAATTTTCGGTCCGATTTTTTCGGTTTGGTTTTCGGTTTTTTTTTTCCACCCCTAATAGAAACCAAAGCTCAACGACCTATGGCAATGGACTTTATATGTGGATGACTCCTCGAACAAGAAAGGGGCATAAACGAGGCTCTTGCTCGAAAGTTCGGAGGGAAACCCGATCAGAGCCGCAATAAGATTCAGGTTTGTCGCCTCCAATAATGAGGCTGAGTACGAGGCGTTGCTCACAGGGATCCGCCTTGCCAAGGAAATGGTGGCAGAGTCCATTAAGATTTACAGTGATTCGCAACTCATAGTCCACCAATTACCGGTGAATACTAGGCAAAGGAAGATAGGATGGCGTCCTACCTCCAGCTATTGGAAACCAAGCTCAAGCAGTTCAGATCTTTCACAATTCTCCAGATCCCAAGGGAGAAAAACTCCCAAGCGGATACATTAGCTCGTTTAGCCTCTGTGATGAACCAAGAAAAAGCTGATTCAATCCCAGTTAAGTTCCTTCCAAGACTAAGCATCTCCGCTCCACAAGGACCATTTTTAGCAACGAGTCAAAGATACAGTTGGATAAACACAATCATTGCCTACCTAAGGGATGGTACACTACCAAAGGAGAGAATTGAAGCTAGAACCTTCCCACAAAGGCAGCTCGATACACACTTTTCAATGATAAATTGTACAAACGCGGATTCAATGTATTGCTGCTATGATGTATCGACCATAAGGACGCGGATTATGATATAAAGGAGATCCATGAGGGAATTAGTGAAAATCATGTAGGAGGTAGATCTCTAGCCTACAAAGTGCTTCGCCAAGGGTATTATTGGCCAACAGTTTTCAACGATGCAACAAACTATATGCGTAGATGTGATAGGTGCCAGAGGTTTGCAGATACTCCACGAACTCTACCTCAAGAATTGGCTACTCTGACAAACCCCTTGCCATTTGCAATCTGGGGCATCAACCTAATTGGTCCCTTGCCTCAAGGAAATGGGGCGTTAAGTTTGCAGTGGTCGCCATTGACTACTTCACCAAGTGGGCAGAGACCGAGCCCTTAACTACCATCACGTCGAATAAGCTGAAGGATTTTGTCTACAAAAACATTATTTGTCAGTTTGGAATCCCCCACACTATAATAATCGACAATTGGAAACAGTTTGATGGTAAAGACTTCAGATCTTTTTGCGAATAGCTCGGCATCAAGAAAAGTTTCATAACTGTTTATCGGCCTCAAGCCAATGGTCAAGTAGAGATTGTGAACAAGGTCATCAAGCACACTATTAAAAAGAAGCTCGATGCCCTGAATAGAAGAAGGGCCAAAGAATTACCCGAAGCCTTATGGTCCTATAGAACAATAGTCAGGAGTTTGACAGGTGAAACCCCATTCTCTCTATCATACAGGTGTGAAGCAACGGCCCCAGTTGAGGTAGGAATCAGTTCGTTCTGAAGGGAAGTCTTCAATGTGGAGGTAAATGAAGACCTTCTCTACTTAAGACTAGATCTAATTGAAGAGCACCGATCCAAGTGTCTCAATTAAGGCTTGCCTCATATCAGCAGTGAGCCAAACGATACTTTAACACCAAAGTCAAAAACAGAGACTTTGCAGCGGGCAACCTGGTTCTCAGTAAGGTCATCTAGGGTACCCAAAACCCAAACTTGGGGGCATTTGGGCCCAAATAGGAATGTCCTTTCAGGATCTCTGAAAAGTCCGCACCAGGATCTTTTCACCTGGAATGCCTCAACAGCGAAACGATACTATAAGCCTAAAACGTCGAGCATTTGCGAAAGTATTACCAATAAGCAGCTCGTGTTTCGCTTATGTCTTTATTTTTGTCATTTGATGTAAGGCCGTTCATGGCCAAAGTGTTTTATTAATAAAAGATGTATTATTCATAATCTTTCTTTGTTCATTATTAATGTTTAAATTGTTTAGCATTTATTCGTCGCTTCAAAGGTCGTGACCCATATGATAGCATTCAAAAAAAAAAAAAAAAAAAAAAAAAAAAAAAAAAAACTCATAGTCAAAGAGTCTAGGAAAAGGTGGCTTATCTCAATAAATCACGCCAAAATCCAACTCTATAAGGGTAAAATATCTCAAATCGACGAAGTTAAACTTGACAAAAAAATTTCAAGAAAAAACGCATCGACAAGAAATCAGCCTTAAGCTGGTGACCAAAACTCAAAATGAACAACTGATCCAGAATTGGAGTTGTTTTTCGCAAAGGATTCCTCGCACACATCCTAAAAAGCTCCTCAAGAAACAAGCTACGCATAACTTGGAGAAAATTCGGATCTTCCATTATAAGTCCAATTGGGACAACAAAAATGATTGCAGAAATAAAAAAACTTTGCTCAACGAGGATATACTGAAAAATCTTCCTTTCATTAATAAACTACTATTACATTCAAAAAAAAAAAAAAAAATGATGTTTCAAGCAGCTGGGGGAGCTGGGGGATCATCGTTGACCGGTCCAGAGAGCTCATCACTGACTGGAAGAGATGGTTCCCTGATGGAAGGAGTGGCATCAGTTTCTTCAAGATTAGAAGCCTCGCCCGGGGGAAGTGTAGTTATGGGAGTCGGATCTTCGATTTCTTACTTAAGCCTGATCTCTTCTTCACCTTCCTCGACCTCCTCATAGCCCTCACCATCATCCTCGGAGTCATACGAATGGACGTAGGCCATTCCTTGGGCTTTGAACTTCATCCTCTCAACTTCTTTCTGATAAGCTTGGGGAAAGAAAAAGAAGTCGATCGAGGGATGGGTTTCCCATAGCTTCCGTATGAGGAAGACCGACGTCTGCCAAACCCAAGTAGTGATGGCCTTATTTACCTCCTCAATTTGAAGTTTGAGTTACTTGGCCTCAGCTTTGGCCTTTTGTCGACCTTCTGCCTTTTGGCCAAAGTCAAGCGATGACTGCTTGAATTTGGCCTCCCAATTCGAGGCAACCTTTTGAGCCGAGAAAAACTCGAAATTTAGTTTATTATTGGCACCTCGCTACTATGCCAAATTCTTCTCAGCCTAAACTGCCTTAGCTTCAGCCTTCGCTCATGCAACCTCGCTCGCATTGAGCTTGTCAAGGAACTCCCTTTTCCTTGAACCCAAAGTCGCTATTTCCTCCTTGAGCCGTTCAAGCTCAGCCTGCTTGGCCTTTTTCTCCTTCTTTGCAACCTTAGCCCTAACTAGAGCATCCTCTTTCACCATCTCCACTCGTTGCCAACTTTTATGAGTTTCCTCCAAGGTGACACAACACTCATCGTAGAGAAGTCTGCTCACCATGGTAACCTAAGAAAAAAAAAAGGATAAAATGGAAAGTCAGCAAGAAGCGAGGATAACATGCAAATAAAAGAAAAGAGGAATGAACTACCAATACCTTCACCACATAACTACACACCAAGGCCAACATATCGATAGGAGTTACATCTTTAACAGCCGCGAATGTTTATAGGGTGACGTTGTCCATGGCCGCTGCGGCCCCAACGCTAATATGGTTGGGGAGTTGGTTGATTAGTGCGTCAACTATAGTTTGGGCTGCTTCATCTATCTTCTTGCTTTTTGGCCGGGACGAGCTAGACTTACTCCCCCCAGCAGCACCAGTCTCGCTTGTAGGAGTAGACTTCTTCTTGGTCAAATCCTTGGCCGTTGTTTTCTATAGGCCGTAGCTTACATGACGACCTCTTTGCTCGAGCCAACATGCTGCTCGACCACTTTCTGCTTTTTCGAACTCGCTTAAGGCTCAAATAATTTCTTCTTACCAAAGCCATCGTACTACTCAAGCCCTTTCTATTTTCCCAAGCCACCAACTAGCTCAGACATTTTCTTTGTCGGCCTCTTTTAGGGCTCAGAGACACTATTTCCACAAACTACCTTTGAGGCAGTCACGGGCTTTTTCACGTTTGGGCCTTCCCTAAGCTCGCCACCGCTGCATTTCACGCCAGCAATGTCAAGGGGCTGCTTCGTTGCCAAAGCAACCGATGTCTTCTTGGTAACTGCCGAGGGTACTGCCTTCTTGTTAAGGCCTTTTGGTTTTTCGGCCAAAAAAAAAAAAAAAAAAAAAAAAAAAAAACAGTGAGCGATCTATCCACGTGGGAAAATAAGCGCGAGTAAATGATAACTTAAACCTTTTTGCAAAACGGTAGGAAACTTGGCATCGTCTTGACAAAAGTCATATGCCTCTGTAAGCTCGTGGCAAGAAGATAGTTCTGCTCAATGTTGACTGCAAAATAAAGCAACTAAGTTAGCTAGAATACAAAGCTCGAAAGCTATCCTCGCACGCATGGAAAGTCAAAGTCTTACACACTTCTGAAGCAAAGGCGCGGGTCTCCCGGGCTTCATAGAAGAAAAATTGTGAGTTCTAATGCGGGACCTTCTTCGGGACATCAACCAGCCCATTGAAACGTACCTTCCTCGCCTTGGAAAGGCAGTACATCTGGTCTTGTCCTTTCTTAGGCCTATACAGATGGATAAGCTCCTTGACGGATGGCTTGCCCAATTCAGCGATCATATACGCTATATACAGAGCGATGATAATTACATATGAATTGTGAACAGTTGAAGAGGAATAATGTCGAACCGCCTCAACATGATGTCAATAAAAGGATGAGGAGGAACGAATATCTTACATCTCAGGAGGGTCTTAGAGATCGCCACCCATCCAGGCGGGGGAGTCTTTCGAGAAGAATCCCCCAGAACCATCAAATTAAGCTGCGGCACATAGACTGCTCTTATGTGCTCCAGATCCCCAATGGTAATCAAGGATTGTGGTTCTCTTCACAGCCTATGGACTGGAGACCGCTTGGATTGAGCCAACTGTATTGAGGCATGGTGGGAAGAGTCCATTGCGTCGGGGTTTCAGCTTTGCGCGATGATTTCCATGGAGACTTGGGGGTTACATCCCCAAAGACTACCTAGCCCACAGGCGAGTCAAACATGTGATCGATTATGTGACTGTTGGAGGAAGACATGATTATAGCTCTCTTTTAGATACCTGAAACAGAAGCAAACATATGTCAGAGCTCAAAAAACTCGACGACCATTTCACTTTTGCTTTCAATTCAGGCACCCAAGATAGCTTGCGCCACACGACGAACGCATGCGACCTACCCAAGGTTCCGACGACCACCGAGTTAAACCCACCTTAAACCAAAGACCACCAGAGATGCACCCAAAAACCCTACTAAAGCCCTAGAACATTCAATGTGGCCACAACAGTGCCACCCTTCGCCACAAAAATTGGAAAAATGGATAAAGAAAGGGAAAAGAACCCTATCGGAACAAAAAAAGTGCAAGAATTTGTCGAAAAGAGTATCGTGACGATGATGAAACAACTACAAAGTGAGCAAAATGAATATTCTGACTACTTCTCCACCTTTTATAGTGGTTTGCATGGAAGACAAAAGGGCGGGGTTTAATTGTAGCTGTCGATCTATAGTGAATCTCGACTCTTCATTTATCGAGCAATCTCAGCCCTTAGACATGGCCATGTGTCATCCATCCACGAGGGGTGACGAACCGTTAGACTGCTACAACAATAACCATCACTGCATGTCACCTCGACTTCGCGCGTGGACAATTGTAGTCACCCACCCGCGACGAAACATGACTAACAAAGGCTACTGCATTTAATGTGACATGACTGCATGGAAATCACAAATTTGCCCTAACTTTTCATTTTCTAAGTTTTTTCAGGTGTCACAAGAAATGAAAATCCAAGTGTGAAGTACGTTGACTGGGCGTGAGGTTGACCCTTGAAGCTCAACTGAACCTGTATCCGGTGACCTGCTAGTAGTGCCGAGCTTGATATCAAATCGAGCAACAATCTTTGAAGCCCGAAACGAGCATCGAACACTAGGGGTAGATGTTGTGTGTGATTTTTCCATCAAGCTCAGTGAGTTGCAAGGTATTAGATCGACTCAGAATCAGTCCGACTCTATTGGTTGTCTGACCCAGCATAAGCTCGTCGACATATTGCTTGACCCAGCATAAGGTAGTCGCAAACAACCCGAATGATCGTCAATCAATTTCCAAATAACTTTGATCCCAAATATTACGAGAATGACCAGATTAACAGCAATCTCTGCGCAATCACAACACCCAATCGCGAGAATATCATAGTTGCTGTTCAAATCAATTGTAATCCCTTTATTTTTGCTTTTTCCTTTATACGAACCTTGTATGTAAACCTCATGAAATTTTCCATAGAACTCTTATTGTAAGCTCTCACAGCAAATACAAAAACAGTGGATGTAGGCATAAGAGGTTACCTCGCCGAACCACTTTAAAAATCTTATTATCTTTTACTTTATTGCACTTATCATTCACTCATCGTTGATAATCCATAGTCTCGCCCATATCCGTTCTGATTCCACCAAGGTCAATCGGATCTCTCTGGTTGGTGTAAATTTTTGTATCAACACGTATCATGCGAAAGAGCCAACACCGGCTCAGCCTGCAAGTTAGCTTTATGTGAAAACTTAAAATAATGGAACTGTTACTCCTTTTTTAGAGATTAAAGGCACATGCAATTTTTTTGAGCTTGGAGTTGAATGCATTGAAAATTCTAATTAGCTGGACCGACTTAAATATATAACATAGAAGAAGGACAAAAGTTATTGACATTTAAGCTTAACTAGAAAAAGGGCAAAAGCCAAAAGGTCAACATGATAAGGTCAAGGGTAAAAAGGGAAAAGCTTAATAAACCCTAACCCTAAATATAACAAAACCCTAACTTTTAATTTCAAAATAAAACTAAAATTCTTTCCCATTTTGATTTAAAGTTTTAGTTAATATAGAACCTCGATTACTATATATATATATATATATATAGTAATCGGGGTATATAACTCGACTATCCGATCTCCCATTACAGACTTGCCAAATTTCGACGACCGATTTGGCTGAGAAAGACAGTGACTGTAAGTTCCGATCTCAAGGAAAATTAAAAATATGAGAGATTTTTCCCTTTTATATGAGGGGCAAAATGAGGAAAGTGGCATTGTTTGGATTCATTGCTACAGAGTAAATTTTGTTAATTTTGTAAAGACCCTCGTATTTTTAGTCAATTTTAATAACCCTTACTTTTTTGTATTAAAACTAACTTTTGACCAATGAATGATAAATTTAAAATTTTTTAAATGATAATGTTACCCTTAAAAGAATTTTAAAAAATTCAAAAGAAATGCCTAGAAATTTTTAAAATGTATTCTTAAAAATACCAATAAGTCTTTAAATTATATTAAACTCATAAAAAAAAAAAAAATCATAAAATTTTTGGAATCAATAGTCAGAAACCTACCTAGTTCAAAAAATATCTTAAAACTTATATGTTTTTTGATTGTTTTAGATAATTTTATTGAATTTTTTATGTTAAATGAATTTTTTTATAAGACTTCCGATCTATTTTAATTTTTGTTTAGGGGTGATTTGGTCATTGCATAAGTCAAAATGGTATTGATTATAATATTTTAATTAATGATAATATATATAATAAATTAGCTGGGTTTAATGGAAATTTCCCTTCTGAGGTCTCCTTAAAAAAACGTTTCCCTCTAAAATTTCAGAAATAACAATTTACCTCTGTCCTCAATACTTCGTTAGAGTTTCTTTATTTAATTTAATGGATTAGGTGTAAAATGTGTTAGAAAATTAACAAGAACAGACACATGACATGAGTAGGGATGATCGGTTTCAGGTACCTTGCATTTTTTGAAGGAACCGGAACTAACCGATTCCTAAGATTTGGAACCAGAAGAAGAACTGGTTGGTTCCGATTCCTAGAAACCTGAAACATAGGTTGCGGTTTCGAGTTAATTTCAATTACCTCTATTTAAGAAAATGACAAATACACCCCCATAAAATTACAAATACACCCCCATAAAATTACAAATACACCTTCAATAGTTTACAAAAATTATAATTCAGTCCTAGTTTCAACCACCCGAACCCGATTCCAATTCCGATTTCGGTTCCCAATTCCTGGTTCATGGTTCTAGCATTGTAGGAACTGAAACTTGACCCTGGAATTCCAAGTTCCAATTTTTTTATAAACGAAAGTAGATCCTAATGGTACTCATTGATCTTGTCTATGCTTTACCCATACTCACCCTTAGACATGACATGACTATGAGGGAGTACATTGATAGTTTTTATACCCGAGGGGAAATATTTTAATCGAGGAAACCCAAGGGAAAGAAATAAACTCAATTAAGTAAAAATAACTCCTCCAGTTTAAGTAATCCCATGGGCAGGTTTGATGGTTTCTCTTTTTTTTTTTTAACTGGAATGATAGTGATGTGAGAGCTTAGCTTATTATTTATTTAATTCTTAAAACAAAAGAAAATTAAAGATGGAATTGTAGATAACTAACAAGATAAGGTTTGTCCCCTATTGGCAATTCTTCTCTTCTTCCTCTTGCCCGTTACTACTTTGAATCACAAGAAGAAGAAGAAGAAGCTGAACTAATTACTCACAAATGTTAAGTTCAGGCAGCCTTAGTTTGACAGTAGGTGGTGTTCCCATTTCCACTCAATATGGAGCTTCAGTGAGATCACCCTCATTATCTTTCCCCACGGTCTCCCAAACCCACTTCAAGAAATGCCCCACCAGAAACTCTTCTTCCTTCAAAACTGCTGTGGCTTCTATTGAATCTAACCAACTCGGTTCCTCCTCCAATCCTCCTCCTGAAAAGGTTTTTTTTTTTTTTTTTCCTCAGATTAATAATTTGATTGAATAGATGTTTAGATTTTTACAAATTGTAGATAACATTTTGGTTTTGGTTTTGATTTTGTTGATGTTTGGATGCACAGGAGGAAGCCAACAAGTATTATTTTGTTGTTGCGAATGCGAAATTCATGCTCGATGAAGAGGAGCACTTCAAGGAGCTCATGTTTGAGAGGCGTCGAAACTATGGCGAACGTGATAAAGAGCAGGATTTTTGGCTTGTGATTGAACCGAAATTCTTGGATAAATTCCCCAACATTACTAAAAGATTACGCAGACCTGCTGTCGCTTTGGTTTCAACTAATGGCCCTTGGATTACGTAAGAATTTAACCCTCATTTCTTGCCATATTTTGCTTCTTTAGATTCAATAGTTAATGCTCATATTTTTCTATATTTTGAATCATTCATCGCTTGCTCTGTTGTTTAGGCTATTTGAAAGTTGTCCAACTTAGAGTTATGAGAGTAAGAATGCTCTTTCTTTCTTCTTTTTTGAAAAAAAAGGAAAGGACTTAAATCTCTGGAAATTCATTTAATGGTTTTATATATCTATTTGATATTTGACATTCTAATTTGATACAGAGTAACTTCCAATCATTTTTTCCGAAGCTCATTCGTTTCTAGGGGGTATTGTTCATTTATATGTATGCCAATGAGCCGTTCATCGAATTGTTGCAATTGATGTTCGCTGGTTATTTGAATCATTGATCGCTTGCTCTGTTGTTTTATGGTAGTGGTACAAGTTAACTTTACATTTTGGTGTGACAAATTACATAGATTCAAACTAAGAAGCATTTTCTTTCTGCGAAAACCGGGCTAGACTTGTACCATTCTGCATTTTTTTCTTGTTGTGTTCCTGTTTACAGCACTGTTATTGTTACTAGTTGGGGCATTTACTCAGTTAATAACCATGGTTACCCTCTTGTTGTCCATGTGATGGTCCTTTTTCTGGCTCAGTTAATGCTTTTTTTCTCCCAAGATAAAAATGGGACTGATATCAAACCAGAAAAATTGCAAAGTAAAGTGAAACCAAGGCTGCTGTCATGGCAACTTAGAAAAATCTATCACAAAACTACCTTATACCCGAATGGGAATATCCTGTTATTACACAAACAGCTACTCCTCTGAAACTAGCTGAACTGGATACCGGATAGAACTTGTTAGTGAACTTCTCTTCTGTTTTGTAAATTGGTGTATACAGGCTTGAATTCCTATTTAAACCCTCTGCTGCAATTTTTTTTGCTTTTGCTCTTGTTCGTTATTCATTCAAATTCAAAATCCCAATTTACTTCTCTTCAATGAATATAACAAATCTCCAATAGCTTCTGAGTAGTCCTTAAAAAAGTATCATAAAAGCAATGATCTCTGCTCTGTGACATTTATATGAAAAATACAAAAGGCATTACTAGTATAGCAGTTCTGTAAGTCTTTATCCTTTGTAGATGGTCTTTTATGGAATTCCCAGACAAGAAATGAAGTTTTTATCCTTTGTAGATGGTCTTTTATAGAATTCCCAGACAAGAAATGAAGTTTTTGTCTTTGAATAACAAATCAAAATAGATGAATCAACCTAAGATGCTTCTCAACAAAACTATGTATCAAACACATAAAAGTACTGTTTTTGAAATTTTTGCTTGTGTAAATATATCCAATACTCTTGCTCATGGAATGGAAATAATCCCGTGGTACTCGGAATCTTCACCATGCCTTTTGGTCTTGTTAGATACTAAATGCTAATGACCATGATGAAAAAAAAATCAACTTTATCATGTGTTTACTGGCTGCATTGTAGATTATCTTCTGATTACTATTCTACCTCACTTCCATTAGTTTGATGCCTGACATTGGATTGTTCCATAGTGATGGAAACCACAGTCACCTTTTTAGGTTTAAATAATTGCTTTATTCATTTCTTGCACTTTACATTTTCCCAATTACGTCTATATTGCTTAGCATTTGTCTTGCAGGTTTATGAAATTGAGACTGGACCGTGTTTTGTCGGACGTATACGAAGCTGACAGTCTAGACGAAGCTCTAGCCTCTAATCCTGCTACATTAGAGTTTGAGAAGCCAGAAAAATGGGTGGCACCTTATCCTAAGTACGAATATGGATGGTGGGAGCCCTTCTTGCCCACTGGATCAAAAGAGTCGAAAGTATAAGACACCTATTCCTTCTCTTTTTGCCCTTCTTTTTTCTGTTAACGGTGAGGAATTTTCTATGTATTAGTAAGTAGCAACTGACAGTTGGAGCTAGTGGGGTTTGCATGCAATAGTGAAGACAGTTGATATTTTTTTTCTCAAGGTTAGTGCTTCAGGACCTAAATTTTAGTAGTTGGTATTTAATACTTTGAAGAAATCAATTATATTCTAGAAGTAACATTGTTCACAACCAATCTGATCTGTTAAAAATAGAGGCAGTGAAATGAAAATTAAATCATGCATGGCTCTGTAATATAATGCTTAGCAGTAAGTTTGACACAAATGCTTGATATGAAAGGACATTGAAAAACTGTTAGAACTAGTCAAGCTGATCGACATATAGCGGTCACATTGTTCAAAGAAAAAGCAGAAATTTAAGAGACTGACTCCAGATAATATGCCTTTGATCAGCTTATGACCGATGCTGCTTTTGGCCAGATAGAATTGGGAGTTTGTGAAGAAACTTTTCATCTAACATTGCATATTGTTTCTTCAATTCATTTGAACCTTTCTCTGCAAAACTGTCCACTTGATCCTCATGCTTCTCATACAGCATTGGCAGCGTCAGCGCCAGTGCCATCACAAAGACTACAATTTAAGCATACCGTAGAGTCAGATTCATCATCTTGTTTAGAGTTAAGAATAGACATAAAATAAGGAGAACAAACAGGAATTCACTTAAGTATAAGAGGGTCATATTTAGAAATAGAAAACCAGCAATTGCTTTTGGTGGAGACCTGTAAATTGCTTTCACTATACACTAAGCAATAAGATTCAAAAGAAGGAGCACAGCTCATATTTAGAAATAGAAAAGCAGCAATTCAATGAGAGAAAAAGAACTTACAGGCCACTGAAAGCAGCTACATTGGAGCACAGAAACAATGTTGACAAAGAGAGGATTAAGGAATGGCAAATAAAAGTGATCAAATGGTAACCTATACACTCAAACAGAAGCCATACCATTGTCACTCCAGCCAATATGCTTATTGTCATCTGCTTCTTTCTCCAAAGTAAAATGTCAGCAGCTGAACACACACACAAACAATTGTGTTATTCTAATAAAAAACAAATTAAGTCTTTGTAGGAGCACCTGACTTAGTGAAGAAAGATGTACAATTTCCAGCACCAATTGCAATTGCAATAACAAAATCACAGCATAGTTGGAGACTTCTTGTACACATCTAACATAATCTGCGTGACTCTCAAACATCACCAACTCAGCCCTTTTCAAGCTCAGCTCCAATTCAAGTTCTTCGACTTCCTTCCATTGTTGCAACAACTCAACCATCTTACCTTCTCCTTTTTGTTTCATCGCTTCCTTAATAACATGCTCTCCTAATCCAACATTTAATTTTTTACTTATAATATTTGAAATCTCATTGGCACTCACACAATTATCTTTTCTTTTGCCACCCCATAACTTCAATGAGAGCTCAGACACTTTGATTTGATGTGGAGTAGCAAGGGCCTTACCTTGGATGAAATTTCTTTCGAATTTTTTCTTCAGGCTGTTCAATTTTTTGGCTACCTCTTGTTTGGAAAAATCACAGTAAAAGGATTGTTTCATGAATGTAAAAAAATGAGTCTTGTGGCCAAGGGCAGTTGGGTCGACTCCTTTTTTATCTGAAAATTGGATTGCGATATTTAGAATTGAAATCTCTTCATCCTCACTCCAAATTCTCTTAGTGGATGATGATTCTTGTTGCTTTGTCTTGTTGGTTGGATTGACTGATTCAGAAGCTCTTTCGCCTTCGTATGACCTCTTTTGGGATGCCATGCATTGTGAAACACTCAGGTGGTGAATGGAGTTATGATCAAGTGTATGGATGGATACTGCAGATGAGAGCCACGGCCTACTTTGAATACGAGGTGAGCGGTGATAGTCATACAAAATGTTAAAAACAATAGTTGTTTATAATAACAAAAAATATCAACAAAAACATAACTCAAATCTCTTAAAAATATACTTTAATTCAAATCCTTAATGAAAAAAAAAAAGAAAAAAAATCATGAGGTTTGTTATGCCTCAAAAAGTAAAGCCTATGTCAGCACAATTAATGTCTCTCTGTACCAGCTGCCAAGCCCATATCTCCAAAGATATTCTCACCAACTTCATTAGCATAGCATTTCCTCTATTCTTCTTCTTCTCATTTCAGTCGTTCCTGAACCACTTTCTCTTCCAACCCCACATTCTGTTCATGAAATTTCGCCATCTCCTTCAAGCAAATCTCACTCGTTGCTTCAGGACTTTCAATTCCACCCCATATTGTTTCGACAACTCAATATTTGCTCTCATGGGGATCGGAAACTGAAACAATTCTGCCGGTCCCTTAATCAAACTCTCTCTGTAATTGTTCCTCATTTGGAGCAGTTTCTTCAACAACTGATTTTGAGTAAAATCACCCACCGTTTGTGTTGTTTTATGAATGCATAGATTTCAGTAATGTAATCTGAAGGAGTTGTCAGATCTTTTGTGGAGAATTGGATCACTGCGTTTAAGATTGAGATCTCTTGGTCTTGACTCCATGATGTTTTGGTTGTGAGAATGTGAGCCGGTTCCATGAAGAAACTGGATTGATTGTTGGAATGGGAGATAAACAGATAAAAGGTTGAAGATATATATAGACATGCATTAAATGAAATAACTTATATTAAGGAGCATTTAATAACTTATATTCTAAATAATTAAATAAGCTTTTCTACATTAACAGAAATCTGTACTACATGTAAAAGTTCGCCACAAAGATCTGTGTATATAGATATTCATAACCATCCATAAATTTATGCAATGCAATTACATTAGACCCTTCCAAGTCATTTTGAGAACTAGATTGTATGTTCTAAATAGAACTCTCATTACACAATGTCCATATGCACTCTAGCAACATCACAAAACAAACCCATTCAAACTCTATCTAATATATTGTCCAGCAAATTTCAAGCCTAAAAAATCAGTACAATTTGCAATGCATCAGCTTAACTGAAAATCTCAGCCATAATTATTACGATAAACATTTCCACCAATATTCAATTCATGCAAAAGCCATACATAACTATAAGTAACATACAAAGCGTAAGCACATTCTTTAGAGCCAAATTTAAGGCAGCAATATCCACATATCAATTTAGCCGAGACAGGCAAGGTGGGATCTAGCAATTATCACAATTTATCACAAGCTTTTTCACCAAGCCCTTTTTAATAGCAATTTACTCAATATATTTTCATAAACATAATTTCATACCCACAATTCCAAACACATGCACGTATTTATTAGAAATTCAAAACTCAAGAATTAAAATAAAACCTCAATCAATCGGGTCTGCACATGCATATGATCATTCTAACAAAGACATGATTTTAAATGCAAATTTAATAATATTCCACTCGTAAATATGAACCTTCTCCAACTACATATCCAAAATGTCAAATAAAAACTCCATGGCACAACACAACCAAACATCCCAATATATAAAAAAAATATCCAACACAAGCTCCAAATATTTAAATGCCATAATTTTAAAGCTACATGCAAGTAGAAATCTCAACTACATAAAAGATTTTTGTACACATTCTACTCAATTTGGTTGACGATTTCACTAAAATAAAGTCATTTAACACAACATTATATCAAACATAAATAAAAAAAAAAATAAATAAATAAAAAAGGTAGCATACCCAAAACTTGACATGCAAAACTTTATTTGAAGTTAGAAAAGAGATTTCTTTTTGGTTTAATTCCACTCACTCTTTAACTAGCAAGATTATCTCCCAATTTAATCCAGCAGCCCATTTTAAAGAACAAACCTACCAATGCACTTTATTATATGCATAAGTAAACAAATGAGTTAAAATATATAAAAATAATATTTCATCTTAACAAATTTATATCCATTCAACAGTTAACAACCCAGCCTCCATAATTCCCATTACTAAAATCTGCACTCAATCATGAAATTTCCACTCCTTTCAAGTTTCCAGCAAGACAAAGACAAATAGAATAAAAAGAAATCTGCATGTTTTGATATAAATGAGAAGAGCACACTTAAATCACACGCTTTAGGAAAGACAGCCAAGAATGAGTAACGAATTACATTTTAGCCGTTTATACTTTATAATACTTTACAGTAGCGGCTCGAGGGAGGAACGAGAAATTCAATTCCCAACTTCAAACCCTAGCCCTTCACCTTCCCTTCTCAACTCAATTCCTCTTGAATCTCCTAATCTCCGTTTCATAATGGCACCCATTAAGTTAAACCGCATGAAAGAACTACTAGCTGCTAATGTAAACCGCGTGAAAGGACTACTAGCTGGTTGCTCCTCCGAAGATGAAGAGAGTTCTTCTGATGAAGTTACTTCCTCCGATGATGAACAAACTGGAGAACCCACAAAACCTTCTCCTCCTCAACAAACCCAGAAAACAACCCACTCTGTTGCTCCTGCCCCTCAATCCAATTTCTCTAGCTCCGAAGAAGATTCCGAACCCATGGAAGCCACCACTTCAAAACCAAGGTCGAAAGCTCCGGAAAAACGCCCCAGTGACACGGAAGAGTCTCTAAAGGACTCGAAACGGGCGAAGAAGAAGGAAATGGGTGCGGATCCGGATGAGGAGGATCAGAAGAAGCCGGGAGATGATACGAAGAAACTGCAGCCTTTTCAAAGGGTATGGAGCGACGAGGATGAAATTGCTGTATTGAAGGGGTTGATTGACTTCACCACGAAAAAAGGGATGGACCCGTATCAGGATACGAATGCGTTTCATCATTTTATCAAGAAATCGTTTCACGTGGAATTTACAAGAATTCAAGTGATGGAAAAGATTAGGAGATTAAAGAAGAAGTATGAGAACAATCTTGGGAAGAAAGGTGAAGATAGTAGTTTTTCGAAACCCCATGAACAAGAAGCTTATGATTTGTCTAAAAAGCTATGGGGCAATGGAAGTACTAGTGGTGTCCTTGAATCTGTGGCAAAGTCTAACAGCAAAGCAACAAAGAATCAAAACCAGAAAGGGAGCCTGCTTTTGTTTGATAAAAGTGTTGGAATGGCTGGTTTGGAGGAGTTTGTAATGAACCAGGGTTTAGATATGATTGGAGGAGCCAAGAAAATGGAATTGGAGGAAAGGTGGAAGAAGTTGCAGATTGCTCGGTTGCAGTTGTTTGTGGAACAGGCTGATCTGATTAAGGAGCAGACTGAGTTGGTTTTGGAGGCCATGAAATCATCCGGCCGCTAGGTATAATTTATATTTTTTGTGGTTGTTGTTTTGAGAATTAATTAAGCTATTAGGTTGACAGTTTTAATTTAAGAAATCTTTGAAACTATGCATTAAACATAAAATATCATTGAGTTAAATCTATATGAAAGTGCAGACTTCTTTGACCTTATTTTGCAACATAATTTTACCTACATTTTGATAGAGGTCGGTATTCCTGTAATTGGTAGAGATGTGTTAGTGATGGGTTAAATTATGTTACGCTAAACGAACATACATCAAGAAAGAAAAACCATTTGATTTATAAGAACATAATCCAACAGTTGCTTGATATTTTAATTAAAAACCTAGTAGAAACTTGTAACCGGTGGCCATGCAAAGTATGTCGAATAATCTGTTAAGGCCATATGAAACATGAATTATATCTAGCATTAATGACCAATATAAAGACATACTTCGCATGATATATATATCTATTTTATAATTCGAAAATATAATAATCAATACATTCATAATATTTCAAATAATTGTAAACGTAATTATAAATATCTTAAAATATAATTAAATCGTTGTAATTGATTAATAATACATGGATAGTTAATTATACAAACGCTAAATGAATAACCAAAAAAAAAAAAAAAAAAGAGAATATCTTGAAATTAAATTGTTTATGATTTGTTAAAATTAAGTAATAGGAAATGGATTGTTTCATGAATGTCAAAAAATGAGTCTTGTGGCCAAGGACAGTTGGCGTTGGGTCGAGTCCTTTTTTATCAGAAAATTGGATTGCAACGCTTAGAATTGTTTCGTCTTTTTAGTTGGATTGAAATGGGGTTCTGATTCAGAAGCTTATTTGCCTTCTTATTCATTGTCGTATGAGGGTGCCATGGAATTATGATTTGAGCCTTTTACAAGAACACTCACATGCAGTAGCAATTTCACATATGTAATAACAGGTGATTAATAATACATTGATAATTAATTATACAAACACTAGTGAATTCTTGATGATGGCCCATGCTCCAATGTAGCAAACGGCGGTTGCTTTGGGATTTGACTTCTTTTCAAATCAGATTTTACCTTTTTCAAAGCAAATGAAATAATTCTTGTGTTTCTTTCAGCTTCGTTCTTGTTTTCTTCTTCTTCTCTGTACGCCTTTTCAAATCAGAAGCATTTTTACCTTCCTCTTCATTGTCGTATGACCTCTTTTGAGGTGCCATGGAATTATGATTTAAGTCATTCACAAGAACACTCACATTTAGTAGCAATATCACGCAATGGAGCTTTATTATTATTATTATTATTGGGGAGAAGGGGAAAAGTTGTGTAAGAGGTGACTGATGATATTATTGATGCATTAATTATATAATTAAATACCACTATCATATCCCTATTTAGAATAGTTTTTGTAAACAATTAATGAAACGGCTCTAACCAAAGATTTCTTAAATTAAAATTTTATAAACAGAAATTAATAAGCTGTCAAGCATGCATTTACTTCAAAAATTTTGTTAGAGAGTTTTTGATATTTGTTAACGGGGTATTTAATGATAATAACGGTATATCATATTTTTAAAGAACCGCGAATGCATTTCATCATCTATATATATTTATTTAAAAATTAAAATTTTATAGGAATATTTAAGTGTAAAATAGATATAAAAATGCTTGGATGTTATCTAATGGTCTTACAAATTACATTATATACAATACCCCCATCATATATTATTCGAAAGTTTATCTCTATCATATACAGTACCATCAAGATAAATAAATGGTTAAAATTTTCAAATGTTAACGGGGTTTAGTAATCTGACCTTAATAGTAATTTTTGTGTGATTAAAAGGTAATTAAAGAGGAGGAAGTAAAGTTTGTGATTAGTATATATATATAGAGACAAGAGTATTTATTAAGATAAATTTAATTTCAATAACAAAAAAATTATTTTATTATTTTTATTTATTTATTTAGTTATTTAGTTTTGTATTCTAAAAAATATATGAAATCATCAATTGAATCAAGTCCATTAAAATGAATTGAGTCAGTCTGACACAGTTATTCTCAATTCTTTCGAACATAATTTTTATATTTTAAAATAATTAACCATCTTTTTAAAAAATTTAAACAGTTTTTTTAATAAATAAATTGTTTTTGTAAAGTTACATAGAAACTCCAATATAAATTTACATGTAGGTTATATATATATGCACACACTAATAAATGACTGTATTTGACTATTTAAGAAGATATTTGATTTGATTTGAATTGTTAAAATAAGCAACAATTTTTGAAGTCGAAAGAGGGCTGTTACGTGTAGAGTTGAACACACGCGACTTCACACGTATACGACGTTCCCAATCCCCAAGTGTCACAGCATGCTTTTGTAAATTCCACCACGTTTTTGAACATCTACAATTAATAACCAATTAATTTCCTTTCATTACATCTTTCCATGCATGCGATGTGATGAAAAAGAGAAAGAGGTGAAATGTGAAGGAATTATATTTATATGGTGGGAGAAGAGAAGACTATTTGGAAATTATCGATATTGATCTTTTGACACGTCAAACTCAAAATAGGCAGCTGGATACATTGTTACCGTCTCCCCTCCGACAATGACCCACCCCAACTTATAGAAGCTTTTTCGCAATTATTAGATTTCTTAATTAAGCATGCAGAAGAGTTGTTTGTTGCGTATGCCATTAGGCGAGCACGCGTCGAACTTCAATTTAGCCAAGGCAATTTGCAACCATGGCTTATTTATGATGGCTCCAATCCTTCTACTAAATATTTCTAACGTCCTTTACGACTGACGAACGCTACAGATTCTGTAAATGTTTCCGTTTCACATCCTACTGGACAAGACTTTCTTGTTATTCATGTTTATGATGTTCAAATTCTCTCATCGGAAGATCGGCGAACTATCATGCATCAAATAGTAAGAATGCTGAGGATATCCAACAAAGATGAGAGCGACTTGAGGGAGTTTCATGCAGAAGCAAAACATCAAGGATTCGGTCGACTTTTTCGCTCACCTTCTCTCTTCGAAGATATCATCAAATCTATTCTCCTCTGTAATACCACGTAAGTCTCAATTTCTTTATGTATAGTTAGATTATTTTTATACCATTGTGTTCAGTTTACATGAATATTCAAGTACGTATTTAAGTTTATAATATATAAACCGTTGGATAGGTGGAAGCGGACATTGAGAATGCCAAGCGCTCTTTGTGAAATTCAAGCAGAATTAAGTAATAATAAATTTAAAAAAATGGGGAACTTTCTAAGCTCAAAATAAATAGTGAGCTTGAAACTAGAGTTTTCGAAAAAATGTTGTAAACTTGGATATAAAGCCAACTATATTCTTTAATTTGTCAGAAAAGTTAAGAATGTGAAAGTCAACCTTCACAAATATTAAAAAGAGGGAGTTTCCTACTTTACAAAACATTGAAGGATAATAAAGGGTTTGGTCCATTTGTATGTGCCAATATTTTGTTTTGTATTGGATTTTATGAGAAGGTTCCAACAGATTCCGAGACTATCAGACATTTGAAAGAGGTTAATTCAATTATTTAATTACGAACATAAATTAATCACAGCTTTAATTAATTATTTTTTTTCTTTTATCTTACAGGTACAGTCAACAGAGAGTTGTCACGCAAAAACAGTAGATAAAGATGTGAAAGAAATTTATGATAAATATGCACCATTCCAATGTTTAGCCTTTTGGTAATTTTAAATTTATTTATTAATTAAAAGTTATAATTTATTGACAATAAATGTACTAATTAGTTAAAGTTGCATGTGCACTTTAGGATGGAGCTCTTGGAAAGTTACGAGAAGAGATGTGGGAAGCTGAGCGAGTTGGATAACTCTCGATATCATATCGTAACTGGAAACATTAAATTGTAACCTTAATTCATTTATTTTCGATTTAGATTTAGATATATTTATGATAAACGAAACATTATTCTTCATCTTTTATTTAACCAAATCTTCCATGTATATGTATGTCTTTTAAATCCGTTCAACATTTTTCATGTGCGATTTGTTAGTGTTAAAATCAAACATCAACAATATATTTATTTAAAAATTAAAATTTTATAGGAATATTTAAGTATAAAATAGATATAAAAATGCTTGGATGTTATCTAATGTTCTTACAAATTACATGATATACAATACCCTCATCATATATTATTCGAAACTTTTCCGTTTATCTATCATATACAGTACCATCAGGGTAAATAAATGGCTAAATTTTTCAAATGTTAGTGGGGTTTAGTAATCTGACCTTAATAAGAATTTTTGTGTGATTAAAAGGTAATTAAAGAGGAGGAAGTAAAGTTTGTGATTAACATATATATATATATAGATAGACAAGAGTATTTATTAAGATAAATTTAATTTTAATAACAAAAAAATTATTATTATAATTTTAATATCTAAGTAGTTTAATTATGTTCGCTGTGATGCCCTAGTGATTACCGTACAATTCCTAATATTTAGGCTTAACTTAGCCTCAACTTAAAGTTCGCCACTGCCATCATTTCCTTGTGTTGTTTGTAGTATTGTATAAAAGCATGCATCCGTCTCACAAAAGAGTTTTGCGCTCTTCCACGGAAGCATAAGACTAAGAAGGACAAACTTGAGGTATGTATTGCTGTATTAGTACATACCTTTCTCGTGTTTTTTATTTAGTAAGCAAAATTTGTAAAGGTTTACAATATCAAACTAAGGCTAATAAACTATGCATATAAATCTATTTGCACTTTTTAAAATTGGGTTGGGAAAATTGTATTTACCTTTATCTTAATGATCCTTGATGTATTTTTTGTATTACGTTAAAATAGGTTAAGAAAATATATATTTATGAGTTAAATTATGCTGTAGAAGAATTGAAGAAACTTAATGGCTGACTTACCAACTTCATGCATCAATCGACCTCATTTTTGGGATGATGAAGCTTTATCTAACCCTATGATGTTAATATATTTATTTTAAGGGCTATATACACATCCTTTTACAATTATGTACGAATGACACAAATGTTATAAACATAAAATATCATTGAGTTAAATCTATATGAAAGTGCAGAGTTCTTTGACCTTATTTTGTAACATAATTTTACCTATATTTTGATAGAGGTCGGTATTCCTGTAATTGGTAGAGATGTGTTGGTGATGGGTTAAATTATGTTACGCTAAACGAACATACATCAAGAAAGAAAAACCATTTGATTTATAAGAACACAATCCAACAGTTGCTTGATATTTTAATTAAAAACCTAGTAGAAACTTGTAACCGGTGGCCATGCAAAGTATGTCGAATAATCTGTTAAGGCCATATGAAACATGAATTATATCTAGCATTAATGACCAATATAAAGACATACTTCGCATGATATATATATATATATATATATAATTTGAAAATATAATAATCAATACATTCATAATATTTCAAATAATTGTAAACGTAATTTTAAATATCTTAAAATATAATTGAATCGTTGTAATTGGTTAATAATACATGGATAGTTAATTATACAAACGCTAAATGAATAACCAACAAAAAAAAGGGTAAATATGAATATCTTGAAATTAAATTGTTTATGATTTGTTAAAATTAAGTAATAGGAAATGGATTGTTTCATGAATGTAAAAAAATGAGTCTTGTGGCCAAAGACAGTTGGGTCGAGTCCTTTTTTATCAGAAAATTGGCTTGCAGTACTTAGAATTGAAATCTCTTCATCCTCACTCCAAATTCTCTTAGTGAATGATGATTCTTATTGTTTTGTCTTTTTGGTTGGATTCTGTTATGCCCAAGGAAATAAAGGGCTGACGTGGGAAAGTCACGTGAAGGGCGACCTGCTCCCGTCAGAGCAGGACGCACACGTCAGACCTGCCAAGTGATATGGAGCCCACACGCGTCCTTTCTCCTGCAGCAAGTCATGCGATGTCAGCTTGGAAAAAGGGAAATGGGACGTAAAGCCGGATTAGGTACTGACAATCACACCAAACCACGGATTGAGTGATGATTATACGCTTCAGTCCAGTATAAAATAAGGAAGACCCCTTCATTAGGGGGATTCGGCCATTTTTCATACAGAAAAAGAAATCTCTCTCTCTCTTGTAAACTTTTCTTTGACTTTTTTGTCTGATGTAAGTCAGCTCGCGACCGCGATCTGACATCCACTAATATCAATACAAATCAGTGGACGTAGGACTTACTACCTTAGCATCCGAACCACTTAAAAAACTCCCTCTACAGTTACTTCACTTTTCATATATTTCATTTTCGCGTGTATCGGACAGCCAATCAACATTATACACGTAAAAATTCGTTGGTGTAAAAATTTAGCATCAACAGATTCAAATGGGGTTCTGATTCATAAGCTTTTTCGCCTTCTTATTCATTGTCGTATGACCTCTTTTAAGGTGCCATGGAATTATGATTTGAGTCTTTTACAAGAACACTCACACGCAGTAGCAATATCACGTATGCAATAGCAGGTGATTAATAATACATTGATAATTCATTATACAAACACTAATGAATTCTTGATGATGGCCCATGCTCCAATGTAGAAAACCGGCGGTTGCTCTGGGGTTTGACTTCTTTTCAAATCAAATTTTATATTTTAGGGCATTTGGTTGGAGGGTTTTACGTAGGATTATTAGGATTATATCATCTTATATTATTTAATTATTGTGTTTAGTTATCAAGTAATATAAGATATTGGTAATCTTCAAATACCAATAGTAATTACTATTGAAAGTAATATGATTACTTCTATTTTCTTAGGTATTTTAAGATTATCAGGGTTATTTTTTTTGTTACAATTTTATTCCTTATTAATAAAAAATTTGGACAATAATACCCCTATTTTAAAACAAATTTACATTGATATCTTATTTCAATTTTACCCTTGTTTAATAAAAAATTTGGACAATAATAGATATGGCTATAAATGGCCAGATCTATTCTGGCCATTCTCAGTTAGATCAATGGAACTGGCCATTAACTACCAGATCCATAGCCATTAACGGCCATATCTAGTCGAGATCTTGTCTTTAACGGCCACGGACGTGACAAGATCTCGACCAGATATGGCCGTTAATGGCTACGGATCTGGCAGTTAACGGCCAGTTCCATTGATCTAACCGAGAATGGCTAGAATGCCGTTAACGGTCAGATCTATTCTGGCTGGCCGTTAACAGCCAGATCTTGCCCAGATCTGGCCGATAATGGCCGTTTTCAGCCATGAATATAGTAAAAAACGACCATATCGGAGCCTCTTGGTCACGGTGAGCTACACGGGGACTTTCGGAGACTTTCGACGATGGTTTGTGATGGCAGCAAGAGATGGGGGTGGTTTCATCATAAATTAAAGTTTTACATAAACGGGGTGTTTTAACTAAATCTAAAATATTGGGTGTTAAAAGAAATTATTCAAAAATTAACAATAAAAATAATATTATATTAATATTTAAAAAAGAGACAATTTAGTAATTTAAATAACATACCCACTAATTTATTCCTTAAATAACATATCCACTAATTTATTTCTCATAACCAAACATATTAATATAATATACTCACTAATTAACCAAACACATTTTCTTAAAGATTCTTAGTAATCTTCAAGGTAATCTATCTTTCTAGTAATCAAATATTTTTAGTAATCTAATATTCTTGGAACCAAGCGTCCCTTCAAAGCAAATGAAACAATTCTTGTGTCTCTTTCTTGGTTCTTGTTTTCTTCTTCTTCTCTGTACGCCTTTTCAAATCAGAAGTTTTTTTTACCTTCTTCTTCATTTTCGTATGATCTCTTTTGAAGTAACATGAAATTATGATTTGAATCTTTCACAAGAATACTCACATTTAGTAGCAATATCACGCATACAATAACATGTGATTAACGGAGCTTTATTATTATTATCATTGGGAAGCTGAAGGGGAGAGCGAAAAGTTGTGAAAGAGGTGACTGATGATATTATTGATAAATTGATTATATAATTACATACCACTATCATATCCCTATTTATAATAGTTTTTGTAAGCAATTAATGAAACGATTCTATATCCTTTACGCAAACCAAAAATTTCTTAAATTAAAATTTTATAAACAGAAATTAATAAGCTGTCACGCATGCATTTACTTCAAAAATTTTGTTAGAGAGTTTTTGATATTTTTTAACGGGGTATTTAATGATAATAACGGTATATCATACTTATAAAGAATCGCAAATGCATTTCATCATCTATATATTTATTTAAAAATTAAAATTTTATAGGAATGTTTAGGTGTCAAATAGATATAAAAATGTTTGGATGTTATCTAATGGTCTTACAAATTACATGATATACAATGCCCCAATCTTATATTATTCGAAAGTTTATCTATCATATACAGTACCATCTACCATCAGGGTAAATAAATGGCAAAAATTTTCAAATGTTAACGGGGTTTAGTAATCTACCTTAATAGTAATTTTTGTGTGATTAAAAAGTAATTAAAGAGGAAGAAGTAAAGTTTGTGATTAATATATATATAGACAAGGGTATTTATTAAGATAAATTTAATTTCAATAACAAAAAAATTATTATTATTATTTTAATATCTAAGCAGTTTAATTATGGCAATTGTCTCAGGGTCGGTAGGCGGTCGATTCGTTCTTTATTTATTTAGTTATTCATATATATTAAACAATTAAATTGCATTTTAGAGAGGAGCTCTTGGAGAACTCTAACAATCATACTGTGACAGAGTAAGAGACTTTTGCCTTCAGGCTCTTCAATTTTTTGGCTACCTCCGTACCTCGAGTTTGGAAAAGTCAGAGGGACAGCAGACGATTAATGGGGTATATTATCATTATCTCATTGGGAAGCTGAAGGGTTTGGGGGCAAGTGAAAAGTTGTGTTACACACTAATGGATTAAATATATAATTAAATGGATACTGTTGTTTTAATATTTTCACTCTCTCTTATCTAAAATATATATTTATTTTTCCATTTTAATTTTATTCTACTATTTTTACACTTTTTAAATTTATTAATTTAATTAAATAATTTTTAATAAAAAATTAACAAGAACTCTCCTCCGTTCACATATTTCTGAAAGCCCATGGCCGCATACGAGTATTTAATTGACAGGTGAAAATGTTTTTATTAATTTTAAAATTTTTATTATAAAAAATGTTTAACTAAATTAAAAAATATAGATGATTAAAAAATAATTTTATCGAACACATTTTCAAATTCAAATATTCCTTTCATAATAATAATAATTCAATTCAACTTTTAAAAAAGTATTACCCATAATAATAAAACAAACGATAATTATTTAAGAACACAATTCAAAGTCTCATAGACAGACTTTCAAGAAAACATAAATCCGAAAGTAAGAACTCACATGTTTTAGATGGCAATAATGCTTGAGTTACCAATTAAATTACCGACTGAATGAGTTAAATTTTGAGATTTGGGTAATTGGACAGGTCGGTCGGTATGTGAAAATCGATAGCTTAATCGGTAAGTGTAGTATTACTGTTTAGATGGACAAAACATCCATTCACCTGTGGCGAATAGTAGCGTAGTCAAATTTAAAAATTAGTTCAAATCTATGTACTATTGGGTTAATTTTCACATTTTATCAAACTAAATGTCATAAATTTTTTTTTTTAATTATTTTAACAATACAGTCACTTCATTCCACATTTGTCCTAAAATTAAAAAACACCCCAATTTGATTGCATAGTAAATTTATAAATACTTAAAATTATATATTTAACATTTTATAAAGTAATGATTATTAATATTTGAATGAAATTCTTTCGTAACTATGATTATTAAGAATAATAAAACATGTAAAAAAAAATTTATAACTCAAATTTGTGGATGCCAGATAATTTTTCAAGGAAAAGAAAAATGATGTGTAAATACTTAATTAAAACTATATATGCTTTTTATGTAATTTTAATAGAGAATAATATTGTAATTTAACAAGTTATCAAAATGGGGTCTTTTGCAAAATTTAGTAGGAGCCAAATACCATTATTCTAATTTTATTCACCTCCCAAGAGATAACCAAGACTAGTGATTTTTAGTAAGTATTAACCAAAATTTCTGAAAGTCATATAAAAAATAATCGCAAAACCCTTTATAATATATCAAACAACCCTCTAAAAATATAAAAGAAAAAACCTCTTACAAATATAAAAAATCCCTTTGGGCAGGGGGGTTTTTAATACTTTTCTTATATTTCCATTGGTTATAGAGTTTTTTTTGGGTGTCCTTATTTCTTCCATTTTTTTGCATATATTTTTTTAAACTAGGCTTATGCATAAATATAATTGAAGAGTTTTATTTGCGGGAATTGTGGCGGTGTGTGTGAGAGAAGAGTTTTTAATTATGAGGACGTCAGGTTACTTTTCGAAGATACACTAAACCTGTCAAAATCCTACCAAATATATTTCGAAGATTGAGAAATTTTCAATGGGGGTGAATTTCAAGAAATGGCAAGAGAAATTCTTCAAAACCTTGGACATTGTGAACTTGATAGAACTCCTTACCCTACCATTGAACACATACATTATTTCACTGAATTACCTTTACAGTATGCAGACGTATATATAACATATATAAGAGGCATTCTAGGAACGTATACGATATTGTACACTAATTTAAGCTATGCATAAGGTTAACCCACAATGTATATGAAGTCAAATACAAAAGAGGTGATCGTAATCCCTACAATTACTATGTTATATTGTTGATTGACAACTCACACCAACACTCCCCCTGATTTGTCGAGTGAGTTGTAGAATATTTTACTGGAAACAACCTTAGTAAGTGTATCTCCTAGTTGATCTTCAAACTTGACAAAAGGGAACTGAACTATCACATAACAAATTCATCATAAAACCAAATGGATAACCAGGGGCAGACCCAGCCCTTAGGTGTAAAAAATTGTTAGGCCCACAAAAATAATGTAAAACTCAAGCAAATAAAAGGTGATCAGTAGGGATTATCTAGTGGGCGGCTCGAGGAACTTTGACCGCATGGGCTTTTGTTTTCCCTATAAACCTCCGCACAAACCCTAGCCCTACACCTTCCATTGTCAATTCAATTCCTCTTGCATCTCCTAATCCCCGTTTCACAATGGCACCCAAGAAGCCAAACCCCATGGAAGAACTACCAGCTTCCTCCCCCGAAGGTGAAGAGATTTCTTCTGATGAAGTTACTTCCTCTGATGACGAACAAACTGAAGAACCCACAAAACCTTCTTCTTCTCCTCAACAAACCCAGAAACCAACCCACTCTGTAGCTTCTGCCCCTATATCCAAATCCTCTAGCTCCGAAGAAGATTCCGAATCTGAGTGCGACTCCGAATCAACTCCTAAGCCTATTGCCACCAAACCCATGGAAGCCACCACTTCAAAACCAAGGTCGAAAGCTCCGGCAAAACGCCCCAATGAGACGCTCAAGAAGCCAAACCCCATGGAAGAACTACCAGCTTCCTCCCCCGAAGACGAAGAGATTTCTTCTGATGTAGTTACTTCCTCTGATGACGAACAAACTGAAGAACCCACAAATCCACCTTCTCCTCCTCCTCAACAAACCCAGAAACCAACCCACTCTGTAGCTTCTGCCCCTATATCCAAATCCTCTTGCTCCGAAAAAGATTCCGAATCCGACTCCGACTCCGAATCCGAATCAACTCCTAAGCCTATTGCCACCAAACCCATGGAAGCCACCACTTCAAAACCAAGGTCGAAAGCTCCGGCAAAACGCCACAATGAGACGTTGGAGTCTCTAAAGGACTCGAAACGGGCGAAGAAGAAGGAAATGGGTGCGGATCCGGATGAGGAGGATCAGAAGAAGCCGGGAGAGGATACGAAGAAACTGCAGCCTTTTCAAAGGGTATGGAGCGACGAGGATGAAATTGCTGTATTGAAGGGGTTGATTGACTTCACCACAAAAAAAGGGATGGACCCGTATCAAGATACGAATGCGTTTCATGATTTTATCAAGAAGTCGCTTCACGTGGAATTTACTAGAATTCAAGTGAAGGAAAAGATTAGGAGATTGAAGAAGAAGTATGAGAACAATCTTGGGAAGAAAGGTGAAGATACGACTTTCTCGAAACTCCATGAACAAGAAGCTTATGATTTGTCGAGAAAGCTATGGGGCAATGGAAGTACTAGTAGTGTCTTTGAATCTGTGGCAAAGTCTAACAACAAAGCAAAAAAGAATCAAAACCAGAAAGGGAGTAGTGAGTCCTTAGCTTTTTGCAAAGCTGATTTGAATGATGGAGCTAAAGGGACGAAGATGGATATTGATAATGATAAGAAAGGGAGCCTGCATTTGTTTGATACTGGTTTGGAGGAGTTTGTAATCAACCAGGGTTTAGATATGATTGGAGGAGCCAAAAAAGCGGAATTGGAGGAAAGGTGGAAGAAGTTGCAGATTGCTCAGTTGCAGTTGTTTGTGGAGCGGACTGATCTGATTAAGGAGCAGACTGAGTTGGTTTTTCGGGCCATGAAATCATTCGGTCACTAGGTATAATTTATATTTTTTGTGGTGGTGGTTTTGAGAATTAATTAAGCTATTAGGATGACACTTTTGCTTAGCTTTATAATTTGACCCAACTTATTGGAAAGTTCTTGTTTACGCAAGTGAATTTGCAATTATAATTTGTTATTGCATTCAGTAAAGCTTAAATTGTCTTACAAGCAAAGTAGCGGCTTGATCAATGTGCAGTTAATTATGGGGTAATGTTATGGGATTTGATTGATTTTACTAATCAGTGTACTAACTTAAAGCATAGTGTACTAACTTAAAGCATAGTGATAAGTTCTGAGTTAAATTTTAAATAAGAGGTATTTAATTCAAGTTATTTACAAAATTTTAGTTATCTGGATACTGAAATGGAAATATCTTCAAATGTATACTTCACTGAAAGAGTAAATTATCTTGAAGCCTGATTGGGAAGTGAACACTGTTATGATATTAAACATGCTCTGCATAATGTAGCGTTTTTGTCTTGAATAATACTTTGCCGTATTACCGGATTTTATTAACCAGTGTATTAACAGATTATATTAATCAGTGTACTAATCTTTGTTAAAATCACATAAAGTATCTGTTATATGTATATAATATTTATACTATATTTTAAATTAGTACACTGATCAGTAAAATATCCATATTACTCTTTTGTTTTATATGTTTTAATGCTGTTGCAGATTCTTTGTATTTGATTCTCAAATATTTGTTCCCAAGATGATTTTATTGAGTCCTCCATATTAACTACTCAGTCGTTTTAGCCTGATAAATTTGTTCCAAAATGAATGTCGTTTGGCCAAATGCAATCCTCCTCTCTCTTTCCCAGTTTCGCTCACCCCTCATCTCCTCTTTCTCTTTAAAAGCCATTTATTTTTCATCAATCATCATTGTCATTTCCCACGCACTTTGAGCAAAGGGAAAAAAATTTTACATTAAAAAATTAATTTATTAAAGAACGTGCAATGACTCTCGGGAGGGAGTAAAAAACAATTGGGGAGAATTTATAAATATGTTCTTTATTTTACTCTAGATTTGAAATCTTTTTATTATCTTCTATTTGTAAAGTTGACAATTCCAAGAACACTTCAAAAACTAACATAAACGCGTTTTGCTTGATTCAAGTTCTTGTAATTTTTTGTTATATGATTAGTTTTTTCTGTTTCTTTTTTAATTTAAACAATGTAAACATCAATAGTTTTCTCAAATGTAGAGATCGAATGGAGTTGTGTTTGTTTTAGGTTTAGAAGGATATGAGATCTAAAAATTAATTCATGATATAAAGAAGAACTGTTAAGTAATTTTGATAATTATTATGAGCTTCAATTTACTAGTGAAATTATGATTTCTTATTGACCTAAATTTCATTTATTTTTTTGGTAACTAAATGTATAAAGCTTTGGAATTAAAGTGTGAATGAAGAAGAATAAAACATTTTATTACAGTTATACCCTCACCTAAAGTAAAAGATTGGGCTATAGAAAAAACTAGTGGAGGCTAAAAATCATTTCCCTTAGAAATAAGGTAATTGGAGAATGAAGTTTTATTCAATTCATAATTGATAAAGCAAGTGAATTTATTTAATTAATTATTTAGTTTTGTATTCTAAAAAGTATATGAAATTATCAATTGAATCAAGTCAATTAAATTGAATTGAGTCAATTTGATACAGTTATTCTCAATTCTTTCGAATATAATTTTTATATTTTAAAATAATTAACCATCTTTTTAAAAAATTTAAACAAATTTTTTTTTTTTTTTTTTTTTTATAAATAAATTGTTATTTGTAAAGTTACAAAGAAACTCCTATATATGCTAATAAATGACTGTATTTGACTATTTAAGAAGATATTTGATTTGATTTGAATTGTTAAAATAAGCAACAATTTTTGAAGTCGAAAGAGGGATTTGGCTTATCTTTTTCAAATCAAATTTTTAATTTACAAAGCAAATGAAATGATTCTTGTTTCTTGTTTTCTACTTCTTCTATGTACTCCTTTTCAAATCAGAAGCTTTTTCGCAATTATTATTTGAGTCTTTCACAATAACACCCACATGCAATAGCAGGTGATTAATGGAGCTATATCATTATTATCATTGGGAAGCTGAAGAGTTGTGTAGCACACTAAATTATGATGGATATTGCTGATGAAAGCCCCGGCCTATTTTGAATACGGGCTGGCGGTGATAGTCATACAAAACGTAAAAAGCAATAGATGTTTATAATAACAAAAGCAATCAACAAAACACAATTCAACATCTCTTAAAAATGTACTTTAATTCAAATCCTTAATGAAAAAAATAAAATCACGAGCTTATACTCTGATATTTCATCGTAAGCATCCAAGAAAAACTTTATTTGGTTCTTTACAGTCTCCGCTCTCTTCAAGTTCAGTTTCATCTCCAATTTTTCAATCTCCCTCAACTTCATTACATACGTTCCTCTATTCCTCTTCTTCATAATTTTCAGTCGTTCCTTAATCACCTTCTCTGTTCATGAAATTTCCCCATTTCCTTCGAGCACATCTCACTCGTTGCATCAGGACTTGGAAATCTTCCCCATATTTGTTTGGACAAACTCAATATTTTGTTCTCATGGGGATCGCAGATTGAAACAATCTCCGCCGGCGCCTTAATCAAACTCCCTCTGTAATTGTTCCTCATTTGGAGTAGTTTCTTCATCAACTCATTTTGAGTAAAATCAATCACTGTTTGTGTTTGTTTTATGAATGCATAGAAGTCAGTCAGGTAAGCCGAAGGATTCAGACCTTTTGTGGAGAATTGGATCACTGCGTTTAAGATTGAGATCTCTTGGTCTTGACTCCATGATTTTTTGGGTGTGGTTGTGAGAATGTGAGTGGGTTCCATGAAGAAACTGGATTGATTGTTGGAATGGGAGATAAAGAGACTGATTAAAGGATGAAGCTACATGGAATATTTAATTCTCCTTTTCCACCATCTCTCCCTTGTGCTTTTCCTGATTCACATATGGATCATGAAACAACTACGACAACGTATTACTCACGTTCCATCCAAAAAGGTGGTAACTATTTTTACAATATAATTCTTCAACGAAGTAAAATTATTATCGCAGTTAATCTACATATATATTCAATAAAATTTTATTATATAGTCTGTAATACGTTTGACCTTGTTTTGAGTTGATCAATTTCAAGGAAGCCAAAACCATAAAAACTAATTAATCAAAGTACTGTATATATTATTTTTTTTTTTTTTTTGGGATTCTAATTTGATGCATAGGATGCCATTTGAATAGTGTAATCTAAAATCTAGCAGATTGAGATGGATATTTAAAATTTGTGGAAGAAGATGGATTGGGTTTACCAAATACCAACTCAAATATATTGTTAAATAAATCTTTCCCATATCACCTGTTTGATTTATTCATTTCTTTTCGTTAGATATAAATCGTATTCTCAACCATTTTTTCAAAGCCAAAAATTCATATTTAATTTTATTATGGCCGTACTAAATTTCTCTTGGTCTCAACATTGTAAGTCAATTTGTGATGACTGGCCATCACGGATTTAATTTTTGGATCCAATATCAGCATAATATTATCTTTAATTAAAAGTCTTTTTCATTTGTCAAAAACCATTTAAATGATGCTATATAGTAATCATAAGTGTGAATGAATTTGTCCAGGTTTGATAGTTTAATTACCAATGGATTTCTTAAAAAAAAAAAAAAAAAAAAAAAAAAAATCGAATTACTAATTTTTCAACTTTAAATTTTTTGTTTTGGTAAGTAGTTTTTTTTTTTTTCAAATTTATATTAGATATGTATGACAAGGATGTGCCAGAAATCAAAACCAATAACTTAGAGAAGTCCTTGCTCCTAATGCTACATGAAGAAATACATCCAAACTTCAAATTGCTAATACCCAAATCAATGAACAATAAAAACCTTAAGCCCACATTCTTATCCCAACACTAGTTAACAGTTATAAAAAAGTGCCATAGAAACGATAAAAAAGCCTCCATTAATCTCTAAACATAAATCATCATTGGAAATTGTTACAGTCATGAAAGTGACTCTATTTTGGTGATAAAAATATCCCATGTGTGATTAAATTGAAGTATATTGAGACAATTAAAGAATTTATGAATTTATTCACGAAAATCGCTTCCTAATATTTTTCTTATGAATTTAATGTGTTTTGAATGATTTTGGAAAGTATATGAGTTGATATTAGGTTGTGGTTTATGGATTAAGGGTGATTTTGTCTCATTTATGCTGTTTAGGGGGTAAAATGTCATATTTTAAGGGGCTGATTTTGTCACTTTTCAATTGTGTGGGGACAAAAAATATTTTGCAATTTGTTCTATAAAAGAAAGCTGCAGTTCGCGTGATCCGGGGCGCTGTTCATCATCTTTTTCGGAGACCCTTCGTCTTCCATTTCTGGCGACTCTTCGTCTTCCTCGTGCAGAGAGCTTCAACATTCTGTCAACGCCACCGCAAGCCACCACCGAGAACCATCACGCAGCGATGTTTCATCTTCTACCATCGCGACTTTTCGTCTTCCAGGCGAGATTTTTCCCTTTTTCGGCGACGTTCCAGCTCCCCAAGGGTCGATCCCCCTTCCCCACGGCCGGATCTATACTTCCCTAGCTTCAGCCGCTGCGAAAACCGTCGGAATCCGCGATTTTGCCGCCGTGCCTCTTTATCTTTCAGGCCAGATCCTGCTCATTTCCGGCGACTTCTCACCTCCCCAGGACCTGATCTGAACTCCCCATCACCAGAGCTTTCCATCGGTACCTTCGGATCCCATTTCCGCCATCGTTTTCCAGAAGACCCGCTGGAAAATTAACGTTTTCCGACGAAGTGCGGCTGTTCGTATTCCGGGCTGTCCGTATTCCGGGCTGTCCGCTGGTCGTTTTCACCCCTTCTTCGCATCATATCGCTGTCGGTTACTTCCTCTCCGCCATAGTCAGCTTTGTTTCCACTGTTTCGGCCTCCGTCATCACCACCATGAGCGGCTAAGTTCCCGGTTGTCTGTTACGGCATAGGCGAGATCGGGATTGACTCCACGACTCTCCTCATCAACTCTCGACTAGTTGGATGAGCCCGATTTTAGGACATTTGGTAGTATTGTGCTTCGGATTATATTTGTTTTCGTTTCATGTTTGATTTCGATACTTTAATATGATTTGAGCATAACTTGTGATAAATATTGCTCTCCATTATGATTTAATGTTTTCATAGAACTTGCTGAATGATAAACGTTGGTTTGGAATAATTAAATGATGAATATTGCTTTTCATTACTTCGCATCGATTGTAATTGAGTTGTGTTCGGATTTAATTTAATTTCTACTATTGTTGCGTTTATTGTGAAATTGGTTGATTGGATATTACATGTTGACATATTGTGTTTGTTAATCGCGTACCAACTAGTGGTATTGCCTTGTAGCGTTTTTCGATGTTCAATGATAGTCTTTAACTAATCGAACTTGAGTGATCGGGTAAAACATAATAGATTATACCTAGAGTGTCGGGAAGCCATTTCATTGATTTACCTTACCTTGTAGGTTTAAGGGATTGTAGAGGGTGGAGGAGAATTGTGTGAGTCGCTCTCGTGTCGAACCAAAACCGTAACGGCAACAATTTTTATTATAAAGTCTTTATTTGTTTTAATTTCACTATTTCATTATTTGCATTTAGTCTATTTAGTTTCATCAATCATTTTGCCAATTTCATTTCCGCTACTTAAAATACATTAGGTTGTTAGTCTTGCTCCCTGTGGATTTGATCCTGCTTATCGCTACTACGGTATTTAAGTTTAATTTTTAGACCGTGACGATCGGTCTAACAGAAGTACAAAACAAACAAACTTACTTATAGGACTTGTAAACATCTAAGATCATACTTATATTAGTTTGGGCTAATTGTGCCATCCTCATGTTAAGCTCCAACTGCAAAATATCAATTGCTTTAAACTTCTTGTCAAATTCAGGTTTTTGCATTTCTGCCACAAAATCCATCCCTTCAATAATTTTCATATTGGTGCTACCATCAACCCCAGGCGAAGGAAGAAAATCAAATGTTGTTTGAATATTCTCCTGGACTAGTCGTGCTTTTTTCATGTTAATCTCCAATTGAGAAATATCAAGGGCTATCCACTTCTTGTCAAGCTCAACTCTCTCTACATCTCCTACCAAATCCATCGCTTCTTCCATAATTGTCGAATATGGTGTAATAGGAGAGCTGAAGGTTTCAACAAGAGCACAAACAATAGAACCAGCGCCCCAAATTCTTTTGGAAAGCCTAAACTTTTTCTTCTCATGCAGACTAAAACTGGACTCGTCCTTGTTCAAATTATCCTTGAACTTTCTTTTCATTTTCTATAATTTTGCCTTTAATTGGTGTTCAGTATAATTTCCTTTAATTGATTTTTTCATATGAGCAAAGAAGTGTACCATGTTGGAAGCATAATCAATCCCTTTTTCAGCTGAGAATCTGATCACACCCTTCAAGATAGCTCTCTCTTGGTCCTCACTCCAAATCCTTTGAAATGCGTTTATTTCAGCGGGTCTATATTCTTCGTCATCTTCCTCATCTTCAGATGTGTCTTCAGCGGGTTTATATTGTTCATCGTCTTCCTGATCATCTTGAGATGCGTCATCCCCATAAATTTCTTCTATATCTTCTTCTTCTCAATAAGACTGGGACTGCTTCCTTGGTGCCATGAATATTGAGGTGATTAAAGACTTATTCTACGAGATAAAAGAGACTGATTCAAGGTTAGAGATAGATATAGCTATGTATTAAATAAATAACTTATGTCAATTAGCTAAATTGACATGACCCATCCCGACCCTCCTTATCCCATAGGCTCCAGATGCACCCACGGGACTTGGGTGACCAAGACGCGTCATGTGAAAAATCTGTTTTCTGAAAAAAAAAATCCCATATGAATCCCTTTTTTTCTAAATTTTACTCATAAAAGTGCTTTCATATATAATAAAACGTAAGCATATATTGAAATCCCGGAATAGGAAACACAACATCTAAGTTCTTCCAATTTTTTTTTTTTTTTTTTTTTTATAAGATTTGAACTAAAACATGTGGTATCAGGCCTCGATGTCAAAAACAAAGTACGGATATTTACATGTACAAAAATAGGGTTCCTTGTAATAAAAAAAAAAAAAAAAATGATACACATAGAAATCATCGATGTGTAGCCCAACTTAGAGCGTAGAGAAGCTCCGCATTGATCCTGGAGGCAATCCTAGGGAAAAAAATTTAAAAGGGTTAGCTAAACGAGCCCAATGAGTGGATAATAATAGGTTTTATAGAGGAATAATACTTTACTTCATCAAGCAAATATTTTAAGACCGAATTCACACAAAACACAAGACATAATATCATGAGAATATATGATAATGCGCAATGGATAAATTATCACCACAACACTCAAGAACATTTAACATCCACCACCTTTGCAAGTGCCCCTAACACAGCTGGAGCCACTGAATGTCAATCACTTGCATTAATTATTTGCTCACTTCATGTGCACATTGCACATTTGCATTAGTTAATTGCCCACTTTGTGTGTGTGTTGCACACTTGCCCACTTCGTGTACATGTTACACAACACTCGCATTTGGCTTACCGATTCACCTCATGTGTCCTGTTCACACACTTGCCTTGGTTTTTTCGCCCACTTCGCGTGCCAATTGCACGCTTGCCTTGGTCACTACATTGAGGTCTTATATACACGCAGGACATCACCAATTTCTAGCCGGGGAGGGGAGGGGATGGGTACTTACAAAAAAACTTAAATATTTGCATACCACGGCCAGCTAAAATTTGCACAATACCCAAATGACTAAATCATATACAAAACAGCATCTATAAGGTAATACGGATGCAACCATTTCTCTTCAATCAACAAAAGTCATTTTCCATTCAACCGGCAACCATTTAAAAGGGCAAACATACCAATGTATGATGCTATACTCACCTATATGTATATAGATAAAAGGAAAGTTAAATTATTTAACAATGAACAAACCAAACTCAATCTTCCCCATAACATACAAATCTACATATATTTTTGTTTACTTATTACTGAAAACTTCCCATTCTTCAAGTCAGCCGAAACCAACTCCTCTCTATGTTATCAATCACACCTCAATTGATCATTTTCAGCAGCCTTTAATTCCATGTGAACACCGTATACATATACATGCAACAAGCAACATAAAAATCAAATTTTCAAAACCCCAAGCTACTGCAAAATCACCCAAACTAACCAACCACCAACACATTTCAATTTATCTCTACAAGACAAAGATTCAAACTAAACAAGTATCACACCCAAAAACCAATAGTTGGCAATAACTCAACCCAACACTTGCCAAGCAGACCGCCAGCAATTAAACAAAATTATACCATTAATAAAACTTTCCAGCAACCGAAATGCACATGCAATATACCATTCACAATTTTAATTTAATCATTAATTTGTATACATGCACAAATGCAGGAAAATAAGGAATGAAATACGTTTGAAAATCATTTCAATATATATTCCACTCACCCACAAAACCTTCTCCTTTACTTGATCAAATTAAGGCTCGGGTTCCTTCTCTCCTTCACCTAATTATTTCATTTTTTTTTTTGCAAAATATCAGCAAATTCTCAAGGAAAGAAAGAATAAGATATAAAAATAAGCTTGGGAAATGAATGTATGCATGAAATCCCAACTTGCCTCTTCCTACCAAAGAATCAATTTTTCTTATCTCTCCTCTAAAAACCTCTCGGCACTCCCCTCTCAACTCTCCAACTTGCTTTTTCTTCAAATTTGCAAATGAAGAGCTAAGATGAGCAAAACTCTTTCCTCTTTCTCTCTCTCTCCCCTCTCTTTTTCCCTTTCCCGTTTACTAAAAATTTTTGGTCATAAACTTCGCTGAAACCATGGGCTACAACTCTGCATTTTTCCCTTTAGTCCACCTTAATATGGTAAATATTTATGTACCATAAAGGTTTCAGTTGTCACAATTCGTGCCCCAAAATCATATAATACAACTTTGCTAAAGTTCAAATCACACCCTGACAAAATATCATGCACCCTATTTGACCAATTATCACCACCACCCCTCATCTTTTGGAAAATTCAACACGCCGCCTCAAAATTGGCACTCCTTAAACGCATTCTAACGCTTCTACCTTGACACCACAACAACCCATGATTTTTTTTTTTGAACTACCCCCTTAATATAAATAATTGAATAGCAGGGTATTTCATAAATAAATGAACATATAATATTAACATTAAACAATCAAAAATCTGTTTTATGTTTATGTGAAAATTTAATCAACTATGATTTTTCCCTTTAAGCAATTTTAAAGGCCATAATAAACAAAAGGGAAAATTTTCTAAAGGCCATACTTTCTCCAGAACAGACACGAACCCATAATCTCAAAATTACACAATGCTGAGAACTCAAAGAAGAATGTTTTGCGATAAACAAAACCCGCCATAAAAATGCAAACTCGAAAATGTTGTGTATATTACTTATAATCTAAAGCCAAAAGAAAGATGCACCAGGCACACAACAAACATATTACTTATAACCTGAGCATTTATTTAACCATTGTTTGAGATTAGGGGAAAATGTACCCAAAATGAAAAGACATAAAAACAAAACCTACTACTAAAATAAACTGAAAACAAATGGCAGAAATAAAAAATTATATAAGTTTTGACGAGTAAATCACCAAAGAACTAATTTTCTGAAATGGTAAAAAAGAAAATACCAGATTGCTTCTCTTTGCTCCACAACTACTAATTTTCTGAATTGTCTGAAATTAGCAAAAAAACCCAACAATGAAACGAAGAAATAGAGAGAAGAAGAAGTTTTAAGTTCAAAGTTAAGGTTTGGTTGGTGAGATAATTTATGAATAGCATTGGGAAGGTAAGCTTATAAAAAGCATATTACTAATAACCTGAAGCATTTATTTAACCATTGTTTAGCAATTGTGGTGCAGTTGTACTTAAAATCTCGCATGTTAACACTCAATTTTAAAAATAAAATAAACCATATAAGAATTATATAAAATTCAAGAAAATTGTTACAAGAAACACTTATAGATATAGTATATCTACATGTAAAGCATAGTTGCCTTCCACAAGGGGAAAGTTCCTGACACTGTAAATTGATAAGATTAAATCATTTATTAGTGCAAGTATCTATAACAACAATATAAATTGATAAGATTTTGGAAAAGTAATAAAAGTTAATGGTTTGTGTGATTTACTAAGAAGTTAATAGTTTCAAAAAACCTGAAAATTACAAGGTTAAAAATGTAAAGAAACGTACATCTAAAGTATATAGAACCTGTGTATTCATTGGATATTAAATTTCTTAATTAAGCATGCAGAAGAGTTGTTTGTTGCGTATGCCATTAGGCGAGCACGCGTCGAACTTCAATTTGGAGAAGCCAATTTGCAACCATGGCTTATTTATGATGGCCCCAAATTGTTGGAATCCTTCTACTAAATCTTTCCAACCTCCTTTACGACTGACGAACGCTACAGATTCTGTAAATGTTTCCGTTTCACATCCTACTGGACAAGACTTTCTTGTTATTCATGTTTATGATGTTGAAATTCTCTCATCGGAAGATCGGCGAACTATCATGAATCAAATAGTAAGAATGCTGAGGATATCCAAAAAGATGAGAGCGACTTGAGGGAGTTTCATGCAATTCATGCAGAAGCAAAACATCAAGGATTCGGTTGACTTTTTCGCTCATCTTCTCTCTTTGAAGATATCATCAAATCTATTCTCCTCTGTAATACCACGTAAGTCTCAATTTCTTTATGTATAGTTAGATTATTTTTATACCATTGTGTTCAGTTTACAAGAATATTCAAGTACGTATTTAAGTTTATAATATATAAACCGTTGGATAGGTGGAAGCGGACATTGAGAATGGCAAGCGCTCTTTGCGAAATTGAAGCAGAATTAAGTGGTAATAAATTAAAAATAATGGAAAACTTTTCAAGCTCAAAAGAAATAGTGAGCTTAAAACAAGAGTTTTTGAAAAAATGTTGTAAACTTGGATATAGAGTTAACTATATTCTTCAATTTGTGGGAAAAATCGAAAATGGGAAAATCAACCTTCACAGATATAAAGAAGGAGGAGTTTCCTGCAAGCTACTTTACAAAACATTGAAGGATAATAAAGGGTTTGGTCCATTTGTATGTGCCAATATTTTGTTTTGTATTGGATTTTATGAGAAGGTTCCAACAGATTCCGAGACTATCAGACATTTGAAAGAGGTTAATTCCATTATTTAATTAAGAACATAAATTAATCACATCTTTAATTAATTAATTTTTTTTTCTTTTGTCTTACAGGTACATTCAAGAGAGAGTTGTGACGCGAAAACAGTAGATAAAGATGTGAAAGAAATTTATGATAAATACGCACCATTCCAATGTTTAGCCTTTTGGTAATTTTAAATTTATTTATTAATTAAAAGTTATAATTTATTGATAATAAATGGACTAATTAATTAAAGTTGCATGTGCACTTTAGGATGGAGCTCTTGGAAAGTTACGAGAAGAAATGTGGGAAGCTGAGGAGTTGGATAACTCTCAATATCATATTGTAACTGGAAACATTAAATTGTAACCTTAATTCATTTATTTTCGATTTCGATTTAGATATATTTATGATAAACCAAAGTCTTCTTTTGCTAATTTAAAGCATTTTAGCTTCTCAATGTTAGTGTAAAACCGAGGGGATTAAACATGTTTAATTAATTAAATATTATTTATGATAAAAGAAACTCTTCACTTGCTCCATTTTGTTTTTCTCATTTTGTTACTTTAAATGATTTTAACTTTCCAATGTTTAATTAGTGGACCAACACATCCCTAAAAATTTGGAATTCAATTTTAACTCTTCATCTCCTCATTGGTTTTTAACTTTTTTTATTTTGTAATTGTATATCATAATATGAGTTTATCTTTTATATTGTTTCATTAAATTTTTAATACTTTAATTTGATTCTTTTATAATTTAGCATGTTCGTAACTACAAGTCATTCTCTAATAATCAGATCTGAAATTTTTTTTTTTTTAAGTAATCTTTCCTAATCATCAATAGTGAGAAACTCTTTAAGAATTTAATTAAAATCAGAAAATAAAATACGTTAACTGAAATTTTCTTTTACGTGAGAAATGGACTTGAGCCCATATCAGGAAATTTAAGTTACTATTGTGTTATCACCCCATTGTTGGATAGAATAAAAAAAAAAAAAATAATAATAAAAAAAAAAAATAAAAGAGTTGCATAAAAAACCATTTCTCATGACTACGTTTTCCATGTTAACCAGGAAATTCATGGCTACAGAATAACTCTAACAAAATCTTACTAATTAGTACTTAAGTTTTGTAAGAACTATTTTTAAATACCATTGGACTCATCATCATGGATAATGATAAGAATTCCTCACAATTTATATAAAGACATTCTTATTATTGTTGTAATTTTAATGTGCAAGTGTAATAGATTAAAGGAGACGAAATGCTAAGAAATTAAAGTCGGAAAAGGGTTGTAAAACTTTTAATCTTTTCACTTCATTATATTAGTAAAATGAAGGGGAGGGGGGCTTTTTATAGCCAACGTCCCCCCTTCATTCACCGCCTCAAAATTAAGACAGTGGATAGCCAATTACAACACTCCCCTTTGGACATCCACCGCTTACATATACCTGTATTTAACTTTATTGAAGAAAAACCCAGTGGGAAAAAAAAAAAACTTAAGTAAAGAAATACAACTCTACTATAACGTGAAATTTGACGTGCTTCACACTGCCTCATTAAAAACCTTGTCAGGAAAACCCAATGCGACAAAACCTGATCAAGGAAAAAAGATTACAGTACACATATGTCCAGTACAATAAACAATACAAAAAACTTTTCTAAAAACTTCCCCTAATCGATGCTCCTCTTGATCAATGCTCCCCTTCATAATGGTAAAATTAATTTAGTAACTTATTGAGCCACCGCATACTGATGTTATATACTAACTTTTCAAATGTTGATGTTGATAAGGCCTTAGTGAATAAATCTGCAAGATTATCACTGGAGCGTATTTATTTGACATCAATTGCTCGATTTTGCTGCAGTTCGTGTGTGTAAAAGAACTTCGGTGAAATATGCTTGATTTTATCTCCTTTGATATATCTTCACCTGACTTGAGCAATACGGGCTGCATTGTCTTCATTTATAATTGTGGGAGCATCTGAGGTATATGGCAATTTGCATGTACTTTCAATATGATGGATGATAGATCTTAACCGTATGCATTCTCGGCTGGCTTCGTGAAGCGCAAGAATCATAGAGTGGTTGGAGGAAGTGGCAACCAATGTTTGTTTTGTAGAACGCCATGATATTGCAATACCATTATAAGTGAAAACATATCTTGTCTGCGAGCGGGCTTTGTGAGGATCAGAAAGGTACCCAGCATTTGTATAGCCAACTAATTTATGTTCATTACCAAACTTGGATAAAATAATCCTAAGTCTTTTGTTTCACTGAGGTAATGAAAGACATGTTTGAATTTTTGATCCAATTCCAATGTTAGCGAGTTGGTGTAAAGCTAAATCTTGCCAATAGATTCACTGCAAATGCTATGTCTGGTCTCGTACTTTATGCCAGATATAATAATGCATCTATTGCATTTAGATACGGTACTTCAGAACCAAGTATCTTTTCATTGCCTTCTTTAGGACGAAATAGATCCTTTTTCGGATCAAGAGATCAAACTACCATTGGGGTACTCAAGGGGTGAGATTTATCAATATAAAATCGCTTAGGGATCTTTTCAATATAATTTGATTGATTAACCAAAATTCCATATGAACAATGCTTGATCTGCAAGCCGAGACAATACTTTGTTTTCCTCAGATCCTTTATTTCAAATTCTCTTTTTAAGTATTTAGCAGCTTTTGTGACCTCTTTAGGAGTCCTTATTAAGTTCATATCATCGACATAGACTACCACAATTGCAAATCCTGATTCTGACCTTTTTATAAAGACACATGGGCATACATAATCATTGATGTATTCTTCCTTAAACAGATATTCACTTAGACGATTATACCACATTCGTCATGATTGTTTCAATCTATATAACGATCTTTGCAATTTTATTGAATACATGTTCATTTCATTTGGTTTTGGCACTTTGAATCCTTTCGGGAATTTCATATAGATATTAGTGTCTAGTGTACCATACAAATACACAATGACAACGTCCATGAAACGCATATCAAGTCCTTCTGAGACTGATAAACTAATCAAGTATTGAAATGTGATAGCATTCATCACTAGTGAATACGTCTCATCAAAGTCAATTCCAGGTCTCTGTAGGAAACCTTGAGCTACTAGTTTGGCCTTATACCTAGCAATCTCATTTTTTTGATTTCGTTTTCTTGTGAATACCCACTTCCTACGGGTTTCACGTTTTCAGGCGTTTGGACTACAGGTCTAAATACATTATGTTTTGTTAGGAAGGTTAATTATGCTTGAATTGCCTCTTCCCATTTTAGCCAATCATGTCTTTGTCAACATTCATCAACAGAACGTGGCTCAAACTCATCATTCATAATTTCAATAGCTACTGCATATGAGAATATAGTTTCTCACGATTCCACATTTCTCTAGAGTGAGTATAGTTCATAGAAATTTCTTCATTTCTATGTTCTTGTATTCCTTCAGGGATTTCTTCCTCTTCAGGGACTGTTAACTCTTCTGGAGTTAGTTTAGAAAATGTGGAATTGTCAATTATTCCAGTATTGTCAATATTGGCACCCATTTGATTATGCGCCTTTCGTTTCCTAGGAACAATATCTTTGGGTCCAATAGGCCTACCATGCTTTTGGCGTGTAACATATGAATCGATTGCTGCCCGCATAGATTGTTCATTGGTAACATCAATCCTTACTGGTGTATTGACAACACGAATGTATGATCTCATTATCTTTGCTGCATCTGTAAATGCATCAAGCATTTGGTTGATAGTATTTTGCAAATGTATTATTCTTTGCATTTCAGTTTCAGATTGAGAAGTGCGAGGATCTAAATGAGACATAGAATTCACTTTCCAGGAAAGTTCAAGCCTTACTTCAGGAGGCTTTACCTTTTTCCTTAAAGATGGGAATGTTGTCTCATCAAAATGGCAATCCACAAAACGTGTGGTAAACACATCACCTGTCAAGGGCTCAAAATATCTGATGATCAGTGTGAGTCATAGCCAACATATATTCCCAAACGACATTGGGGTCCCATTTTGGTGCATTGAGGAGATGTAATTGGAACTTGCACAACACAACCAAAAGTTCTTAAATGGGATATATTTGGCTGGTGTCCAAATACAAGCTGTATTGGAAAGTATTGACAATATGCAGTGGGTCTTAGGCAAATTAACGCTGCAACATGTAAAACAACATGAGCCTAGGCAGAAGTCGGTAATTGCATACGTAATAGCAAAGTTCTTTGCAATTAATTGGATACGCTTCATAAATGACTCTGCCATACCATTTTGGGTATTCACATGTGGTACTGGGTGCTTAACATCAATTCTCATTGCTGTACAATAGTCATCAAATGTCTCTAAGGTAAACTCACCAACATTGTCCAGATGTATTGTTTTAATTGGGTAATCTGGAAAGTGTGCCTGTAATCTGATAATTCGTGCCAGCAATCTAGCAAAGGCAACATTACGGGTTGATAGTAGACAAACATGTGACCATCTGCCGATACGTCAATTAGTACCATAAAGTAGCGGAAAGGTCCACTTGGTGGATGAGTAGGTCCACATATGTCCCCATGAATTCTTTGTAAAAATGATAGGGATTCTACACCGACTTTTGTGATGGATGGCTTAAGTGCTAATATGCCTCGTGAGCAAGCAATACAAACACTCTCATCAGGTGATAGAATCTTCATGTTCTTTAATGGGTGCCCATGTGAGTTTTCTATGATCCTACGCATCATAGTAGATCTTTGGTGAGCAACACGGTCATGCCAAATTTTAAAAAGTTCAGGATCAGTGAACTTCTGGTTTATGACTGCATAGACTTTAACATTCTTCAAGAATATGTAATATAACCCTGATGAGAAAGCACGAAGTTTCTCTAGTAGATGCTTCTAGCATGAAATATTAGTAGTGATGCATAGAAACTCTTTATCCTTTTCACTTAAAGTTTTAATGTGGTATCCATTGAGTCATATATCTTTGAAACTAAGCAAATTTCTTTTGGATTTGCTAGAATATAAAGCACTATGGATACTTAATTTAATTCCGCTTGGTAACATGAGTGTTGCTTTTCCGGAGCCCTCAATTATGTTTGCAAATCTTGACATGGTATTTATTTTAGTCTCAGTAAAGGTCAAACCTGAGAAATATTTTCTATCCCGAAGGATTGTGTGCGTTGTTGCATTGTCTACTATACAAATGTCTCCACCATTACTGTATATTGATGTCTCAGTTTTGAAGTCCATCCTTAAAAAATTTTTTTACATTAGTAATGATGTTTACAGAACTTTATCTTCATGGTATGAAACTTCAGGTCCAATTTTTGTCTATTTTACAAACTTCATGTTTGTAATTAGTATTTAGAACGTCAAGTTTTAAAACGATATTTATTTATGAAACTTCAAGTTCATTTATCAAATATAATATGGAAGCATAATTGCTAACATTGGTTATCGAAAATATAATAAAAAACATATCTAACGGTAAAGATGGTATGTAACAAGAATAAACAGATCCGACCATAAAGGCGGTATTCAACAATAGCAAATAGGTCTGACCATGAATGCGGTATTTAACAATAATAAATAGATTCAGCTATAAAGGCGGAATTTGATAATAATAAGTAGATCCGACCATAAAAGTGGAATTTAGCAATAATGAGTAGATCCGACCATAAAAGTGGAATTTAGCAATAATGAGTAGATCCGACCATAAAGGCGGAATTTAACAATAATAAGTAAATCTGACCATAAAGGCGGAATTTAGTAATAATAAATAAATCCGACCATGGAGGTGAAATTTAACAATAATAAATAAATCTGACCATAGAGGCGGAATTTAACAATAATAAATAGATCGACCATGGAGGTGGAATTTAATAATAATGAATAAATCCGACCATAGAAGCAGAATTTAACAATAATAAATAAATTCGATCATGGAGGCGGAAACAAAGATTAAATAACACTTGTAGGATTGAAAATACGTACTTTCAGTAGGCGTGCACTGTTACATTGGTTTAGCTCTTCATGCTGATACGTGTTGTAATTTTAATGTGCAAGTGTAATAGATTAAAGGAGACAAAATGCTAAGAAATTAAAGTCAGAAAGGGGCTATAAAACTTCTAATCTTCTCATTTCATTATATCAGAAAAATTGGGGGGTGGTTGGGCGGCTTTTTATAGCCAACACCCCCCTCCGTTCACCACCTCAAAATTAAGGCGGTGGAAGGCCAATTACAACAATTATAGAATTATATGTATTTATTTATTTATTTATAATGGACCTTGTTCAGGTTTAGGATAAAAAAACGTTAGACCTGTTTGACCAGTTTAACTTTTATTAAATACAATAATACTATACTTACAAAGAAATCTTACAAAGATTTCCATACAAAGTGAGGTGGTAAAAAACGAATGGAAGAGTGAAACAAAAAGTCAAACTTATTAAATTAACTCTTCTATTAATTTTTTGTCATATCACTTTGTATGAAAATTTTTGTAAGATTTTTTTGTAAGTGTAATATTACTCTATTAAATATGTTTTAGTAATAAAGTATTTAAAAAGTGTAATAAATAAGATGTAACATTTTGATTATTAATTTTGTTTTTTTTTTTTAAATTTAACATGAATTATATTTTATACACTAAATTAAATTCGCGAATGAGACTTAGTAATGAATTTCTTATATTATTAGTATTATATGAAAAAAAATTATTAACAATGTTTGGCATTGTATGAATATGAAATTTTTTTACATTTTAATATTTATGTGTTTGAGTGTATAATTTAATATATATATAAAATAATTTATAAGATAATATTATATTTCATTAATTAATTATAAAAATTTGAAAAAGAAAATTAGGGAAAGCTTTTAATGGGTTGGGTGTGGATAACACAATAAAATAATGTTTGGTTTGGGTTTTTATATTTAAATGTGATTAGTTAAGGGGTTAGTTTTGATTTTAGAAAGTTTAACACGACATGGATACGATATGATACGATACGACCATATAGGGCTAAATATCAATTCCCTTTACTATTAGCCACTGCAGATGAACTTTTCGGCTTCTTTTGTTTAATGAAGTGTGGATCATGTGTTAGCTAACATGGTTTTAGTATAGAAATGGTTTTTTCTCAAACAAACAGACATGGGGTTATTCTGACGGCGGCATAAGAATCAAACATTATGTTGGTTTGTGTATTCACACTTCAAGACAAGACATATAATAACACATGTTATGCTCCTTACCTTTGGAATCAATTTCAGTTATCTTTTTCCCAAAATTATGCAGACATGGTATTTTAATTTAAATTATTCTTTACTCACTTTATTTTAATGATTTAATTAAATGATACCTTCCATTCTAAAATGAAAGAATATTTTTGAGAATCATTTTGGAAACTTTATAACTTTTGATGATGTAATAAAATGTAGAAGTATATCTTATTCTTAATAATTTATTAAACCAAATTGAGAAAATAAAGATGAATTCTAGTCATTCGACATTTATCAACTAGGTAAAATTTAGTAAACCCCCACGTGTTTCAAGAATTGACGTAAGCACTTGTTAGTTCCAAAAATAGGACCATAGCTTAGTGAACATCTGTTGATAAGGAAAATGACCATTTTACCCCTTTTCTACCTAAAAATCCAACCTTCATAACTAAAAAGAATGACACTTTAGCTCCTGTTCAACCTAAATATAGAACCTTCATTGCCCAGCTATATTTGATGCATCTCTAGTGACTCTCACGACCTCAAAGTAGCCGCTACATGTAACGCCCACATTGAGGTACGTAACCTATTTTATGCTTGTTTGCCCTTAATTAAGCTTATATGCTCTTAGAGTTGCATGTTGCCCATAGTTTTGCCTGTTTTAAGGTGGAGGATTGGCGAAGTTGGGAATTGCAGACTTCGCCGCAGCGACGTATGCTCTAGAATTTTTCGCTGAGGTGAAGAAAATGCTTCGCTGGGGCAAAGAGAGCTGGCTAGAATTCTTGAGAAAATTCTAAAGAAATTTCCTTAAGGGCAAAGTGACCATTCTACCCCTAATTAGTTGTAAATGTGGGGAGTGAAAAGTAAGAAAATTTGATGAAGAATGCAATGAAGGTAAAGGCATTTTTGTAATTGACTAAAGGGCAAAGATGAAATTTTCAAGAAAGTGTAAGGGAAAAATGGGAAAGTATGCCTATTAATATGAGATATTAAGGGTTCAAGCACAAAAACCCTATCATTCTCTACTCCCTCTCACGCCATCTTCACTCTCAATTCTCTCAATTTCTTCATCAATTTTCAAGGCATTTTAGGGGACTTTTGGTTGGATTTTTGGTAGAGATTCATTCCTAAGCATCCCAAGGTAATAATTCTTGCAAATGGATGTGTGATGAATTATTAAAGTGTTGAATTCTTATAGTTTATATGCTTAGGATTTTGGAGAAAGTGGAAGTCTACCAAAGAGAGAGAGGTTCTAGGGGATTCTAGTGGAATTACTCAAGTACAAGGTAAGTAAATCCACCTCAAGTTATGATTTGAGAAATCAAGTGAGTAAAGAATTTCTATATGTATGTATGTGCTTATGTTTTGAGAATTGTTGATGAGATTGATGGTTGTGGATGAGTAGAATTTGGCCATAAGAAGTGGAAGTTGTTGTGTGGTGATTGATAGAAGTTGGGTTGAATTTAGAAAGAGTTTGAGAAGAATTATGAAGTGTATTTTTCATGGCCAGCTTTAGTGTTGATTTAAGGGAGTTTACTCCAAATATTGGTGGCTTGAGAAAGAAGTAGAAGTATAGCTAAAATAGAATTTGAGTATGCATGCATTATGTTTGATGAAATGTTCAAGAGATGTGTATGCATGAGAGTATTTATTCATGACCTTGATATGAGCTTGTAGATGATAGAGAAAGACTTATTTTTATGCTACATGTCATTCTTGCATTAAATATTTGCATTTAGAAAGAATAATAAGCATGAATCATCTACATGCAAACATATGCATATGTATGAGCACTTAAAGAATAAAGCACTAAAGAATAAAAAGAAAGAAAGAAGAGTGCTAAAGAAGAGAAAAGAAAGGTTGTTGCGATGGGGAACCCGTGAGTGACAAGAAGAAGAAGATTCCCGCATGTACGCCGCCTTCAGTGAGCAGCCAAAGAATAAGAAGAAGAATTTGTATGGCCCGTAAGAGTGCATGTGGATGAGGGCTATACCCAGAAGAAATACCTACATGCACGCCACGTTAAATGAGTGGCCCAAGAAGAAAAGAATTTGTACAGTCCGTAAGAGTGCATGTAGATGAGGACTGTACTCACTCACACGGCCAGGGTTCCGAATCCATGCATCAACTAAGTCCGATCGGCAAAGAATAAGAAAGAATAAGCTAGCAAGAAAAAGAATAAGCAAGCAACAAAGAAAAGAAAAGAAAAGAAGAGAAGAAAGAAAAGAAAAAGAAAGAAAGAAAGAAAGAAATATAGAAAAGAAAAAGAAAACAGAATAAGAAACATAAAAGAGGAAAGAAAATGCATTTCTATGCATTTGTGCATTTGCATCTTATTTATGCATGATACCATGATTCTTATCATGGGTAGTGATAGATTAAAAGAAAGAAAGAATAGAGAGAATTTAAAAGAAAGAACAAAGAAAGTTAGAACGAAAGAATGGTGAGAACTAGAAATGGTGAACGAAAAGAGAAAGAACAAAGAGAGAATGAAGAAGAAGAAAAAGAGTAAAGTAAGGAGAGAATTCAAAGAATGAGCAACGGAGATAGTAGAGTAGCGGTTTTACTTACTGAGCAACTAGTGCTCACCCCGTTGTTTCTAAATGTTTTGCAGGAAATAGGTGAGAAACGGTCGGATGGACATCGAGGAGCGGAGAGAAATGACACTACTGTCTACTATTTTGAGCTTGTGTCTATGATACTTTTGCTATGTGGGCCCATTACTTTTCATGTTTTATGCTTATGTATTTTATCATAATATATTTTTCAAGTATACTAGCTAGAAAGAAGGTATTACACTACAGGCCTTGAAGGTCTCGTGGAAGCAATTGGAGACCATTGAAAGCCTTATGACGGCCACGAAAGGCATGAAGCCTCATGAAAACCATGAAAAACACCTGGAGGCCTCTAGCTATTGCTGGTAGAGGCTATTATTTGCCTCTTGACATCGATAAAGGCCCAATTTGGCCTTTTCTGACACCATAAAGGTTGGATTCTACACGCTTGGTAGAGGCTTGATTTGGCCTCGAGCCATCTTGTTGAAGTTAAAGGTTTCGTAAGTTCTGCTACCCAACTAAGTAGGAACTTATTTCAATTCCTTACATTGGTGAATGCAGTAGTAGTGAACCGCAAGTGGCCAGTTGTTAGAGGGCCTAAATTCCCACTTGGGCACTGTGCAACACAAGCACATCAATTGCTTGTAAGCCTTCCCAAACGTGTGTATCCCTATTACAATTTATGAAACCAATAGTGAAGAGAGGCTACCAAAGTATAAGGCAACAATATATAGGAAAAACTACCAACCTTATATTAATTACACAAAATACAAGGATTACATGAATGCTCACACATTTTTTCCCCACCGTTACAATCTGATTCCCAAACTCACAGATTACTAACACTCAAGTTTACAACAATGACATACATAGACCCATAATACCTTTCTTACTTAATAAACAACTTGCTTGCCTTAGATTAAAATTGGCAAGGCAGTTACATAAACAGTTACAAGAAGCAGTTACAAATTTTAGCAGTTACCAAGCACTTGGGTAATTGTATATGTTTCATCTGAACATATATAACCGACCCTCAGTCTTGTCTATGTAACTATCCAGCTTTCCCTCAGCATTCCCATAAGCTTGGTACATGTCCTTATGCACACCCATGTACTCTACTACCTGCTTCGTGCGTGTACTCAGCTGCTTGCTATGCACATTACCCGTTTGTGCATGTCCCAGCCCATGCATTGCTTCATCTACTCATGGACGCACCAACGCCTATGCCAATACTTGCTCCACCTGCACATGTATAGGCTTGCAAGTGCTCCCACCAGCAAGTTTATGTGTCTGTGTGCTCGCCATCCTCCATCAGTGTGTGTTTGGCACCCCAATGCCCAACACCTTAAGATTAACAGCTTACTCACTACTGCCTCGTGTGCTTGCTTAAGGCACACCACCCATCCTGGTATTGCATGCTCCCATGCACTATCTAGGCAAGGTCGTGGCCAAGGATGCAAGCCACCTATCTGCCCAAGGCCATGACATTCTAAACAAACCCCCCCCCCCCCCCCAACCAAAAGAACCTACATCTTTATTAGAATGGTGGAAATTGAACTCTGTCACAACCTCCTCAAACTGCCACAAATCAAATTCTCTTTCCCACGAAATTTCAATTTCATTACCCCTCTTCTATTTCACAAAATACTCCATCTGAAAATTCTTCTTATGTTGTCCCATCCTTCAGTGATATAAGACCTTCTCAATCTCATCATCAAATTGTTTTCGAAGTTATATTAGCTCCATATGAGACATCTTATATAGTGAGGGAGTAGGTGGGAATGCCCTAAATTCTAGCTCAATTCTATGATCGATAGCCTGCCTTGGAGGAAGTTTTTTAGGCAACTCCCATGGCACTACATCTGTAAACTCATGTAATAGTTCTACCACTGTATCTAAGACTTTAACCCTTTTATCAGGTTTCAGTTCTATCAATGTCGCTAGATAGGTTTCATACCTTTTCTTCAATCCACGTTTTATGGCTGTGGCAGAAATAGTGGTAAGCTTCGAGTGACCTGGTTTACTACCATTCCCCAATAAACATCATGACAAAACAAGGACTAGATTTGTGATTCATCATCATTCCATTCAAGTAGGGCATCACTGACACATTTGCTCCTCTAAAGAAGTCTACTCCCAAGATGATATCAAAGTCATCTAAAGGAATAACAATCAAATTAATCTTCCCTGTCCAACTACCCATACACATAGACACATTGTAGGCTATTCCCATCACCCCTTATGCATTAGAGTTAACAAGCTTCACTGTTGTGGGACTCTTAGAGAGTCCTTGTCCTAGTTTTGCAACAACTTTATTTGCCATAAAATTGTGGGTTGCTCTTATGTCAAATAGGGCTTTAATCTATCCATCCTTGACTTTATATCAACGAACAGTAAAGCATTACGAGCAATACCCTTGCTCAAAACTCTAAAGTAAGTAGAATCATTTCTCGTCTTTGAAATAGTCATTGTCCCCATAGTATTCAATAGTTGCATAGGATTCATTAAAGTCTGCTCCCCACCAGGCTCTCCCTCCTTACCAATTAAAGCGTTCAACTTTTCTCTCTTAGGGAAATCCCTTGCCCAATGTGGTCCCCCACAAATAAAACAGCTTGACATTACTTTGCCCTCTTTGTTCTCTTTAGAAAAATTATTCCCACAACTTACCTTCCCTTTATCATTGGTAGGATTTTTCTTTTGAGGCTGGAAGTCTTTCTTCTTACTTCCTCTTATTTCTCGATTATCCTTCTTCTTTGGTTTTACAATAACAACATGCTTTTTTTGCTTAGTGGTCTTAAAGTCCACTAACCTATCAACAGCATCAATTGCACTAGGCAAATCCCTCACATTTTGCCTCCTTAACTTAACTTTTGCCCAACCTTGCAAGCCCGACATGAAGTTAAACAGTTTGTCCTCCTTCGACATATTCTGGATGTCTAACATCAAGGAGCTAAATTCCTTCACGTACTCCATCACAGTACCCTTGTGCTGTAGCTTTTTCAATCGATCCTGAGCCATCTAAGATGTATTCCCTGGCAAGAACTCAAAGAATATGAAAGTGAACATTTACAAACTTCACAACATAGTATTAAGTGTTAGAGTAGATGCCCTAGAGCCAATCAATTATTATAGAATTGACTCTTTGTAATAATGTTCATTAATCAATAAGAGACATTTTATTCTATATCGCGTAAATCATTATTATTGCAATATGTATTGATATATGTCCTTAGAATGGTAAAACCGTGACGAGGGTATCAAGTATTTCAAATCTTGATAGTGAGAACCCTATGAGCACATATGGTGGCCATTCTAAAAACGTCCGTAGCCCCAGTATTATTCTGAAGTAAGGGCACAGATGATATGGTAAGGCTATCATAGTGTTGAACGACCTTGTCGAAAGATAGTGACTAATCTCACTTGTCAAGGTTGTTTGGTGACAACCTGGTGCAACACATGGGTGCTTGCTGTAGGCGATTACACCGCAGCAAGTTCACTGGACTGACCCACTAGAGGATTCCATATGGATGGTAACCCCAGTGTCTATGGAACAAATCCTCTAACGAATGGTGGTGCATGTGATCCTTAGACTTGAGATCATCAAAGCGCCTTGTGTATCGATTGGTGTTGTTTGACACTAGCCTAACGCAGTTCTTTTTAGAGCTGTCAATACGGTGGTGATTGGCTGCATCAAGGAGTGTATCAAGACTATGGTGGATTGACAGAGGATTCATCACTCCCGGGTACGGGAGAAAGTTATCTCACGGCGCAATTCAGTATATGGCAATGACACTAAAACTGTGGCCACAGTGGGATTGAGTTGTTGCTCTATCCAGTTTATAATACGGGTCATTGGTCCAGAAACTGAATAAATAATATCGAGAGTAACCGAAGGTTGACACTATTTCTATGCCTTCGTCTCGTCGAGATAACGTATGATGAAAGGATCGAATTGCACGGTAACCATATCGTTGACAGGTAGCTACTTTGCTGAATCCGAATCTATCGGGTGGCCATGATGCCTTGCTAGGGGCCAATCTTGGTCTGTGTATTAGTGAGACGATTAATTGGTGTTAATCGCGATACTATACACTGCCGATATGATGAGGAGCCTATGGGTCACACACATAGAAGACAATTTAAGATCCAAGAAGAAAGAAGGGTGTTTTCGTCTTTTAAGGCGAAAGGGTATTTTGGTAATTTCACAGTGCAATTAAATTTGCTGAGGTCGTAGCCTTTATTTAATTTGTTAGAAAAATTAAATAAGTGAAATTACGTTTAAATGTGTGTTCGCACATATTTAAATATATTATCATTATTGTTAAATGTTAATATATATTTAAATATATATTAATTGATTTTAATTGAGATAATGATGGAAAATAAAATAAATCAAATTGGGAGTGTTTGGCAACATGGGGCGTTTGGGTTGAAGCCCAAGCCTATTCCGTATGGGATTAGGGCAAATTATTTTTACTATAAAAAGAAAAGTGTGTTAATTAAATTAGAGAGATTTTCTTTGTAAAAAAAAAAAAACACACAGCCCCCATTTGACACTCCCACGCTAGAAGCCTTTCTTTGGCCTAAATCAATTCAATTTGATTTCTTTTCTTCTTAATCTTGAAGCCAAAGAGGATCTAGCAAATACCTCTTTGGTTCTTTTGAGATTGTCTTCGTGTGGACTACGTGGGTTCGATCCTACACTTGAATCGGTAGCAAAACGTTCAAAGACAATCGTGATGGAGCCTCCAAACGTGCGTATGGTTTCTAAACACAGATTATTAATTTCTGCAGATTCTTGCTTTAATATGAATTGTAAAATTATATCCTTGATCTTGGCTCATGTAAACGATCTTGTTATATATTAATTTTTTTGTTTTCGCTACGTATACGGGACCGTTTACTAACATTAAGTGATCTTCTAATTTCAAGAAAGACTACCTTTCTGCAAAATGTCATTTCCTTGCATGTTAAAAAACCAAAAAACCAACAAATGCAATCAATTGTACTATTCATAGTAGCATTTAGTTATACTTAACAAAAAACTTTATTTACATAATTTACAAGAATAAATGATTGCCAACTCAATGAAACTCTTTTTTTTTCTTCTTCTAGTACTCAACATTTAAGTTGGATAAATAATAAGTAATTTGATTGACTTACTTCATTTATGAGTTTAGGACATTTTCTCTTTAAACTTAGAACACTGTCTTTTCTTATTGTATGTAGCACCATAGGCACTGTTGGTGATCACTTGAGCTTTAAAACCCTTGGACTTATTATCATTGCCACAATCACGCTAATTTTCCCAATAGCATTTAAATGTTTGTTGTTAAGAGTTGCTAATTTGTTTTTGCTATTACTTGTTACATAGGTACTTTTCGTCTTCATTTGACAACTATGTTTGTATGCTTTCCATGATTAGCTTTGCTCTTGCCTAGAGGTGGGCAAGGACCAGTCCCAAATGATCCCTAGTCTAGGCCCAATGGGTCTGATCCCAAATTGGGAACGATCCTATTGGGACAGAGCCTAATCGGTCCTAGGATTGGTCCTAGGCCCATAAAATTTTTCAAGGCCAGGATCGGTCCTAGACCAGTCCCTAGGACCGGTCCTATGGGCCTGAAAAATTTTAATATGCCCCTTTAATATGTAAAATTTTAGTTTAGCCCCTATATTTATTATCTATTTCATATAAAATATGGGGTTTATGGATATTTATTAGGGGCTTAAACAAAATTGGGTGGGAGGTTTATGACAAGGCCTAGGACTGGCCTTGGAGGAGGGACCAAACTAGGGCCCATGCCCTCCTCCAAGGGCTTGGTCCGGGTTTGGGACTAGATCTCCTAGGAACGGTTTTTTGGGTGGGTTTTTTGGGCCTGGTCCTAAATTCCCACCTCTACTCCTGCCTTTCGGCATTGCAAATCTATTGGTGTTAATGTCACCAATAAGGTCTTTCTTGTTTGTTCAATTTTTTGAGTTTTAGGTGTTATAGATGTCACTAACCCTTTGTTTTTAAAGTTAAACTTATGGTTTAGGTCATTTCTGATTGAGCGGTAATTTTTTTTTTTTTTTTTGAAAAAAATTGATTGGAAAAAAAAATCCAAAATCTAAAACACAATAAATAGGGCATTTAACGCAAATTGTTTAGACATATTAGTGAAGAAGGGCATTTTAATAACTTAATAATATGAAGAAATTAAAAACTTAAAAAATGTTAAAAAAAAGGCAACCACATGTGATTAATGATTTTGCCTACTGTGACCAGATTACAGCTAGGCTAGTGACTTTAGCTTTAATCTAATCATGCTAGGAAAGATTGAGGACAACAATGCTCTTCGCCTAGGGTGGCCAATTTTTTTTTTTGGGTAAATATGGTAATTGCCCCTCCTGAATACAGGACCTTGTGTATAGCTAACTTTAGTAGTTAAAGGGTTTGCCATTTGACCATAAGGGGAGAGGTATTTTTTCTTTTTCTTTTTTAGTTTATTGATTATTCTATATTGTTTTTGTAGGAAAATTTTAGCATAACCTAATTTGATGAATCTCAATGAGGGAATCCATTGTAAAGAAGCCTAAAATATATGAACAAAGAATAAATAAAATACAGCAAATCGATTGGACTAGAGATTTGTTTCAGACCCAAACTCGAGAAGTTTACCCAACGAGAAGACGACCCAAACATGTTAATTTTAAAAGAGAAGTGGNTTTTTTAGTTTATTGATTATTCTATATTGTTTTTGTAGGAAAATTTTAGCATAACCTAATTTGATGAATCTCAATGAGGGAATCCATTGTAAAGAAGCCTAAAATATATGAACAAAGAATAAATAAAATACAGCAAATCGATTGGACTAGAGATTTGTTTCAGACCCAAACTCGAGAAGTTTACCCAACGAGAAGACGACCCAAACATGTTAATTTTAAAAGAGAAGTGGCAGGACACATGAGACACAAAGAGATAAAATCTCGAGTAAATGACTTTTTTTTTTCCACCTAAATAATGGCCTTATGACACTTTCTCACCCAAAAAGTTTCAAAATAAAATTTTACTACCCAAACATTATGTTTCGTTAATAATTTCTATTAAATACAATAATATTTATTGAAAAAAATGAAAATACCTTTCTCTCTTCTCTTCTTATCCTTCATGGCCAAAACCATAACCTGTTGGATTAGGCTAGATTTTGCCTGATTCCGGCACCATCACAATCCCCCAACACTTTTATCAGACTCCTCATATCACCCACACCAAAACTCCTTTCACTTTCACACCAATGCATCCTCCAATTGTCGGTCGATGACCACTGTCCTATCAGCGCGATTGTTGTGTGCACTAAGAAGTGTTGAATTGGTTGAGTTTGCGGGTGAATGTTCTGGTTTTCCCCCTTCCCCAACCTTTCTCGCAGTGTCCAAACCCAAACGCATACCATCCACTCGACAATTTGCCTCAACCAAAACCCAAGCCTCACCAGACAACACCACCCTACCTCAACCATTTGACCCAGACAACCTTCTTCCACCTTTTCAACCTCTGACCTCCCCTCTTCAAAACCCCTTAAACCCTGACATTTGGTTACTCGTCGATCATCGACTGTGAATCACCGTCCTCTGCTGTTCGTTGTTTTTTCAACAAAGTGGAATTTTAAGTTTTGATTTATGATGCAAAATGTTAATTAACCATACCTACCCTTACTTATAACAGACTTTTGATCATCATGCGCTTCTTCACAATGAAATTTACTAATGAATTTGTGCTATCAGTATTAAAGTTGTATTTTAAAATAAAAGTTGAAAAGGATTACCAAGTGTTTAAAACTTATGCGGAATGGGTTGCTTGTTCAATTTTTTAGTGCAAATAAGTTGTAAAAAACTTAATCAAAGCAAGTAAAGCACACACTCATTTTTACATGGTTTAACATCAAGCCTACATCCATAAGACTAGTTCTGTAACGCCCTGCTTGAGGTACGTACTTAAGATTTGCTGTATTACTTAAAAATTCATTGATTCAGTTTCAATTGAGTTTGTATGTTGTATTGGTTAAGTGTTTGCTTTGAAATTGGTTGAGATTTGGTGAATTTTGGAAATCCAATCTTAGCCGGGGCGAAGGATAATCTTCGCCACGGCGATGAGGTGTTGCACCCACGGGTAGGTTCTGCCGGGGCGACGGAATGTTCTTCGCCGGGGTGACGGAATGTTCTTCGCCGCGGCGAAGAGCCTAACAAAAAGTTTCTTGAGTTTTCTAGAGAATTCTTCCTTTGGGGCATAATAACCACTACCCCTAATTAGTAGGAATAGTGGGGAGTAAAATGTAAGGAAATTAAGTAGAGAATGTGTTGGTAATAAGGGTGTATTTGCAAAGAATCAAAGGATATGGATGGAATTTCCAAGGAAGAGCAAGGGCAAAATGGGAAATGATGGTTATAATATGAGTTAAAAAGAGTTAAAGTGTAGAGAAACCTTTTATTCATTCATTTCCACCGCCATAACCATTCTCTAACTTCTCTCAATTCTCCATCCAATCTTCCAAGATTTCCAAGGACTTTTTGAGTAGTTTTGAGTAGATTTTTAATCTAAAGCATCCTAAGGTAAGGATTCTTGCTTTAGATGAGAGTTTTAGTATGTTTTGGTTAAAGTCTTATGTTGTTGTTGTTGTTGTTTAAAGTTGTAGAGAGAAATCAAGCTACCAAAGGAAAGGAAAAGTGTTAGAGAAGCTATTCCCTCACAAGGTAAGTAAATCCAACCAAGTTGAGTTTTGAATAAGCTTTTGAGTAGAGATTTATTTTAACTATGTATGTATATGTTATACCTACTGAAAAATTGAGATGAGATGTGTGCTTAGTCCTAGTTGTTGGGTATGATTAAATTATGAGAAGTGTTTTTAATGTGTGATGAGAGAGTGAAATTGAGTTGAAGTTGGAGGAGTTGTGTATGAATATTTTTGGGAGTGTTTTCTTTGGCAGGAATTATGATTGTATGAGTGAGTTTTCCTCCCATTTTGGATGATTAAAGAGAAGAGTAGAGTTATAGATAAGTAGAGCTTTGGTATGCACATGAGTTGTTTGAGGAAATGCCTAGGTGAAATCTGCCCTGTCACAGCCGTGACTTTCTAAGTGAATTTTGGGCATCTTACGGATTGAACTGGGCTGAGACCAAAACATCAAAGTTGTAGCCCTGTTTTTAAGCTTTAAAACGAGACCAAAACCGTAGCAATCCGATGTGTATAACGCAAGTTATGCCCTTTTTAGTGCGACCTGTGCAGAATGACTGTTTTGATGCAATATTGCATTTGGCATTTCATAAGTGCATTAGTGAGCATGAGCTGTCCATACGCATTTTTCTTATGCACTTAAGAAGTAGCTTGAGACATAGTAGAGAATTTGAGTATAAGCTACCTTAAGAGTAAAGAGAAAGAGAGAATGAGCACTAGAGAACGAAGAGAAAAGAGAATAGAGTAGGTTATGCGATGGGGAACCCGTGAGTAATGGGTAGAGTTTCCCGCATGTACGCCGCATTGAGAGAGCGGCATGAGTATGAGAGAGAGAAAAGTGGTGTAGCCCGTGAGAGTGCATGCGGATGAGGGCTATACCCGAGAGTACCCGAGAGAGAGATTATATACTCACATGGCCAAGGGTTCCGAATCCATGCATAACCGAGTCCGATCGGCTAAAATGAGTAGAAGTCACGTAGAGTGGGAGCGAGTCCCGGCCGTGCCTCCGGTAAGATGAGGCCGTGACTACTAGAGAGAGTTAGTAAAAAGAGTTATGAGAAAGAGAAAGTAGTGAGAAGTATAAAGAGAGAGTAAATGAGAATTGTAAGGAAAGAATTAGAGAGAAAGAGTTACGGGGATAGATGAGTAGAGGATTTACTTACTGAGCATTAGTTGTGCTCACCCCGTTGTTTTTCATGTTTTGCAGGATCTAGGTGAGGACACGGTCGGATGGGCGTCGGCAAGCGGAGGGAAATGGCTACACTGTCCACCCTGTTTTGATGTTTTGTACATGATACAACTTTTTGTATTTAAAGAATGTATATAGTTAATAAAAGAAAAATTTGGGCCCAACCTTTTTATGCTATTTTATATGTATTTTATTATGTACATGTTTTATGAGTATTTGAGTAGAAAGATGCTATTACAAGTTCCAGAGGAAGCAAATTCACTATGAAATACTTATGAGTTCAAATACAAAGCAAGATAACCAAGGTTGTAAAAACACTCCCTGTTTTCTACATGACAACACTATCTTCTTTGGTTGAACTTCAAGTTCTCACAGCAAGCTTCACATAGACAACAACATCATGTTGAAGAAGAGCTCCTCTCAAGATTTAACAATGAAGATAGGACAACAGCTTGCACACAAGCTCTCGTCACAACAAAAATAGCATCCAAAGATCACACACAAGGACAAGTGAAGATGGTAATTCTAAGCCTACCAAAGCATAGTAAGAAATCTTAACCAAAATGAGAACCTCAGAGAATATTCAGAGAGGAAAACAATTGCAATTAGATTCCTTGAAGAAAATGCCAGAAATGAATGAATATATATAGATCAATGCCTCAAGGGTTGGAGGACAAAAAATTTAAGTATTAACTTTTGTGTTTTTCTTTTTGCACAAGAAATTCGTGACCATAAACAAAAGCAATATTATTTTTCTCACACAGCGAATAAAAAGAGGACAAGTGTAAAAGCACAAAATGGAATATCAACAAGGAATAATATTCTCCAAAAAGTAAAACGAGTGCATGAAGTGTGATTTAGGAAAAATATTTGCCAGATGCATTATGAGCACACAGACGCTAAAGGTCTCACACTTGTGAAGGTGTTCACCTTTAGCGAGTGTGCCCACATTGGCAGAAAGGAAAAGATAGTACAGGACTTAAGACAGGATCAAAAGATGACAAAAACACTAACAATCTCCCATTTTGTCACTTATGATCAAAGCACAAATTTTAAAAGCAAAAGAAAAACATTTTTCAAAGTAAGAGATCAAAAATACAATTTTAAAAGCACAACTACTCCCCCTCAATAATAAACCTCCCCTTAAGCAGAAACATAAGTCAAGAAAAAGTTACCAAAGGATTTCCATATGAGGCAGATCAACATGACATTCACGAGAATCTACACAGCATGAACACATCAAGGGAGAGATTAGTAAAAAGAATTTTGCTCACGCATAGAATGTAACACCCACATCAAGTTACATAGCTTTACTTATGCCCAAATACCCTTAGTTGAGTTTTGTTAAAGTTATCTTGAACAAGTGTGAAGAAAATCCCTTAAAATTTCATTAGGGGTAAAATGGTCTTTTCACTCATAATTAGTTGAAAGTGTAAAGAGTGAAAAGAGATAGAATTTCATGGAGAATGCGATAAAAATGAGGGCATTATGGTAATTGACTAAGGGACATAGATGAAATTTCATAGAAAGTGCAAGGGTAAAATGGGAAACTAGAAATAATATTATATTATATCAAGAGTTGAAGAATGAAACCCTAGCCATTCTTCCTCCACTTTCATGCCACCTTCATTCCCAAACTCTCTCAATTTCTTCAATTCTTTTTCAAGGGAAATTCATAGATTTTGGGTTATTTTTAGTGGAATTTCAATCCCAAGCATCCTTAGGTAAGATCCTTGCACTAAGAAGTGAGTTTTAATTTTTAAAGTGTTAAATTTTGATGATTTGTATTCATAGGATTTAAGAGAAAGAGAGTTGGATCAAAGAAGATTATTAAAGTGTTGGATTGCTCACATCTAAAGTAAGTAAATCCTACCCTAGTTATGATTGAAGCAATATTGTGTAGAGAATTCATTTTATGCCTATATGTGTTTTATATGAAGAATTGTTGATGAATTTGATGTTGAATGATGGTTAAAACTTATCCATGAGAAGTAGTGTTTGTGTATTTGATGTTTGATGAGATTTTGGATGAATTAGAGTAGAAATTATGGAGTGTGCAATTTGGACAGGTTTGGCGTTAATCTTGGAAGATTTTGTTCCAAATTTTGGTGGCTTAGAAAAGAAGTAGAAGTGTAGCCAATTTAGAGCTTGGATATGCACATAAATTGTTTGATGAAATGTCAAAGAGAAGTGCATGTATGAGTATGGTTATGTGTTATCTTGAGATGAGTTAGTAGATGGTAGAGAATGACATGTTTGCATTCCATATTGCATTATTGCATCTAAACATGTGAATTTAGAAAGAATTATAAGCATGAACCCATCTACATGCATACATACTCATGAGAGCATGAAAAAACATTAAAGAGTAAATAGAAAGAAATGAGAATGTTAAAGAAATTCAAATCTGAATTTTTATTTAAAAAAGTGTAAAAAGATAAAAGAAGAGAAGGCTGTTGCGATGGGGAACTCGTGAGTGACATAGCCTTGCATGCACACCGCCTTTAGTGAGCGACCTCAGAATTCAGAAAGAAGAATTGTACAGTCCGTTAGAAATGCATATGGATGAGTACTGTACCCAGAATTAAAGAATACACTCACACGGCCAGGGTTCCAAATCCATGCCTCAACCGAGTCCGATCGGCAAGAAAGAAAGAAAGAATAGAAAGAAAAGAAAGAATAGAAAGAAAGGAAAGAAAGAAAGAAAGAATAGAAAGAAAGAAAGAATAGAAAGAATAGAAAGAAAGAAAGACTAGAAAAGAAAGAAAGAAAGAAATACAGAAATACAGAAAAAGAAAAAGAAAATAGAATAAGAAAAATAGAAAAGAAAATGCACATTCTATGCATTTGTGCATTTGCATCATATCTATGCATAATACCATGCCTATTATCTTGAGTAGTGAGAAAATTAGAAATTGAGAAAGAATAGAGAAAGAACCGAGAAAAATAGAGAAAGAACAGAGAAGATTAGAGAAGTGTGATGTAAGGAAAGAAATTCAGCATTTGAGCAACGGAGAAAGAAGGGTAGTATAGTGGATTTACTTACTGAGCAATTAGTGCTCACCCCGTTGTTTTCAATGTTTTTACAGGTAATAGGTGAGACACGGTCACTTGGAATGTCAAGAAGCGGAAGGGTTTGGCAACACTGTCGAGTGATGTTTTATGATTTTATTATATTACGTAAAGATTTGTATATAAAGAAAAATTAGATATGAGCCCATTATTTCATACTCATCTATGTATATATAATACTATTTATTTTTCGAGTATACTAGCTAGAGAGAAAGTATTATATAGAACCAACCAAACATCAATAATAAAAAGAAACATTCAAAAAAAAAAAAATTCCATAAGAAAACATCCATAAAAGGTTCTATAACGTTCTGCATAAAAAAACTTAAAGTGTGATCACATGGAAACAACAGTGATCACAATTAAAAAAAGGCAGTAAACATTAAACAGTAAAAAAATGTCTTGGAAGCAGAGCATCAATAGAACAACAACATCGAATCTCCTACTCTTTTATCATAAGTGATCAATCTTTGTGCCAAGAAGATCTTTTGGTGTGTGGCTTTCTGCCAACAGTTTTGACACGACTCTTGACAGGTGCAAGAGCTGGAGGAGGATCAATAGCAGAGGTGGACACAGGAGGAAGAACAGTGCTGACAAGGGTAAAGGTGTCCACATTGGGATCATCTTCTTTAGTCTGAGAGACAGCAAGAGGGACCAATCTTCAGATTCTTTCTCCCTATTGGATAGATCAATTTCAGGAACAGACATAGAAGCAAAGGTTTCTTTTGCACTTTCCTTAGCTGCAATTCCTGAATCAGGTTCATCCACAGTGTCTTCTTCATTAATTTCTGTAATATCTTCAGGGATGATTGGATTTAGATCCTCAACAACAATATTTGCAGCAGTAGGATTGTCATTCAAACCAATCTAAGGCTTAGCAGGAACAACAATCTTTTTAACAGGAACAGAGGCATTAAGGGCATCCTTGGAACCACTTAAAGACCCTTTGCTCAGAAGCTCAACCCTGGTTTCTTTAAGAGCAACTTTAAGGGAGTCAACACGACCCAACAAGGTGGTGTGATATGAATCCACTTTTTCTTGTCAAGTTCCTGCAACAACTCAAACAACTTGGACNGAGGAGCTCGCCTTAATGAAAGTGGTTACACCAGGTTAGGAAGAACTTGCTCTAGGAGAAAAACCCAAAACAGTTTTATCACCAAAAGACTTCCCTTGACCAAGAACTTCATCAAGTTTATAAGAACCTGCATTCAATCTTTCAACAATGGCCTTGGCCTTGGCCTTAGTTAGTTCATTTAATGCTTGATTTAATAGAAGTTCCTTGTTGGATAAATCAATAAACAAGGCATTCAACTTATCATTCAACATTTTCTTATCTTCTATTAAGGCACAGTTTTTAGATTTAAGAGATTTGATCTTCATGATGGCTTTCACCCATGACTCATACATTTTGTCGTAAGCCTCTTGTTGCTCCTTATAAACATCACTTGAGTCATCCGAGGACACACTCCTATCGTCCTTTTGATTTGCCGTAAAGGCTAGGAAATTCCTATCCTCATTTGTGTCATCACATCCACTTTCACTGTCAGCACTTTCATTTAGAGTGGCAACCATTGGTTTTCCGTTTTTCTTTAGATTGTTCGCACACTCTGATTGAATGTGTCCATACCCTTCACATTCATAGCACCTGATGCCTTTGTTTTTCTTGTCATCATCTCTCAAAAATCATTTCGAGAAGGCACCTTGACCAACCTAGTCAGTGGACTTCTTCACAGAAGGTTGTTTACCCTTTTTGCTCAACTTACGCTTTCTCATATTCTTTTTCAAGAATTTAGAAAAACTTTTTGTGAGCAAAGCGCACTCATCTTCCTCACATCACTAGAAACAACACAAACAGTAGGTTCAGATGTTACCTCATGCTTCAATGCGAGACCCTTTCCTGGTTTCTTCTCCCATCGTTTCAAATTGAGTTCAAAAGTTTGAAGTGATCCAATGAGTTCATCCAGCTGCATCTCATCCAGATTTTGGTATTCTTCAATAGAGGTTGCTTTGGACATGAACTTCATAGGTAGAGAACACAAAACTTTCCTGACAAGTTCAGCATTAGTATAGATCTTACCCAAAGCAAAACATTTAGTCATGATGTCACACAACCGACCATGAAAATCAGTGATAGATTCATCAGTATACATAAAAAGGTTTTCATAGTCAATAATCAATCTTCCAAGTCTGTTCTTTTTAATCGTGTCAGTTCCTTCATTCTTTACTTGGAGTCTGTCCCATGCATCTTTAGCTGTCTCACAGTTGGCTATATTTTTCATTTGGCTAATAATGACAACATTAAAGAATGCATGGAGAGCTTTAGAGTTGAAATTAGACTCTTCCAACTCAGCTTTGGTCCATTGATCAAGGGGTTTTCTCTTGCTACCACCTTCTTTGCTAACAACTTGCGGTTATTTCCAACCAACAACACATGCATTCCAAGCTCTTTCATCAATGGATTTTAAGAAGGCTTTCATCTTATGTCTCCAGAAGGAAAAGCTAGTTCCTCCAACAATGGTGGTATGTGAGTAGATCCACCTTTACCAAAGAAACTCATAGTGACAGGGCAACGAATGTGGTCACACAAAATGAGGTGATCACACAGATCGAAATGAGTAGATCTGCTCAACCAGACATGAAACAAAAGATAACACAGGCAAGCACAAACTCAGATTAAAGATTTGATAAAAAAGCAAGGATCAACTAAAATAACTCTTCAAATCGAGCTCTGATACCAAATGAAAGTTTTAAAGGATTACCAAGTGTTTAAAACTTATGCAGAATTGGTTGCTTGTTCAAATTTTTAGTGCAAATGAGTTGTGAAAAACTTAATCAAAACATACATCAAAGCAAGTAAATACATGATTTAGCATCAAGCCTAAGTCCATTGGACCATGTCCAGAGGAAGCAAATTCACTATGAAATACTTATGAGTTCAAATACAAAGCAAGATAACCAAGGTTGTAAAACACTTCTTGTTTTCCACATGACAACATTATCTTATTTGTTGAACTTCAAGTTCTCACAGCAAGCTTCACGTACACAACAACATCATGTTGAAGAAGAGCTCCTCTTAAGATTCAACAATGAAGATAGGATAGCAGCTTGCATACAAGTTCTCGTCACAACAAAAACAACATCCAAAGATCTCACACAAGGACAAGTGAAGATGGTAATTCTAAGCCTACAAAAGCATAGCAAGAATCTTAACCAAAATGAGAACCTCAGAGAATATTCAAAGAGGAAAACAATTGCAATCAGATTCCTTGAAGAAAACACCAGAAATGAATGGATGTATATAGGATCAATGTGTCAAGGGTTGGGGGACAAAAAAGTTAAATATTAAATTTTGTGTTTTTCTTTTTGCACAAGAAATTTGGGACTATAAACAAAAAAAAAAATATTTCTTTTCTCACATAGCGAATAAAAAGAGGACAAGTGTAAAAGCACAAAACAGAATATCAATAAGAAATAATATTGTCCAAAAAGTAAAACGAGTGCATGAAGTATGATTCAGGAAAAATATCTATCAAATGCATTGTGAGCACACAGACACTAAAGTGCTCACATTTGTAAAGGTGTTCACCTTTAACGAGTGTGCCCACATTGGCAAAAAGGAAAAAATGGTGCAGGACTTAAGACAGGATCATAAGATGACAAAAACATTAACATTAAACTTTTTGGGTGAAAAAGTGTCATTAAACCATTATTTGGGTGGGAAAAAGTTGTTTACTAATAAAATCTCTAACAAACCCAAGATATACTTTCTTCCACTCAAAGCTAATTTCTGACTAACTAAATCATAAGAGAATGCCTTCTCCACCACTTCAAAATGTTTCTTACAAACCTTCAAAATCTCATGTTCGAGGGACAAAAACTCTTCAAATACCCCCTCAAGGGGACTAGCAAAGGTAAACTCAAAATTATACACAAAACATTAGTTTCCTTTCTAATATGTAATTTTTCGTGTTATATGGTATCTGATTTAAGTATTGGAGGGGTTTCATGTTAGGATCCCACATTGGGATCTCATACCCACCAAGTGTGGTACTTAAGCCTATGGGCTCTCTCACCTATCAGGCTAGTCTTTTGGGTTGGGCTCTCTCTTGGGCTTGAGTTCTAACATTGGTGCTTTTCGTTGAGAGTTAGGTTGCGGAAATGGCTACCTATAGGCTAGATTAAGGTACAATGTGTGTCGAATGATTGATAGGTGAGTGCAGCCGCCCAAAGGGGAAAAGGGCTACCGTAGGGTTAGTGTTGATAAAGTGATAGCCGCCGTGGACGTCAACTCTTGAAGGGCAGTGAAATGTTGTGATCCTACATCGAAATCTCATAACCACCAAGTGTGGTACTTAAACCTATGGGCTCTCCTACCTATCAGGCTAGTTTTTTGGGTTTAGCTCTCCCTTGGGCTTGAGTTCTAACATTGGAGGTTATCGTCGGGTCAATGTCGATAGAGTGAAAGCTGCCGTTGTACGTAATTAGCATATGAAAATAGTTGGGCCCAATTTTTTTTTACTTATAAAATATAATTCTTTACATATACTAAAACAACAAGTACAAAAACTTAGTAACGGTAGACAGTAATGCCAATCCTCTCCGCTTGTCGACGTCCTTCCGACCGCTGCTCACCTATGTCCTGCAAAAACATAGAAAAACAACGGGGTGAGCATAAAAATGCTCAGTAAGTAAATCCTTTAACTCTTTTCCTTCTTTGGTTTTTTCCTTACTTAATTCTCTTCTTCTTTCTTGCATTCTTAGTTCTTTCTCACTGTTCTTTCTTTCTTTCTAAGTCTCGTTGTTCTTTCCTTCTCTCTATTCTTTATTTCTTTCTATTCTTTCTAATCATGATGCAATTCATGGTAATATGCATGAATGAAATACATATGCAATAATGCATAAAAATGCATTTTCTTTCTTCTTTCTATTTCTTTTTCTATTTTCTTTTCTTTTTATTCTTTTCTTTCTTTCTTGTCTTGCTTGCCCAAACTTCTCTTTTCTTTCTTGTTTTTCTTTTCTTTGCTTGTTCAAGCCTTCTCATTCTTTCTTTTCTTATTCTTTGCCGATCAGACTCGATTGATGCATGGATTTGGAACCTTGGCCGTGTGAGTGAGTACAGTCCTCATCTACATGCACTCTTGCGGACTGTACAAATTCTTCTTTCTTCTTAGGCCACTCAGTTAAGGTGGCGTGCATGTAGGAAATTCTTTTTGGTACAACCCTCATCCATATACACTCTTACGGGTCGTACAATCTTCTTCTTCTTATGCCACTCAATTAAGGTGACGTATATGTGAGAATTTCTTCTTAACACTCACGGTTCCCCATCACACCAACCTATTCTTTTCTCTTCTTTAACATTTTTTTCTTTCTTTAATTCTTTAATGCTTATTCTTTCTCTTTACTCTTAAAGTGTTTGATTCTAATAATTCTTCATTCTTTCTTACATTATTACACATATACAAATATAAGCATATGGATGGCTCATGCTTAAAATTCTTACTTAAATGCACTCATGAAAATGCAAATATGCAATGTTGCATAAAATTAAGGTTTCTACTCATACTCATGATTCTCTTAGGCATTTCATCAAACAATAAATCTGCATATACAAACCCTAATTTAATTATCATTTGATTTGTTTCTTAAACCATCCAAATTGAGAGAAAAACTCTCTTGTATCATCACCATACCTACGCGGCAAAAACACTCCCAAAAGTTTTCTCCAATTCTTCCAATTTCAACCCATCATCATACCATCACATACACTTCTCATACTCCAATATATCCAACAACAAACATAAATAATCATCAATCTCATCTCAATTTCTCAATAATCATAACATATGCATGCTTAAAAGAAATCTCTACTCACTTGATTTCTTAAACTTTAATTTAAGTTGGATTTTGAGTTGAATTTACTTACCTTATACTTGAGTAGTCTCTACTAAGCTATACTTGAGTAGTCTCTACTAAGCTCTCTACTCTTGTTGGATTTAAACCTTCTCTTAACCCTAAGCATAAACTTCATAAGAACTCAACTTTTACACAAATAAATCATAGATAAAGAGCAATAATTCTTACCTCTTGTTGCCTATGATCAAAACCCTATTAAAATCCACTCAAAAGCCCTCAAAATCCTTGGAGAATTGAGTGAAAAATTGAGAGAAAATGGAGGAGAGTGGTGATGGAATGAGAGAAATAAGGGTTTCAAACCCTTAACATTTTATTTTATAAACACACTTTCCCATTTTGCCCTTACTCTTTCTTAGAAATTTCATCTTTGTCCCTTAATCAATTACCATAATACCCTCATTTTTTATTGTATTCTCTATGAAATTCTATCTCTTTTCACTCCCCATAATTTCAACTAATTTTGAGTGAAAAGACTATTTTACCCTTAATACAAGTTTAAGGCAATTTCTTCATATTCTCTTAAAATAACTTTAAAAAAAAATTAATTAAGGGTTATAAAACATAAATTAAATAATGTACCTCCATGTTGGGCATTATAGCCGTGGACATTGACTCTTGAAGGGAGGTGTAATGTTAGGATCTCACATCGGGATCTCATACCCACCAAGTGTAGTACTTAAGCCTATGGGCTCTTCCACCTATCAGACTGGTTTTTTGGGTTGAGCTCTCCCTTGGGCTTGAGTTCTAACATTTCACCGACCAAACCCATCAATGCGCTTGAGAATTTTTTTGGAGTGGTTGTAGAGTCAATAGGTATCATATCAATTTGAGTGAACATGCTACATGGAAACCTCTCACACAACAAACGGAATTAACTAATTCATTTTTTCCCCCACAAACAATAATAAATGTTAATTTTCTTTTTTGTCATGTAATATGTTTTTAGTGATTTTTATGTTAATTTCATTTTTTTTATAAATTGAAAAGAAATTATTTATAGTACTACAACTCCTATAGTAATTCTATAAACTAGTTGTTAAGTTTAACCTTATTGAAATGTAAAATAACCCTTTTTATTGTGATTTAGAAGTTGAATGTAAATTAAAAAGGAATAAAGAAAATTGACCACAAATTCATAATCCACCCCAAATAAAGTGAATATTAAAAGCTCTGGGACACGTCGCAGGCACCCGTTCGCAATGTTTTGTTTATGTTAAAAAAGCAAGAGAAAAAAGACAAGGGCAGCAGGATTCAAGCATTACGATGACATCAGAAATAGAAAATCTTAACATGACAAGGCATCGATTTGGCACAACTATCCATATAAACAAAAATATTTTTATAAAACTGACCATGCAAGGGCGGCAACACTTGCCCCGAATTTATTAAAAATTGAAGTTCAAGTGTACTTTCACCCTCGAAAACCGCAGCAAGGAACTGGTATATTTTAAGTAAATTAAAGAGGTTCACGTCAGTTTTTTGTCTGCGAAATGTTTGAGTTGAGGCGATCAAGAAAAGAAAATGAAGCGATGAACTTCATTGAAACCGNTGGTGGAGAAGAATGAATGAAGGGTTTATGAAGTTTATCCCCTTTTTAGCTCAAAAGATAATCATTCATTCCCATATTGCCCTTGCTCTTTCTTGAAAATTCCATCTTTGTCCTTTCAATCTTTACACTCACACCCCCATTCTAACATATTCTCCATGAAATTTCCTTGCATTTCACTCTCCACTTTTCCTGCTAATTAAGGGTAGAATGGTCATTGTGCCACAAAGGAAGAAAATATCTAAAGCTCAATAAACTTTTTGGCCGTCCCGTCGCCGCGGCGAAACACTCCCGCAGCTACTTTGTGGGCTACAGTACCTCTTCGCCACGACGAAGCTTCTTCTTTGCCCCGGCGAAGCCTGTAACTCCAAAATTCCTGAAGTCTTAAGCAATTCCAAGGCAATTACTCAGCATATCCAATACATCCATTCAACCAAAGACCAACCAAACAATAATAACAATATACCATCTCAAATAAGAACAAAATAGTAAGTATTCATACAACATACAACATAATCTACTACGTACCTCAAGTGGGGCGTTACACTAAGTGGCTGAAGCAACCCTGATGGCCTTTGGTGTTCTGCTTTTACTTGCTGACAAGTCAGGCATTTAGCTACAAACTTTGCAATATCTTTCTTCATACCTGACCACCAATAGCCTTTCTTTAAATCTTGATACATCTTGGTTGCTCCAAGATGAGCAGTGTACGGTGTATCATGAGCCTCTGTCAGGATTCTCTTTCTCAACCCATCATCCTGAGGAACACACAACCGACTCCTAAAACAGAGAACATCATCCAACAATCGAAACTCTGATGTCTTGCCCTCATGCACCTTCTGAACTGTTTTTTGACACCACTCATCAATTAGCTGCTTTTCTTTAATTTCTTCCAGTATGGTAGACTGAACCTCTAATCTGGCAATATTTCCTAGTATGACCTCAATCTGCTCTTTACACAACTCTTTTATTAACTCTTTCTGTCTTGTGAGTCGGGACAAATAAGCTTTCCTGCTCAGAGCATTGGCTACTACATTAGCTTTCCCCGGCTGATACTTAATCTCACACTCATAATCTTTAACCAGCTCTAACCATATTCTCTATCTCATATTTAACTCCTTCTAAGTAAAGAAATACTTTAAACTCTTATGGTCGATGTAGATATTACTCTAGGCACCATAAAGGTAATGCCTCTAAATCTTCAAGGCAAAGACTACTACTGCCAACTCTAAATCATGTGTAGGGTATCTTGTCTCGTACTCTTTCAATTGACGAGAAGCATAAGCTATAACCCTACCTAATTGCATCAATATGGCGCCAAGTCCTTGCAGTGAGGCATCTGTATAAATGTCATAATCTACACCCTCATGTGGTAATACTAACATTGGAGCTGTCGTTAATCTTTTCTTCAACTCTTGAAAACTCTCCTCACAGGTAGTTGACCATATAAAAGGAACTCTCTATTTGGTAAGCGCTGTCAATGGCTTAGCTAGCTGGGCAAACCCTGCCACGAACCGGCAGTAGTAACCTGCTAGTCCAAAGAAACCCTGCCATGCCCATATCTTGTCTAGAAGGCAGTCTTAGCTACATCTTGTTCTACCACTTTTACCTGATGATAACCCGACCTCAAATCAATCTTGGAAAATCTGCTGCACCCTTTAACTGATCAAAAAGTTCATCTATCCGAGGTAACGGGTATTCATTCTTCATTGTCACTTTATTCAATTCTCTGTAATCAATACACATCTGTAATGACCCATCTTTCTTCTTTACAAACAAGACTGGAGCTCCCCATGGAGAATGACTTGGTCGGATAAAACCTTTATCTAGGAGCTCTTAGAGTTGCTTTTTAAATTCTTGGAGCTCAACTGGGGCCATTTGGTAAAGGGCTTTAGAAATCGGCGCTGTCCCTGGTGCCAATTCAATACTAAACTCAACTTCTCTTTCTGGAGGCAAACCCAGTAAGTCTTCCGGAAATACATCTAGAAATTCTCAGACTACTGGCACACTCTGCACTTCTGGTTATGGGACATCTCTGTTAGTAAACGATCCTATACACGCAGCGGAAACAAAAAATATAATTCAAGGATCGTTTACATGAGCCAAGATCAAGGGTATAATTTTACGATTCATATTAAATAAAATCTGCAGAAAAATAAATCTGAGTTTAAAGAAAACAAACGCACGTTGGAGGCTCCTCCAAATTTGTCGACGAATGTTTTACTACCGATCCAAGTGTAGGATCGAACCTGCGTAGTCCACACGAAGACAATCTCAAAATTACCCTTAGTTAGATTTTATGCTTTTTAACATAAAATTAACATCTAAAGGACTATTTTGAGTTAGGAACATACCTTTGACATCTTGGATATTACACTTTGCCATTCTAGGATTGCCTTTACTTTTCTAGGATCCACTGAAATTCCCTCGCTAGAAACAGTATGGCCCAAAAATATCACCTGATCAAGCCAGAACTCACACTTAGAAAACTTGGCGTACAACTTCTTTTCTCTCAATCGCTGCAGCACAAATCTTAAGTGTTCCTCTTGCTCTTCTCTCGACTTTGAATAAATCAGGATGTCATCAATAAATACCACCATAAACTGATCTAGACAATCATGGAACACCCGGTTCATTAAGTCCATAAACTGTTGGGGCATTAGTTAACCAAAAAGGCATCACCATAAATTCATAATGCCCATATCTTGTCCGGAAGGCAGTCTTAGCTATATCTTGTTCTGCCACTTTTACCTGATGATAACCCGACCTCAAATCAATCTTGGAAAATACTACTGCACCCTTTAACTGATCAAAAAGATCATCTATCTGAGGTAACGGGTATTTATTCTTCACTGTCACTTTATTCAACTCTCTGTAATTAATACACATCTGTAATGACCCATCTTTCTTCTTTACAAACAAGATTGGAGCTCCCTAGGGAGAATGACTTGGTCGGATAAAACCTTTATCTAGGAGCTCTTGGAGTTGCTTCTTCAATTCCTGAAGCTTGGCTGGGGCCATTCGGTAAGGGACTTTAGATATCGGTGTTGTTCCTGGTGCCAGTTCAATACTAAACTCAACTTCTCTTTCCGGAGGAAAACCCGATAAGTCTTTCGAAAATACATCTAAAAATTCTTGAACTATTGGCACACTCTACAATTCTAGTTGTGGGATATCTCTACTCTATACCACATGGGCTGTATACCCAGAACACCATTTTCTTAGCATCTTTCTAGCCTTCATGCTACTAATCAACATACTCAACTGATGGCCCTCTCCGAAACTAAACTTATCTCCACTATCGAGATTAAATCTCGCTTTCTTCTTCCGATAGTCAATTTCTATTCCATACCTCCCTAGGAAATCCATACCCAAAATCACATCAAAGTTAGGCATATCAAACACTATTAAATCAACTGCTAACTCCTAACCATGGATCACCACGGACTCACCTGACAACATCTCATGGGTCACAATACTAACCCCATCAGGTAACTCTATCTTAATGGGTCAACTTACTCTAGTAGGTTTCAAACCTAATCTTTCTATCATCCCATAAGATATAAATGAATGAGTGGCTCCAATATCAATTAAAGCATAAATAGGAACTGCATGAAACAATAACTAACCAGTAACAGCTAATGGATTGGCCTCTGCTTCACCTTGTGCTACTATAAACACTCTGGCATTAATGCCTCTGGAATTCTGTGCTGCAGGTGTAAGAGGAGCTTTACAATCTTTCATTAGATGCCCTAGCAGCTGGCATCGATAACATACATTACGGCCTAACTCTCTCAGACACTCTCCTGGATAAGTCTTCCCATATTTAGGACATGGGGGAAACTCTACTGTTCTCGACCATTTATTTTGCCAATCTTTTCTATTCTTCTTTGGCTGAAACTTCTTCTTATTCTTCATTTCTCTATTTCTTGCACTCTCAAATCTTTCTCTCTATAAAGCGGGAGATGGTTCACTTGGTCCTGCTGGGCTGAGCTTGTCTACAAAAATTTCTGCCCTTAAAGCCTGCTCTAAAGCTTCACTATAGGTTTGAGGGGGCTCAGCTCCTGTCATTACATCCCGGGCTATCTCTGGCTTCCACCCATGGACAAACTTATCTCTTCTCAATTCTGGGGTACTGCCTATTCCGGGTACAAACCTGGCAAGGGAATTAAACCTCACAGAATACTCTTTCACTGTACTCAACCCTTGTTTTAAATTAATAAACTCTTGTATCTTCTCATGTACCTGATCCACTGTTCTATACTCAGCATCAAAAAATCTTCTAAACTCGCCCCAAGTCATCACCGAAACATCATGAGTGTCTTCCATCAATTCCCACCAAATTCGGGACATCACCCTAAAATAAGAAACTGGCATACCAGATCTTCTCCTTGTCCGTCATAGGAAACAGTGTCGTCATACGCTCAACGGACCTAAACCATTCTTTTGCCACTAAAGGGTTTGTTGTACCTTTAAAGTCTGACGGCTGATATTGACTTAGAAGCCCATAAATCGGTTCAATCTGATTCTGTACTGTCGGGGGACTGGCCTTTCTCTTTCTTCTCTAGTAGGCTGTATTTGAATGGGGGTTTCAATTCTTTTTGGTTCAACTCTCCCCTATCTTTCTCTTACGACTTGCTGTACAATCACCCAAATTCTAGCTTCATTAAGGGTAGGGGGAGTAGGTTCTGGTGGGCTAGAAGGTTCCCCTGTACTCACTGCTTTCTTACTACTTGCTCGGGTTCAACGTCTCATCTACAAAACAACCACATTTAATCAACTCATGCAACACTTTAAGTAAGGAAAGAAAATTTAACTTACAACAGTCGGCTACGGAACGTCGCGGCGGTGAGAATGGCACACTGTCAAATCCCAAAGTCTTTGCTCTAATACCAAAAATGTAATGACTTCTTTCTACTAGTATACTTTAGAATATATACAATAAAACATACATACTTAGCATTTGAAAAATAGTTGGGCCCAAATTTTTCTTTACTTATAAAATATAATTCTTTACACATATCAAATTAACAAGTACAAAAACTTAGCAACGGTGGACAGTAATGCCAATGCTCTCCGCTTGTTGACGTCCTTTCGACCGCTGCTCACCTATTTCTTGCAAAAACATGGAAAAACAACGGGGTGAGCACAAAAATGCTCAATAAGTAAATCCCTTATCTCTTCTCCTTCTTTGGTTATTTCCTTACTTAATTCTTTTCTTTTCTTTCGTTCGTAGTTCTTTCTCTGTTTCTAATTCTTAATGTTCTTTCTTTCTTCCTAATTCTCGCTGTTCTTTCCTTCTCTCTATTCTTTCTTTCTATTCTTTCTATTCTTCCTTTTCTTTCTATTCTTTCTATTCTTTCTAACCATGGTAGACTACATGATAATATGCATGAATGAAATGCATGTGCAATAATTCATTTTCTTTCTTCTTTCTATTTCTTATTCTATTTCTTTTCTTTTCTTTTCTTTCTATTCTTTTCCTTTCTTCTTGTTTGTCTTGCTCAAGCTTCTCTTTTCTTTCTTGTTTTTCTTTTCTTTTCTTTGCTTGTTCAAGCTTTCTCATTCTTTCTTTTCTTATTCTTTGCCGATCAGTCTCGGTTGATGCATGGATTTGGAACCTTGGCCATGTGAGTGAGTACAGTCCTCATTTACATGCACTCTTGCGGACCGTACACATTCTTTCTTTCTTCTTAGGCCACTCAATTAAGGTGGCATGCATGTAGGAAATTCTTCTTGGTACAACCCTCATCCACATACACTTATCATGCTCAAATATATCCAACAACAACCATAAATAATCATCATCTCATCTCAATTTCTCAATAATCTTAACACATGCATGCTTAAAAGAAATCTCTACTCACTTGATTTCTTAAACCTTAACTTGATTTGGAGTTTGAGTGGAATTTACTTACCTTATACTTGAGTAGTCTCCACTAAAGCTCTCAACTCTTGTTGGATTCAAACCTTCTCTTAACCCTAAGCATAAACTTAAGAAGAATTCAACTTCTACACAAATAAATCATATACATAAAGCAAGAATTCTTACCCCTTATTGCCTAGGATCAAAACCCTATTAAAATCCACTCAAAAGCCCTCAAAATCCTTGGAGAATTGAGTGAAAAATTGAGAGAAAATAGAGAAGGAAAGTAGCAATGGAAAGGAGAGAAATAAGGGTTACAAACCCTTAATATCTTATTTTATAACCACACTTTCCCATTTTGCCCTTACTCTTTCTTAGAAATTCCATCTTTACCCCTTAGTCAATTACCATAATGCCCTCATTTTTATTGTATTCTCTATGAAATTCTATCTCTTTTCACTCCCCACAATTTCAACTAATTTTGAGTGAAAATACTATTTTACCCTTAATGCAAGTTTAAGGCAATTTCTTCATATTCTCTTACAATAATTCTAACAAAAATCAACTAATGGCTATAAAAACATAAATTAAATTACATACCTCTGTGTGGGCGTTACATATATGCTGTCCTATATGCCCATAATGCGTCGTCAAGTTGCAAGCTCCAATCTTTCCTATTTGGATTCACGGTTTTCTCTAAGATGGACTTGATTTCCCGATTAGAGACTTCGGCTTGTCCACTTGTTTGTGGGTGGTATGGCGTAGAGATCTTGTGGGTGACGTTGTATTTCTTCAAGGTAACCCAAAATGTACGGTTGCAAAAATGAGTGCCCCCGTCACTAATTATGGCTCTAGGTGTTCCAAACCTTGCAAAAATGTTAGATTTTACAAAATCTACAACAACTTTAGAATCATTAGTTCGGGTGGCCTTTGCTTCTACCCATTTAGACACATAATCAATAGCAAGTTAGATATAAAAGTAACCATAAGAAGACGAAAAGGGTCCCATGAAATCAATACCCCATACATCAAAAATCTCAACAAATAAAATCGGATTTTGGGGCATTTGATTTCTTAGGCCTAAATTACCTGAGCGTTGACATCTATTACATGTTTTGCAAAAATAATATGCGTCTTTAAAGAGTTTAGGCCAATAGAATCCACTCTCAAGAACCTTGAGAGCTGTCATCTTTGCTCCGAAGTGTCCTCCACGTGCATAGGAATGGCAAAAAGTTAAATTGAATTAAATTCACTTTCGGAAACGCACCTTCTTATGATTTGGTCGGGGCAATATTTCCAAAGATATGGATCATCCCACACATATTGCTTGGCGATCTTCTTTAGTTTGTCCTTGATAGCACATGACATGTTGGGTGGGGTTCTCTTGGTCACTATGTAATTTACTATATTTAAATGGTCTGCTACAATGTTCTCACTCCCTCTTTTCTCTTGGATTGTTAGGTTGAACTCTTGTAGCAATAGAATCCACCTTATAAGCCTTAGTTTAGCCTCCTTCTTTGTAAGCAAATACCTAAGAGTTGCATGGTAAGAAAAAACAGTAACTTTAGTGCCAATTAGATGGGAATGAAACTTTTCTAATGCAAAAATAACTGCCAAAAGTTTTTTCTCAGTTGTGGAGTAGTTAAGTTGAGCATCATTCAATGTTCTTAAAGCATAATAAATGGCGGGTGGTAACTTTCCAACTCGTTGTCCTAACACGGCTCCAATGACATAATCGCTTGCGTCGCACATCAACTCGAATGGAAGACTCCAATCGGGTGGCTGAATAATTGGGGTTGTGGTTAGGAGTTCTTTTAGTTTCTCAAACGCCTTTATACACTTTTCATCGAACTCAAATGCTACCTCTTTTTGTAACAAACAGCATAAGGGCCTTGCGATCTTAGAGAAATCCTTGATAAATCTCCTATAAAATCCTGCATGTCCAAGAAAAGAACGTACCTCTCTCACACAAGTAGGAGGTGGTAAGGAACGTACAAGATCTATTTTAGCTTTATCAATTTCAATCCCCCTATATGAGATAATATGCCCTAAAACTATCCCTTGATTTACCATAAAATGGCATTTTCCCCAATTTAAAACGAGATTAGTTTCTATGCAACTTTTAAGAACTAATGTCAAATTACCCAAACAATTATCAAATGATTTCCCATAGACACTAAAATCATCCATAAATACCTCTATAATGTTCTCTATGTAATCGAAGAAAATACTTACCATGCACCTTTGAAAGGTGGCGGGTCCATTACAAAGGCCAAATGGCATGCGTCGATAAGCAAAAGTGCCAAAGGGGCATGTAAACATTGTCTTCTCTTAATCTTCCGATGCAATCACAATTTGATTATAACCTGGAAATCCATCAAGAAAACAATAGTGTGAATGGCCCGCTAAACGTTCAAGCATTTGATCGATAAATGAAAGAGGAAAATGATCTTTACATGTTATGGCATTGAGCTTGCGGTAGTCTATGCACACTCATCATCCCTTTTGAATGCGAGTGGGAACTAAGTCATTATCTTCATTCTTTACCACGGTTATTCCGGATTTCTTAGGAACTACTTGGACCGGACTAACCCATTTACTGTTCGAAATTGGGTAGATCACACCAACATCTAACAACTTGATTATTTCCTTCTTCACTACTTCCATCATTAGTGGATTCAACCGTTTTTGCGCTTCTCTTGTAGGCTTTGATCCTTCCTCTAATAATATGCGGTGTATGCACATGGAAGGTGTAATGCTTTCTTTCTAGCTAGTACACTCGTAAAATCAACTAAAGGCATAAGAACATAAATTAAATTACGTACCTCCATGTGGGCGTTACAGAAGGACTTATTCCTTTAATGTCAGCAATCGTCCAACCAATTGCCGTTTTGTACTCTCTCAACAAACGAACAAGTTTCTCTTCTTGCACCTTTGAAAGGTTGGCCACTACAATCACGGGCAGTGTGTCTCCTTCTCCAAAGTATAAATACTTGAGATGACTTAGTAAAGGCTTAAGCTCCAAGGTAGGGGCCTACACAATGGAAGGTAAAAGTTTCTCATTAGACATGGGAAGAGAAATATAGGAGATTTCATACCTTGAATTTTTCATTGGAAGCTCATCCAACATTGCTATAGTTTTATTTAGCTATTCTCCCAACTCTACGTCTTCATTAAAACTTTGAGGTTCCTCGGTTGACAACCCATTCCATATTGCCACTTCCAATAGATCTTTACCCTTAAGCTTGAACATTTGCTGCATTAAAGAGTCAAGTATATCAATGGAAAAGCAATCATTGTCATCATTAGGATACCTCATTGCGTCAAAGATGTTAAATTGAATGACTTCCCCATCAAACTCCATTGTCAACGTCCCATTATACACATCTATTTTCATACGGGCTGTTTTCATGAATGGTCTCCCCAAAAGCATTGGCATGGTTTTCACAGTTGTTTCATCTTTCATGTCAAGCATGTAGAAATCCACTGGAAAAACAAGCTTGTTTACCTGCACCAAAACATCTTCCACAACTCCCTTTGGATAGGCATTAGATCGATTAGCAAGTTGAATAACTACGCCAATCTCTTTAAGAGTACCAAGATTTAAATCAAGATAAATTGAGTAAGGCATGGCATTAATAGAAGCACCTAAGTCTAACATTGCTTTCTCAAACCTTGTATTGGCTATGATGCATGGTATGGTGAAACTACCCGGATCTTTGCACTTTGTTGGAAGCTTCCTTTGCAAAACCATTGAGACATTTTCTCCCATGCTCACCACCTCATTTCCCTTAAGTTTTCTCTTGTTGGTGCATAATTCTTTAAGAAATTTCGCATAACGCGGCACTTGCTTTATTGCATCCAACAAAGGAATGTTGACATGTACTTTTCTAAAAGTGTCCAAAATTTCTTGTTCATGTTCCTCCTTCTTTGATGTGGCAAACCTGCTAGGAAAAGGCAAAGGAGGTTCGTAAGTATTAATAGGAACTTTAGATTGTACCTTAGGTGGATGTTTTGCATTGGAAGAATCGGTTGGCGAATTTTCTACACTTTTGGGCTGCTTTGTTCTACCTTGAATCAACTCATCTCCAACTTCTTTCTCATCATTTGGCTTCTTGTGAGTCTTCTCAAGTTGTCTACCACTTCTCAAAGTAATGGCACTAGCATTCTCCCTAGGGTTAACCAAAGGTTGGGAAGGAAGCTTTCCGGACCCATGCGCCTCTAATCTTCCAAGAGTAGTAGCCAATTGACTAACTTGGCTTTCCAAATTCTTGATTGACATTTTTGTTTCTTGTTGGAACTTGAGATTCTCTTGCTGAAATTGAAGAGAGCTAGTTGCTAATGAGTTTACCAAGTCCTCCAAAGACTTACCTTGAGGTTGGGAAACATTTTGGGGTCTTGCTTGGTACGGTTGTGGAGCTCGTGGGTAAGGGAAACCAGGTGGATTATTAGTGACAGTAGCTTGTTGATTTCCTCCATAGCTAAGATTAGGGTGATCCCTCCATCCTAGATTATAGGTATTGGAAAATGGATCATACCTTTGCCTTTGTTGTCCTTGGTATCCTCCCATGGCATTTACTTGTTCTGCATTTGTCTCTTGAAGGGTAGGACACATATCGGTAGGATGTCCCACATTGGAGCAAATTCCACGTCTTCACTTGTCCAATTGCAATTTGTTGCACAAGTGCAGTCAAATTATTCAATTGTTGGTCAAGATTATTGGATATCCCTACTTCATTTACCTCCCTTGGTGGTGGATCGGATCGAGTACCAAATTGTTGAGAGTTTGCCACCATGGTTGCAATTAAGTTCCTTGCTTCTGTAGGAGTTTTATCAACTAATGCTCCTCCACTTGTTGCATCTATCATGCTCCTCTCTATTGGCATCAATCCCTCATAAAAATATTGGAGAAGTAATTGCTCACTTATTTGATGATGCGGATAGCTAGCACACAATTTCTTAAACCTTTCCCAATATTCATATAAGTTTTCCCCATTGTATTGCTGAATCCCACAAATTTCTTTCTTAATGAGTGTGGCTCGAGATGCTAGAAAATACTTCTCTAGGAACAACCTCTTCATCTCATTCCAAGTAGTTATGGTCCCAGATGGTAGGTAATAAAGCCATTCCTTAGCGCTATCTGCTAAAGAAAATGGGAATGCCCTTAACTTCACTTATTCCTCTGTTGTTCCATTTGGTTTCATACTCGAGCACACCACATGGAACTCCTTAAGGTGCTTGTTTGGATCCTCTCCCGCTAAACCTCTAAAAATTGGTAGAAGATGAATCATCCCAGATTTAAGCTCAAAAGCTCCCCCTGCCGTATCATTGTATCGAATGCATAAAGGTTGTTGGTCAACGGTTGGTACAACCATCTCTTTGACAGTTAGATTAGCCATCTCCTCTTGATCAGAAAAATCAGAAGAATCATTTGTGAGTGGAAGATCCGTATGGATTGCTTGATCGAGAGTTGATCTATGCAAAGGTTGTTTCGAATGAGTAATAGGTGGAATCAGATCAGAATACGGATTCGATCTCAAATTGTATCGTGAGCTCATTCACCAAAAACACCTACAACTCAAAAACAAAGAACAAATAAAAATTGAAAAATAAACAAAAAGTAAACAAATAATTAAGTTAATGAAAATCCCCAGTGACACGGCGCCAAAAATTGATGCATGCAAATGCAACACCTAATTTTACCTCACTAAATTCTAATGCAAAGTCGTGTAGTAGCAAAGAGCAAGTAAGGGTCTTTCCCGCAGAGGATTTGTGAACTTAATTAATTATCTACTTCTAATAGGGTTTGTCACGAATTATAAAAACTCAACAAAAACTAAAAAAATAAATAAAAAAAAAATCTCAAAGCAAACAATGTAAATCAAGCAACTAATAACGAAAGAGAAATCAATGAGATAAACGAGATTGAAGGTTTATTCGCCACCACTAGACATGGTTTGCATATAATAAAAGCACTCTTTAACTTTCTACCCTCTTGATCACATCAGCTCAGAAAATACCGAACGTTGATAAGTCCCATCTCTCCTTACTGAGTCCTTAGACTAGACACGGTCATAGCCCAATTCCCTATTTATTAAATAACCTAGGATACGATCTCTCGATTCAAAGTAATAAAAGCATTAAGTTGCGAGAGACCTACTGAATCGAGGCTAAACTCATATGGTCGGTTTATTTATCTTTAGTGATTATCCCCCATGTATGCAGGCATACACTTTACCACTAGTTATTTAGGTAAATAAAGCGATTCCGTACTAAACAACCTAAATTGGCATTAATAGATTAATCCTAACGATTTAATTAGCCACTTAAACAATTAGAAAAATCTAGTTAGACCCTATTTTCAGAAAAATAATCACATAACCAAGAGGGATCAAAAGATAAAAAGATGTAGATTTTATTAATCACAAGACATGTCTAGTGGTGTGCTGTCGCAGGCAACTAAAATTAAAACCTAAAACACATGTAGTAGTATGAGTAAGGATCGTTCCCACGAAGAGTATCTAGATGAGTTTTTTGTTATGTGAACAAGGCTGGGGGGGGGGGGGAGAGGGTGATTTGAGTAAAACGGAAACAATTTCAGGAAAAAAAATTCAAATTAATCAATCAAAAGAACAAACCTTGGTCTAAGTCAACATCCACCATCGGAATTTTACAACTGATCATCGATGCAAGTATATATCAATTGTTACTTTGAGTATTCACCGTTGGAACTATTTTCCTATCTCTCCTTGGTTGTAATTAATTAGGAAACAAGCGATCTAATTAATCTTACTACTAAACAACCCTAGACAAGCGCTAAAGGTTTAATCTAGTAGCAATCTTAAGGGCTAGAGAAATCGATGAAGCTGAACAACATAAACACAAGTGGTTGTATTTAATTTAGTTGAATGTTCTTCTTAAGATTTAATAATTCTTGACGCAGCAAATTCTTAAACCTTAATTACTCACAAGTTATAGGGATCAAACAATTACGGATTTGATATCTAACTTAGCAGTAGATTGCAACAAATAATAAACTAGTAGGCCTCCTAGTAATTAAATGAAACAATCATGAAAATAGGCATAGAAGAACATCCAATACTCAAAACATATATTGAACACTAAAAAAAAAAATAGATTAGATCTCACAGTTTATTGATTCCGAGGCCTCCGTTTCCTTCGACCAAGTTATAAAAGTTTTAGCCACTCATGGCCATAATCAAAACTCAAAAGAGAAAAATTCCAGAAGAGAGAAAGAGAGGCGTGTGTGTTCTCCTCTAATTTGATCTCTCTCCCCCTTTTAAGAATATCCAATTCAAGTCTTTGAATTCTACTCAATCTCCTAAAAATATTCTAATATCCTAAAATAATATTTATCCTAATCTAATTAATTGAAAATAAAATAAAGTCCTAATATAAAATAAGAAAGTGGTGTTTCTAGCTGTAACTTGCGTGCAACAGGTCTTCAAAACTTCCAATAATAAATTGCCTAATTGACTTGCATGACAAGGCGGAATGTTCCAGAACGTCAGCAGTGCAGGTGCGTCAACTTGAAGCCAAATTCCAACCTTGATGCATCGTGTATCTCTCAAAACTCAAAACATGAAAGTTGTAGATATCTTTCTTAGAGTTCCACGACATTTTGAATCATCTCAAATTGAGCTCGGATAAGAGAGTTATGTCCATATTACGAAGCAATGTCGAAATTGCCTAAAATCACCTAATTAGTTTCGTTTTGCATTTAACGCCTCCATTTGCATCCTAAATCAAAATAAAATAATAATGAGTACATTTAGGCTCCAAATAAGTATAAAAGACTAGACATTAAGGGGGAAAAATATGACATTTTGCATTCTCATCATCTAGGGTTTTGAAATCACCCTCAATCACAAAAGAATTAGTTCTTCATGAATAAATATGAGAACATCATTGTATTATTCATAACAAATAATAATAACAAAGAAGAAGAAAAACTTAGTGAAACTTGGTTGGATTAATGAAGTTGATGATGATCTCCTCCAATTCTTCTTCTCCAAGCCTTCTTTAATCTCCCTTTTTCTTCAGTTCTTGAATATCTTTGTTCTCTATTTTTTTATTTCTAAAAGAATTCCCCCAAAACAATACTAAAAGACTTATATTTATATCCCACAAGGGTTAGGGTTTTGTTTTCCTTAATTCTAGTTGTTTTAGGACTCTTAATCCTATTCTCCTACCTAAAAACAGATAATCAATTTTTAACTTCTATGACTGTGCCCTGGCACTGTGATGTTGCATAGTAGCTATTGGAAAAAGTTTGCCACGGCACAGTAGCTACTGGTCTTCTTCCCGCATCATTCCACTATTCTTCAGAGATGGTGATTTTTGAACTTGATAACGATAAAATTTGGAAAATTGGTAAACATATGAAATGTACCCTTTAAATCAGCTTTCCAACAGGTCAAGAATAGTCTTAATCTGAGTTCTACAGCTCAAGATATTTTCAAAATACTGAGGCATGCTCAAGCTAGAACGTAATCTAGAATCTTCTCTTTACTTCAACTTCCATAACTTCTTCAATTCAACTCCGATTCTCGATCTGTTTGTTTCAAGTCGTCAAAAATTCTCTCACCAACATCATCTCTCATCCGAATATTATTTTGAGCCTTATTCCCTGAAAACACAACAAAAATACCCGTGATCCTGAAAAGTACGTTTATGAAACAATTAAGTTAATTCATGCGAATTAATCCTAATTTCCCACAAATGATACCTATAAACCACTAAGTATAAGTGTATTTTCAAGCACTTATCACAACCCCCAACCAGCTTATTGCTAGTCCCTAGCAAGCTAAGTGATAAAAATATGTCTTCTAGCTTGAAAATTAAAATAAAATAAACATAAATCTAATCTACCCCAAATCACTTCTGTAGATTGTCACGGTTGCATTTAGTGTATGCAACAAGCCTTTAAACCCCTAGGTGGCCCTAGTTGGACGAGTTGTAGTCTCGTGAGGGTTTCCAGCGATGATACCCACAAACATCCATACTAAACCTAACCTAGACTCGAAAATTAAAAACAAACAAAAAAACATTAGTCTCCGGATATACATTCGTCTCAAAAATTGTATACAACACATAACATAAAGAATAGTTAAACACCACCCAAGCCCAAAGATAACTCAAAAATCAATTTCATTCTCATTATCAACTCTCACACATCAATCGTTCCACAAACCCGTTAATCTCAAAACCCGGATGATCACATGCACAAACTTCACAAACAAAGAATTGATCTCAAAATTTTAAAAATATAATATAATGTATAGAATCAAATTCCATAGGCTCACTTTTCAAACTACTCTCCACTAATGTAGAATGATCACACTAACTCGGATCAAGAGGTCTTTATTAAGCTTGTTACGTTAGGCTAGGTTATGAGGTTATGAAAGAACGGAAAGGATAAACAAAAATAAGGGACTCAATCCTATTTCTTTCAAACACTTTCATTCAAGCACCACCATTCTTCTTTACACCCCACTTTTTCCACCTTTTATCAAAAATAATTTAATTGCATCATTTATACTTTGCAATGTTTCTCAATAAATTTCCTTTTTTCTTTCTTTCTTTCTTCTCTATTTTTCTTTTCTTCTTTTTTTTTTTTTTTCTTTCAAATTTTTTTTTTTTTTTCATTCAAAAGAAAGAAAAGAAAGCTAAAAATGCTACCCCAACTCTTGATTGAAAAGCACTCCACAACCCCCAACCTATTCTTTTGAGCATATTTGGAATAAATTGACAATTTTCACAAACCTTCACCCTCACTTCTTTAATACTAGGGCTACGGACGTTTCTAGAATGGCCACCATATGTGCTCATAGGGTTCTCACTATCAAGATTTGAAAACTTGATACCCTCGTCATGGTTTTACCATTCTAAAGACATATATCAATACATACAATAATGATTTACATGATATAGAATAAAATGCCTTTTATTGATCAATGAACATTATTACAAAGAGTCAATTCTACAATAATTGATTGGCTTTAGGGCATCTACTCTAACAATCTCCCACTTGCACTACAGCCAATCATTCATGTATTTTATACCAAATGATCTCAAGTGCCTTTCATGCTTCTGCTGCGACAGAGGCTTTGTTAGTGGATCTGCGAGATTGTCGTCAGTATGCACTTTACTAATCTGCACATCTTTCCTCTCAACTATTTCTTTGATGAGATGGAACCGTCTGAGTATGTGTCTGGACTTCTACGGAGATCGTGGTTCCCTGGCTTGAGCAATTGCTCCATTGTTGTCACAATAAATGTCCATTGGATCAACAATCAAGGAAACCACACTAAGTTCAGTGACAAACTTCCTAATCCAAACTGTCTCCTTGGCCGCATCTGAAAATGCAATATACTCAGCCTCCATTGTAGAGTCTGCTATAGTGCTTTGCTTGGAGCTCTTCTAGCTCACTGCACCCCCATTGAGACAAAATACAAACCTTGATTTTGATTGATAGTCATTTTTGTCCATTTGGAAACTAGCATCATTGTATCCTCTTACAGTGAGCTCATCTTCCCCTCCATAAACCAAGAACATATCCTTAGTCCTCTTCAGGTACTTAAGAGTGTTCTTGATAGCCATCCAGTGACACTCACCTGGATCAGATTGATATCTACTACAAGTGCTCAAAGCACATGAGACATCAATCCGAGTACAAACATGGCATACATGATGGATCCAATTGCTGATGCATATGGGATCCTCTTCATCCTATCTCTCTCATCCTGTGTTCTAGGACACATTTCCTTAGAGAGATAAACATCATGTGACATCGGAAGAAATCCCTTCTTGGATTCTTCCATGCTGAATCTTTTTAGTACTTTGTCAATCTATGCACTCTGACTTAGGCCAAGCAACCTATGCGATCTATCATGATAANAGTTGATGATGATCTCCTCCAATTCTTCTTCTCCAAGCCTTCTTTAATCTCCCTTTTTCTTCAGTTCTTGAATATCTTTGTTCTCTATTTTTTTATTTCTAAAAGAATTCCCCCAAAACAATACTAAAAGACTTATATTTATATCCCACAAGGGTTAGGGTTTTGTTTTCCTTAATTCTAGTTGTTTTAGGACTCTTAATCCTATTCTCCTACCTAAAAACAGATAATCAATTTTTAACTTCTATGACTGTGCCCTGGCACTGTGATGTTGCATAGTAGCTATTGGAAAAAGTTTGCCACGGCACAGTAGCTACTGGTCTTCTTCCCGCATCATTCCACTATTCTTCAGAGATGGTGATTTTTGAACTTGATAACGATAAAATTTGGAAAATTGGTAAACATATGAAATGTACCCTTTAAATCAGCTTTCCAACAGGTCAAGAATAGTCTTAATCTGAGTTCTACAGCTCAAGATATTTTCAAAATACTGAGGCATGCTCAAGCTAGAACGTAATCTAGAATCTTCTCTTTACTTCAACTTCCATAACTTCTTCAATTCAACTCCGATTCTCGATCTGTTTGTTTCAAGTCGTCAAAAATTCTCTCACCAACATCATCTCTCATCCGAATATTATTTTGAGCCTTATTCCCTGAAAACACAACAAAAATACCCGTGATCCTGAAAAGTACGTTTATGAAACAATTAAGTTAATTCATGCGAATTAATCCTAATTTCCCACAAATGATACCTATAAACCACTAAGTATAAGTGTATTTTCAAGCACTTATCACATCATGATGGATCCAATTGTTTGTGCTATTGCGATCCTCTTCATCCTCTCTCTCTCATCCTGTGTTCTAGGACACATTTCCTTAGAGAGATAAACATCATGTGACATCGGAAGAAATCCCTTCTTGGATTCTTCCATGCTGAATCTTTTTAGTACTTTGTCAATCTATGCACTCTGACTTAGGCCAAGCAACCTATGCGATCTATCATGATAAATCTTTATTCCAAGGATGTAGGCTGCTTCCCCTAAGTCCCTCATGGAGAAGCACTTGGATAACCAAGTCTTTACCGACTGCAAGTTCGGTATATCATTCCCGACCAGAAGTATGTCATCGACATACAACACTAGGAATGCCACTGCGATCCCACTCACTTTCTTGTAAACACAGGGCTCATCTTCATTCTTGATAAAACTGAATTCTTTTATAGCTTCACTGAAACGAATGTTCCAACTCCTTGAAGCTTGCTTGAGTCCATAAATGGATCTCTGCAACTTGCATACCCTATCAGCTTGCCCATCAAGAACGAAACCATCGGGTTGTGTCATATACACATCCTCTTCAAGGTTTCCGTTCAGGAAAGCTGTTTTGACATCTGTTTGCCAAATCTCATAGTCATGATATGCAGCAATCGCGAGCATAATCTGGATAGATTTAATCATGGCAATCGACGAAAAGGTTTCTTTATAGTCAATACCATGAATTTGTTTGAAACCTTTGGCAACCAGTCGTGCTTTATAAGTATGCACCTTGCCATCGATGTCAATCTTCTTCTTGAAGACCCATTTACACCCTATGGGTTTTACCCCTTCAGATGGTTCCACCGGAGACCACTCGATTCTGGTACATGGAGTCCATCTCAGATTTCATGGCTTCAAGCCATTTAACAGAATCTGGATCTGATATCACCATGTTGAGTCAGGAGATAACCGTATCTCTTAGGCTTATGGCGTACTCTCCCAAATCTATGCAGCTTCTATGCTACCTGAGGCGGTTCTCTTTCATCCACAAGTTGTGGAGTAACCTTCTCATAATGTTCAACCACTTCTTATGGCACATTATCCCATCCTTCGTCTAGTATAATTTTTGGTTCTAGAACTTCATCAAGTTCTACTTTTCTCCCACTAGTACTTCTTAGAAAAAAATTCATTTTCTAAGAAGACACTAGAACGATCAGCAAAAATTTTGCGCTCTTCTGGGTGGTAGAAATAGTATCCTTTGGATACCCCACAAATATACATTTACAAGATTTTGGGCCTAGCTTGTTTGAAGTCAATTTCTTAACATAAGCTTCGCAACCCCAGATCCTTAGATAAGACAAGTTGGGCTTTTGCCGACTCCATAGTTCATATGGAGTCTTATCTACAGACTTTGATAGCACACGGTTCAAAACGCAAGTCGTAGTCTCTAAGGCATAAAACCAGAATGATGCAGGTAAATCACTAAAACTCATCATGGACCTAACCATGTCAAGTAAGGTCCTATTCCTCCTTTCAGATACTCCATTTTGTTGGGCTGTATGTAATGACTCTCTTTCTAGCTAGTATACTCACAAAATAACAGTAAAACTTACTAAATATATATAAGAAAATATATACATACAAACGAGTATAAAATTTTGGGCCCATATTTGATTTTTCTTTATATATAAATCTTTACAAAACATAATAAAGTCTCAAAATATTAAGTTGACAGTTTTTCCCAACCTTTCCGCTGTGTGATGTTCCAAGTGACCGCTGTTAGAGTAGATGCCCTAGACCCAATCAATTATTGTATAATTGACTCTTTGTAATAGTGTTCATTAATCAATAAAAGGTATTTTATTCTATATTGCGTAAATCATTATTATTGCAATATGTATTGATATATGTCCTTAGAATGGTAGAACCGTGATGAGGGTATCAAGTGTTTCAAATCTTGATAGTGAGAACCCTATGAGCACATATGGTGTATGACTGAAAGTCAAAAGGGTCCAAAACTCCATCCCTTTGAAGTTTTGAAATGCGGGTCTTGTTAACATGACAGAATTTACAATGCCAGAGATATGTTTGGTTTTGATCGCTATGTTTAGCACTCTTGGTTTCAATATTGAGAATATCTTTATTGTTTAAATCAAGAACATATAATCCATTATATAACCTTGCAATTCCAAATAGAATACCATTCAAACTAAAGGACAACAATCCATTAGATATCTCAAAATTATACACCATATTATCCAAAGCGGATACTGAAATAATATTTGTACAATAGAAGGTACGTGATAACAGTTATTTAATTCCAATAACAAGCCCGTAGGCAAAGATAAACAATAAGTTCCTATAGCCAATGCAGCCACATGTGCTCCATTTCCAACTCGTAGGTCTACCTCTCCCTTGGAGAGCACTCTACTCTACCTTAGTCCCTGCACATCAGTACAAATGTGAGTACCACATCTTGTGTCAATGACCCAAGATGTTGAGGGAGAGAAATTAATCTCAATCATAAAGATACCTGAAGTCGTAGCCTCTAACTTCTTCTTGCTTGTAAGGAAAACCTTGCAGTGTTTCCTCCAATGGCCAGACTTGCCACAAAAGAAGCAGACTACCTTGCCCTTCCCTATGCCACTCTCAGGCCCAAGACCAACCTGTCCTTTGGGCTTGGGCTTAGGTTTGGCCTTGGCCTTACCCTTGCTTTAACCCTTTGGTTTACCGGCAGCAACTAGTAAAACAAGCTTGGACTTTTTCAAGTCCTGCTCTGCAGTCCTAAGCATGTTTAGAAGTTCTGATATGGTTTTCTTCATTTTGTTTATATTGAAATTCATTATGAATTGATTATAAGAGTCAGGCAAGGATTGCAGAATTAAATCCATTTGTAATTCTGCATCCAAGCCACATCCCAAAGTCTCAAGTCTCTCTATGTGCTCGATCATCTTGAGCACATGAGGACCAACTTGGGCTCCCTTAGTCAGATGACTCCCAAATAGTGCTTTCGACACCTTATACCTCTCATGTCGAGCATTTGTTTCGTAAAGCTCCCTGAGATGTAGAATAATGGAAGAAGCATCCATATTCTCATGTTGCTTTTGCAGCATAGGTGTCATCGATGCTAACATCAATCATTGAACGCTATCAGCATCATCAATGAACTTTTGATAAGTATCCTTAACTTTCTGAGTGGCATCAGGATCAGGATCAAGATCAGGATCAGGATCAAGATCAGGATCAGGATCAGCCATGTATGGCTTTTCAAGGATATACAATTTCTTTTCTGATTGAGTATAATCCAAAGATTACAATACCAGTATGAGAAATTGGATCCATCCAACGTGTTTTCTTTCTCGATTATCGGTCGCAGGTTCATAATGCTCATTTTGGTGAATCTACAATTGTAGAAAAGATAAAGTTATTATAAAGTTCATTATTATTTAATATGGTCTTTTATTAAACGATGCTCCCACTATTTTACTCAAGCCAATAGCCCTTACTATTAACTCGGGAAAGCCCGTTGACTTTCCTAGTGGACTGAGATCCCATCCTGGCCATTTCAAACTTTCGCTTTGGCGAACAAGCCAAAATGAGTTGATTAGGTAGGCCAACAAACTTAATCCACACCAGTTGATAGCTCCCACTATCAACCTCAAATGTGAGAAAGCCAACAAGCCAATCACACAATCTAATGACTCCAACCATTGTCCTCAAGTGTGATTCTCAGTTGATTAGGGTTTGACTTCACTAAGTTACTCTGATTCAAACTACAGTTGATGTTGCTTTTAAACTCACAGCAAGGATTATAAATCGAATTCCCTAAGTTATAAAACATACCTTCTCAGGCTATATTTTCCTACTTATCCCTATTAAGCTTCCGCACCAAACAAAATGAAGATTAATAGTTCAAAGTCCTTTTAGGCTAAATGGAACCCTAAAGTGATTTCATAGATCTCTGAACCTATCTCTAGCGTTCATTAAACTATGGTATTTACTCTAAAAGGCTAACACATGAATCATTTCTCGGTCTTATCATGCTTAACATTCAATTGAAATCGGGAAAACTCACATTTAAATTCAATAAGAATAAGAATAAATACAAAATCCAATGCAATAGAATATAAAAACAACATCTATAATAGATTAAACCATTGTAATCAAAGTTAGGTCACAACCCTAACCCAAAAGTGGCTTAGTCCATATTTAAATTAAAGAAATTCGAACAATAAACTATAAGAAAAGAAATCAACATGATAAAACAGTAGAAAGAGAATGAAATCTTCCCTAAATGAAGACTTAAAATGCTCCAACCTCTAATTTCTTCCTCTTCTTCTCTAAAAAATGTGAACCCTTTCTAAAATGAGCTAAGGTGATGGAATGCAAAATGTCATATTTACCCCCCTTAATGTTTAGTCTTTTATACGTATTTGTTGCCTAAATGTACTCATTATTATTCTATTTTGATTTAGGATGCAAATCGAAGCGTTAATTGCAAAACGGAACTAATTAAGTGAATTCGGACAGTTTCGACATTGTTTCATAATCTGGGTATAAATCTCTCATCCGAGCTCCGATTGAGATGATTCAAAATTTTTTGGAACAGTAAGAAAGAGATCTACAACTTTCATGTTTTGAGTTTGGAGAGATACTCATTGCATCAAGGTTGTAATCGGGCTTCAAGTTGACACACCTGCATTGCTGACGTTCTAGAACATTTTGCCTTGTCATGCAAATCAATTGGGCAGTTTATTATTGGAAGATTTGAAGACATGTGGCACGTAAGTTACAGCTCAGAATCACTACTTTCCTATTTTATTTTAGGACTTTATCTTATTTTCAATAATTAGAATCAAATTAGGATTAATGTTATTCTATGATATTAGAATATTTCTTTTAGGAGATTTAGTGGAATTCAAATACTTGAACTAGATATTTTTAAGGAGATCAGATTAGGTTTGGGGAGAAAAACACACGCCTCTCTTTGGTCTTCTCTGTAACTTTTCTTTTGGAATTTTCATGATGGCCATGAGAGGCTAATTTTTATAACTTGGTCGAAGGAAACGGAGGCCTCGGAATCAATAACTGTGAGATCTAATCAGTTTTATTTCAGTGTTCAATTTTATACTTTGAGTATTGGATGTTCTTCTATGCTTATTTTCATGATTGTTTCATTTAATTGCTAGGAGGCCTACTAGGTTATTATTTGTCACAATCTACTGCTAAGTTAGATATCAAATCCGTAATTGTTTGATCCCTCTAACTTGTGAAACAATTAGGGTTATTAATTTGCTGCGTCAGGAATTAGTAATCTTAAGAGGAACACTCGACTAAATTATTTACAACCTCTTGAGTTTGTGTTGTTTAGCTTCATCGATCTCTCTAATTCTTAAGGCTGCCATTAGATTAAATCTTTAGCGCTTGTCTAGGGTTGTTTAATGGTAAGATTAGTTAAGATCATTTGTTTCCTAATTAATTACAATTAAGGAGAGATAGGAAAATAGTTCCAATAGTGAATATTCAAAGTAAGAATTGATTTACTTTGGCATCAATGATCAGTTGTAAGATTCCGATGGTGGATGTTGACGGAGACCAAGTTTCGTAATATTAATTGATTTCGAATTGAATTGTTTTTGTTTTTGTTTTTGGCTAAGATTGTTTTTTGTTTTACTCAAAACCCCCCAGCCTTATTCACATCATCGAAAATGCGGCTAGACACTCTTCGTGGGATCGACCCTTGCTTATCCTATTTACAGTTCAATAGTTAGGTTAGAAAGGTTTTTAATCTTGGTTGCCTACGACAGCACACATAAGGCTCTCTTAAATAGTCAGCCAAAAACCTAGGATTCTAATGCAATACATTTAAAATACAACGTTTTAATAAACAAAAGAATTGTAGTTTTCGCTGCGGCGAAGAATAAACTTCGCTGTGGCATCGAATTGAAATCTCACTAAACCATCTGACCCGAGGCTAGCTTGCCACGACAAAGAATTATCTTCGCTGTAGCGAACTTTGCTCATCTATTCTAAAATTATGAAATTGCCCTCCGCTTGCTTCTTCGCTTGAATCTTTGATCTTCATGATCCCTAATAGGAACAAGCTTCATAGTGCTTCCACTCTGCATCAGAATTTCCCCAATTCCTAAATTTCTCTTGATTCTGGGTCCAAAAACTCAGTTTCGCTCGGTTTTGCTCCAACTATATGTTTTGGCCTGAAACATAAAATATATGAATTTAAGTTGCAATTCAGGCACAAAACGACTTAAGAAGTATCCAGAATCCTACCAAAAAGGTATAGAAAAACAGTATAATCCTAGGATTATCACACTTCATACCATTGGAGGATACAACTACTTCAGATCAGTTGAGTCAAATTTATGTAAAAGAAATTGTGAGGTTGCATGGTGTGCCCATGACAATAGTGTCAGATAGAGATTTAAGTTTTCTTTCAGCCTTTTGGCATGGGTTACAAACGGCGCTAGGTACAAGGCTAGCTTTTAGTATGGCTTATCATCCCCAAGCAGATGGCCAAACTGAGAGAACCAATCAGGTGATTGAAGATATGTTACAGGCCAGTTGTATGGAGCATAAAGCGAATTGGAGTGATATAATTCCATTAATGGAATTTGCCTATAATAACAGTTATCAGGCTACTATCTAGATGGCACCATATGAAGCTTTATATGGGAGAAAGTGTAGATCACCTTTATATTGGGATGAAGTAGGAGAGAATGAGTCTTTGGTTCAAGCCTTAGGACCAGAGATGACTCAAAAGATGATTAAAGATATTAGGTTAATCAGAGAGAGAATGAAACAAGCCTAGGATCACCAAAAGAGCTATGTAAACTTGAAGAGAAAGGAAGTGGAATTTCAAGTAGGGGACAAGGTGTTTGTTAAGGTTGCCCACACAAACATGTTATGAGATTTGGTAGAAAAGGAAAGCTTGCTCCACGATACATTGGTCCTTTTGAAGTACTAGAATGGATTGGGAAAGTAGCTTACAAACTTGCATTACCACCGAGCATGGAACAAGTGCATAATGTTTTTCATGTGTCATTGTTACGCAAGTACATAAATGATCCTTCTCATGTATTACGAGCTGGGGAAGTAAAATTGAAGGAGAATTTGATTTATAAGGAGCGTCCAGTCCAAATATTGGATAGAAAGATTAAAGAGCTCTGAAATAAAAGTATTCCACTCGTCAAAGTTCTTTGGAGAAATCACAAGGTTGAGGAAGCTACTTGGGAAGTGGAGACATGAAAGACCGCTACCCAGAGTTATTTGCTTAATTTCGAGGATGAAATTCCTATAAGGAGGGGAGAAATGTAAACCTCACCAATACATCCAAGGGTAAAATAGTCTTTTCATTTTTATGTGCTAAGTTAACTACCATGCACATGCCTTAGGGGTAAACTGGTAAAAGAATGATGATATTTTGTTGGCTTGACAAGATAAAGAATGATGAAGGATTAAGGAGTAATTAAAAGAAAATTGTTATGGGCAAAAAGGGAAATAATGTTATAAGTCATTAAATGCAAAAGACAAATGAGTAATTGTTTTTGCAAAAAAAAAAAAAAAAAAAAAATCTTGATTTTAGTGGGTGTGAGTTGGCCACCACATATATTCTTCCACTTTCCATTATCTTCTTCAATATTTCTATAATATTCCATAATCTTCTTCAATACTTCTCCATCAATTCTACTTCCTCCGTTAAAATTTCAAGTCTCTTAGTTGCAATCTTTCAAGTGTCTTATATTTCTTCCTTTATTAAAGATATTAGGAGGTAAATTTTAACTCCTTATCTTATATAAATGTTATGTATTTCAAGTTATTAAAGTTCTCTTATAATTTATGTTAGGACAAAGAGTCAATTGGAGATAAGGAGGAGGAAATTTGCAAATGAGTGTGGTTTCTTCACACAAGGTAAGAGAAACCTACCTTTAATATGAAATAAGAATTAGGTTTCTAGGTTTAGTGTTAGGGAACCTTAATTCTTGTCACACAAAAGAAATTGAGCTTGGTTTGATGCTATAATTTGAAATTGATGGATTTATATGTGAATTGTAAAACATTGAAGTTTGATGACAATCAATGGAATTAGTTGTGTCATGAGTTTTTAACATATTACAAGGGAGGTTATTATTGATCATTTAACATATTTTCACAGGGGAGACTGGTTAGGAAAGGTTAGGGAGTAAGTGGAGATAAATAGGTATGGAAAAGTTAAAATAGGCATGTTACCATGGTTGCCATTGTCAAATTTGTGGCCTTCTGAGTGATTTTTGGGCATTTACCTATCAAACTGGGTTGAGACCTAAATATAAAAGTTATAGCCCTTTCTCTAATATTTAAAATGAGACTAAGGTAATATTAATCTAATGTGTATAACTCGAGATATGCCTTCTTGAATATGACCTGTGCAGAATGACTACCTCAAAAGTGTTTCCAATTTTTTAATTTATTTTTAGCCTAATAATCTATGATTGATTCCAAGTATGGAAATGATGCTAGCATGTTTGAATGAGTGAACTTTGTGATTATTTAATGATTGTATGAACATATATATTTGATGTAATGAATGACCATGGAGGTTATGTGTAATATGTTATGTATTACCTAAGTATAAGCTTGTGTATGTATAAACAAACCTAAGTATGATATGTTTCTATGAATTTGTTATCCATCCACAAAATGGATATGATGAAATGATATGTTCATATATGGAAAGTGTATGTTTTTAAAGAATGAAGCATCTCAAGCATATTAATGATGAAAAAGGGGGACTTGATCCCAAGTTTGAGCAAAATATTTCCAAGGTATGTAGACATGCATTTTTGTGAAGAAAATGATTTGTAAATTTTATGGAAGTTGTTGGCATGTTATGGGGAACCTGAGCTCACTCATGCACATGTCTAGACTAAAAGAAATGAACAGTCCATAGCGTGCATGACCATGGAGACTGTGTTATAAGTTAAGGTTAGCTCATTGGCCAAAGGTTCCGTAATCCATGCCTTAGCTTAGTCCGATCGGCAGATAGTAAAAAAGTTTTCAAAGAAAAATGTATTTATACAGGCATGGCATTGATGTGCATTATTCATGAACATTAAAGGAAAACAATACATGAATTATATTATGCATTATGATATGGATTGAATATGCTATGTTATATTACTTTTATGTTATTAATGTTTGGTTCATGTACAAGTAAGTAAGATGCTTTCTAAGTTTAAGAATGTTACATAGGGTTAAATGATCGATACCCTTACTGAGTGATTAGCACTCATTTCCCTAGTTTCCATGTTTTGTAAGTAATGGTTAAAGCGGTAACGGCGAGCGGCAGTCAAGGAGGCTTGGGGGCATGCATGTTAACTTTTGTTATAATTAAACTTATGATGTTAGATAAAGGATGTTGCTTTTGAATTTAATGTATATAATTTAATGTCTATAATCTAAGTTTTATGAAATAATAAATATGTTTTGCTTATAAATGATGGTAGATATTTTATATTTGCTTCCGCTATTAAACAATTGATGTTGTTGTTTTCTTTAAACCATATTTTTCATATATAGTCATATTTTGACAGGTTGATTAAGAAAGTAATGTAAATGAGAGGAGAAGTTTTATTTATTTATTTTCATATAGTACATGTTTGTAACCAGGATTTACGTTTTAAACTACATAACTTTCCAAGCGTGAATTCTCTAACTTTCCATCCTAATGGAAACTTAGAGTACCCGGCTGGAGGGGGGTGTTACAGTTCTCACTATCAAGATTTGAAACACTTGATACCCTTGTCACGGTTCTACTATTCTAAGGACATATATCAATACATACAACTATGATTTATATGATATAATAGATAATGTTTTTTATTGATTAATAAATATTATTACAAAGAGTCAAGTCCACAATAACTGATTGGCTCTAGGGTACCTACTCCAATATCAATGACCCAAAATATAATAGGAGAAATATGAATTTTAGTCATGTACATACCTTTATGAGAAGATGTAGATATCTTCTTCTTACTCACTAGGAAAGTCTTGCAATGTTTCTTCCAGTGGCCAGGCTTGCCACAGTGAAAGTAAACCACCTTTCCATCTTTGCTCACTCCTCCAGCAGGTTTAAGGGCATCTTGGATTTTAGGCTTAAATTTGCCTTTGGCTTTTCCCTTGCCTTTTTTACCTTTTCCTTTCATGGTGTAGCATTGACTAGCATCACAGGTTTGGACTTCTTCATGTCCTTCTCTGTTAGGAAACGATCCATATATGCAACGGAAAAACAAAATCATAATAACAAGGATCGTTCCCAAAGACCCAAGATCAAGAGTATAATTTCACAGTTTAAGTTAAAATAAGAATCTACAGAAATATTAATCATGAGTTTAGAAAAACATACGCACGTTTGGAGTCTCCTCCAAATTTGTCAATGAACGTTTTTGCTACCGATCCAAGTGTAGGATCGAACCTATGTAGTCCACACGAAGACAATCACAAAGAACTAAGGAGAGATTTGCTAGATCCCCCTTAGCCTTAAGAATCAAGAAGGAAATCAAATGAATTGATTTTGGACAAAAATGGATTCTGCCGTGGGAGAGGAAATGAGGCTGCTGTGTTTGTGTTTTTCAAAGAAAAATGAACTAATGAATTAACACTTATATTTTACAACTGCCATTTTTCTTTTATAGTACTTTTAATGCCCTATTCCCATATGGAATAGGTTTGGGCTCCAACCCAAACACCCCATGTTACCAAACACTCCCAATTAGATATTTTATTTTTTATTTCATCATTATTTCAATTAAAATCAATTAATATATATTTAATATATATATTAACATTTAACAATAATGATGATTTAATTAAATATATGCAAACACATATTTAAATGTAATTTCACTTATTTAATTTTTTCTAATAAATTAAATAAAGGCTACGACCTCAGCAAATTTAATTGCACTGTGAAATTACCAAAATACCCTTTCGCCTAAAAAGACGAAAACGCCCTTCTTTCTTCCTGAGTCTTAAATTATCTTCTATGTGTGTGACCCATAGGCTCCTCATCATACCGATAGTGTATAGTATCGTGATTAACACCAATTAATCGTCTCACTAATACACAGACCAAGATTGGCCCCTAGCAAGGCATCATGGCCACCCGATTGATTCGGATTCAGCAAAGTAGCTACCTGTCAACGATATGGTTACTGTACAATTCAGTCCTTTCATCATGTGTTATCTCGACGAGACGAAGGCATAGAAATAGTGTCAACCTTCGATTACCCTCGATATTATGTATTCAGTTTCTAGACCAATGATCTGTATTATAATCCGGATAGAGCAACAACTCAATCCCATTGTGGCCACAGTTTTATTGTCATTGCCATTTACTGAATTACACCGTGAGATAACTTATCCCGTACCTGGGAGTGATGAATCCTCTGTTGATCCACCATAGTCTTGATACACTCCTCGATGCAGCCAATCACCACCGTATTGACAACTCTGAAAAGAACTGTGTTAGGCTAGTGTCAAACTACACCAATTGGTGCACAAGGCGCTTCGGTGATCTCAAGTCTAAGGATCACATGTACTACCATTCGTTAGAAGATTTACTCCATAGACACGGGGGTTACCATCCATATGGAATCCTCTGGTGGGTCAGTCTAGTGAACTTGCTGCGGTGTATTTGCCTACAGCAAGCACCCATGTGTTGCACCAAGTTATCACCAAACAACCTTGACAAGTGAGATCAGTCACTGTCTTTCGACAGGGTCGTTCAACACTATGATAGTCTTACTGTATTATCTGTGCCCTTACTTTAGAATAATATTGGGGTTACGAACGTTTCTAGAATGGCCACCATATGTGCTCATAGGGTTCTCACTATTAAGATTTGAAACACTTAATACCCTTGTCACGGTTCTACCATTCTAAGTACATATATCAATACATATTGCAATAATAATGATTTACGCGATATAGAATAAAATGCCTTTTATTGATTAATGAACATTATTATAAAGAGTCAATTCCACAATAATTGATTGGCTCTAGGGCACATACTCCAACATTCTCTACTGTCTTTAGCATATTCAGGAGCTTTGAGAGAGACTTCTCCATTTAATTCATATTGAAATTCATTATGAATTGGGAGAAAGAGTCAGGCAAGAATTGCAGAACAAGGTCTATCGAAAGTTCTGCATCCATAGTAAATCCAAGATTTTCAAGCTTTTGAATGTAGCCAATCAACTTGACTACTTATGGGCCAACTGGGTTTCTCTTAGACATTCAGCATCTATATAATACCTTCGACACCTCATAGAATTCATGTCTAACACGTTTCTAAAAGATCTCATTGAGATGTGTGACAATGGAATTAGCGTCCAAATTCCCATGTTGCTTTTGCAGATTAGGTGTCAATGATGCCAGCAAAATACATTATACAATGTCAATATCATCAAGATACTTTCGATAAGCATCTCTAGCTTCTTGAGTAGCCTTAGGTTTAGACACTTCTATAACAGGTTCATCAAGGATGTGCAACTTATTTTCTAACTTGAGTACAATCCTAAGATTTCTATACCATTCAGTGAAGTTTGTACCATCAAACCTACTTTCCTTTTCGATGATCGATCATAGTGATAGATTAGTGTTAGTCATTATTAAAATCTACAAGTACAAAATAAACAGAGTCAATATTATATTATTTTATTAATTAATAAGGCCTTTCATTAATCAATTACTCCCACTATTTTACTCAAGCTAATAGCCTCACTATTAAACTCGGGAAGGCTCGTTGGTCTTCCTAGCGGGCCGAAATCCCACCATTCCTATTTCAACCTTTCATAGGGGTGAATTGATCAAAGTAGGATGATTAGGTAGGTCACAAACTTTAATTTACACCATTTAATCGCACCAACTTTTTAAAATAAAATGTAAACAAAGCAAACAAACCAATTACACAATCCAACGACATCAACCATCGGCCTCAAGTGTAATTTTCGGGTTAGTTAGTTTGGACACTACATGCCCACTCGTGCACTTTAATATGCACTACTCTACTGTGCCTCTAGTGTATTTATTAACCCTTCGCGGAGGCGAAAAGCAAAATATACCTAGCTAAATCAAACCCATCACAATTAAGGAAAATCTCCAATGATGATTAACCTCACATTGGTAGAAATGACTCTTTGTGGGGGCAAATGAGACCACGATGAACAATGGTTTGATCAATCCCATAGTGATGGAAGGCTCGTTGTTATTATTGATGATGAGGACATGACTGAGCAGCCTGTTGTCGTAAAGCTTACACAAGATCTTCTTCACATTTTGATAGGCCCGATTACAAGGAGTCAAGCTAAAAAGATGCAACATGCCTTGTCAAGCATAATTGAAGAACTTGAAGCCAAGGAAGCAATACATGAAGCCGAGTATGCCTTAGAGGGATCCAAAAAGATTGTTAACAAGATTGAAGCCCAAGTCCAAGTTTGAGGAATTAAAGAGCGATTCTTGCTAGCCCTAATTAGGTCCAAGTTGGCGTCCAAGCCTTTGTTCATGGGGCTTAATAATTGTTATTTTATGTGGGCTATTTTAAGTTATTTTAAGACTTATTTTGGTGTAATGGGTTGGAGCTATTTATTTACTAAAGCCTAAGTCTTTTATTATTTTTATTAGTTGGGTTTGGGTTAGTTATTAGGGTTAAGACCTATTAATGGGCTGGTAGCCTTATTTTGGGCTAATTAGTTAGTTATATATAGTTGTAGGCTATTTGGCCGCACACTTTTCGGAGGTATAATTAAATATTTCATGTTTTTTTTTTCAAGATTGCATCTTGATCTCTAGAACTCATCAAGAATTACCAATTTTTGTGGCGTTTTTCCATGAAACTTATCAGTCTAAATCAAGATTGTGGCATTTCAAATTATCTATACCAAGGTTCTGACAATAGATTCGTTTCGGGTCGTGGTTCTTCGAATTCTGATTGTTCCTAGATCTTTACGTTCTTGATCGGTGAGTTTCTTCGCAAATCGAAGGAGTTTGTATCAATTGACTTAATATCTTTACGAGGGGTTTTGCTTGATTAATCTCACCAATTTTTATCTTATTAGCATGTTATAGTGTTGCATTTAACCTTAGCATGCTTTCTAGGATAAAATAAAAACTGTGTCGGTACATGGATAATCTAAAACCAAATTCCTCGAGCTTCGAGGAATTGGTAAGTCACCCTAGGTTCATTCAAACTATTACAAATATTTAAACAAAAGGGCTTTGGGATGTCTTCATGCACTCGCTTCATCTTCAACTCCGATTCTAGTTTACATTAAATAAATAGAAACCTCGAGTTACATTGAGGGGATTTAGATGAGAAAAGAAGTACAATGAGAATGGAGAGAAAGGCAGGACACGCAAGTCCTATTTCAATAAAATTACAAACATCCTAAAGAATAGTAAAATAATCCTAAGGTTGATGGCCAAGTACCGAACAACATGCACAATCGGACACCAATCAGATATAGCATATAATTCAAATAACCAAATTTGAATTTACTAGGTAAATTACAAATTTCCCCTTTAATTTTATAGAATTTTATTGGTCCCTAAACTTGTAGAATTTGTAGTTTACTCCCTGTCTAGTTTGAAAACAAACTAAATAGTCTAGAATAGCTACAACTATTCAATTCCTAATGGCTTGGCAAAAAAGTTCAAAACACGAACTAAAAATCCCAAAATCATCATTCTCCCACAACAACGGGAAGGACCTCTTCACCCTCCAATTTCCACATGAAAGCTCATGGGAAACTCCATTAATGAGATGTTGGCAGCGACAACCAAAAGCATCCTAGTAGCCCTAAACATGGGCCACTCTTAGTAGGCTTGCGCAAGAAAATGCGCAGCCTATAATCTCGGGGGGCTGCACACCTAAATTCGTAGCTTTGGCTTGTCTAAGATAGGCTATACAAAGGGCGCATGGCTTGGGACAGGTTAGTATTGCATACAGTTGCACCCGACAAGGGGAGCCGCTGCGCGCAATCATGCACGGAAGGAACTAGGCGCTAGGACAGGGTTGCCCGTGGTGAAGCGCGTGCCCTAACAGTGGCTAGTCGTGCATTTAAATGCATGGCTATGGGCTTGGAAAGTCAGGTTGCCGGTAACCTTAACAACCAGGATGCGCACGAGTAATGCGGAGCCAATAGGAAACTATGTGCAGCAACACATAGCCTGGGACATGTTACTGTGTGAGCTAATGCGCAACCTTAACAAGAGGGCTGCAAGTGGCCACGCACAGCCTTAGGATAGTGGCTGCGCGTGGCCACACACAACCAAGATCAAGGAGTTGTGAGTGCAATGTGCAACCATGAGACAATGGCTGCACGCAGCAACGCGCAGCCATGAGACAATGGCTGCGTGCGGCAACGTGCAGCCATGAGACAATGGCTGCGTGCGGTGGCTGCGCGAGGCAACTTGTAGCCCTTACACATCCACCAGATTTTAGGGTTTTTCAAAGCCCTAATTTTTCAACCAAAAATAATTCTTTTCAACAAAATTAAAATCAGTTTTAATCAGGTTTCAATTTAACAAAATTTAAAACCCTAAAACATGCAATCTAATAATCACCAACATATATGAGTCGCAAATATCGAATCCAAGCTCTGATACCACTTGTAGGGATTTTATTGGAACAAAGCACAGAATATTAAAATTGTGCTCGATAAAATCCCAATCCCCAAGATCAAGATTTGATATTTGCAACCACATTGTTATCCATACAAGGCTTAAAAAATTATAACTTTGTTGGTGGCTCCTTCTCTGGAAGATTTCTCTAACTTTGCTATCGATCCAACGTAGAATCGAGCTCTGCAGTATCCACACAAAAGCAGGACGAGATCACAATTGAATTGACTGCTAAATCAATTCAATTGCATAATAGGAAGCACGAAAAATTGAGAAGAAAAATTCTTCTTCTTTTTTTTTTTTCTCTAGGGTTGGCGGCTCACAAGGTTTATTTTGGGTGTATTTTAGTTCAACTAAAAACTCTCTCACACTTTTGTTAAACTAAAACCTAAAGCTCTTTTATATAGTGCAATCCTAATAGGAGTTCTATTAGGAGTATGAATGTCTCAATTCCTATTTTAATTAGATTACACTTCTATTAGGACTGGGAATATCTCAATAGGATATTCCCTAATTAAATATATATATTTAATTAATTGGCTTTAATATATTTAATTTAATTAAATATATTTAATTCATATTAATATTAATATAAATACAATTTTGCTAAATTAACTTCAGTATAAATATTAAATATTGGTAACAACCTTACCACGAATTTAATCGCATAGCAAAATTACCAAAATACCCTTTTCATCCAAAGGACAAAATTACCCTTCAATTTGTTTTCTCCACTTAACTGCTTTTAATGTGTGTGACCCGAAGGTTCTTTATTTCGTTGGTAGTGTCTTAATAACTAATTAAGCATCAACTAATTAGTGTTTCGTACACCAATCAAGATTGGCCTCTAGCAAGGCATCATGATTACCTAGCAAATAATGATTCAATGAAGTTGCTACCTTTTCTACAGTATGGTTACCATGCAATTCAATCCGCTTATCATCTTTTATCTCATCAAGGTTTGAAGTACAGAAGTAGTGTCAACTTCAAACAGTATACCTTGATATATTTATATTTGGTTGTCGAATCTACGACTATGTAAAATTGGATTCAGACATCAACTCGATTCCACTGTGGCCATAGATTTGCGGTCGTAGTTGCTAACTAAATATCTCATCGATATAATATCTCCTGTAACCAGGAGTGATGAATCCTTTGTCGATCCACCATAGCCATTGTGTACTTTTCGATGTAACCAATGACCACCGTTCTGGTAATCCTTGAACAAGACAACGTTAGGCTAATGTCAAGTTACATCAATAATTACACATGGTGATTTGGCGATCTCAAGTCAAAAAATCACATCCACCACCATACGTAAGAGGATATATATTCCATAGACACTTGGTTTACCATCTCGCATGGAATCCTCTGTTGGGTCAGTCTAGTGAATTCAAGCACCCATGCATCGCACCAATGTCACCCCACAACCTTGACATGTGAGATCTGTCACTACCTTTCAGTAGGGTCGTTCAACGTGATGATAGTCTTATCATATAATCTGTGCCCTAGGTCATATTAATATTGGGACTATAGGTAGTTATAGAATGGCCATCAAATGTGCTCATAGGGTTCTCACAATTAATTACTATAACACTTAATTCCCTCATCATGGTTCAACCTTTCTAAGGACATATATCATTTTCTTTATACATAATGAATAGATGCTATGACATAGATGCTATTAAAGAATCATTGTCTTTTTTATTGATTATTCATATAATATTACAAGAGTCCATTATTGGCTCTAGTGCACCTATTCTAACAAAGAATTTTAATGTCAAAGCTGTTGGAGATGGTGCCTTATTAGAGTAGATGTCCTAGAGCCAATCAAATATTGTAAATTGACTCTATGTACTGTTATTTCATTAATAAAAGGCATTATTTAAATTATGTAAATCTTAATATATATATATATATATCCTTAGAGTGGTGAAACCATGATGAGGAAATCAAGTGGTTATAAGTCTTGATTATGAGATCCCTATAAGCACATATGGTAGCCACTGGAAACGTCCATAGCTCCAGTATCATTCTAACCTAGGGTATAGATAATATGGTAAGGCTATCATAGTATTGAACGACCTTACCAAAAGGCAGTGATAGATCTCACATGCCAAAGTTGTTTGGTGACAACTTGGTGCGACGCATGGGTGCTTGTTATTCATGAGTTCAGTGGATTGACCCACTAGAGGATTCCATATAGATGGTAACCCCAATGTCTATGGAATACATCCTTAATGGATGATGGTGCATGTGATCCTTAGACTTGAGATCACCAGAGCGTCATGTGTAAATATTGGTGTAGTTTGACACTAGCCTAATGTAATCTTATTTAGGGTTATCAGTATGGTAGTGATTGGCTACATTGAGAAGTACACTATGGCTATGGTGGATTGACAAAGGATTCATCGCTCCTAGGTACAAGAGAAATTATCTCAGTGAGATATTCGGTAAAAGGCAATGACCTTAAATCTATGGCCACAGTGGAATCGAGTTGTTGCTCATTTGGTCGTTGGTTCGATGACCGAATACAAATATGTCAAGGTGATTCATACTTGAAGTTGACACTATTTTTGTGCTTCAACATTGTAAAGGGGATTTTTCTATTGAAAAATTCTGCACCCTTTTATTCTTGAACCAATTGATTTTGTTCTAGCAAATAAATCAATTGGATTTCATCTTGTCTTCGTGTGGATCACCATTCATGCATTCATAACCTTGGAGTGATAGCGATTTGAGTTTTGTAAAGAGAAGAAGCCATCAACGCAAGTATAAAATAATAATTGATTTATTTTATGCCACTTAACATGTAAATAACGCAAAATCAATATAAGGATTTATGGGGTTTTAGCATTTTAATCAAAATATTTTAATTTTTTGCTATGTAAGATTTGATTAGAACCCAACAGTGGTATTAGAGCCTTTTATATTTGATTGCAGTATTTTAATTATATGTTTAAATCATGTGATTAGTTGATGGCATGATTAAGGTTTTTAGTTTAATTGATTTGTATGATTAATTGGATTAAAAATCGTATTTTTGTAGTGTTGGCATAAACTACATCTAATCTGGATTTTATTTTTATTTTTTGAAATTAAAAGTTAGCTAGAACCCTAGGAACACCACCATGTGTGGTGGTGAACTACTGTCGAGCATGGTTGCACACGGCGGCAGCAGCTGTTAATAAATCGATGAGTAGAGGTAGCAAAAAAATAATATTTTTTGCCCATCGATTACTCTGATTTCGCCAAGATCAGGTCTGATATATATATATATTACATGCTTAAATTGAAATAACAAAGATCCATGCATGGATTAGATTATACCAACGTTTGGAGGCTCCATCAATATCTCTGAACGCGATTTTGCTACCGATTCAAGAACGGAATCGAACTCACGTCATCCACACGAAGATAGTATGTAACCAAGAATTGATTTTGTTGGAATCAATTCTTGGTTTTAAGGAGTCAAGTGTTTGGAAGAAAGTGCGAAGAGAGGAAGAGAGGAAATTTTCTCTCAAAACCTAACACCCACGGCCACAAATGAAATTGTGTTTAAAAACTAATTTTTGCTTCATTTAAATAATGATGCAAATATCCATTCCACCGCAAAAATTTGCAACAACCTAACTTAGGTGGAATCGCATATAGGTCCCTACTTAATTATTTAGTTAAATATTGATATTAATATTAATATTAACTTTACTAATTAAATTTGTAATTTTACTAAATTACTCCAATAATAAAATTGGACACAGGCTACAACCTCAGTAAATTTAATTACACAACAAAATTACCAATATGTCCATTTGTCTAAAAGACGAATATACCCTTCCAAAGGTTACCATCCTTAAACTGTCTTCTAAGTGTGTGACCCATAGGCTCCTCATCATATCGACAGTGAGTAGTATTGTGATTGACACCAATCAATTGTCTCACTACACATAGACCAAGATTGGCCCCTAGCAAGGCATCATGACCACCCGATAGATTCAGATTTAGTGAAACAGTTATCTATCAACAATATGGTTACTATGCAATCAAATCTTTTCATGATCTACTATCTTATCGAGGGCTGAGGTACAAAAATAGTGTCAACCTCAGTTATCCTCGATGTCTTTGTATTCAGTTACTAGACCAATGACCGAAACAATAAATCGGATTGGGCAACAATTCAATTCCACTGTGGCCATAACTTTATTATCATTGCTATTTACTGAATCACGTAGTGAGATAACTTCTCTTGTACTAGGAGTGATGAATCCTCTGTTGATCCACCATAGTCTTGATACACTCCTTGATATAGCCAATCACTACCGTATTGATAGCTCTAAATAGAACTACGCCAGGTTAGTGTCAAACTATATCAATTGGTGCACAAGGCGCTCTGGTGATCTAAAGTCTAATGATCACATGCACTACCATTCGTTAGAGGATCTATTCCATAGATACTGGGGTTACCATTCATATGGAATCCTTTGGTGGGTCAGTCCAATGAACTTGCCTACAGTAAGCACCCATATGTTGCACCAGGTTGTCGGCAAACAACCTTGACAAGTGAGATCAGTCACTACTTTTCGACAAGGTCGTTCAACACTATGATAGCCTTACCGTATTATCTGTGTCCTTGGTCAAAAAAGTACTAGGGCTATGGATATTTCTAGAATGGTCACCATATGTGATTATAGGGTTCTCACTATCAAGATTTGAAACACTTGATACCTCGTCATGATTCTACCATCCTAAGAACATATATCAATACATATCAATATGATTTACACGATATAAAATAAAATGTCTTTTATTGATAAATGAACATTAGTACAAAGAGTCAATTCTACAATAATTGATTGGCTTTAAGGCACCTACTCTAACAACAACTACAACAATAATGCGTACAAGCGTACTGCTGCTATTGGAGTTGCGAGCGACAGTGCACGACTACTACGCGTTGCTGCATGCAGCAACACATCAATTGTGCACTGTTGCACGTGATAGGATAGTGGCTGTGCGCTTCTGGCGCCGCCACAAATGGTGTTCAATGGCCGTGTACGATAGCACACAACCACTACACCAACAATTGTGCATTGCCATGCACAACTGCTACTTCCCTTTTGCATAACATCTCTACTTGCGGTGGCTGCCCTGGGTTGTACGTTGTTTCACATGGCTAAACCTTAGTAGCCGTATGCTTCCACGCATGGCCTTGACCTGCATTATGTGTTTTCACACAAGTACTTGATTTGTTGTGCGCCGATGCACTCCTCGACAAATTGCTCTCGATCACTCTACAAAGCGTATTTTGGAGCGAAACGAAATTTCTCATGTTGCTACATGTGTGAGGATCACGTTGGTAAGTCTATACATGTCTTTTGATTGGTGTAGCAATCGGTTTTGATTAGTTAAAGAGCAAGAAGTTTTTCTGCACGTTGTTGTGTGAGATTCTACTGCATGACAACTGATCATAACAGATGCTATAGTGACTCAAACGATTCACAAATTGCACCATTAGCTAGCTAATATTTTGGTGCATGTTCAGCAAGTCTTCAAAGGTTGTTGGCCAAATGTTACGATGCGCATAAAACCGCTTAACAGTCAGCCTATGCAATGATGCAATAAGTTTATTTTTGGGTTGTTTTCGCATTGTTGTGCCTCAACAATGGGGCAAGAGAATTCTATAATGTGCTGTTGCATATTATAAATATTCTGGAGGCCCAATAAACTAAAGCAAGACAACAAAGGACTAAACAAAATGTTTAAAACTTGTTGGGTTTAAACAACAATATTAAACTTCAAGGGGTAATGAATAATTTTAACAACATGATCCAAGTTTAGTTTTTTTTATTGATTTATGCATATTCTTGTGTTTGAATTTGCACGGTGTATGGTTCATTTGCCTTTAACCTAGTTGTAGGGATTTTATTGGAACAAAGCATGGAATATTTAAAATTTTTGTTCAATAAAAACCAATCCCAAGATCAAATTCATATTTACAACCACAAATATACATACAAGGTTTATAAAATATTATACCTTCGTTGGTGACTCCTTCTCTGGATGAAATCTCTGAATTCGCTATCAATTTAAAGTAGAATCGAGCACTGCTGTATCTACACAAAAGTAGGACGGGATCATAATTGAATTGACAGCTAGATCAATTCAATTGCTTAAGGGAGCTATGAAATATTGAGAGAAAAAATTCTCTCTTTTTCTCTCTAGGGTTGGCAGCTACACAAGGTTTATTTTGGTGGCTTTTTAGTTCAACAAAACTCTCTACTAAATAAAACCCAAAGCCTCCTTTATATAGTTTAACCCTAATAAGACTTCCATTAGGAATAGGAATCTCCCAATTCCTATTTTGGATTAGGTTACATATCCATTAGGTGTAATATAATCTCTAGCTAGTAATTCTAAAGGGATTTATGAAAAAAGCCAATAAATTTTTACTTAATTTCTAAAATATATATATTGTATTTATAAGAACCAAAAACACTAACTTTATATATATATATATATGATATCTACACAAAATAACTTATATACATCAACAAGCACAAAATATCCTTAGACAGTGCTGCCTAACTCCTTTGCATGTTGACATCCCATTCGATCATGTATCAGCTAGTACTTGCAAAAATGGTAAAAATAATGGAGTGAGCACTAATTGCTCAGTAAGTAAACCAAACTATACTGCTGTCTTTCTCTGTTATCCAAATTCTAAACTTTCTTTTCCTACTTTTTTCTTTTCAATTAATGTCCATTTTTATTCTCATTTTGCTACTTTTCAAATTTCTCTTCTGTCATTGCACATACATGCAAGATCAGATAATATAAATGAATATAAGAGTGCACATGTAAAATTCTAATTAATGTAAGAGGCATAATACATGAGCAACATAAATAAACATTTTCTATAAGGCAAGTATCTCTTTTTTTTCTTTCTATTTCTTATTCTATTTTCTTTCCTTTTCTCTTTCTGTACTCTGTTCTAGTTTGCCGATCAGACTAGGTTGAGGCTTGGATTTGGAATCCTGGCCGTGAGAGTGTATTCTATAATTCTTTCTGGGTATAGTCCTCATCCACATGCACTTCTAATGGACGGTACAAATTTTGATTTCTATTCTAAGGCCGCTCACTGATGGCGGCGTGCATGTAGGAAATTTCTGCATCTCTGTCACTCACGGGTTCCCCATCGCAACAACCTTCTAAACATAACATTCTACATTTCTGAAAAGTATTCTATACAAATTTCTACATATGCTTCCAAATTATGGAAATTCTACAATTATATTCTTTAATATGTATAAATATACTTATTTATTAGCTTAAAATGAATCTACAAAAACAATTTCTTTCCTTCCTTTCTTTCACCTTTTTTGCTAACATTTTCCTTTATGTCCTCACTTGCCAAACCAAGAATACATGGATGATATGCATGGCCGAACCTATTCTTTGATGTTCTCTCCCAATTCAAGTACACAAACTTGACAATTTGTTATGACATCTTAAAATGTCATAATATATTCTACCATTCTCCACTATCATCCATACTATATCCATATAACAATTTAACATGCAATTCCTTATTATCACTTTTCTAAAATCATAGGTTCCACAATTCATAATTTCCATAACTAAATACATTAACCATCCAAAGAAATGCTAAGAATTCAAGAAACGTAAACCATGCACTAAAGACTATTCATTTCATTAAACTAACTTAACCAAGTGATGTTCTAACTTTTGGCATAACAAAAATGCACTCTTAAACACCCAAATTTATATTTGGTCAAGTCTAACACAACCTCTCAACCTCTCAACGTCCATTCTTTCATTTCTCAAACAATGTCTTTAACAATATTTGATAAATTCATGCATGAATTTCTTTTTGAAATTTCACCAAACACTTTACATGCACATACAAGTACATGGTTGGCCACACCTCCATGTCTCTCCAAATACCTTAAGGTTGGAAGAAAATTCAACAAAAACTCAACCCCTATTCTGGCTGAATTCAACACTCCCAAATTCCAACATCAATTCTTCAAGATTTCATCCAAGGTTCAACCAAAACATCACATCTACATAACTACTCATCTTGGCTGAACTTTTACACATTATTCTCCATCAAACAAGCATCTAAACAGCTAATACTCAAGGATCAACTGATACAAATACTACTCAAATTAAAGCTTAATTTGGGTTTATTTACCTTGAATTTGTACAACACTAGTGATTCAACCTTCCTTTGCTAAATTTCTTTTCCTCTTGGACCTAAATCATATAAAAACATAAGAATTGAAAACTTTAAAGCTTAAAAACACATTTTGTGCTAGAATCTTACCTTTGGATGCTTTAAGAGTGAAAATCTACAAAATTTAAGCTAAAACCCTATGAATTCTCTTTAAAATTTGGTGAAAAAGCTTGAGAAGAATTGGGTGGAAGGTGGCGAGTTCTATAGGTGAGAATGGCTAGGGTTTTATCTCATGAATTCTTATAACTAAATAGTTATAAATACATTCCCATTTTGCCCTTGCACTTTCTAGCAAATTTCATCTATGTCCTTTAGTCATTTACCTAATTACCCTCATTTCTATTATCTTCTTCACATTATTTTGCTTCCTTTCACTCCCCACTTTTTCATCTAATTATGAGTGAAAAGGCCATTTTACCCCTACTGAAGTTTTAAAAAATTTCTTCACATTTGTCTAAGATAAACTTCAAAGAAATTCAACTAAGGGTATTAGGGCATGAATAAAATTATGTACCTTGATGTGGGTGTTACATTAGGAATGGGAATATTTCAATTCCCATTTTGGAATAGGATATTCCCTAATTAAATATATAATCCTAATTAAATTAATATTACTATTTATTTAATTCACATATATATTTAATTAATTAACTAAATATATTTATTTCATTTTAATATTAATGTTTTATATTAATATTAATATAGATACAATTTTGCTAAATTAACTTCAATATAAATATTGAATATTGGCAACGACCTTACAGTGAATTTGATCGCATAGTAAAATTACCAAAACACCCTTTTCATCCAAAGACAAAATTACCCTTTCATTTTGTTTTCTCTCTTAACTGCTTTTAATGTGTGTTACCCAAAGACTCTTTAGTTTGTTGGTAGTGTCCCGATAACTAATTAAGCATCAACTAATTAGTGCTCCGTACAGTAATCAAGATTGGCCTCTAGCAAGACATCATGATTACCCAGCAAATAAAGATTCAGCAAAGTTGCTACATTTTCTACAGTATGGTTACTGTGCAATTCAATCTGTTTATCATCTTTTATCTCATCAAGGTTTTAAGTACAAAAATAGTGTCAACTTCAAACAATATACCTTGATATATTTATATTAGGTTGCCAAATCTAAGACTATGTAACATTGGATTCGGGCATCAACTCGATTTCATTATGGCCACAGATTTGTGATCATAGTTACTAACCAAATATCTCACCGAGATAATATCTCCTATAACCAGGACTGATGAATCCTTTGTTGATGATAGCCATAGTGTACTTCTCGATATAACCAACAACCACTGTTCTGGTAATTCCTTAATGAGATTACGTTAGGCTAGTGTCAAGTCACATCAATAATAACGCATGGTGCTTTGGTGATCTGAAGTCTGTTAGTAAATCGATGAACAGAGGCAGCGGAAAAACAAAAAAATTTGCCCATTGATTACTTTGATTCACTAAGATCAAGGTCTTATATATATATTACATGCTTAAATTGAAATAATAAAGATCCATGCAAGGATTAGAAATCTTACACATGTTTGGATTCTCCTTCAAGTGTCTCTGAATTTACTTTGCTACCGATTCAACGTAGAATCACACAAATGGTGATCTACACGAAGACAATTCTAAGAACCAACCATTGTTTCGCTAGATCAATAGGATGGCTTCAAGAATCAAAGACCTTGAAGAATCAAGAAAAGAAAATTTCTCTTCAATCTTATGCCATGGACGTGAGGGAGAGAGTGGGTAAGGGTGGTTGATTTTATATTGAATAATGAAAAATAATAATCAATGTTTTAACTCAAGTTGCACTTATATAGTGCAAGAGTTAAAACCCTTTTCCTATATGTAATAGACATGGGCTCCAACCCTAATCCACCCTTGTAACCAAACACCCTTTAATTGGTATTTTAAATTTTAATTAATTATTATTATAATTAAAATCAATTAATATATATAAAATATATTAACATTTAATTTAATGATAATAATAATACATTTAAATATATGCGTACATATATTTAAATATAATCTCACTAATTTGATTTTAATATTAAATTAAATACAGGCAACAATCTCAAAAAATTTAATGCACTGTGAAATTACCAAAATACCATTTCATTCTAAAAGACGAAAATACTCCTTGTACAAACTGATTCTTAAATTATCTTCTAAGTGTGTGACCTGTACGCTTCTCATCATATCGGTAGTGAGTAGTATCGCGGTTAACACCAATTAATCATCTCACTACGCACAAATCAAGATTGGCCCTTGGCAAGGCATCATGGCCACCTAATAGATTTGGATTCAGTGAAATAGCTACCTATCAATGATATGGTTATTGTGCAATCAAATCCTTTTATCATTTGTTATCTCATCGAGACTTAGGTATAGAAATAGTGTCAACCTTAGTTACTCTCAATGTGTTTGTACTCAGTTACTGGACTAATAGCTGGAATAATAAATTGGATTGAGCAACAACTCAATCCCACTATGGCCACAACTTTAGTGTCATTGCCACACACTGAATTGCGCCATGAGATAACTTCTCCCATACCCGGGAGTGATGAATCCTTTATCGATCCACCATAGTCTTGATACACTCCTCGATGTAATCAATTACTACCATATTGATAGCTCTAAATAGAACTACGTTAGGCTAGTGTCAAACTACACCAATCGATGCACAAGGCGCTCTAGTGATCTAAAGTTTAAGGATCACATGCACCACCATTCGTTAGAGGATCTATTCCATAGATACTAAGGTTACCATCCATATGGAATCCTTTGGTGGGTCAGTCTAGTGAACTTGCCTACAGCAAGCAGCCATGTGTTGCACCAGGTTGTTGGCAAACAACCTTGACAAGTGAGATTAGTCACTGCCTTTTGACAGGGTCGTTCAACACTATGATAGCCTTATCGCATAATCTATGTCGTTGGTCAGAATAATACTAAGGCTATGGATATTTCTATAATGGCCACCATATGTGATCATAGGGTTCTCACTATCAAGATTTAAAACACTTGATACCCTCGTCACGGTTCTACCATCCTAAGGACATATATCAATACACATCAATATGATTTACACAATATAGAATAAAATGCCTTTTGTTGATTAATGAACATTATTACAAAGAGTCAAATCTGCAATATTTGATTGGCTCTAGGGCACCTACTCTAACAAAGTCCGAGGATCACACACCATCTATTAGAGGACATATTCCATAGACACTAGGTTTACCATCTCGTATGGAATCTTCTATTGGGTTAGTCTAATGAACTTGTCACAAGCAAGCACCAATGCGTCACACCAGGTTGTCACCTCACAACCTTAACATGTGAAATCCGTCGCTACCTTTCGATAGGGTCGTTTGACGCGATGATAGTCTTACTGTATATTATGTGCCCTAGGTCAAATTAATACTGGGACTACAGGTAGTTCTAGAATGGCCACCACATGTGCTCATAGGGTTCTCACAATTAAGATTTACAGCACTGTTGAGTGTTGGAAATGCAGAATTATTTAGTGATTTGGGGGTGAAGCTATAAGGAATTTAAGGTTTAGTGCATGATTTTTGTGAGATTCCTTGCATGTTTTGTTATCTTCTAGAATCACGGGTTCTGATATGTTTTCGGTATTCAGGTGCAAAAAGATGAATTATTTGTGCTTGTGTTGGTGTTCGGACATCCTAGACCCATTCGAGTGTGGATAAATCAAGGTGAGAAGACAAAGAGTAAAATTTTAAATTCACTCTGCAGCACAATTTACTAAGTCGCGGCGTAAAAACGGCGCAATTCAAATTTCGCCTTAGTGAAGACATCTAGCGTCGCAACACAATATCAATGAAATCCAAATGGCACCGCAGCGCAATTCAACCTCCCCGCAGCGGAAATCGATAATTTTGCAATACATTCACATTTTCAACCCAAATTTTGTTTACCAGTATTTACTAAACTGCTACTCATTGTAAAAACTATGTTAAGGGCAGTATATTTCATATTTTATATCAACATTTTGGAGAGACTATACATTAGGGATTGAGCTACATTTGGGGCTTCTTGGAAAGGTGGAGCTTGGATAGGAAAGGAGGTTCTCTTCCTCTCCTCCTCCTCCTCCTCCTTTGTTCTTCACGATTATGGTTCCAAGTGTAATCATTTCTTTTTCGTTATGATGTAGTTTGTTTTCTAGGGATTTGATGTAATCTAATTGAAGGCTTGTGTTTTATTGTTATTCTATTTGTTTAATCCATTCGATCATGTTCTAGATTCATTTCTTTCATTTAATTCAATCTTTAGTTGATATTAGGGCCTAGCCAACCTTGATGTTAGTTAATTGATTGTATGAGACAAGATTGTGTATGGAATGACTAATTTGTAGCCCTACCGTGTATAGGTTGGTTATTGTCTTTAAGATCGTCTTGTGCTTAATGGGTTCTCGTAATTGGACTAGACTATAAGCCACTAGCTAGTTTAGTTGATGAAAATACTAGGTTAAATCCAAACACCCATGGTAATACCTTAGAATGAGTGACGCTATGCCTATCTTTATTAGCTCTGTGAATGGATGATTTGTGTCTATGCGAATTGGTTTTTTATTTAGTGCTCTAGATCTTAATGGGGTTAGAAAGAGGGTTAAATCTGAACGCCCACGGTAACACTCGAAGCTTATTGTTATATATTAATACCCCAAAAAGACAAGAGTACGAACCCTAGAAAAGAGTGGAGAGAATGATAATTTGATAATGAACATGTAGCCAAATAGTTACGATGGACTTAAAACCTTGGGTTTATCTGTAGATAATTAGATATAGAATCCTTTAATATTGTTTATGTGTTTTCTTAATTTCAATTCTGTTATTTTCACAAGGCATAGTTACTAGGATCACAAGAGCGCTTCTAGTCTCCGTGGGATCAACCCTTACTCGTGCACTATGCTGCGATTGTGACTCTTGCACTTACAAAGGATTAAACTTTGTATCTGTCAAACACTTAATTCCCTCATCACGATTCAACCTTTCTAAGGATATATATCATTTTCTTTATACACAATAAATAGATGCTATTAAAGAAGCAATGCCTTTTTATTAATTATTAACATAATATTACATGAGTCAATTATTAGCTCCAGTGCACCTATTTTAACAGTCTCCCACTTGTACTATAGCTAATCATTCATGTATTTAATATCAAAAAATGTTAAGTGCCTATCATGCTTTTTCTACGATAGAGCTTTCGTTAATGGGGCTGCTATGTTGTCATCATTAGGTATTGATGAACAATTTTACAACCTCGCAAATGCACAAATCACTATCGTAGTCTAGTGTGCAAAAGCAAGGGTCGACCCCATAGAGATTTGTAAGCAATTTACTAATCCTAATAACTTTGCTTCAATTAAAACTAACAACTAGAATTAATATTAAAGACTTATGGAAAATCACTTAAAAAGTAACAATTGATTATAGCTAAAATTAAACCACAATAAAAATTATCTAAAACTCAATTAACCAAAACCTGGGGTCCTAATTTCACCATAACTATCCAGCTCTATGTCAAACATTTATTTATAGTTTATTAATTCACTCTCTAGGGTTTGCACTCACTAAATCAAAGTATTACCATAAGGCTTTAGGGATTAACCTAGTATCTTTAACGCAAGACTAGCTAGGGCATATAGTCTAGCCTATGAATTAAAAACCCATTAAACACAAGAGCACTTGAAATCAAGAGTAAAGGCATATCTGTCAAGCCGTGTGCACAAACACTAATCATTCAAGAAATCACGAACCTACTAATACTCTGTCATGGTGTATGTATAGAATACTAATTATTCATGGTAGAGTAGGTGCCCTAGAGCCAATCAATTATTGTAAAATTGACTCTGTAATAAATGTTTATTTATCAATAAAAGGCATATTCTTTTATATTGTGTATGTAATGATATATGTCCCTAGGATGGTAGAATCGTGACGAGGGTATCAAGTGTTTCAAATCTTGATAGTGAGAACCCTATAATCATATATGGTGGCCATTCTGGAAACGTCCATAGCCCCAGTATTATTCAGACCGAGGACACAGATAATATAGTAAGGCTATCATAGTGTTGAACGACCTTGTCAAAAGGCAGTGACTGATCTCACTTGTCAAGGTTGTTTGTCGACAACTTGGTGCAATGCATGGGTGCTTGCTAGAGGCAAGTTCACTGGACAAACCCACCAGAGGATTTCATATGGATGGTAACCCTAGTGTATGTGGAATAAATCCTCTAACGGATGGTGGTGCATGTGATCCTTAGACTTGAGATCACCAGAGTGCCTTGTGAACCAATTGGTGTAGTTTGACATTAGCCCAATGTAGTTCTATTTAGAGCTATCAATACGATGGTGATTGGTTACATTGAGAAGTGTATCGAGACTATGGTGGATCGACAAAGGATTCATCACTCCTAGGTACGGGAGAAGTTATCTCACTGGGTAGTTCAGTAAATGGCAATGACACTAAATCTGTGGCCATAGTGGGATTGAGTTGATGCTCAATCCAATTTAATATTCCTGTCATTGGTCCAGTAATTGAATACAAATGTGTCAAGGATATTTGAGGTTGACACTATTTATGTACCTCAGTCTCGATGAGATAACAGTTGATGAAAGGATTTGATTGCATGGTAACCATATCATTGACAGGCTGCGGTTTCGTTGAATCCAAATCTATCAGCTGGCCATGATGCATTGCTAGGGGTCAATCTTGGTCTGTGTGTAGTGAGACGATTGATTGGAGTTAATCGCGATCACTGTCGATGTGATAAGGAGCCTACAGGTCACACACTTAAAAGATAATTTAAGAATCAATTTGTGAGAAGGGTATTTTCATCTTTCAGGATGAAAGGGTATTTTGGTAATCTTATAGTGCAATTAAATTTGCTGAGGTTGTTACCTGTATTTAATTTTAATATTAAAATTAAATTAGTGAGATTATATTTAAATATATCTATGTATATATTTAAATGAATTATTTTTATTAATTAAATATTAATATATATTAATTGATTTTAATTATAATAATAATTAATTAATTAAAATACCATAAAGGGTGTGTTTGGTTGCAAGGGTAAACTAGGGTTGGAGCCTATGGGTATTCCTAAGTGGAATAGGGTTTTAATTATTGCACTATATAAGTGCAAGTTAAAATTAAAACATGAAGGAATTATTCATTCAATTAAAACCCTAGCCACCCTATCTCTCTCTCTGAAGAAGAAAATTTTTCTTGTTCATCTTTCTTGATTCTTGAAGCCTTTGATTGTTCTAGAAAAATAATCAAGGGTTCTGCGGATTATCTTCGAGTGGACTTCCGTGAGTGCGATCCTACTTTGGATTGATTGGCGAAAAATCACATGAATAGTAGATGGTGAACAGTATACAGTGAACAGTAACCATGATCAGTATGTGAATAGTATTCCTGTTCGAAATCAGAGATATTCGAAAGAGCCTCCAAACGTACATAAGTATTCTAATACTTGAATGGATTTACTTTATACAGATTTTTATTTATAAACATGTAAATGGTATAATCTATACTCAGAAAGGTAATTGATTTTCCAATTGAATTTTTGTTTTTCACTGCGTATGGTAGATCAATTACTTACAGTGGTATCAGAGCCTCAGGTATTAGATTATATTGTTTAATTGATGTTTGATAACATGTTATTGCATGATTTGAAGTGTTTTTAAATCTGGAAAATTTTATATGTTGAATGTCTTAATTAATCAATTGATTAATAATGTGTTGATTGAATGTGTATTGGTTGGTTGGTATCCTGGTCGAATGTTTAAGCATTCGATTTGATTTGGATCCATGTCGTTATGTGAAAAATTTCAGAAGACGTTATTGTGCCTGATTCACTGTTTTGCGGCGAGATGCAAAAAGTGAATCTGGCCGCGACGAAATTCTGAAAAAGTAGATCTAGCCACGACGAAATAAAACTTTGCCGCGGCATAAAACTCTTTGGAATGATTTGTGTTTTCTGGAAGTTCACGGTCACCGCGGCAAAATAAAACTTCGCCGCAGTGACCATGTGTGCATGAACTTCGCCGAGGCAAAGAATTTCTTCACCGTGGCAAGAAACCTACTGTTCCTTTTTGCTTTCCGTTTTTCACACAAGGGCTAAATCACAGTTTTTTAAACCTTTAAAGCCAATATTCATTCTGCACATTTAAGGTGGTAACTTGATAATTCAACCCACCCAATTCAAAAATTGATTGTTTTTTAATGTATGCAATGTTTTTGTTTGATAATTGTATGGTGCCCGGTACATGAGCCTTAGACCTATTGTTTATTGTTTATTGGGTTTGTTTGTCATTTTTATAAACAAATAGGACTTGCGTGTCCTACCTCTCTCTCTTAAATCTCTATGTATTTCTTCTCCTCATCTCACTTCCCTCGTATGTAACGTGAGGTTTCTATTTTATTGATGTAAATTAGAATAAGATTTTTATTATAAAATTATTTGTAATGATCGTGAAGAAGAAACGAAAGAGCTATGAAGAGGAATGACTTAAAGACCCAAGATTAACTTTTAAACCCTAGGTTGACCTACTGATTCCTGTAGGCTTGAAGAGATCGATTTTAGTGGGCCATGTACCAGCACATTTAATTTTTTGTTTAGAATGCATGCTAAGGTTCAATGTTCAATAACATGCCAAACAATGTCATTCTAACAAAGATAATAATCTGGTGAGACATTAAATAAAAACCCTCAAATAAGATATATTAAGTCACGTATGCCTTCCATCACCATGGTCTTAATCAAACCATTTTTCGTCGGAACCTTGTTCACCACAGTGAAGGGTACACTTCTACCAGTGGGAGATTAAAATTCATTGGAGTTTTCCTTAATAATGATGGGTCGACTTAAAATGATATTTTTGCTTATTCGCCACAGCGAAGCTTGATAAACACGTCATAGGCATAGTAGAGAAGTACACATGTTGAGTGTATGTGGTGACATGTAGTGTCCACTCTACTGATACTGGGAATCACACTTGAGGATGATGGCTAGGCTGTTGGATTTTGTGATTGACTTGTTGGCTTACTTTACATTTGAGGCTGGTAGTGGGGGCTATCAACTGGTGTGGATTAAGTTTGTTGGCCTACCTAATCAACCCATTTTGGCTTGTTCACCACAGCGAATGTTTGAAATGTGCCAAATGGGATCTCAGTCCACTAGGAAAGCCAAAGGGCTTTCCCGCGTTAATAGTGAGGGCTATTGGCTTGAGGAAAATAGTGGGAGTGTTTTTTAATAAAAGACCATATTAAGAAATAATAAACATTATATTGACTTTATTTCTGAATTGTAGATTCACTTAAAAATGAGCATTATGAACCTACGACCGATAATCGAGAAAGAAAATAGGTTGGATGGATCCAATTTCTCGGACTGGTATTTTAATCTTCGGATTATACTTAAGTCCGAAAAGAAATTATATATCCTTGATAAGCCATACATGGTTGAGCCTAATCCTGATGCCACTCAAGAAGTAAAGGATACTTATCAAAAGTTCCTTGATGATGCTGATGGCGTTCAATGCTTGATGTTAGCATTGATGACACTAGTGCTACAAAAGCAGTATGAGAATATGGACGCTGCTACCATTATTCTACACCTCAAGGAGCCTTACGAAGGGAATGCTCGACATGAGAGGTACAAGGTGTTAAAAGCATTGTTTGAAAGTCGCTTGACTGAGGAAGCCCAAGTTGGCTCGCATGTGCTCAAAATGATCGAGCACATGGAGAGGCTTGAGACTTTGGGGTTTGAGTTAGACGCAGAATTACAAGTGGATTTAATTCTACAATCCTTGCCTAACTCTATGCATCGTTCATAATGAACTTCAATATGAATGCTATGGAGAAAACCCTGTCAGAGCTTTTGAACATGCTAAGGACTACAGAGCAGGACTTGAAGAAGTCCAAGCCTGTTTTACTAGTAACTGCCAGTAAAGGAAAAGGTAAGGGCAAGGGAAAGGCCAAGGCCAATCCCAAGCCCGAGCCTAAAGGATAGGATGTTCTCAAGCCTATGGGTGGCAGTGGAAAAGGTGGGAAGGTAGTCTGCTTCTATTGTGGCAAGCCTGGCCACTAGAGGAAGCATTACAAGACTTTCCTTGCAAACAAGAAGAAGTCAGATGCTTCAACTTCAGGTATGTTTATGATTGAGATTAACTTCTCTCCTTCAACATCTTGGGTCATTGACATAGGATGTGGTACTCACATTTGTACTGATGTGCAGGGACTAAGGCAGAGTAGATTGCTTGCCAAGGGAGAAGTTGACCTACGAGTTGGAAATTGAGCACATATGGCTGCATTAGCTGTAAGGACTTATTGTTTGTCTTTGCCTTTGGGCTTATTATTAGAACTCAAAGACTATTATTTTGTACCTGCGATTTCTAGAAACATTATTTTAGTATCCGCTTTAGATAATATAGGATATCGTTTTGAGATTTCTAATGGATTGTTGTCCTTTAGTTTAAATGGTATTCTATTTGGAATTGCGAGGTTCTATAACGGATTATATGTTCTTGATTTGAACAACAAGGATATTCTCAACGTTGAAACTAAGAGAGCTAAACATAGCAAACAAAACCATACATACCTTTGGCATTGTAGATTGGGTCATGTTAATCAGACCCGCATTGCAAAACTTCAAAGGGATGGAGTTTTGGACCCTTTTGACTTCCAGTCATTTGAGGTATGCGAGTCATGCCTTTTAGGCAAGATGACCAAGTCACCTTTCACAGGACAAAGTGAAAGGGCTACTGAACTATTAGGCATCATCCATAGTGATGTATGTGGTCCACTAATAGTTAAAGTCAGAGGTGGATATTCCTATTTCATCACATTTACTGATGATTTCAGTAGATATGGTTATGTCTACCTCATGAGACATAAATATGAAGTTTTTTATAAGTTCAAAGAATTCAGGAATGAAGTACAGAATATGTTGGGCAAAAGTATTAAAGCTCTTTGGTCGGATCGAGGAGGTGAATACTTAAGCTTAGGGTTTTTTGAATACTTGAAGGAATGTGGGATAGTATCACAACTCACCCCTCTGTATACACCCCAACACAATGGAGTGTCTAAAAGGAGGAATAAGACCCTACTTGACATGGTTAGGTCCATGATGAATTTTAGTGATTTACCTGCATCATTCTGGGGTTATGCCCTAGAGACTGTGACTCATATTTTGAATCGTGTGCCATCAAAGTCTGTAGACAAGACTCCATTTGAACTAAGGAATAGGCAAAAGCCCAATTTGTCTTATCTAAGGATTTGGGGAAGCGTATGTCAAGAAATTGATTTCGAACAAGCTGGGCCCAAAATCCTACAAATGTATATTTGTGGGGTATCCTAAAGAGACCAAATGATACTATTTCTACCATCCAGAAGAGCGCAAAATATTTGTTGCTCGTACTGGTGTCTTCCTAGAAAAGGAATTTTTTCTAAGAAGTACTAGTGGGAGTAAAGTAGTACTCGATGAGGTTCTAGAGCCATAAGATATACTAGAGGAAGGACGGGAAGATGTGCCACAAGCAGTGGTTGAACATCAGGAGGAGGTTACTCAACAACTTATGGATCAAAGTGAACCACCTCAAGTAGCACAAGAGCTACGTAGATTTGGGAAAGTACGCCATGAGCCTGAGAGATATGGTTATCTCGTGACTCAACATGGTAACATACTTGTCTACCAAGACGATGAACCCAGAACCTACGAACACGCTGTATCAGATCCAAATTCTGTTAAATGGCTTGAAGCCATGAAATCTGAGATGGACTCCATATACCAAAACCAAGTATGGTCTTTGGTGGAACCACCTGAAGGGGTAAAACCCATAAGGTGTAAATGGGTCTTCAAGAAGAAGACTAGCATGGATGGCTAGGTGTACACTTATAAAGCACGACTGGTTGCCAAAGGTTTCAAACAAATTCATGGTATTGACTATGAGGAAATCTTTTCGCCAGTTGCCATGATTAAATCCATCCAGATTATGCTTGCGATTGTTGCATATCATGATTATGAGATTTGGCAAATGGATGTCAAAACGGCTTTCCTGAACGGAAACCTTGAAGAGGATGTGTATATGACACAACCCGATGGTTTCGTTCTTGACGAGCAAGCTAAGAAGGTATACAAGTTGCAAAGATCCATTTATGGACTCAAGTAAGTTTCAAGGAGTTGGAACATTCATTTTGATGAAGCCGTAAAAGAATTCGGTTTCATCAAGAATGAAGATGAGCCCTATGTTTACAAGAAAGTGAGTGGGAGCGTAGTGGTATTCTTAGTGTTGTATGTCGATGACATACTTTTGATCGAGAATGATATACTGAACTTGCGGTCGGTAAAGACTTGGTTATGCAAGTGCTTCTCCACGAAAGACTTTGGAGAAACAGCCTACATCCTCGGAATAAAGATCTACTGAGATAGATTATGTAGGTTGCTTGGCATAAGTCAGAGTACATACATTGACAAGGTACTAAAGAGATTCAGTATGGAAGAATCCAAGAAGGGATTTCTTCCGATGTCACATAATGTCTATCTCTCTAAGGCTATGTGTCCTAAAACACACGATGAGAGAGATAGAATGAAGAGGATCCCATATGCGTCAGCAATTGGATCTATCATGTATGCCATGTTATGTACTCGAATTGATGTCCCATGTGCATTAAGCACTTCTAGTAGATATCAATTGGATCCGAGTGAGCATCACTGGATAGCTGTCAAGAACATCCTTAATACCTGAAGAGGACTAAGGACATGTTCTTGGTTTATGGAAGGGAAGATGAGCTCACTGTAAGAGGATATAGTGATGCTATTTTCCAAAAGGATAAAGATGATTATCGATCACAATCAGGGTTTGTATTTTGTCTCAATAGGGGTGCAGTGAGCTGGAAGAGCTCTAAGCAACGCACTGTAGCGGACTTTACAATAGAGGCTGAGTGTATTGCATTATCCGATGCAGCCAAGGAGGCAGTCTTGATTAAGAAGTTCGTCACCGAACTTGGTGTGGTTTCCATGATTGTTGATATGATAGATGTCTATTGTGACAACAATGGAGCAATTGCTCAAGCAAATGAACCACGGTCTCACCAGAAGTACAGACACATACTCAGACGTTTTCATCTCATTAGAGAAATGGTTGAGAGGAAAGATGTACAAATTAGTAAAGTGCATATTGATGACAATCTCGCCGATCCACTAAAGAAGCCTCTATCGTAGCAGAAACATGAAAAACACTTAAGGTCATTCGGTATTAAATACATGAATGATTGATTATAGTGCAAGTGGGAGATTGTTAGAGTAGGTACCCTAGAGCCAATCAATTATTGTAAAATTGACTCTGTAATAAATTTTTATTTATCAATAAAAGGCATATTCTTCTATATCGTGTATGTAATGATATACGTCCTTAGGATGGTAGAATTGTGACGAGGGTATCAAGTGTTTCAAATCCTGATAGTGAGAACCCTATGATCACACATGGTGGCCATTCTAGAAATGTTCGTAGCCCTAGTATTATTCTGACCAAGGACACACATAATACGGTAAGGCTATCATAGTGTTGAATGACCCTGTTAAAGGTAATGACTGATTTCACTTGTCAAGGTTGTTTGCCAACAACCTGGTACAACGCATGGGTGCTTGCTAGAGGCAAGTTCACTGGACAGACCCACCAGGGATTCCATATGGATGGTAACCTCAGTGTCTATGGAATAAATCCTCTAATGGATGGTAGTGCATGTGATCCTTAGACTTGAGATCACTGGAGCGCCTTGTGCACCAATTGGTGTAGTTTGACACTAGCCCAACATAGTTCTATTTAGAGCTATCAATACGGTAGTAATTGGCTACATTGAGAAGTGTATCGAGACTATGGTGGATCGACAAAGGATTCATCACTCCTGGGTATGGGAGAAGTTATCTTATTGGGTAATTCACTAAATTGTATTGACACTAAATATGTGGCCATAGTGGGATTGAGTTGATGCTCAATCCAATTTAATATTCCTGTCATTAGTCTAGTAACTGAATGCAAACATGTCGAGGATTTCTAAGGTTGACACTATTTTTGTACCTTAGTCTCGATGAGTAACAGTTGATGAAAGGATTTGATTGCACGGTAACCATATTGTTGACAGGCTACGGTGTCGCTGAATCCAAATCTATCGGGTGGCCATGATACCTTGCTAGGGGCTAATCTTGGTCTATGTATAGTGAGACGATTAATTAGTGTTAATCGTGATACTACTCACTGCTGATATGATAAGGAGCCTACGGGTCACACACTTAGAAGATAATTTAATAATTAATTTGTGAGTAGGATATTTTCGTCTTTTAGGATGAAAGGGTATTTTGGTAATCTCACAGTACAATTAAATTTGCTGAGGTTGTTACCTTATTTAATTTTAATATTAAAATTAAATTAGTGAGATTATATTTAAATATATCTATGTATATATTTAAATGAATTATTATTATTAATTAAATATTATTATATTATTATATATTCATTGATTTTAATAATAATAATAATTAATTAATTAAAATACCATAAAGGGTGTGTTTGGTTGCAAGGGTAAACTAGGGTTAGAGCCCATGGCTATTCCTAAGTGGAATACGGTTTTAATTGTTGCACTATATACGTGCAAGTTAAAATTAAAACATGAAGGAATTATTCATTCATTTAAAACCCTAGCCACCTTATATCTCTCTCTCTCTCAAGAAAAAAACTTTTCTTGTTCATCTTTCTTGATTCTTGAAGCCCTTGATTGTTCTAGCAAAATAATCTAGGGTTCTGCAGATTATCTTTGAGTGGACTTCCGTAAGTGCGATCCTACTTTGGATTGATTGGCGAAAAATCACGTGAACAGTAACCGTAAACAGTATATGATGAATAGTGTCATGAACAGTGTACCGTGAACAGTGTTCCTGTCCGAAATCAGAGATATTCAAAAGAGCCTCCAAACGTACGTAAGTATTTTAATCATTGAATGGATTTACTTTATACAGATTTTTGTTTATAAACATGTAAATGGTATAATCTATACTCGGATCTAGGCAAAGAAAGGTAATTGATTTACCGATTGAATTTTTGTTTTCCACTGCATATGGTGGATCAATTACTTACAGTTCATTCACACGAGCTCTTCAAGACTAAAACATAATATATGTCTAATCTCAACACATACAACCTAATAATTTACACTAAGTGTCGTCACACAATAATGAAAATTAAAGATCAAATAAATACCATGAATGAATCAATATTTCCATTAAATTGATAACAATAAATATATGTTTAAACACAAAGCCTTCCAATTAGGCTACATTGGATCCCTAGAGAAGAATTTAGTTACACCTTGACATAAAAGTAAGCAAACCTCAATTCCCCCTAAATCATGAATAATCCAAACCCTAGGAAGAATCTCCTGCTCTTTCCTGTTAAAAAGTAATTCTCAATTTAGGTAAAAAAGAATCCCTAAAATAATTTACAATGATCTATTTATACTTTTTCTTTACTATTGGTGTTTTTGGGAAAGTACAAGTTCAAGTCGGAGTTGGAAAAGGTAAGATTTTTCCTTTCTTTTGTGATCCACGCCGTGACATGATTTTATGGTGCCATGGTGTAGAATTCTCCCGTAATCCACAATCGCAAAAAACCTTGTCATGCTGCAGCGACGAATTCTTCATGTCGCGGCATCAACCTTCTGCCCAGATCACACTTTCGTACCATAGTGTAGCCAAACCCTGCCATGGTGCCATCCAGTAATTTCGCATTTTTCTTCCTCTTGATGATCTAGTTTCTCCTTTTTAGCACATCCAAGGCCTCCAACCATCGTGCGAGCATAAAATCATCACTTTTCCACCTAAAAACCTAAAACTCATACACATACCCGTGATTCTTGAAAATAGAAATATATAAAGAAACTTGCATAAAAATAATTCATTAAAGTCATGATTTCCCTACAACCTACCCATAAAATCACAGAATATATATATTATTTCACCACTCATCACAACCCCCAACCAGCGTCTTACTAGACTCTAACAATCAAAGCGATCGAGAATATCCTAACCCTACTATAACAACTGTAAACTAAACTCTTTTTGTAGGTTGACACGATGACATTTAAGCGTATGCAATAAGCCTTTAAACCCTTAGGTCCCCCTACTGGATGAGTTATAGTCTCGTGAGGGTTTACAACGATGTTACCCACAAACATCTTACATGTTCTACCAAGACTCCTAACTAGTAAACCAACAATTTCGGATCAATACATCAAAAAGTCTCAAAAATTTCGTACACGTTGAGCAGTGAAAACAACCAAACATTACTTCAATTCTAAGAACATCTTAACGTCAATCTCACTTTCATTATCAACTCTCTATCTTTCAATAGTCCACAATCCATAAATTCTAACACCAGGAATAATTATGTATGCAACATCCATAACTAAAATTGATCCCAATCAAAATGAAATAAGAGAAACTTTGTAGAGACAAACACCATAGGCCTACTTTTCAAACCACTCTCCACTAATGTAGAAAATGACACAACTTTAGATCGTAAGGACTTTATTAAGCTTGTACGTTAGGCTAGGGTATGGGGCTATGAAAAAAATGTAAGGAATCAACAAATTAAAAGGATCAGTCTTACTTATTTGTTACATACTTGCTCGAAACATATCACCTTCTCTCTAACTCCCCAAAAACTTTGTTGCATCTTTCTTCCCAACCACATTTGCATTTACGCGCTCTCCATACTTCCCTGATTCAATTTTCAATTTTTTTCTTTTTACTATGAACGAATCAAATGAATGGAAGCATGGATATTGATGTTACATTATTTCCCTCTCCACCTTGCTATTTTTGAAACACCATAGCCCCCAACCCATTCTTTTAAATACTCTCAAAATACACAATTTTTAAGAACACGCTCTCAGCCACACATTCCCACTTTCACTTTGAATAACGTTTAAATTCAATCATCTTAAAATCATAAGTGGAGTAATGTGTTTAGGGTTAAATAGGGTATGTTATTGTGGGGTCAATAAAAAAATTCAAGGCTAATTTAAATTCAATATTGGCTCAAAGGCCTAGTGATAATCATAAAATACAAGGTTGACTTGAAAGGCTCAAACAGTCCAAAGATGGCATAAGTCATTTCTTCAGTCATGTATTATCTAGGATTTTGTCTCAAGTGGTCATCAAATAGGTTCTAGAGTTTGGAGATCTCAATTATGCCTTAGGATGTGCACATACCAAGCATTCCTAAATGCTAAAACTAACCCACTAGACAAACCACATTCATGAGAGTGTGATGAGTGCTTGGAAGTGCACTTATACTTAGTGATATTAAGGGTATTTTGTGTAGGAATTAGGTTTAATTAGTTAATTTTACTTAATTTCTGTATCTCTTTTGTTTTCAAGAATCATAGGTATGTTTTATGAATTTTCAGGTATTTAAATGCTGAGAAATGAGGATCTAAATTATGCAAACTGAAGAGTAAAGAATCGAAATCATGTGGGAACAAACAGTTTGAGGATCGGAGCTCAAACGAAGAAGTTTTGAAGATTGTTTGCTGCAGTAGAACTATTCCCGTGCCGCAGTGTAAAGAGGTTGCAAAGTGGACAAAAAATTCATGCCACAGTGCAACTATTCCTGTGCTGCAACATCATTAGGATTTTTAGCAGAGGAGATTTTGTGGAAAATTGGTGCTATGGCACCACAAAATTATGTCACGGCGCAATGAATGAATTTTATGTTCGGGAATTTTTTCTGCCAGAACATGCTGCACTAAAATGGGCATAACTTGATCTACACAACTCCGATTGACCTAATTCTGGTGGCGTTGTGAGGCTAAGGTACAAGGATAAAATTTCATGTTTAATCGTGATCCCATTCAACCTGGAGAATGACTAAAAATGGAGACAAAAGTTACATTAGTGCATGAAGATGAGCAAATTTTTTATTATGCAAGTGTAACATTTTACAACAATACCCTAACATTAAGGGGTCCTCTGTGGCTATGCCATGGAATGAAGGTAACATCTAAAAGTGAATGTTCTTCAACTTCTAATTCCTTGCAACACCATTCAGAGCTATGCAAGATGGTGACGTTCCTATAGTAGGACGTGCATACTCTTTCATAGGATGAGGTAATTCAGCCATTATCTCTAGTTCTGAGCTTGAATCTGATAAATTTTCAGGAATTTCTAGTTTCGTCCTCTTTCTACTGATCAAATCTACTCTATCCATGTAAGGAACTAATTCTTTATCCAGTGATCGGCGACCTTGAATTCAAAAACTAACACACTAAAGAAGAATACAAACAAGAAAAAATAAGCCAAATAAAAATAATACTAATTAAATTTAATAACAAAAATAACAATAATTAAAACACACGTTATCAAGAAAACTAAGTAACTTAAGTCAAACCCCGGCAACGTTACCTAAAACTTGATGAACAATTTTACAACCTCGCAAGTGCATGAATTACTATCGTAGTCTAGTGTGCAAAAGCAAGGGTCGATCCAACAGAGATTTGTAAGCAATTTACTAATCCTAATAACTTTGCTTCAACTAAAACTAACAACTAGAATTAATATAAAAGACTTATGGAAAATCACTTGAAAAGTAACAACTGATTAAAGCTAAAATTAAACCACTATAAAAATTATCCCAGTTGACCAAAACCTAGGGTTCCAATTTCACCATAACTATCCAGCTTTATGTCAACCATCTATCTATTGTTTATCAATTCACTCTCTAAGGTTCGCACTCACTAAATCAAGGTATTACCGTAAAGCTTTTGGGATTAACCTAGTAACTTTAACACGAGACTAGCTCTGGCGTATAGTCTAGCCTATGAATTAAAAACCCATTAAACACAAGAGCACTTGCAATCAAGAGTAAAGGTGTATCTATAAGGGTGTACAGACAAACACTAATCATTCAAGAAATCATGAACCAACTAATACCTGTCAGGGTGTATGCACAGAATTCTATTCATCCATTCACATGAGCTCTTCAAGACTAAAACATAATATGTCTAATCTCAACACATACAACCTAATAATTCACACTAAGTGTCGTCACACAATAATGAAAATTAAAGATCGAATAAATACCATGAATGAATCAAGATTTCCATTAAATTGATAACAATAAATATATGCTTAAACACAGAGCCTTCAATTAGGCTACATTGGATCCCTAGAGAAGAATTTAGTTACACATTGACATAAAAGAAAGCAAACCTCAATTCCCCCAAAGCCACGAATAATCCAAACCCTAGGAAGATTGTCCTTCTCTTTCTTCCTAAAAAGTAACTCTCAATTTAGGTAAAAAAGAATCCCTAAAATAATTTACAATGACCTATTTATACTTCTTCTTTGCTAGGGGTTTTTTTGGGAATGTACAAGTTCATGTCGGAGTTGGAAAAGGTAATTTTTTTTCCTTTCTTTGCGATCCATGCCATGGCATGATTTTATGGCGCCGCAGCACATAATTCTCCCATAATCCACAATCGCTAAAAACCCTGTCACGTCGTGGCATCAACCTTTTGCCCAAATCATACTTTCGCGTTGCGGCGCCATCCAACAATTTCACATTTTTCCTCCTCTTGATGATTTGGTTTCTCTTTCTTAGCATGTCCAAGGCCTCCAACCATCGTGCGAGCATAAAATCATCACTTTTCTGCCTAAAAACCTGAAACTCATACACATACCCGTGATTCTTGAAAATAGAAATATATAAAGAAACTTGCATAAAAATAATCCATTAAAGTCATGAATTCCTTACAATCTACCAATAAAATCACGAAATATATATATCATTTCACCACTCATCAGGTACTCTGCAAATTTGTATGTCACCTTTCTTCATAATTTCTCTGATCAGATGGTATCGTCTGAGTATATGTTTGGATTGTTGGTGAGATCGTGGTTCCTTAGCCTGATCTACGACACCATTGTTGTCATAGTAAAGCCCAACTGGATCAACAATGCTCAGAACCACATCAAGTTCTTGTAACGTCCACATTGAGGTATGTAACTTAACTTATGCCCTTATGCCCTTATGCCCTTAGTTGGATTTTGTTAAAGTTATTTTGAGAAAAATGTGAAGAAAATCCTTTAAACTTTCGTTAGGGGTAAAATGGTCTTTTCACTCAAAATTAGTTGAAAAATTGGGGAGTGAAAAGGGATAGAATTTTATGGAGAATGTAATAAAAATGAAGGCATTATTGTAATTGAAGGGACATAGATGGAATTTCATAGAAAGTGCAAGGGCAAAATGGGAAACTAATATATATATTATTATGTAATAAGAGTTCAAGAGGAGAAACCCTAGCCACTCTATCCCTCCATTCATGCCATTCTCTACTCAAATTCTCTCAAATTTCTTCACTAGATTTCCAAGGAAATTCATAGATTTTGTGTATTTTTGAGTTGATTTTCAATTCTAAGCATCCAAAGGTAAGATTCTAGCATCAAGATGTGAGATTAAATTTTAAAGTTTTGAATTCTTATGGTTTTATATGCTTAGGGTTTAAGAGGAAAGGGAATTCTATCAAAGAAAGATTATAGTGTTGGAGTTGCTCAAATTAAAGGTAAGTAAATCCTACCCTAAGTATGATTTAAGTTAAGATGTGTAGAGAATTTTCTTTATGCATATACATGTGTTATAAGTAGAATTGTTGATGGATTTGGTGTTGAATGATGATTAGAACCTATCCATGAGAGTTTGTGTTGGTGTAGTTGATGCTTGATGCATGTTTGGATGAAATTTGGAAGAATTGAAGTGGAAATTTTGGAGTGTGCATTTTGGGCAGATTTGGTGTTAACTATGGAGGGATTTATTCCTAATTTTTGGTGACTTAGAAAAGAGATAGAAGTGTAGCCAAATTAGAGTTTGAGTATGCATGCAATTTGTTTGATGAAAATCCTAAGAGAAAACATGTTACCATGGCTGCCCTGTCACGTCCGTGACCTTCTGAGTGATTTTTGGGTATCTTACAAATTGAACTAGGTTGAGACTTCAACATAAAAGTTGTAGCCCTGTCTCTAAGCTTTAAAACAAACCAAGACCATAGCAATCTGATATGTATAACTCAAGTTATGCCTTCTTGAATATGACATGTGTAGAATGACTACCTCAAAAATGCTTCCAATTTATTAGTTTATTTTTTCAAGTATGGGAATGTTGTTGGACATATTTGAATTATGAGAAGTGCTTTTTATTGTATGATGATGGGTTGAAGTTTGATTGAAGTTGAAAGAAGTTTGAGTAACTTTTGGGAGTGTTTTTCCTTGACAGGTTTTGTGACGATACAAGGGAGCTTTACCCCATTTTGGATGGTTAAAGAAAGAAGAAGAGTTATAGCTAAAGTAGAATTTATGTTTGCACATTTATTGTTTGATAAAATGCCCAAGAGAAGCATGAGTATGAGTAGAGAACCTTAATTTCATGCAACATTGCATATTTTCATTTCATGAGTGCATCTAAGAAAGAATTATAAGCATGAGCCATCCACATACAATTATTTGCATGTGTGAAATAACTTAAGTTAGAATAAATAATTTTAAAGAATAAAGCACCCTAAGAGTAAAGAGAAAGAAAGAAAAAGCACTAGAGAATAAAAGAAAGAAAAGTGTTAAAGAAGAGAAAAGAATAGGTTGTTGTGATGGGGAACCCGTGAGTGACAAAGAAGAATAGTCCCACATACACGCCGCCTTCAGTGAGCGGCCTCAGCATTAGAAAGAAGTAACTGTACAGTTTGTTAGAAGTGTATGTGGATGAGAACTGTACTAACAGAATTTACCTGCATGCATGCCGCCTTTAGTGAGTGGCCTCAGAATCAGAAAGAATAGTTGTACAGTCTGATAGAAGTGCATGTAGATAAGGACTGTACCCACTCACATGACCAGGGTTCCGAATCCATGCCTCAACCGAGTCCGATCAGCATAGAAAGAAAGAAAGAATAGAACACAGAAAGAAAGAAAGAATAGAACACAGAAAGAACAGAACAGAAAGAAAGAAAGAATATAACATAGAAAGAAAGAACAGAGCATAAAGAAAGAAAGAATAGAACATAGAAAGAAAGAACATAATAGAAAGAAAGAAAGAATAGAACACAGAAAGAAAGAAAGAATAGAACACAGAAAGAACAGAACAGAAAGAAAGAAAGAATATAACATAGAAAGAAAGAACAGAGCATAAAGAAAGAAAGAATAGAACATAGAAAGAAAGAACATAACAGAAAGAAAGAAAGAATAGAACACAGAAAGAAAGAACATAATAGAAAGAAAGAAGAGAAACAGAAAACAGAAAAGAAATTGCATTCTTTATGCATTTATGCACATGCATCATGGCATTCATATTATTTAGAATTAGTTTCTCCAATTGTGCTTACATGTTAGTAAGTGAGAGAAAGAATATAGAGATAGAACAGAGAAAGAATAGAGAAAGAACAGAGAGATAGAATAGAAAAAGAATAAAGAAAGAACAGAGAGAAAGAATAGAAAAGAAAATAGAAGAAGAGAGAAGTGTGATGTAAGGAAAGAATTCAGAATATGAGCAACGGGGATAGAAGGGTAGCATAGCGGGTTTACTTATTGAGTAATTAGTACTCACACCGTTGTTTTCAATGTTTTTTGTAGGTAGTAGATGAGATGCGGTTGCTTGGAATGTCAAGATGCGGAAGGGTCGGGCAACACTGTTGAGCTTCTGGAGAAATTTATTTGCACTATGTATAGTTTTGTATATATAAAGAAAATTTGGGCCCATTATTTTATACTCATCTACATGTATATTTTCGTAATATATATATTTAGTTAATTTTACTGTTAATTTTATGAGTATACTAGCTAGAGAGAGAGTCATTACAATTCTAATATGAACTTCTTGATCCAAATTGCCTCTTTAGCCGTATCGTTCAATGCTATGTACTTAGTTTCTGTTGTAGAACCTGCCACAGTGCTCTATTTAGAACTCTTCTAACTCACTGTAGCCCCATTTAGAAAAAAGCACATATCTTGAATGCGATCAATAATCATCTTTGTCAGTTTGAAAACTAGCATCACTGTATCCTCTTACAGTGAGTTCATCTTCCCCTCCATAAACCAAGAACATATCCTTAGTCCTTTTAAGGTACTTAAGGATATTCTTGACTATCATCCACTATTGTTAACCTAGATCCGATTAATATCTACTACAAATACTCAAGGCATATGAGACATCAATCCTAGTACATAACATGATGGATCCTATTGCCAAGGCATAAGGAGTATGACCCATCTTATCTTTCTCTTCTTATGTCCATGGACACATATGCTTTGAGAGATGTACACCATGTTACATCGGAAGAAATCCTTTCTTGGATTCTTTCATACTGAATCTTTTCAGTACTTTGTCTATGTATATACTTTGACTTGGGTCTAGCAACCTACGAGATCTATCACGATAGATCTTTACACCGAGGATGTAGGTTACTGTAACGCCCCACATGAGGTACGTAGTTACTGTTTCCTCTTTCGCTTTGTTGGTTTTTGGTAATATTGTTTAATTTAGCGTTGTGTTGAATGTTTGCCCTGAAATTGGTTGAAAACAGAAGAAGTTTAGTGTTTCAGTCGTCGCCGGGGCGAAGAATAATCTTCGCCGCGGCGAAGAGGTGTTGAAGCCGCAGGGGAGCTGTTGGACAGTTTCGCCGCGGCGACAGAAGTTTCTTTGCCGCGGCGACAGGCCGATTAAATTGTTTGTTGAGTTTTAGATATTTTCTTCCCTAAGGGCTATTTGACCATTCTACCCCTAATTAGCAGGAAAAGTGGGGAGTTAATTGTAAGGATTTTTCATGGAGAATATGTTGCTATGGGGGTGAGTTTGTAATGAATCAAAGGATATAGATGGAATTCCCAAAGAAGAGTAAGGGCAAAATGGGAATGATTGTGTTTATATTTCATTAAAAGGAATTAGAATTAACAAACCCCTCATTTCTTCTTCTCAAACGCAAACTCTCCATCTTTACTCCTCTCAACTTCTTTTTTCTTTGATCAAGGAATTTCAAGGGTTTTTGAAGTGATTTGGGGTAGAAAAGCAACCTAAGGCTTCCTAAGGTAAAGATTTCTATTTAAGTTGTGTGATTTGTGAGGTTTGATCCATATTGAAGTTTGAAGGTTTTTGTTCTTTTGGTAAGAGTAGAGGAAGTCAAGCAAAACAAGTGAAAAGAAGAGTTGGTGAGTCTCTCCATAACAAGTAAGTAAAACCAACCCAAGTTGAGATTATGAATTTTCTTGATAGGGTTTTGATAGAAATGATGTATGTATGTGATTTACATGTATTATGCCATGTATGGAGGTTTAAATATAGATTTCTATGCCTTAAGAATGCTATATCTTGCAAATGTGAGAAATGAGTGTTGGTTGGAAAGGTAGTTTGGAGGAATTGAAGGGGTATTGTGGATCCCTTTTTAGAAGTGTTTTGTTTGACAGGTTTTATGGCTTTGTGAAGGGGTTTTTCCCATTTTGGATGGTTAGAGAAAGATTTAGAATCATTGCTATTAGAGTTTTATAGTGCACATGAGATGTTTGATGAAATGCCTAATAGAGGTTTGAGTATGATTAGTGAACCTTAATTCTTGCAATATGGCATGTTGGCATTCATAAGTGCATTAGTGGAGATGAACCATCCATAGCATTATTATATGCATTGAAAGTGACCTAAGAAAGTGTAGGAAAATTGTGTATGCAATTACCCTATGAGTAGAGAGCTTGGTGGGTACAACCACTTTAAGGGTAGAGAGCATTGAAAAGTACTACATAGAGTGAATTAGAGAGTAGTATAGTTGGATGATGCTGTGATATCACCCGATAGTTATGGGGATCGGGTTGATGCTTTGTGACCACCACCCGAATGCCTTAGTGAGGGTCGACGCTTTGTGATCGTCACCGATGAGTGTAGAGACGGGTAAATGCTTTGTGACCACTACCCGGTTAGTAATAGATAAGTAGGTTGATGCTTTGTGATCATCACCGACATTTGTAGAAGAGGGTTGATGCTTTGTGACCATCACCCGATAGTGACTGAGACGGGTAAATGCTTGGTGATCGTTACCCAAAATTCATGAGGAACGGGTAGGTGCTAGGTGATCTCCACCGATAGTTAGGAAGAACCGAGTTGGTGCTTTGTGATCCTTACCGGTAGTCCATAAGAACGGTTGGTACTGTGTGATCCACCCGATAGCCATAGAGAGTGAGATGGTGCTGTGTGAACACCATCTGGCCGTACCTCCGGTAAGATGAGGCCATGATGTTTAGTAGAAACAGAGATAGATCAGAAAAAGTATAAGGAAAGAATTAAGAGTTATCCATACGGGGAAAGACAGATAGAGGATTTACTTACTGAGCATTATTTTGTGCTCACCGTTATTTTCCTTGTGGATGCAGGATCTAGGTGAGATGCAGTCGCGCGGGGATGGCGGAAAGCGAAGAGAGATAGCTACACTGTTTCCCTTGTTTTGTCTTTTAAAACAAATTTTTGTAAACAGTACTTTTTGTGTATAAAAGACATATGAATTGTAATGAAAAGAAAACTTTGGGCCCAATTTTCTATTGTCATTATGCATGCATTGTATGAGTTTTTCAACAGTTGTTACAGTTACTTCTCCTAAGTCCTTCATAGAGAAGCACTTGGATAACAAAGTCTTTACTGTATGCAAGTTGGGTATGTCATTCCCAACAATTAGTATGCATTGACATATAATACTAGGAATTCTACTACGCTCCCACTGAATTTCTTATATACACAAGACTCACCTTTGTTTTTTATAAAAACAAATTCCTTTATGGATTTATCAAAATGAATATTCCAGCTACTTGATGCTTGCTTGAGTCCATAAATGGATCTCTTCAACTTGCATACTCTTTGTGTTTGTCCATCAAGAACAAAACCATCGGGTTACGTCATGTAGACGTCCTTTTCAAGGTTTCCATTTAGGAAAGCAGTTTTAACATCCATCTGCCAAATTTCATAATATGGTATGCAATAATTGCTAGCATAATCTAGATGGACTTCAACATCGCTACTGGAGAAAAGGTTTCGTCATAGTCAATGCCATGCTTTTGTTTGAAACCTTTAGCAACCAGTCATGCTTTATAGGTTTGCACGTTACCATTCATGTCAGTCTTTTTCTTGAAGCCCCATTTATACCCTATAGGTTTTACCCCTTCGGGTGGATCTACCAGATCCCATACTTGGTTCTGGTACATGGAGTCCATCTCATATTTCATGGCTTCTAACCATTTTGCAGAATCTGGATCCAACAAAGCATCATTGTAGGTTCTAGGCTCATCGTCTTGATAGACTAATATGTTGTCGTGCTGAGTCATAAGAAAACCATATCTCTCAGGCTCACAATGTATTCTCCCAGACCTATGTGGCTCTTGTGTTTTCTGAGGTGGTTCACTTTGTTCCACTCTCTGTAGAGTGACCTTATAATGATGTCCAACCATTTTTTTTGGCCCATCATCCTATCCGTCTTTTAATGTATCTTGTGAATCTAGAACTTCTTTCAGTTCTACCTTTGTTACACCATCTCCTTTTAGAAGGAAATTCTTCTCCAAGAAGAATCCAGTTCATCCAACGAAAACTTTTCACTCAACTGGATTTTAGAAATAGTATCCTGTAGTTTCTTTTGGATACCCCACAAAATTAAATTTTTTAGACTTTGAGGCCAACTTGTTCGAAGTTAATTTCTTGACATAAGCGTCGTAAGCCAAAACTCTTAGATGACATAAAACGGGCTTTTGCCCATTCCATAGTTTATATAGAGTCTTATCTACTAATTTAGATGATACATGATTTAGTGTATAAGTCGCAGCTTCTAGGGCATAGTCCCAGAATGATGTGGGTAGATCTGTAAAACTCATCATAAATCGAACCATATCCAACAAGGTACGGTTTCTCCTTTCGAACACTCCATTATGTTAAGGTGTATAAAGAGGTGTGAGTTAAGATACTATCCCATAGTCCTTTAGGCATGCATCAAACTCTAAGCTGAAGTATTTTCCTCCCCTGTCAGATCAGAGAACCTTGATATTCTTGCCCAGTTGATTTTGTACTTCATTCTCGAATTCTTTGAACTTTTCAAAGGATTCTGATTTATGTCTCATTAAATAGACATAACCAAGTTTACAGAAATCATCAGAAAATGTCATGAAGTAAGAATAATCACCTTTGGCTTGTACTATTAGAGGTCCACATACATCACTATAGATGATGCCTAAACTCTATCCTTGTGAAGTTTTGCAATGCGAGTCTAGTTCACATGACCAAGCCTATAGTGCCAAAGATATGTTCGATTAAAGCCATCAATTTTGGCTTTCTTATTCTCAAGATTGAAAATTTCATTATTATTTAAATCTAGAACATACAAACCATTATGTAATCTTGCAGTTCCATAATGAATACAATTTAAACTAATAGACATCAATCCTTTAGTTATTATAAATTGATATCCACAGTTGTCCAAAGCGGACACAGAAATAATATTCTTTGAAACTGAAGGAGCATAAAAACAATTAGTAAGTTCCAAAACAAGTCCCGAAGGTAAAGACAAATAATAATTTCCTACGGCGCTCCATTTTCAACTTGTAGGTCCACCTCTCCTAGACCAAGCAATCTACTCTGGCGCAGCCCCTACACAGAAGTGCAAATATGAGAACCACATCCAGTGTCAATGACCCAAGATGTAATAGGAGAAATATTTATTTCAATCATATACATACCTTTAGAAGATGCAGATTTCTTCTTCTTACTTGCTAGGAAGGTCTTGCAATGTTTCTTCCAGTGGCCAGGTTTTGTAACACCCACATTAAGGTACGTAATTTTATTTATGCCCTAATACCCTTGGTTGGATTTCTTTGAAGTTACCTTAGACAAATGTGAAGAAAATTCCTTAAAACTTCATTAGGGGTAAAATGGTCTTTTCACTCATAATTACATGAAAAAGTGGGAAGTGAAAGGAAGCAAAATAATGTGAAGAAGATAATAAAAATGAGGGTATTTTAGTAATTGACTAAAGGACATAGATGGAATTTCATAGAAAGTGCAAGGGCAAAATGAGAATACATGCTTATATTATTTGATATAAGGCTTCATTTGAAGAAACCCTAACATACCTTCAGCCCTTGTTCACGCCACCTTTGCCCCATTTTCTCTCAATTTTCTTCACTAAATTTCAAAGGGAAATCATAGGATTTGGCTTGGATTTTTAGATATTTTCAATCCTAAAGCATCCTAAGGTAAGATTCTAGCCAAAGGAGTGCGATTAAACTTTAAAGTTTTAAATTCTTATGGTTTTTATATGATCTAGGTCCAAGAGGAAGAGAGTTTTTAGCAAAAGGAAGTGATCTCACACATTCAAGGTAAGTAAACCTAATTTTAACCTTGATTTGAGCAAGACTTGTGTTGAATGAATTTTTGCATGTTTGTATTTGGTTGTATGTGAGAATTGTTGGCTGTTTTTGAGGTCTAATGATGCATAAATTCCAGCCATGAGAAGTAGAGTATGGTTATGTGATGATTTGGTGAAGTTGTGGAAGAATTTGTGTTGAAATTTTTGGAGTGTAGAGAAGTAATGAATTCGTCCAAGTTTGATACTAAAGTTAGTGAGTTTTTGGCTCCCGATTTGGTGGAATTAGAGAGTTGTGGGAGTGTAGCCAACATGGTAGTTGCATGTGTATATGAAGTGTTTGATGAAAATCCAAAGAGAAAATGCATGCATGAGGTGGCTAAACCCTAATGAAGAAAGGGTTAGAGAAAGGCAAGAATTGAAGTAGGAAGATTATGTTTGGGCTTAAACAAGTGTAAATGTTAGTATTCAAGGGTGCATATTGTTATGCCAAAATTTAGAATATCACTTGGTCATGTTAGTTCCATGAGAGAAATGGCCCTTAGTGATTGGTTCTAGTTACTTGAAGCTTTCCTACTTTTTGAATAACACGTGAAAGTGTTAGGAAGGAATTGCAAGTTAAAGTGTTATTTTGATATGGCAATTATGATAGTAGAGAATGGTAGAACATGTCATGACATACCATTATGCCATAATGAATTTGCAAGTTTGTATATGTGAATTTGGAAAGCATATTATAGAATGGGCTTGATCATGCATATATTGTGCACATGATATATATGTATAGCCTTGATTTAGTAAATGAGAATATGAAAGAATATGTTAGCAAAGAATGAGAAAGAAAGAAAAGAAAATGGCTAGTAATTTTCTTTTAAGCTAACATGCAAGTATGTATATTTTCTCATTTACTAAAGAATGCAAGTGTAGAATTTCCATAGCTTGGAAATTCATGTTGAAATGTGTATAGTATCTCTTTCTATTCTCTTTCTACAACATGCTATGTTATAAGGTTTTTGCGATAGGGAACCCGTGAGTGACAGAGATGCCCACATACACGCCGCCATGAGCGAGCGGCATCGGCAGAAAGATACAATATTTATACAGTCCGTCAGTAGTGTATGTGGATGAGGATTGTACCCAGCAGAGCATGCCTACATGCACGCCGCTAGGAGCAAGCGGCCACAATAGAGAGATACAATATTTGTACAGTGTATCAGTAGTGCATGTAAATGAGGACTATACCCTCTCACATGGCCAGGGTTCCAAATCCATGCATCAACCTAGTCCGATCGGCAAACCAGAAAGAAGAAAAAAAAAGAAAGAGAAACAGAGAAGAAAAGAAAGAGATACAGCATAAGAGATAGAAAACAAAAAATAAAAGAAAGTTCTTTTCTCAATAAAGTTTATTATTCTGCATATGCTACTTACATGATTCAGTATTCTTTATGTGCTCGACGATGTACAGTTTTATTCATTGTCTTTGCACGTTGATAAGTAGCAAATCAGAATATCGAAAAAGAATGCAGAATATCAGAAAAGAATGAAGAGTATTAGAAAAGAATGAAGAATATTATCAAAGAATAAAGTGAGAAAAGGAAACCAGAACATGAGTAACGGAGAAAACACAGTAATGCAGTTTGGTTTACTTACTGAGCAATTAGTGTTCACTCCGTTATTTTAATATTTTGCAAGTACTAGATGTTTTACGACCGGGTGGGACGTCAAGAAGCGGAGGAGTTTGGCGGCACTGTTCAAGATTACTTTGTGCTTACTAAAGTATATCTGTATTTTGTGTATATACTTATATGAATTAAAATTGGAATTTTCAGATTTTACATTATGTATATATGTTTATAAAAGTTATTTACTGGATTTTATCATATATTTCTCAAAGAATTACTAGCTATACAATATATTACAGGTTTGGTACAGTGAAAGCAAACAACCTTTCCATCTTTGCTCATGCCTCTAGCAGGTTTAAGGGCATCTTGGGTTTTAGGCTTAAATTTAGAATTGCCCTTGGCTTTTCCTTTGCCTTGTTTACCTTTTCCTTTCCATGGTGCAGCATCAACTAGCATCACTGGTTTTAACTTCTTCATGTCTTTCTCTGTTGTCTTCAGCATATTCAGAAGCTTTGAGAGAGACTTCTCCATTGAATTCATATTAAAGTTCATTATGAATTGGGAGAAGGAGACAGGAAAGGATTATAGAACCAGGTCTATAGAAAGTTCTGCATCCGTAGCAAATCCCAGATTTTCAAGCTTTTGAATGTAGCCAATCATCTTGACTAAATGTGGGCTAGCTGTGTTTCCCTCAGACATTCAACATCTGTATAATGCCTTCGACACCTTGTAACGTTCGTGTTTAGCACGCTTCTGAAAGAGCTCCTTGAGATGTGTGACAATGGAATGAACATCCAAATTCTCATGTTACTCTAGCATATCAAGTGTCAATGATGCTAGCAAAATACATTGTACAATGTCGGCACAATCAAGATACTTTCGATAAGCATCTCTTGCTTCCTGAGCAGACTCAGGTTTAGGCGCTTCTATGACAGGTTCATCAAGGATGTATTGTTAGTAATCTATCTACCCAACACAATGGAAAAACAAAAATTAGATAGATAAATCAATTACCTTTTGCCAAGATCTGGGTATTGATTATATTGTTTACACGTTAAAATTAAAAATCAATATAATAACAAATCCATACAAAGATTTAGAATACTTTACCAATGTTTGGAGGCTCCTTCAAGGCTTTGATTTCACTATTAATTTGAGAATGGAATCGAACGAACGTTGATCCACATGAAGACAATCCGAAGAACCAACCATTGTTTTACTAGAACAATGAGATGGCTTCAAGAATCAAAAGAAATATTTTTCTCCAGCAATATGAAGAAAACATGAAGGGGAGAATTTTGGGTAGCTAGGGTTTTTTTTTTTTTTTTTATTTATTTAAAAAATTGCTTGATTGTCATTGTGTTTTAATTAAGTTGCACTTATACAGTGCAACTAATTAAAATCCCATTCCACTTAGGAATAGCCATGGGCTCCAACTTTAATCCACCCTTGCGATCAATCAAGCCATAATGGTATTTTAATTTAATACAATTATTATTATTAAAATCAATTAATATATATTAAAATATAATAACATTTAATTAATAATAATTCATTTAAATATATGTGAACATATATTTAAATATAATCTCATTAATTTTAATTTTAATATTAAAATTAAATACAGGCAACAACGTTAGTAAATTTAATTGCACTGTGAGATTACCAAAATAACCTTTCATCCTAAAAGACAAAAATACCCATTTCACAAACTGATTCTTAAATTATCTTCTAAGTGTGTGACATGTAGGCTCCTTATCATATCGGCAGTGAGTAGTATCGCTATTAACACCAATTAATCGTCTCACTACATACAGACCAAGACTAGCCCCTAGCAAGGTATCATGGCCACCTAATAGATTTAAATTCAGTGAAATAACTACCTATCAGCGATATAGTTACCTGAAATCAAATCCTTTCATCATATGTTATCTTATCGAGGCTGAGGTACAAAAACAGTGTCAACCTTAGTTATTCTCGATATCTATTTATTTAGTTACTAGACTAATGACCAGATTAATAAATTGGATTGAGCAACAACTTAATCCCACTATGGCCACAGATTTGGTGTTATTGCCATTTACTGAATTGCACAGTGAGATAACTTCTCCCATACTCAGGAGTGATGAATCCTTTGTCGATCCACCATAGTCTTGACACACTCTTTAATGTAGCCAATCACTATCGTATTGATAGCTTTGAATAGAACTACATTGGGCTAGTGTCAAACTACACCAATCGGTGCACAAGGCACTCCAGTGATCTCAAGTCTAAGGATCACATGCACCACCATTCGTTAGAGGATTTATTCCATAGACACTGGGGTTACCATCCATACAGAATCCTCTAATGGGTTTGTCTAGTGAACTTCACCTATGCATTGCACCAGGTTGTCGACTGATAATCCTAGGATTATACTATTTTCTATACGATTTTTGTAGGATTTTCTAATACTTCTTACGAGTGTTGTGCTTGAATTGTTTCTTAATTCTACATATTTTATGTTTTAGGCCAAAACATGCAGTTGGAGCAAAACAGAGCAAAAATGAGCTTCTAGACTTGGAATCAAGTGAAATTTAGAAGATTAGGGAAATTCTGATGTTGACTGGAAGCACCCTTGGAGTTTGCTCCTATTGGAGATCAAGAAGATTGAAGATTAAAGTGAAGAAGCAAGCGGAGGAAAGTTCCGTAAATTCAGCAAAGAAAATCAGAAGTTCACTACGGCAAGCTAGTCTCTAGAATCAAGGGTCATTTAAACTCAAGTCGATGCCGCGGCGAGATTTTTTCTTCACCATGGTGAAAATTATAATTTTAAGTTTTTTTTTTTTTTGAAAACACAATGTTTTTCTTTTATAGTATTGGGTCCTAGGGTTTTTGGCTACTATCTAAGAAAAAGTTAGCTCATTTTGAGAGAGAAGTCGACATTTTAGGAAATAGGGAGAGGAGAAGAAGATTGGAAGAGTTTGCGGTCTCCAAATTAGAGATGTTTTATTTTCCCTTTCTTCTTTTATGATGTTGAACTTTGATTTTGTTATGTATTTGATGTTTATTTCCATTTTGAACATGAACTAACTCATTTTTGGGTTAGGGTTTTGATGGATCTTTGTTTACAATGATTTAATCTATAATACTTTGTTGTTTTTGGGTTCTACTGCATGGATTAAGTGTTTAATTTTGTTCTTAATGCATTTGATTGTTGGATTTTTGAATCAAATGAATGTTGAGCATGATGAGACTGAGAAGTGATTCATGTGTTAGCTTCTTGAGATAAACACCATAGATTGAGTGAAAACTAAAGATAGACAAATGCGATCTATGAAATCTTTTTAGGATTCCACATGCTTAAGGGACTTTGAACTATTGAATTTCAATTTGTTGGGTGTAGAAGATTAATAGGGATAAGTAGTAAGTTATAGCTTGAGAAGGTATATTTTACAACCTAGGGAATCCAATTTGTAATCCGTGCATGTGAACTTGAAGATAATAGGATTATTAGGTTGAATTGGAGTAACTTGGTAAAATCAAAACCCTAACCTCTTTTCTTGAATTGAATTTCGTTGTTGAATTGCTTTTATTGTGTTAAATTTAGTTGTCTCTTTTGTTTTGTTCTAATTTAGTTTTTAGTAGCTCCCGCAAATCCAACATTTTTGTGTTCTTCAATTAGTTATAAAACTAGGAAAATCGGTACTTAGCACTCAATCATTGTGGGAACAATACTCTATTCATCATTGTATTACTTTTTGTGACTAGTGCACTTGCTAAATATGCATGTTTGTGATCTCATGCATCAAGTTTTTGGCGCCGTTGCCGGGGATTGATTTTGTGTTAATATTGAAGTTTTCTAGTTTTCGCTAAATTGGAGTTTAATTTTCAGTTTTAATTGCTTTAGTTTAATTTTTGTTTGCTTGTGATCTCACGCTCTTTTTCTTTCCTTTGTAGGTTATGTGAAAAGCAAGAAATCTTCCTATGCTTCCTATTGATTAGAGATTGAAAGAACTGCGAGAAGACTCATCAAAGAGAGAAGAGAAAGAGAGGTGACAATCATTGAGATGGCTAAAAATAGAACCTTGAGGGAGTTTTCACTTCCACAAGTTGATGGGTGTAGTCTGAGCATTACGAGACCGCCTGTTGAGGTGAACAATTTGGAGATTAAGCCGACTATAATCCAGATGATTCAACAATCAGTACAGTTTGGGGGTGATCCAAAAGAAGATCGCAATATGCACATAGCTAGCTTCTTGAAAATTTGTGACACATTCAAGCACAACGGGGTGATAGATGTGTAAGGAAACGATCCATTGACGCAGCGGAAAACAAAATATTAATAACGACATGGATCATTCCATAGAACCAAGATTAGGGCATAAATTTACAGTTTATATCAAAATAAGAATCTGCAGAAAATTAGTTTGGAGTTTAAGAAATCATACGCTCATTTGGAGGCTCCTCCAACTTATCTCGGAAAGTATTTCACTACCGACCCAAGTGTAGGATCGAACTGTAGTAGTCCACATGAAGATAACTTCAAGGAACTAAAGAGGGATTTGCTAGATCCTCTTTAGCCTTTAAGATCCAAGAAGAAAATCAAAAGAATTTGATTCCAAAGCAAATAAGCAATCTAGCGTGGGAGTGTTTTCAAGGGGCTGGAGTGTTTTCTTTTTCCAATCAATGAAATGAATGAATATCTAATATCTCTCAATTAAACTTTTACTTTTATAGTGCAAGTTTAATTGCCCTATTCCCTGCAATAGGCTTGGGCCCTAACCCAAACACCCTTTGTTTCCAAACACTCCCATTTAGATATTTTAATTTTTGTTTATCATTATCTCAATTAAAATCAATTAATATATATTTAATATATATATTAACATTTAACAATAATGATAATTTATTTAAATATATCCGAGTACATATTTAAACGTAATCTCACTTATTTAATTTTTTTTAACAAATTAAATAAAGGCTATGACCTCAGCAAATTTAATTGCACTGTGAAATTACCAAAATACCCTTTTGTCTAAAAAGACAAAAACCGCCCTTCTTTCTTTCTGGCTCTTAAACTATCTTCTATGTGTGTGACCCATATGATCCTCATCATACCGGTAGTGTACAGTATCGCGATTAACACCAATTAATCATCTCACTATAGATTCGGATTCAGCAAAGTAGCTACCTGTCAACGATATGATTACTGTACAATTCGATGCTTTCATCATCCGTTATCTCGACGAGACCGACGCATAGAAATAGTGTCAACCTTCGGTTACTCTTGATATTGTGTATTTAGTTACTGGACTAATGACCTGTATTATAAACTGGATAGAGCAACAACTCAGTCCTACTGTGGCCACAGTTTTAGTGTCATTGCCATTTACTGAATTGCGCCGTGAGATAACTTCTCCCGTACCCGGGAGTGATGAATCCTCTGTCTATCCACCATAGTCTTGATACACTCCTTGATGCAGCTAATCACCACCGTATTGACAGCTCTGAATAAAACTACGTTAGGCTAGTGTCAAACTACACGAATCGGTGCACAAGGCGCTCTGGTGATCTCAAGTCTAAGGATCACATGCACCACCATTCGTTAGAGGATTTGTTCCACAGACACTAGGGTTACCATCCATATGGAATCCTCTGGTGGGTCAGTCTAGTGAACTTGCCTACTTGCCTATAGCAAGCACCCACGTGTTGCACCGGGTTGTCACCAAACAACCTTGATAATTGAGATCAGTCACTGCCTTTCAACAAGGTCGTTCAACACTATGATAGCCTTACCGTATTATTTGTGCCCTTACTTCAGAATAATACTAAGGCTACGGACGTTTCTAGAATGGCCACCATATGTGCTCATAAGGTCTTCACTATCAAGATTTGAAACACTTGATACCCTCGTCACGGTTCTACCTTTCTAAGGACATATATCAACACATACAATGATGATTTACGCGATATAGTATAAAATGCCTTTTATTGATCAATGAACATTATTGGCGTGCTGTCGTAGGCACCCAGAATTAAAACCTAAAAACACATGTAGTAGTGTGAGTCAGGGTCATTCCCACGGAGAGTGTCTAGTAGTATTTTATGTTATGTGAACAAGGCTAAGGGGGTTTTTAGTAAAACAGAAATAATCTCAGGAAAAACAAAAGCAATTCAAATCTAAATTAATCAAAATAATGAAACTTGGTCTCCATCAACATCCACCATCGGAATCTTACAACTGATCATTGATGCAAAAGTAAATCAATTCTTACTTTGAATATTCACCGTTGAAACTATTTTCCTATCTCTCCTTAACTGTAATTAATTAGGAAACAAGTGATCTTAATCAATCTTACTACTAAACAGCCCTAGACAAGCGCTAAAGATTTAATCTAGTGGCAGCCTTAAGAATTAGAGAAATCGATGAAGCTAAACAACACAAACTCAAGCGGTTGTATTTAATTTAGTTGAGTGTTCTTCTTAAGATTACTAATTCCTGACGCAGCAAATTATTAACCCTAATTGCTTCACAAGTTAGAGGTATCAAACATTTATGGATTTGATATCTAACTTAGCAGTAGATTGCAACAATTAATAAACTAGTAGGCTTCCTAGTAATTAAATGCAACAATCATAAAATTAGGCACAGAAGAACATCCAATACTCCAACACAAAAATTGAACGCAAAAAAAATAGATTGGATCTCACAGCTTATTGATTTCGAGGCCTCTGTTTCCTTCGACCAAGTTATAAAAATTAGCCACTCATGGCCATCATGAATATTCCAAGGAAAAACGAAAATCCACCAGAGAGAGAAGAGAGATGCGTGTGTGATATGTGTCATCCCTAATCTTATCTCTCTCCCTTTCTTAAGAATATCCAATTCAAATTCAAGTATTTGAATTCTACTAAATCTCCTCAAAATATTCTAATATCCTAAAGTAACATTTATCCTAATCTGATTCTAATAAATTGAAAATAAAATAAAGTCTTAATACAAAATAGGAAAGTAGTGTTTCCAGCTGTAATTTTCTTGCAACAGGTCTTCAAAACTTCTTGTAATAATCTGCCTATTTGAATTGCATGACAAGGCAGAATGTTCCAGAACATCAGCAGTGCAGGTGCGTCAACTTCAAGCTCAATTACAACCTTGATGCAGTGAGTATCTCTCCAAACTCAAACATGAAAGTTTTAGATATCTTTCTTAGCACTCCACAGCATTTTGAATCATCTCAATCGGAGCTTGGATGAAAGAGTTATGCCCAGATTACGAAACAATGTTGAAACTGTCCGAATTCACTTAATTAGTTCCGTTTTGCAATTAACGCCTCCATTTGTATCCTAAATCAAAATAGAATACTAATGAGTACATTTAGGCAGCAAATAAGTATAAAAGACTAGACATTAAGGGGGGTAAATATGACATTTTGCATTCTCATCAATTATTACAAAGAGTCAATTCTACAATAATTGATTGACGCTAGGGCACCTACTCTTACAATCTCCCACTTGCACTATAGCGAATCATTCATGCACTCAACATTGAATGACCCAAGTGCCCATCATGCTTCTGTTACAATAGAAACTTCAATAGTGGGTTAGTAGGTATTCTACAAATCTACACATTCCCTCTCTGGTCGATCTCTTAGATCAGATTGAATCAACTAAGTATTTGTTTGGATTACTGGTGAGACCATGATTCCTCAACCACAACAATGGCTCCATTGTTATCGCAGTATAACTATATTAGATCAACAATGCTTGGAATCACATCAAGTTCAGTACTGGACTTCTTCAACCAAACTGCCTACATGACTACATTAAATAATGTGATACACTTAGCATCAATTGTAGAATTCGCTGCAGTACACTGATCTGAGCTCTTCCAGCTCACTGTAGTTACATTGAGACAAAGCTGTTTAATCCTAAATTGCAAACTATAATAATCCTTTTCCTGTTTGGAAATAGCATCAATGTATCCTCTTACAGTGACCTCATCTTCCCCTCCATAAACCAAGAACATATCCTTAGTCCTCTTCAGGTACTTAACAATATTCTGATAGCCATTCAGTGACGCTCACTTGGATCCGATTGATATCTGCTATAAGTGCTTAAAGCACATGAGACATCAATTTGAGTACATAGCATGGCATAGATGATGGATCCAATATCTGATGCATATGAGATCCTCTTCATCCTATCTCTCTCATCTTGTGTTCTAGGACACAATTCCTTAGAGAGATAAACACCATGTGACATCGGAAGATATCCCTTCTTGGATTCTTCCATACTGAATCTTTTCAGTACTTTGTCAATATATGCACTCTGACTTAGGTCAAGCAACCTACGCGATCTTATCACGATAGATCTTTATTCCAAAGATATAGGCTGCTTCCCCTAAGTCCTTCATGGAGAAGCACTTGGATAACCAAGTCTTTACCGACTGCAAGTTCGGTATATCATTCCCTATCAAAAGTATGCCATCAACATACAACTCTAGGAATGCCACTGCGCTCCCACTCACTTTCTTGTAAACACAGGGCTCATCTTTGTTCTTGATAAAACCAAATTCTTTTACTGCTTCATCAAAATGAATGTTCTAGCTCCTAGAAGCTTGTTTGAGTCCATAAATGGATCTCTGTAACTTGCATACCCTATTAGCTTGCCCATCAAGTACGAAACCATCAGGTTGTGTCATATACACATCCTCCTCAAGGTTTTCGTTCAAGAAAGCTGTTTTGACATCCATTTGCCAAATCTCATAGTCATGATTTATAGCAATCGCAAGCATAATCCGGATGGATTTAATCATGGCAACCGGTGAAAAGGTTTCTTCATAGTCAATACCATGAATTTGTTCGAAACCTTTGGCAACCAGTCGTGCCTTATAAGTATGCACCTTGCCATCCATGTCAGTCTTCTTCTTGAAGACCCATTTACACCCTATGAGTTTTACCCCTTCAGGTGGTTCCACCAGAGACCACACTTGGTTCTAGTACATGGAGTTTATCTCAGATTTCATAGCTTCAAGCCATTTAATGGAATTTGGATCCGATATAGCGTCATCGTAGGTTTTGGGTTCATTGTCTTGGTAAACCAGTACGTCACCATTGTTAGTAAATGGTCCTGTATATGCAGCGGAAACAAAAATAATAAAACTCAAGGATCGTTTACATGAGCCAAGATCAAGGGTATAATTTTACAATTTTATCATCATAAGAATCTGCAGAAATATTAAACATGAGTTAAGAGAAACAAACGCACGTTGGAGGCTCCTCCAAATTTGTCGACGAATGTTTTGCTACCGATCCAAGTGTAGGATCGAACCTGCGTAGTCCACACGAAGACAATCTTAAAAGAACCAAAGAGGGATTTGCCAGATCCTCTTTGGCTTCAAGATTAAGAAGAAAACAAATCAATTGAAATTGATTTTGGGCAATGGGTGTTACTGCTGTGGGAGTGGAAAAGAGGGGCTGTGTGTTTTGTTTTTCCAAAGAAAAATCTACACTAAAAAATCACACACTTTTCTTTTTATATTAAAAACAATTTGCCCTAATCCCATACGGAATAGACTTGAGCTCCAACCCAAACGCCCCATGTTGCCAAACACTCCCATTTTGATTTATTTTATTTTCCATCATTATCTCAATTAAAATCAATTAATATATATATATAAATATATATTAACATTTAACAATAATGATAATATATTTAAATATGTGCGAACACACATTTAAACGTAATTTCACTTATTTAATTTTTCTAACAAATTAAATAAAGGCTACGACCTCAGCAAATTTAATTGCACTGTGAAATTACCAAAATACCCTTTCGCCTTAAAAGACGAAAACGCCCTTCTTTCTTCTTGCATCTTAAATTGTCTTCTATGTGTGTGACCCTTAGGCTCCTCATCATATCGGCAGTGTATAGTATTGCGATTAACACCAATTAATCGTCTCACTAATACACAGACCAAGATTGGCCCCTAGCAAGGCATCATGGCCACCCGATAGATTCGGATTCAGCAAAGTAGCTACCTGTCAACGATATGGTTACCGTGCAATTCGATCCTTTCATCATACGTTATCTCGACGAGACGAAGGCATAGAAATAGTGTCAACCTTCGGTTACTCTCGATATTATTTATTCAGTTTCTGGACCAATGACCCGTATTATAAACTGGATAGAGCAACAACTCAATCCCACTGTGGCCACAGTTTTAGTGTCATTGCCATATACTGAATTGCGCCGTGAGATAACTTTCTCCCGTACCCGGGAGTGATGAATCCTCTGTCAATCCACCATAGTCTTGATACACTCCTTGATGCAGCCAATCACCACCGTATTGACAGCTCTGAAAAGAACTGCGTTAGGCTAGTGTCAAACTACACCAATCGGTGCACAAGGCGCTCCGGTGATCTCAAGTCTAAGGATCACATGCACCACCATTCGTTAGAGGATTTGTTCCATAGACACTGGGGTTACCATCCATATGGAATCCTCTGGTGGGTCAGTCCAGTGAACTTGCTGTGGTGTAATCGCCTACAACAAACACCCATGTGTTGCACCAGGTTGTCACCAAACAACCTTGACAAGTGAGATCAGTCACTGCCTTTCGACAGGGTCGTTCAACACTATGATAGCCTTACCGTATTATCTGTGCCCTTACTTCAGAATAATACTGGGGCTATAGACGTTTCTAGAATGGCCACCATATGTGCTCATAGGGTTCTCACTATCAAGATTTGAAAAACTTGATACCCTCGTCACGGTTCTACCATTCTAAGGACATATATCAATACATATTGCAATAATAATGATTTACGCGATATAGTATAAAATGCCTTGATTATTGATTAATGAACATTATTACAAAGAGTCAATTCCACAATAATTGATTGGCTCTAGGGCACTTACTCCAACAACCATGTTGGGTCATGAGATAACCGTATCTCTCGGGTTCATAGCGTACTCTCCCAGATATACATTGCTCCTGTGCTACCTGAGATGGTTCACTTTGATCCACAAGTTGTGGAGTTACCTCCTCTTGATGCTCAACCACTTCCTATGGCACATCATCCCGTCCTTCGTCTAATATATCTTGTGGTTCTAGAACTTCATCAAGTTCTATTTTTCTCCCATTAGTACTTTTTAGAAAATATTCATTTTCTAAGAAGACACCAGATCGAGCAACAAAATTTTTGCACTCTTCTGGGTGGTAGAAGTAGTATCCTTTGGTCTCCTTTGGATACCCCACAAATATACATTTACAGGATTTTGGGCCCAGCTTGTTCGAAGTCAATTTCTTAACATAAGCTTTGCAACCCCAAATCCTTAGATAAGACAAGCTGGGCTTTCTCCCACTCCATAGCTCATATGGAGTCTTATCTACAGACTTTGACGGCACACGGTTCAAAACGTGAGTCGCAGTTTCTAGGGCATAACCCCAGAACGATGCGGGTAAATCACTAAAACTCATCATGGACCTAACCATATCGAGTGAGGTCCTGTTCATCCTTTCTAACACTCCATTGTGTTGGGGTGTTTAAGGAAGAGTGAGTTGTGATACTATCCCACATTCCTTCAGGTATGTTTAGCTCAACTTGCCAAAGTTGGCATAATTGTCATTTTGAGATTATCCTAATTGTCTTTCTTAAAGAACATATTATTATGAAACAGTTCCATAAAGAATATTATTTACACTCAAGGACAATAATCCATTAGTAAACTAATACTCTCATTTGTCCTAAGTGGACATAGAAATATAATTTCTAGAAACTGAAGAAAAATCATAATAATCCACAAGTTCTAAGAAACAAGCCCATCGGCTAAATCAGACAATAAGATCCTACAGCAAATGTAGCAGCACGTGCTTCATTTCCAACTGATAGGTCCACCTCTCCCTCGGCTAGCAATATACTCTGCCGTAGTCCCTACACATCAATCAAATGCGAGAACCACATCTTATGTTAATAACCCAAGATGTTAACGGGATAAGTTGATCTCAAAAACTTACCTGACGAAGAAGTAACATTCTTCTTCTCTCTTGCTAGGAAGGCCTTGCAATGTTTCCTCCGGTGGTTGGGATTCCCACAGTGAGCCCTCTCCTATTCATTTGAGTTGGCTTCAACCAATGTCAATGTTTCTGAAATTTTCATGCCTGACTCAGTAGCCTTCAACAAATCCAGAAGCTCGAAAAGGGTGTTCTTCTTATTTTCCTTAATGAAGTCATAGACAAATTGAGAATAAGAATCTGGCAAAGACTATAATATTAGGTTAATCGCTAAACCTTAATTAAGTCCACATCCCAAAATCTCAAGCTTGTTCATATACTCGGTCAACTTGAGTATATGAACGCCAATTTTGGTACCCTCTTCCATCCTACATCTGAATAACGACTGAGACACCATAATGCTTCTCATTTCTATGAAGAAAATGAAGAATATAAGCTAAATCCATTTTCTGGCACTGTTGTCGTGGTAATGGTGCTATTGATGCAAGCACAATGTATCTAGTCATTTATTCTTTTGCATCATGTGTATGCTTCACATATGTAACAACTGCTGAAAACTAATAAAATGCATGCACGATTTCAATAGAAAATTGGGTCCAAAGTTTTCTTTTCATTATAATTCATATGTCTTTTATACACAAAGAGTACTGTTTACAAAAGATTCATTTTTAAAAGACAAAATAGCGGAAACAGTGAAGCTATTGCTCCTCGCTTGCCGACGCCCCTCCGACTGCATCAACACCTAGATCCTGCATCCACAAAGGAAAATAACGGGGTGAGCACAAATAATGCCCAGTAAGTAAAACCCTCTATCTGTCTGTCCCCGTATGTATAACGCTTAATTCTTTCCTTATACTATTTCTGTTTCTATTTCTGTTTCCACTAACCATCATGGCCTCATCTTACCGGAGGTACGGCCGGATGGCGTTCACGCAGCACCATCTCACTCTCCATGACTATCGGGTGGAATTCACACAGTACCAACCCGTTCTTAGTGACTACCGAGTGGGGATCACAAAGCACCTACTCGGTTTTCCTAACTATCGGGTGGAGACCACCTAGCACCTACCCGTTTCTCATGACTTTTGGGTAACGATCACCAAGCATTAACCCGTCTCTAGTCACTGTCGGGTGATGGTCACAAAGCATCAACCCACTTCTACTAAATGTCGGATGATGATCACAAAGCATCAACCCACTTATCTAACAACTAACCGGGTGGTGGTCACAAAGCATCCATCCGTTTCTATTACTTATCGGGTGACGATCACAAAGCATCAACCCCTTCTCTAATGGCTATTCGGGTGATGATCACAAAGCATCAACCCGATTCTCATAACTGTCGGGTGATGATCACAAAGCATCAACCCATTTCTAATAAATGTCGGATGATGATCACAAAGCATCAACCCCTTTTCTAATGACTAACCGGGTGGGGATCACAAAGCATCCACCCGTTTCTACTACTTATCGGGTGACGATCACAAAGCATCGACCCATCTCTAAGGGCTATTCGGGTGGTGATCACAAAGCATCAACCCGATTCCCATAACTGTCGGGTGATGATCACAAAGCATCAACCCATCTATACTACTCTTCTAATTCACTCTATTCTAGCATTTTTCATTCTCTCTACCCTTAGAGTAGTTGCATCCACCAAGTTCTCTACTCATAGAGTAATTGCATACACAAAGTTTCCTACTCTTTCTTAGGTCACTTTTCAATGCACAATTAGTGCCTATGGATGGTTCATCTCCACTAATGCACTTATGAAATGCCAACATGCAATGTTGCAAGAATTAAGGTTCACTACTCATACTCAAACCTCTATTAGGCATTTCATCAAACAACTCAAGTGCATTATAAAACTCTACTATAGCAATGATTCTAAATCTTTTTCTAACCATCCAAAATGGGGAGAAACCCCCTCACATAGCCACAAAACCTGCCAAAGAAAGACACTTCCAAAAAGGGTTCCACAATACCCCTTCAATTCCATCTCAAACTACCTTTCCAACCCACAACTCATTTCTTATATTTGAAAGGTATAAACAATCACAAGGCATAGAAATCTCTATTTAAGCCTCCATACATGGCATATCACATGTATATCACATACATACATCATTTCTATCAAAACCCTAATCAAGAAAATTCATAAATCTCAACTTGGGTTGGGATTTACTTACCTTGTTATGGAGAGACTTCACCAACTCTTCCTTTCACTTGTTTTGCTTGACTTTTTCTCTACTCTTAACCAAAAGAACAAAAACCCTCAAACCTCAATATAAACTAAAACTCACAAGTTTCACAACTAAAGTAAGAATCCTTACCTTAGGAAGCCTTAGGTTGATTTTCTACCCCAAATCACTTCGAAAACCCCTTGGAACTCCTTGATCAAAAGAAAGAGAAGTTGGGAGGAACAAGAATGGAGAGTTGCGTTTTTGAGAAGAAGAATGAGAGGTTTGCTAACTCTTAATTCCTTTTAATGAAAATTATACCCAAGCATTCCCATTTTGCCCTTACTCTTCTTTGGGAATTCCATCTATATCCTTTGATTCATTACAACCACACCCCCATAACAACATATTCTCCATGAAAATTCCTTACAATCAACTCCCCACTTTTCCTGCTAATTAGGGGTAGAATGGTCAAATAGCCCTTAGGGAAGAAAATATCTAAAACTTAACAAACAATTTAATCGGCCTGTCGCCGGGGCGAAGAAACTTCTGTCTCCGCGGCGAAACTTCCCAGAGAGTTTCCCCGTGGTTTCAACACATCTCCGCCGCGGCGAAGATTCTTCTTCGCCCCGGCGAAGCTTGGTGCACTGAACTTCTTCTATTTTCAACCAATCTCAGGGTAAGCATTCAACACAACACTCAATCGAACAATATTACCAAAACCAACTCAAAAAAGAGCGAAAGAGGAAACAATAACTACGTACCTCATGTGGGGTGTTACAACATATACATACCTAGTCTCATGGATAGAACTATCAGCAGGCTCTCGTGATAAAGCTTGCTCAATGGTGTATAATTTATCGCTTGACTGAAGTGTATTGTTTATATTTCTATACCAGTCAAGCGATTTTTTCACCATTCCATCTCACTCCCAGTTAAATGATTTGTTGTAGTGATGTTAGGATCATTTTGCTCAATTTAAGTGAATCTACAAGTGCAGAATAAGTAACTGTTATTACCATGTTCGTTATTATTTAATATGGTCTTTTATTAAATGAGGCTCCCACTATTTTACTCAAGTCAATAGCCCTCACTATTAACTAGGAAAAGCCCGTTGGCTTTCCCAGTGGACCGAGATCCCATCCTGCCCATTTCAAACCTTTGCTTTGGCAAACAAGCCAAAATGAGTTGATTAGGTAGGCCAACAACCTTAATCCACACTAGTCGATAGCTCATACTATCAACCTCAAATGTGAAAAAGCCAACAAGCCAGTCACACAATCCAATGGCTCCAACCATTTTCCTCAAGTGTGATTCTCAGTAGCAGTAGAGTGGACACTACATGCCACCACGTACACATAATATGTGTACTTCTCTACTATGCCTATGACTCGTTTATCAACCTTCGCTTTGGTGAACAAGCAAAACCATCATTTTAAGTCGACCCATCACCATTAAGGAAAACTCCAATGCATTTTAACCTCCGACTGGTAGAAGTGTACCCTTCGTTTTGGCGAACAAGGTTTCGACGAACAGTGGTTTGATTAAAACCATGGTGATGGAAGGCTTATGCGACTTAATATCTTTTAATTGAGGGTTTGTTATTTAATGTCTCACCAGATTATTATCTTTGTTAGAATGACAATGTTTGGCATGTTATTGAACATTCAACCTTAGCATACATTCTAAACAAAATATTAAAACGTGCTAGTACATGGCCCAACTAAAATTGATTTCCTCAAGCCTAGGGGAGTCGGTAGGTCACTGGTAGCGTGCCGAATGCACCAAATTAATTAACCTTACTAACCGAACTACTAAATTGTATATAGGGTGAGCAAGGGTCGATCCCACAGGGAATGATTCGATTAAATCCTATATTCTATGCCAATAGCCACAATGAAAACAACATAATAAAACCTTAAACAGTAAACAGGACAACACAACAGAGTAATGAAAGGGGTTTGTAATCAAGGCAAACTAAAGTAAAACAAAGAAGTCTCTAATTGAAGAAAAAATCAGGTTAAAAACAATAAGTCCTCGGTTCAAGATCCACATAAACATGCATTGGACACGAACTAACCGTAACACTATTCTATCTTGTTATTATGGAACTACTGACCCTAGGAAACAATAAGCTCTGTTACCTAAATTCTCCCTTAATCGTCACTACTGAAATAAGCTCTTCAAGTAGATCCTAACCGTCGAACAACCTAGAATAAACTCTCTAAGTTTGATTCAATGGCAGCCTTAAGAATTAGGAAAATAGATCAATCTAAGCAACAATCACACAAGCTCGGATTATTTAACTTAGGTTAAGTTATTCAAGATGACAGAATGAAAACTTGTCCATAATCATCTATCATCATGTGTTACCTATTGAACAGAAAAAGGACAATTGCAGATCACAATTCCTAATTCTAACAGATAAAATCCCGATAAAATAATTCAACAGGCCATTACTAAATCACCCAAACAGAAAATTATAAACAATTAAAGCAGAATAACATAAACAATTCTAATAAAAACGAGATTAAGAACAATGTTACTAAAGTTAGGTTACACTAATGACATGAATTTAGGCTTCAAAATCCTCTTGAACTGAAAAAGAAAGATCAACCGCACATCTTCACCTAAAAAGTAAAAACTCTGAAAAATAAAACTCTACTGTCTTTCTCCCCATTTAACCTAACAACTTCTAATTAAATAACATGTGTTTTCCTTAATTTTGCCCAGGAATCACGAAAAATCTTTCCTGGATCCTTCCTAAAAGATAGACTTCCAGATTTGTCAAAATCTTATCAGATATGGTAAGCAGAATTCGTCTCCAGCTTGCACCAGGATTCTTGCTATGTAAAAGGTCTTTTCTGGGCTTGGTCACTTCATAAAAATTGTAGTCCCAGATGTGTAGATGAATCTGGGCTTTTGAATCACCCGTTTTCGATATCTGACACTCCAGTTAGGCCCATTCGAAGATTTAATACTCAGCTAAGGAATCCTTCTTCCGAGTACCTGAGAGAGAGAGATTATATACTCACATGGCCAAGGGTTCCGAATCCATGCATAACCGAGTCCGATCGGTTAGAATGAGTAGAGGTCACGTAGAGTGGGAGCGAGTCCCGGCCGTGCCCCCGGTAAGATGGGGTCGTGATTTATGAAAGAGTTATGAGAAAAAGTTCTAAGGGAAAGAGAAAGAGAAAAATAGAGAAGTACCCAAAGAGAAATTGAGTGAGGAGTTGTAAGGAAAGAATTAGAGAGAGAGAGTTACGGGGATAGCCTGAGTAGAGGATTTACTTACTGAGCATTATTTTAGTGCTCACCCCGTTGTTTTCCTATGTTTTGCAGGACCTAGGTGAGGACACTGTCGGATGGACGTCGACGTTCGAGAAGGAGTGGCTACACTGTCCCTTATGTTTTTTGATGACTTTTGTATACGTTATACATTTTGTGTAAAAATGTGTATGTTTGTAAAGAGTATGTATATATGTTTAATAAAAGAAAAATTTGGGCCCAATTTCTTTATGTTGTTTTATATGTATTTCATTATAAGTTTTTGAGGAGTAGTGGCTATTACAATCATATGTTATCTCGACGAGACGAAGGCATATAAATAGTGTCAACCTTCGGTTACTCTCGATATTATGTATTCAGTTTCTGGACCAATGACCCGTATTATAAACTGGATAGAGCAACAACTCAATCCCACTGTGGCCACAGTTTTAGTGTCATTGTCATATATTGAATTGTGCCGTGAGATAACTTCTCCCGTACCTGGGAGTGATGAATCTCTGCCAATCCACCATAGTCTTGATACACTCCTTGATGCAACCAATCACCACCGTATTGATAGCTCTGAAAAAAACTGCGTTAGGCTAGTGTCAAACTACACCAATCACCACCATTTGTTAGAGGATTTGTTCCATAGACACTGGGGTTACCATCCATATGGAATCTTCTGGTGGGTCAGTCCAGTGAACTTGCTGCGGTGTTAATTGAATGTAAACGTTCACTTCATCTAAATTTCTATATATGTATTAAGCATTTGTATATTTAATTAGTACAAAATTTTTTTAAAGCATACGAATGGATCCCTTAACATTACATAAATATCTGCTTTTATGAATTCCATTAATATGTATAATATATACATAACATACCATTTATTTCATTAACACTTTAACAAAACACTACGTTAAGAACGACATTAAATATCATAAACCAAACATCATCAAAAATATTGAACACATCATCAAAAGTAATACATTAACCTAATTAAACCAAAATTCTTATATCCTGACCGTCAATAGTATCTCACATTAAAAATATCACATAACAGTACAATGCACCAATCAAAAATAAAAACACAGTGATTTAAAATAATGTCTTATTGGCAAGTTTTAAGGAAACGGTATAATATATGTTTAAATTTCAAGTCAGATGGCCATAATATATTTAGTAAGTAGTTAATTGTAGTTTGACAATATGGTTATAAAATATTTATAGGTTCGACATTGGTCTTGTTTAATTGTTATGTTTTATAAGTATCTTATTTTTTATTAAAATTTTGTTGATTCACATCACAATATATTTTGATTTGTTTTATTTAAATAGGAATACGAAAGAAACAGAAAGAATACGAATTAAATGTTATATAAATAGCATGACCATTTAAAAAGAATAAAATATATTGGCACAAGTTTAATAAAAGGATAATAAGAATAGATTGGAGATAATGGTAAGATGTAATGACATAATTCAAAGGTTAATCATACAATAATAATATATGAAAAAACTTGGTTATTGATATCACTTTAATATTTGTAAATTATTTATTTAAAATTAAAAATTATACTGATCTTTTGTGCAAAACATTTTTGTCATTGTATAAAATTCACATGCTTGCTTCATATCCAAAATCCTCAAATTCTTTTGAAAATGAACGTCTATCCATACAGTTCATTCAAAGTTTTTGGGATTGTTTTTTGACAATATAAAAGTGGCCTTGGGAAATGTAATAGACGTCTAGTAATATAAACACTCAATTGAAAAATTTTAATACTTTTTGGATAAGATGATACGAAATGGTAGCGAGACCGTTTTCTCAACATCAAAGAAAAGCATAATAATATTTTGTTAAGATTCAAGTCAAATTATCATGATGATATTATAATATATCGTTGGATATTGAATAATGGTTTGCAAGCAGGTTCCCAAAACATGTTTATGGTTTGGCGTGAGATTAATTGGTTGAATAGAATGAAAGTTTGTTTAGCAGGTGATAGGAATGTTATTTATAGATTTTGCTAATTTATAATATTATATTTTAGATTGATGTTTGTCGAACGTGTGTAGAAATCCAACGAGTTTTAACTTCTATTTTCAAATTAAATAAAAAAGCATTTAAATTTTACAGGTGTAAGAAATTACATAAAACTACTAAAAATTATATTTCATACATACTATCTGGTAATCTACATGCCATCTTCGACTTGTGATATTTTTTGACGACATTAAATGTAAACGATTCACATTCATCTAAATCTCCACATGATATATTAAGTTTTGATACATTCGATTAGTACAATCTTTTCAAATCATATAATTTCGTTTTTTCACCAATTATATTGTTGTTGGCTGTTTGATGAATGGTTTCAAAGAAATACGCAATTGAGTATTTTATTCGTCATTTACGTTGTTACATTTAATCATGAGGATTCCTCTATTTCAGTATTTATACTTATATATTTATGTTTTTGTACCTTGAATTGGAAATACTGTTTCCAATTCATATTATTTTATTTAGAACATTTTACTTATATTATTGAATTTGAAATTCTATAATTTTTTAATCATTAATCTCAAATTCCTTTCTATTGTCAGATTAGTATCGATAGTGAGATTTTGAAGGAGATTTTTTCCTTCTTTATACTTTTATGTAAGTTTCTATATTGTTGAACGCATATTTAACTGACATTGTTCAAGTGAAAGATAATATTAAAGTTTTATAGTGTGTTTCGTTTTGGTTTTGTAAAATTCATAAGTGATGAAAAACGTTGTCATTTAAAATCGTTATATTTAAAGTAAATATGCGGTTGAATGTTTAGTATTTTACTAAAGTAAATTTAGGGATTAGGGTTTTCTCTATTAGTTTCGGCATTAAGGGCAATTTTTCCCACTTTGTTTGTCGCGTTTCCACATCCTCTTTCCTCGTTTGACTGAAGTGTTAGTTATAGGACAATGTCGTTTTTTTTTTTAATGTTTACCCAAATCCCTATCTTACCGCCGGCGAACGAGGGCTACCAAGTGCTAGGTTTAGGAGCTTTGTATGAGGAAGCCAACGGTTTAGGGGTGGTGTCGGATTGAACTTTGAGATTGGAATCGCCGAGAATTTGATCGAAAAGTCAACCCAATACACGAGTCATGATCGGCAACAGAGGGTTACCATGTTTAGAGTAGATGCCCAGAGCCAATCAATTATTGTAGAATTGACTCTTTGTAATATGTTCATTGATCAATAAAAGGCATTTTATACTATATACGTAAATCATCATTGTATTATTGATATATGTCCTTAGAATGAAACCGTAAGGTATCAAGTGTTTCAAATCTTAAATAGTGAGAACCCTATGAGCACATATGGTGGCCATTCTAGAACGTCCGTAACCCTATTATTATTCTGAATAAGGGCAACAGATAATACGTAAGGCTATCATAAGTGTTGATGACCCTTGCAAAGGCATAACTGATCTCGCTTGTCAACATTGTTTGGTGACAACACCTGGTGCAACACATGGGTGCTTGCTGTAGGCAAATTCACTGGACTGAACCCACCAGAGGATTCCATATGGATGGTAACCCAGTGTCTATGGAACATCCTCTAACGAATGGTGGTGCATGTTATCCTTAGACTTGAGATCACCAGAGCGCCTTGTGCACGATTAGTGTAGTTGACACTAGCCTAACGCAGTTCTATTCAGAGCTTCAATCAGTGGTGATTGGCTGCATCAAGAGTGTATCAGGACTTGTTAGTAAACGGTCCCATATACGCAGCGAACAACAAACAAATATACTATAGAGATCTTTACATGAGCCAGATCAGTGTATATTTTAAATTCATATTAAAAAAAATCTGCAGAAAATAAATCTAGTTTAAAGAACAACACTCATGTTGGAGGCTCCTCCAAATTTGTCAACGAATGTTTTGCTACCAATCCAACTGTAGATCGAACCCACATAGTCCACACAAGACAATCTCAAAAGAACCAAGAGGGATTTGCTAGATCCTCTTTGGCTTCAAGATTAAGAAAGGAAATCAATTGAATTGATTTTGAGCTAAAGTGTTTCTGTCGTGAGTGAAAAGAGGGGGTTGTGTGTGTTTTTTTAACTTTAAAAAAGAAAATCAATTAATTGAATAATCACACATTTCTTTTTATAGTAAAATAATCAAGTTTGCCCTAGTTCCCATATGGAATAGGCTTTGGGCTCCCAACCCAACACCCCATGTTGCCAAACACTCCAATTTATATTTTATTTTCCATCATTATCTCAATTAAAATCAATTAATTATATTTAAACATTTAACGATAATGAATAATATTAAATATGTGCGAAAAATATTTAAATGTAATTTTACTTATAATTTTTCTAACAAATTAATAAAGGCTACGAACCTCACCAAATTTAATTGAACTGTGAAATTACCAAATACACTTTTCGCCTTAAAAGATAAAAATGCCCTTCTTTCTTCCTGGAGTCTTAAATTATCTTCTATGTGTGTGTATGACCCTAGGCTCCTCTCATATGCAGTGTATAGTATCACGATTAACACCAATTAATCGTCTCACTAAATACACAGACCAAGATTGCCCCTAGCAAGGCATCATGGCCACCCGATAGATTGGATTCAGCAAAGTGCTACCATTCAACGATATGGTTACCGTGGCAAGTTGATCATTGGATCAGTTGTAATATCCCACCTTGAGGTAAGTATTTAAGATTTGCTGTATTCGTTAAAAGTTTATTGTTTCAACTTTAATTGCGCTTTGTATGTTTAGTTGGTTGAATTGTTTTGCCTTGAACTTGGTGAGTTTTTGCGAGTTTGGAAATCCAATCTTCGCCGGGGCGGAAGAAAGAGCTCCCGCGGCGAGGAGGAGGAGTTGCACCACTGGTTAGGTTTCTGCCCTATGTTCGCCGAGGCCCGAAAAATGCTTCGCCGCTCGCTGAGCCTCAGACAAGTTCTGCAGTTTTCCTAGAGAAATTCCTTCTTTTTGGGTGGGACACATTACCATTCCTACCCTCGAATTAGTAGGAAAAGTGTGGAGTACAATGAAAGGCAATTAGTATAGATTGTGTTTTGGATGGGGTGTAAATATGGTAGCGAATCAAAGGATATGATGGAATTTCAAAGAAAGCAAGGGCAAAATGGGAAATGATGCTTATAATATGACCTACAAAGGGTTAATGTAGATAACCCTTTCTTTCTTCATTCCAAAACCACCGGCCCTCTTCCATTTGCCCTTTTCTTTTCAATTTCTCCATTCCATCTTCCCAGAATTTTCTACGGGATGTCAGCAGGGTTTAAGAGGGGTTTTGTGGATTTGTTAGATGGAGATTTCACTAAGCATCCCAAATGGTAAGAATTCATGCTTTAGATTGGGTGAGTTTTTCTGTATAAATAAGTGAAGTCCTTATTCGGTTTGTTTGCTGTCTCTTGTGGGTTGGGTTTTGGTTAGAGATAGGAGAACAATACACAGGAGAAGGTAAGGAAGGTGCTAAATAAGAGTCATCTTTTGCCCAGTAAGGGATAGTAATTCCAACCACCTTGGATTTTAAACAAGCTTTTTGTGTATAGAATGTATGCTTGCATGATCAGTATGTATATGAGTTAATGAGGAAATGTGTTGAGAGTGCATACTGTTTGTTTAGTTGTTTGGATTTGATTCCATATAGAGAAAAGTGTTTTGATATGTGATTAAGAAATGGAGTTCATACCGAATTTGACGATGACGTTTGGTGTGAGAGCAGATGTTGTGTGAAGCTCTTTTGGGAGGGTGCTTTTCTCTGAAGGGTTTTATGAGTAATTGAGGGAGTTTTGCCCCATTTATAGGCTATGAGTCTAGAGAAATGAAAGGATAGATAATTAGTTTTACGTAGAGTGTTTATATGCACATGACGTTGTTGATGAATATGAATGCCTAAGGTGACAATTGGCCGTCTGCACTTGCGTAACTTTCTAAGTACATTGTGGGTTTATCTTACCGTCTGCTGAATAGGTCTGTAGGATCCAAAACGAGAAGATTTAAGATCCTTTTCTAGAGCTTTGAAACGAGACGAGAACCGTTAATAAACTCAGAGGTGTATAAACGAAAGTTATGGTCTTTTTAGTGTGACCTGGCAGAAACAGGAAAGCGGTTTTTGAGGTAAATCTTGTTAGTTGGCATTTTCATAGTGCAGATTGATGCATGAGCGAGTTCTCAACACAAGTGTTTGCAACTTAAGCAGTAAGGATGTAGCTTTGATAATATTAGAAATTTGAGGATAAGTTCCGTAGATTAGAGAAAGAGTATAGTAGGTTGTGCGATGGGAACCCGTGAGTATGTACCTCCAAGTCAGCGTTACATTGACACTATTTCTATGCCTCGGTCTTGTCGAGATAGCGAATGATGAAAGGATCAAATTGTACGGTAACCATATCGTTGACAGGTAGCTACTTTGCTAAATCCAAATCTATCGGGTGGCCATGATGCCTTGCTAGGGGCCAATCTTGGTCTGTGTTTAGTGAGATGATTAATTGGTGTTAATCGCAATACTATACACTGCTCGTATGATGAGGAGCCTATGGGTCACACACATAGAAGATAATTTAAGAGCTAGGAAGATAGAAGGGCATTTTCGTCTTTTTAGGAGAAAGGGTATTTTGGTAATTTCACAATGCAATTAAATTTGCTTAGGTTGTAGCCTTTATTTAATTTATTAGAAAAATTAAATAAGTGAAATTACGTTTAAATATGTGTTCGCATATATTTAAATAAATTATAATTATTGTTAAATGTTAATATATAGATTAAATATATATTAATTGATTTTAATTGAGATAATGATGAATTAAAATAAATATCTAATTGGGAGTAATTGGAAACAAGGGGTCTTTGGGTTGGAGCCCAAGCCTATTCCATATGGGAATAGGGCAATTAGAATCACAATATAAAAGAAAAGTGTTAATTAAAAATTTTAAGAATTTTTCATTAAACGAGAAAACCCACAGCCCATTGTAAACTCTCTCACGCCAGTTTTGGGTTTTGATTCATTCTTCTTCTTTATTTCTTAAGACTAAAGAGGATCTAGCAAATCCCTCTTTAGTTCCTTGCGATTATCTTCGTGTGGACTACGTCGGTTCGATCCTACACTTGGGTCAGTAGCAAAACACATTCAGAGACAAAGTTGGAGGAGCCACCAAACGTGTGTATGATTTCTTAAACCTTGAACTGATTTTCTACAGATTTAATATATATTGTAGAAATTGTAAATTTGTACCCAGATCTTGGTTCTAAGGAACGATCCATGTTGTTTATATTTTTTTGTTTTCCGCTGCGTAACTGGGTCGTTTACTAACACTAAGGACATATATCATTACATATAACTATGATTTACACGATATAGAAGGATATGCCTTTTTATTGATGAATAAACATTTATTACAGAGTCAAACTCACAATAATAGATTGGCTCTAGGGCACCTACTCTAACAGCTTTATGTTTGCTTGTTTGTTTAGAGATTTGCACCTATAAATTGTAAGGTAAATAATGGTTTTGAAGCACAAGATTTGCAATAATAATAAAAAAGAGAAATCAATAGTTGGGAATCACAATACTATTACCTATATGATTAAGGAACTAAGAATAAAAAAGTGTGCAAAATATGACTCAGTTAAATATTGATTCTAACACGCATTTTGATTTTTATGTATTAGAAAACTATTAACAACTAAAGATACACATGGTTCGACATAACCATTTGTGTGATTAACCATTATCCTAATAAGACTCCTGCCAAACAAACCATTATTCTATTGTTATTAGTTGTATGATTAACCATTTTGTATAAATATCATTTTCTGTATGACCGAGAAAATAATGAAATCAACAGATTAATGAAATACGTTGATTTTAGTAAAACTTACGTTAACCGTATTGCTTGTAGAGCGGTGTAGTTTTTGTCAATTGCTTTTACAATGATTTGTTGTAGAATTTCAATGGTAATTGTAACAAATTTGTGGGTTGTGTTTTCATTCTTTTGTAAGGAATCATGATGTTTTGGTGCTGTTTTTTGGGTGCAAGTATATCAAAATTATGTTGTCAATATGGTGTTTGTGGTTTATATAATTCCCGTGTGGATAGCGAACAGTTTTATATGTATTTCAACTTCTTAGATAATGTTTTGTTAGTTATTAATGAGAGTTAGTGTTGTTATCTGAATCTGGCTTTTAGTATTTTTGTATATTAATGATGGTATTTTAAGTTCATTGAACATTAATTATTTGATTTTTTTTTTATATCTATGAGATAAATGAATATAAAATATTTTGATATTAATCATTTAATGTTAAGTATTAATTTATTTAAAATGTAACAGTTCACATTCATCTAAATTTCTATATAGTATATTAAGCATTTGATATATTTAATTAGTACAAATTTTTTAAAGCAGTACGAAATGGATCCCTTTACATTAACATAATATCTGCTTTTAGAATTCCATTAATACTGTATAAATATATACATAAACATACCATTATTTCATTAACACTTTAACAAAAACACTACGTTAAGAACGACATTGAATATCATAATACCAAACATCATCAAAATATTGAACACATCAATCAAAAAGTAAGTACATAACCATAATATTAAACCAAAATTCTTATATCCTGACCTTCAATAGGAATCTCACATTAAAAATATCACATAACAGTACAATGCACGATCAACGAAATAAACACAGTGATTAATAATAAGATATTTATTGGCACAGTTTTAAAGGAAACGGTATAAATATCGTTTAATATTCAAGTCAGAGATGTCATGATGACATAATATATTAGTTACGTGTTAATTGTAGTTTGACAATATGGTTATAAAATATTTATATGGTTCGACATTGGTCTGTTTAATTGTGATGTTTATATAGTATCTTAGTTTTTTAATTAAAATTTTGTTGATTCACATCACAATATATTTGATTTGTTTTATTTAAATAGGAATACGAAGAAAGAAACAGATAGAATAGAATATAATGTTATAATAAATAAGCATGACCATTTAAAAAGAATAAAATATTATGGCACAGTTTAATAAAAAGGATAATAAGAATAGATTGGAGAATATGGTAAAGATGTATATGACATTAATTCAAACGGTTAATCATACATAATATAATAAAAAAAACTTGGTTATTGATATCACTTTAATATTATGTAATTTTATTTAAAATTAAAAATTATACTGATCTTTGTGCAAAACATTTTGTCATTGTATAAAATTCTATGCTTGCTTCAATCCAAAATCCTCAAATTCATTTTGAAAATGAACGTCTATCCATACATTCATTCAAAGTTTTTGGGATGTTTTTTGACAATATAAAAGTGGCCTTGGGAAAAGAATAGAAGTCTAGTATAAAATAAACACTCAATTGAAAAATGTTAATAACTTTTTGGATAAGATGATACGAAATGGTAGCAGACCGTTTTCTCAACATCAAAGAAAAGCATAATAAATAGTTTGTTAAGTATTCAAGTCAAAAATATCATGTGTGATATTATAATATATCGGTTGGATAGTGAATAATGGTTGGCAAGCAGGTTCCCAAAACATTTATGGTTGGCGTGAGATTTAATTTGGTTGATAATAGAATGGAAGTTTGTTTACTGTGTGATAGGAATGTTTTATTTAAGATTTGCTAATTTATATTTAATATATTTAGATTGATGTGTTGTCGAACGTGTGTAGACAATCCAACGAGTTTTAACTTCTATTTTCAAATTAAATAAAAAAAGCATTTAAATTTTAATGTGTAAGAAATTACATAAGAAACTTACTAAAAATTATATTCATACATACTATTGGTAAATCTACATGACATCTCGAATTGTGATATTTTTTGACGACATTAAATGTAAACGATCACATTCATCTAAATCTCCACATAGATTATTTAGTTTTGATACATTCGATTAGTACGAATCTTTTCAAATGCATATAAATTCGTTTTTTCACCAATTATAATTGTTGTTGGCTGTTTGATGAATGGTTTCAAAGAAATACGCAATTGAGTATTTTATTCGTCATTTACGTTGTGCAATTTAATCATGAGGTTCTCTATTTTCCATATATTATACTTATATATTTACGTTTTTGTACCTTGAATTGGAAATACTGTTTCAAATCATAATTATGTTATGGAACTATTATTACTTATATTATTGAATTTGAAATTCTATTAATTGATCATTAATCTCAAATTCCTTTCTATTCAGATTAAGTATTCGATAGTGAGATTTTGAAGGAAGATTTTTCCTTTTTATAATTTTATGTTAAGTTTCTATATGTTGAAACGGCAATATTATACGACATCGTTCAAGTGAAATGATAATATTAAAGTTTTATAGTGCGTTATCGTTTTGGTTTTGTAAAATTCATAAGTGATGAAAACGTTGTCATTTAAAATGTTGTTGATATTAAAGTAATATGCGGATTAATGTTAGTATTTTACTTAAGAATTTGGGATTAAGGGTTTCTCTATTAGTTTCAGCAGTAAGGGCATTTTCACAGTCTATTTGTGGCGTTTTCACATCCTTCTTTCCTCGTTGACTGGAGTTTAGTATAGTGACAATGTCATTTTTTTTTAATGTTTACCCAAATCCCTAACTCTTACCACCGGCGAGACGAGGGGCTACCAAGTGCTAGAATTAGAGGCTTTTGTAGAGTGGAGGCCAACGGTTTAAGGGGTGGTGTCGGATTGAACTTTGGAGATTGGAATCGCCGGAATTTGGTCGAAAAGTCAACCCAATACACGAGTCATGATCGGCAAAATAGAGGGTTACCATGTTAGAGTAGATGCCCCTAGAGCCAATCAATTATTGTAGAATTGACTCTTTGTAATAATGTTCATTGAAATTAAAAGGCATTTTTATACTATATCGCGTAAATCATCATTGTATGTATTGATATATGTCCTTAGAATGGTAGAACCGTGAGAGCGTATCAAGTGTTTCAAATCTTGATATGTGAGAACCCTATGAGCACATATGGTGGTCATTCTAGAAACGTCCGTAACCCTAGTATTATTCTGAAGTAAGGGCACAGATAGACAGTTAAGGCTATCATAGTGTTGAATGACCCTGTCAAAAGGTAGTAACTGTCTCACTTGTCAACATTGTTTGGTGACAACCTGGTGCACCACATGGGTGCTTGCTGTAGGCAAGTTCACTGGATTGACCAACAGAGGATTCCATTAGGATGGGTAACCCCTAGTGTCTATGGAACAAATCCTCTAACGAAATGGTGGTGCATGTACCTTAGACTTGAGATCACCAGAGCGCCTTTGGCACGATTAGTGTAGTTTGACATTAGCCTAACGCAGTTCTATCAGAGCTGTCAATACGATGGTGATTGGCTGCATCAGTGAGTGTATCCAGACTTGTTAGTAAACGGTCCCATATACGCAGCGGAAACAAAAACAAATATATATAGAGATCATTTACATGAGCCAAGATCAAGGTATAATTTTACAATTCATATTAAAATAATCTGCAGAATAATAAATCTAGTTTAAGAAAACAAACACACGTTGGAGGCTCCTCCAAATTGTCAACGAATGTTTTGCTACCAATCCAACTGGGATCGAACCCACGTAGTCCACACGAAGACAATCTCAAAAGAACCAAAGAGGGATTTGCTAGATCCTCTTGGCTTCAAGATTAAGAGAAAGGAAATCATGAATTGATTTTTTGCATAAAGTGTTTCTATCGTGGGAGTGAAAAGAGAGGGGTTGGTGTGTTTTACTTTAAAAGAGAAATCAATTAATTGAATAATCAACACTTTCTTTTATAGTAAAATAATCAAGTTCCCTATTCCCATATGGAATAGGCTTGGGCTCCAACCAAACACCCCATGTTGCCAAACACTCCACAATTTGATATTTTATTTTCCATCATTATCTCAATTAAAATCAATTAATTATATTTAAATATATTAACATTTACGATAATGATAATATATTTAAATATGTGCGAAAAATATTAAATGTAATCTTATTATTAATTTTCTAACAAATTAATAAAGGCTACGACCTCAGCAAATTTAATTGCACTGTGAAATTACCAAATACCTTTTCGTCTTAAAAGATAAAAAATGCCCTTCTTTCTTCCGTGTCTCTATAAATATCTTAAGTGTGTGACCCATAGGCTCCTCATCATATTGGCAGTGTAAGTATCACGATTAAACACATTAATCGTCTCACTAATACCGACCAAGATTGGCCCTAGCAAGGATCATGGCCACCCGATAGATGGATTCAGCAAAGTAGCTACCTGTCAACGATATGGTACCATGCAATTCGATCCTTTCATATATGTTTCTCGAGGACGAAGGCATAGAAATAGTGTCAACTTCGGTTACTCTTGATATTATGTATTCAGTTCTAGACCAATGACCCGTATATAAACTGGATAGAGCAACAAACTCAATCCCACTGTGGCCACAGTTTTAGTGTCATTGCCATATACTGAATTGCGCCGTGAGATAACTTCTCCCGTACCCAGGAGTGATGAATCCTCTGTCAATCCACCATAGTCTTGATACACTCCTTGATGCAGCCAATCACCACCGTATGATAGGTCTTGAAAAGAACTGCGTAGGCTAGTGTCAAACTACACCAATCGGTGCATAAGGCGCTCTGGTGATCCAAGTCTAAGGATCACATGCACCACCGTTATAGAGGATTGTTTCATAGACACTGGGGTTACCATCCATATGGAATCCTCTAGTGGGTCAGTCCAGTGAAGTGAACTGCTGCGGTGTATCCACCTACAGCAAGCACCATGTGTTGCACCAGGTTGTCACCAAACAACCTTGACAAGTGAGATCAGTCACTGTCTTTCGACAGGACGTTCAACACTATGATAGCCTTACCTATTATCTGTGCCCTTACTTCAGAATAATATTAGGGCTACAGACGTTTCTAGATGGCCACCATATGTGCATAGGGTTCTCACTATCAAGATTTGAAACACTTGATACCCTCACATAGTTTTACCATTCTAAGGACATATATCAATACATATTGCAATAATAATGATTTACGCGATATAGAATAAAATGCCTTTATTATTGATTAATGAACATTATTACAAAGATTCAATTCTACAATAATCGATTAGCATAGGGCACCTACTCTAACAAGACTATGGTGGATAGACAGAGGAATCATCTCTCACAGGTCATTGGTCCAGTAACTGAATACACAATATTGAGAGTAACTGTAAGAGCTTGAAAGTATATATTTTTTAGTGATTTAATTGGATTATTGTTGGAAAAAATGTGTTTAAATTATGGAATTTGAATTAATGTATTTCAATACCTTTACAGGATCACGGGTTGCATTTGAGTATTTTCAGGTTCAAACCAATATGTGAAGGAAAAGGAATGTGTCGATAGAATTCATGACGAGTAGGAAAACAAACAGTGCAAGAATCGGAGTTGAAACGACAAAGTTGTGACGCGTCAAAATACAACGTAAAATCTGAAATTCTTCAAGTGAGCATGCTTCGCTGTTTGGATCATAACTTGAGCTGTAGAAATCTGAATTCGACGATTCTTATGGCGTTAGAAAGATTATTCAGAGAGCTAAAATTTTGTGTGTGACTTTACAAATTCTGAAGATCACAGACTCATTGGACAGAAAGAACGATCGCCACAGCAACGGTTCTTATCGCGCCCAGCGATGGGTCACGGGCCTGTTTAAGTTATACATTCGCCTAGTCCGAATCTGAATGGGTGAAGGCATTAATTATTTCCTAAGTAACCTCCAAACCCTAGTACTATAAATAAGGGTCTTTAAGTAGTTTTAAGGGGGGATTGGAAGGAGGAGAAAGGAAAGCTACTACTTTGGAGATCAGAATTCTTGCGATTCTCGGTCACAAATTAGAGAAGTTGTTCTATTTTCTTTCTTGAACTCCATGTTATTAAATACAATGGTTGTTTTTATTACTGTATTTATGAACAAATCTCTTTTCTAGGGCTAAGAGGTAGCCCACTTTATGAATATGTATTGACTTAAATTGTTGTTAATTCTTATTGAGCTTTTAATTCTAAGTTTTATTTTGTGCATAATGCTTTCAATTCTTAAGGGCCTGAAAGTTGAATGATTTATGGGTTGGGTTGAGATCGAGAGATGAAACTTGATTAGTAAGGTAATAAACCATAGATTGAGCGAACGCGTAGGATAGGTTACGCGATCTGTGAGGCACTGGTAAATTCATAGAACTTAATGATCTTTAGCTTCTAAATTCAACTTAGAGATATTTTGGGTTTGCTTAAGGGTTAATGCGTAATGTTCGAGAAAAGTTAGTGGAATATTAGGGAGTTTGGCCTTTAGAATAAGCTTAATTAGGTTAGCATAATTGTCAATGCATAGGATTAAATTGGTGTGAAATCTGTGCCCTAGGTTTAGTCATATTGATTTCCAAAGTATTTATAAAATTCTTTTTTTTTTTTTAGTTTTTAGTTTATATTCTTTTTCATTAAATTCATTCTTAAAATTCTGGTTCATCAAATAGCAATAAGATATACTAGTTTGGTACTTGGTAAGTAGTTCTTTTGGGATTCGACACTCATTTACTCGAGCTTTATTACTTGCACGATTTCGTGCACTTGTGAAAGGCCTGTCAAGTTTTTGATGCCATTGCCAAGGAACTATTTTGTTTTACCAATATCAATACGAACTATTTAGTTGCTAATTTGATTTGTTTTATTTCTATTTACTAATTAATTTTTATTTTTGTTTGTTTTGTTTTGTTTTTCAGCTAGAATCTGGAGAGTTTACGTTCCAGAGGTCGTGGTCATCTTAATCCACTAGATTTTGAGATCGAGAGAACCGTAAAACAGTTGAGGAAAGAAAAAAGGCAAGCTATTTCTGAAAGATCAATGGCGAACATAAGAGTTGTCAATCCTAATATGCAAAATCAAGAGAATGAGAATGAGGATAATTTAGGAGGAAATGCAATGGGTGGTGCGGCAATGGTTCAGAGAGCATTGAAGGACTACTCTAGTCCTACTACTGATGGGTGTTATTCAAGCATCAAGAGACCACCAGTTCAAGCAAACAATTTCGTGATTAAGCCAGCAATTATCGGAATGATTCAGCAGTCAATCCAATTCGCTGGGTTACCTAATGATGATCCCAACCTGCATATTGTAAATTTTCTGGAGTTGTGCGACACATTCAAGTATAATGGGGTATCCGAGGATGCAATCAGACTAAGGCTTTTCCCATTCTCTCTATGGGATAAAGCTAAGGCCTAGTGGATTTCATTGCCATCTGGGAGCATCACGACGTGGAATGAGTTGGTTCAAGCGTTCCTCACTAAGCACTTTCCACCTGGCAAGTCAGCTAAACTGAGGAGTGAGATTACTAACTTCTACCAACAAGACTCAGAGTCATTGTATGAAGCATGGGAAAGGTTTAAGGATCTCTTACGGAGGTGCCCACACCATGGTATACCAATCTGGTCACAAGTGCAAACGTTCTACCAAGGATTGCTACCAACCATTCAAGCTATGATTGATGCTGCAAGTGGGGGAGCCTTGAACAATAAAACGCCAGAGGTAGCATACAATCTGATCAAGGTGATGGTGAACAACAACTATATGAGGACTCCGGAAAGAAATTAAACAAGGAGATCAGCGGGAGTGCACGAAGTCGACAGTTACACTGCATTGGCTGCTCAACTTACGAACATCCAGAAGCAATTAGGTAATGTGTTGAAAATAAATGCAATTGAATCTTCTTCTCTAACATGTGACCTTTGTGTAGGAAATCATGCGTCGAACGATTGCCAAGAGGGAAACCAGTTTGCTCAGCATGAACAAGCTAACTACGTCAACAATTTCCAAAGAGGGCAAGGGATCCAATACTTATAATCCAACATAGAGGAAACACCCAAATTTTTCATGGAGCAACAACAATGAGCAAAAACAAGCTCCTGCCTTTCAACATCAAGAACAAAAATCAAATTTGGAAAATGGATTGACCAAGTTCATTGAGGAGACAAGAAAGAGGTTTGAGAAGACCAATGTCTTGGTTCAAAATCAATCTGCATCTATTAGGAACCTTGAGACTCAGATTGGGCAGATTCACAACATATTAGCGGGAAGAGGTCAAGGGGTTTTACTAAGTGATATAGAGAAAAATCCTAAGGAACAGGCACATGCAATCACCTTGAGGAGTGGAAGAAGTTTGGAAAATTCAGAGGGTGAAAAACAAAGGATAGAACAAAACCTGAAGGTTGAGTAGAAAGACGATCGTCGCGGCGATGAAGATGGTGGTTGCAGAAAACGTGAGAATACAGGGAATTCCGTTAGAAGAAAGGACAATCGCCATGGTGAGGAAACTTGTCGCTGCGGCAACCGTGATGATGTTCTGAAATCGTCAGGATTATTAGACGATCACCGCGGTGATGAACCTGGTGGCCACGGCGAGCGCACATCTGAGCAGAAACCCCCGTCGAGCTAGGCAACTCTGCCATACCCACAACGGTTGAAGAATCAGAAGCTCGACAAACAATTTGGTAAGTTCATTGACATGTTTAGAAGTTTACGTATTAATATTCCTTTTGTTGATATGCTAGAACAGATGCCGAAGTATGCAAAATTTTTGAAAGAGATCCTTACGCACAAGAGGAAATTCGAGGAACATGAGAAGTCATGCTAACGGAGGAATGTAGCGCGCTGATTCAGAAGAAACTACCACCTAAACTACGAGATCCTGAGAGTTTTACTATCCCTTGCATTATTAGTAATTGTTATTTTGATAAAGTGTTATGTGATTTAGGGGTTAGTATTAACTTAATGCCTTTTTCCATCTATAGGAAGCTTGGATTGGGAGAAGTGAAGCCGACCACCGTGTCTTTCCAATTAGCTGATCGATCGATCACATATCCTATGGGGGTAGTCGAAGACATCCTGATTAAGGTAGACAAACTGATTTTCCCAGTAGATTTCATAATGCTAGACATGGAGGAAGATAGTGAAATACCTTTAATTTTAGGACGATCTTTTCTGGCCACGGGTAGAACATTGATAGATGTCCACCAAGGGAAGTTGATCTTAGGGGTAGAAGATGAGCAAGTAGAATTTGTTGTTTTCAAGTCTATGAAGCGTCCATCTGAATTAGATTCATGTTTTAAGATTGATGTTCTCGACACCATAGTGGAGCAGAATTTTGAAGAGAACTACCCAATTCTTCCTTTAGAGAATTGTTTGATGAATTCTAGAGACCAGGAGGAAGAAGTTTGTGAAGAGATAAGGGAGTATCTAAGATACTTAAGTGTTTTACCACCCTTAGGTCATCCTGAGGCTAAATTGATCAGAGAAATCGGAGCCATGGAGTCTCAGTCAACTTTACCAATCACAAAGGCGCCTACACTTGAGCTCAAGCAACTACCATCTCATCTAAGGTATGCATTTTTAGAAGAGGGTAAATTTTTTCTAGTCATTATTAATGCTTCTTTGAGTGTTGTAGAGGAAGAAAAGTTCCTGTACATTTTGAGAAAATACAAGAACTCCATTAGATGGACAATTGCGGATATCAAAGGTATCAGTCCTTCAATCTGCACGCACAAGATCTTAATGGAGGAAAGTTACAAGCCTACTGTCCAACCATAGAGAATATTGAATCCGTCAATGCAAGAAGTGGTTAAGGAGGAGGTGTTGAAGCTTTTAGATGCAGGAATAATATATCCCATTTCGAATAGTGCATGGGTGAGTCTAGTCCAAGTGGTGCCAAAGAAAGGAGGAATGACAGTGGTCCGTAATGATAACAATGAGCTGATTCCAACGCGAACGGTCACGGGATGGAGAGTATGTATCGACTAAACCGCAAACTAAATTTCGCAACTCGTAAGGATCATTTTCCATTGCCATTCATCGATCAAATGTTGGAGAGGTTAGCGGGCCATGAGTTCTACTGTTTCCTTGATGGATATTCAGGCTACAACCAAATTGCCATTGTGCCAAAAGATCAAGAGAAGGCTACTTTCACGTGCCCATACGAAACATTTGCCTATCGAAGAATGCCTTTTGGCTTGCGCAATGCTCCTGCAACGTTTCAACGTTGCATGATCTCAATTTTTTGCAATATGGTTGAGAAGTCCATTGAAGTTTTCACGGACGATTTTTCTGTTTTTGGAAATTCTTTTGATAAGTGTTTAACTAACTTGTCTAATGTTTTGTAGAGATGTGTTGACACTAACTTGGTTCTCAATTGGGAAAAATGCCATTTCATGGTACGAGATGGGATTGTGTTAGGTCATCGGATATCAGCAAACTACATTGAGGTGGATCAAGCGAAGATTGGAGTCATTGAGAAACTACCACCTCCAAATTCAGTGAAGGTTGTCAGAAGCTTCCTTGGGCATGCGGGCTTTTATAGGAGATTCATACAGGATTTTTCTAAAATCTCTAAACCTCTTTGTGATTTATTAGCTAAGGATGTTCTTTTTAATTTCAGTCAAGAGTGTTTAGATGCATTTAAGTGTTTAAAAGAAAAATTAATTTCTGCTCCTATTATTGTTGCGCCCGATTGGGAACTACCTTTTGAACTCATGTGTGATGCAAGAGATTATGCTTTAGGGGCTGTTTTAGGACAGCGAAAAGGTAAGGTCTTGCATGTGATTTATTATGCCAGTAAGACTTTAACGGAACCTCAGCTCAATTATGCCACTACTGAGAAAGAATTTTTAGCAGTAGTATTTTCTATTGATAAGTTTCGTTCTTATTTGCTAGGTATTGTTAGATAGATGCCCTAGAGCCAATCAATTATTGTAGAATTGACTCTTTGTAATAATGTTCATTAATCAATAATAAAAGGCATTTTATTCTATATCGCGTAAATCATTATTATTGCAATATGTATTGATATATGTCCTTAGAATGGTAGAACCGAGGTATCAGTGTTTTCAAATCTTAATAGTGAGAACCATGACACATATGGTGGCCATTCTAGAAACTCCGTAGCCCTAGTATTATTCTGATATGGCACAGATATACAGTAAGGCTATCATAGTTTTGAATGACCCTATCGAAAGGCTAACTGATCTCGCTTGTCAACATTGTTTGGTGACAACCTGGTGCAACACTGGGTGCTTGCTGTAGGCAAATTCACTGGAGGACCCCCAGAGGATTCCATATGGATGGTAACCCTAGTGTCTATGGAACAAATCCTCTAACAATGGTGGTGCATGTGATCCTTAGACTTGAGATCACCAGAGCGCCTTGTGCATCCGTTAGTGTAGTTTGACTAACCTAACGCAGTTCTATTCAGAGCGATCAATACATGGTATTGGCTGCATCAACGAGTGTATCAACACTTGTTAGTAAACGGTCCCATATACGCAGCAGAAACAAAAACAAATATATATAGAGATCTTACCATGAGCCAGATCAAGGGTATAATTTTACAATCATATAAATAAATCTCGGAAATAAAATCTAGTTTAAAGAAAACAAACGCATGTTGGAGGCTCCTCCAAATTTGTCAACGAATGTTTTGCTACCAATCAATTGTAGATCGAACCACATATTCCACACAAGACATCTCAAAAGAACCAAAGAGGGATTTGCTAGATCCTCTTGGCTTCAAGATTAAAGAAAGGAAATCATTGAATTGATTTTTTAGCCTAAAGTGTTTCTGTCGTGGAGTGAAAAAGAGGGGGTCTCTGTGTGTGTTTTACTTTAAAAGAGAAATCAATTAATTGAATAATCACACATTTTCTTTTATAGTAAAATAATCAAGTTCCCTATTCCCATATGGAATAGGATTGGCTCCAACCCAAGCACCCCATGTTGCCAAACACTCCCAATTTGATATTTTATTTTCCATCATTATCTTTAAAATCAATTAATATAATTAACATTTAACATATGAATAATATATTAAATATGTGCGAACACATATTAAACGTATTTTACTTATTTAATTTTTCTAACAAATTAAATAAAGGCTACAGACCTCAGCAATTTAATTACGTGAACTTACCAAAATACCTTTCGCCTTAAAAGATAAAATGCCCTTCTTTCTCTGGGCTCTTAAATTATCTTCTATGTGTGTGACCCATAGGCTCCTCATCATATCGGCAGTGTATAGTCACGATTAACACCAATTAATCGTCTCACTATACACAGACAAAATTGGCCCCTAGCAAGGCATCATGGCCACCCGATAGATTTGGATTCAACAAAGTAGCTACCTGTCAACGATATGGTTCCCGTGCAGTTGATCATTTGATCATTGTAATATCCCACTTGAGGTAAGTATTTAAGATTTGCTTATTAGTTAAAAGTTTATTGTTTCACTTTAATTGAGTTTGTATGTTGAGTTGGTTGAATTGTTTGCCTTGAATTGGTTGAGTTTTGGTGAAGTTGAAATCCAATCTTCGCCGGGGCGAAGAAGGAGCTTCGCCGCGGCGAGGAGGAGGAGTTGCACCACGGGTAGGTTCTGCCCTATTTTCGCCGAGGCGCCGAAAAATGCTCTCGCCGCGCGACGAGCCTAAGACAAAGTTTCTTGAGTTTTCTAAGAATTCTTCTTTTGGGACACAATGACCATTCTACCCCTAATTAGTGGAAAAGTGGGGAGTAAAATGAAAGGAAATTTAGTGAGATTGTGTTTGGATGGGGGTGTCTTGGTAAAGAATCAAAGATATAGATGGAATTTTCAGAAGAAGCAAGGGCAAAATGGGAATGATGCTTATAATAGAACTAAAAAGTTTAAGTGTAGAGAACCCTTTATTTCTTCATTCCACCGCTCTTCCTTGCCCATTTTTTTCTTTCATTTCTCCATCCAATCTTCCAAGATTCTAAGGATTTAAGAGGGTTTTGAGTAAGCGATTTCATCATAACACATCCAAGGTAAAATTCATGCTTTAGATGTGAGTTTTCTTATAAATAGTGAAGTCTATTAGTTTGTTCTGGTCCTTGTGGTTGTTTTGGGTTGTAGAGAGGAGCAATACCCAAAGGAAGGAAAGGTGCTAAGAAGTCATCTTTGCACAGGGTAAGTAATCCACCAACTTGAGTTTTAACAAGCTTTTTGTGTGGTAGATTATGCATCTCAGTATTTATATGATTTATGAGAAATGGAGTTGAATGAGTAGCTATTTTTTGTAGTTGTTTGGATTGATTCCATATAGAGAAGTGTTGTTGATATGTATAAGGAAATGAAGTTTGAGATGATTTTTGGGAGATGTTGTGTGAAGCTTTTTGGGAGTGCTTTTCCTTGACAGGGTTTATGAGTAATTGAGGGAGTTTTGCCCCATTTTGGCTGGCTGAGAATGAGGATATTAGTATTTAGTAGAGTGTTTATATGCACATGATGTTTGATTGAAATGCCTAAGTGAAATCTGCCTTGTCACTGCCGTAACTTTCTAAGTAATTTTTGGGTATCTTACCGTCTGAACTGGGCTGAGATCAAACAGAGAGTTGTAGCCTTTTTCTAAGCTTTGACGAGACGAGAACCGTAGTAATCAGAGGTGTATAAACGAAAGTTATGGTTTTTTTGTGTGACCTGTGCTAACGGTTTTGAGGAAATCTTGTAGTTGGCATTTCATTAGTGCATTATGACATGAGCGTGTTCTACACAATTGTTTATGCACTTAAGCAGTAAGATGTAGCTTGAGATATAGTAGAGATTTGAGTATAAGTTCCTTAAGAGTTAAGAGAAAGATAGAGTAGGTTGTGCGATGGAAACCCGTAGTAATGGGTGAGTATTCCCCATCGTCCGCCGCATTGAGAGAGTGCGCATGATATCAGATAGAGAAGTGGTGTACCCGTGAGAGTGCATGCGGATGAGGGCTATATCCAGTACCTGAGAGAGAGAGATATATACTCACATTGCCAAGGGTTCCGAATCCATGCATAACCGAGTCCGATCGGTGAGATGATTAGAGGTCACGTGAGTGGGACGAGTCCCGCCGTGCCCCCGGTAATGGGGTCGTGATTTATGAAAGAGTTATGGAAAAAAGTTCTAAGGGAAAGAGAAAGGAAAAAATAGAGAGTACCCAAGAGAAATTGAGTGAGGAGTTTATAGAAAATTAGAGAGAAGAGTTTACGGGATAGCCTGAGTAGAGAGTACTTACTGAGCATTATTTTAGTGCTCCCCCCGTTGTTTTCCTATGTTTTCGGACCTAGTGAGGACACTGTCGGATGGATGTCGGCTTTCGAGAAGGAGTGGTTGCACTGTCCCTTATGTTTTTTGATGACTTTTGTATACGTTATACATTTTGTGTAAAAATGTGTATGTTTGTAAAGTATTTATATATGTTTTAATAAAAGAAAATTGGGGCCCAATTTCTTTATGTTGTTTTATATGTATTTCATTATAAGTTTTTGAGAGTAGGTGCTATTACAATCATATGTTTCTCGACGAGACGAAGGCATAAAATAGTGTCAACCTTCGGTTACTCTGATATTATATTCAGTTTCTAGACCAATGACCCGTATTATAAACTGGATAGAGCAACAACTCAATCCCACTGTGGCCACAGTTTTAGTGTCATTGCCATATACTGAATTGGCCGTGAGATAACTTCTCCCGTACCCAGGAGTGATGAATCCTCTGTCATCCACCATAGTCTTGATACACTCCTTGATGCAGCCAATCACCACCGTATTGATAGGTCTGAAAAAAACTGCGTTAGGCTAGTGTCAAAATACACCAATCACCATCCATTTGGTAGAGGATTGTTTCATAGACACTGGGGTTACCATCCATATGGAATCCTCTGTGGGTCAGTCCAGTGAACTTGCTGCGGTGTATCCTACAGCAAGCACCATGTGTTGCACCAGGTTGTCACCAAACAACCTTGACAAGTGAGATCAGTCACTGTCTTTCGACAGGACGTTCAACACTATGATAGCCTTACCGTATTATCTGTGCCCTTCTTCAGAATAATATTAGGGCTACAGACGTTTCTAGAATGGCCACCATATGTGCTCATAGGGTTTCACTATCAAGATTTGAAACACTTGATACCCCTCATAGTTTTACCATTCTAAGGACATATCAATACATATTGCAATAATAATGATTTCGGATATAGAATAAAATGCCTTTTTATTGATTAATGAACATTATTACAAAGATTCAATTCTACAATAATCGATGTGCTATAGGGCACCTACTCTAACAAGACTATGGTGGATAGACAGAGGAATCATCTCTCACGTCATTGGTCCAGTAACTGAATACACATAATATGAGAGTAATGATAAGAGCTTGAAAGTATATATTTTTTAGTGATTTAATTGGATTATTTGTGGAAAAATGTGTTTAAATTTGGAATTTGAATTAATTATTTCATAAAATACCTTTTACAGGATCACGGGTGCATTTTGAGTATTTTCAGGTTCAAACCAATATGTGAAGGAAAAAATGATGTCGATAGAATTCATGACGAGTAGGAACAAACAGTGCAAGAATCGGAGTTGTGAAACGACAAAGTTGTGACGCGTCAAAGATACAACGTAAAATCTGGAAATTCTTCAAGATGAGCATGCTTCGCTGTTTGGATCATAACTTGAGCTGTAGAAATCGATGATTCGACGATTCTTGGCGTTGAAGATTATTCAGAGAGCTAAAAATTTTGTGTTGATGACTTTACCAAATTCTGAAGATCACAGACTCATTGGACAGAAAGAACGATCGCCACAACGGTTCTTATCGCCGCAGCGATGGGTCACGGGCCTGTTTAAGTTATTACATTCGCCTAGTCCGAATCTGAATGGGTGAAGGCATTTAATTTTTCCTAAGTAACCTCCAAACCCAGTACTATAAATAAGGGTCTTTAAGTAGTTTTAAGGGGATTGGAAGGAGGAGAAAGGACAGCTACTACTTTGGAGATCAGAATTCTTGCGATTCTCGTTCACAAATTAGAGAAGTTGTTCTATTTTCTTTCTTGAACTCATGTTATTAACAATGGTTTTTTTATTACTGTATTATGAACTAAATCTCTTTTCTAGGGCTAAGATGTAGCCCATTTATGAATATGTATTGACTTAAATTGTTGTTAATTCTTATTGAGCTTTTAATTCTAAGTTTTATTATTGTGCATAATGCTTTCAATTCTTAAGGGCCTGAAAGTTGAATGATTTTATGGGTTGGGTTGAGATCGAGAGATGAAACTGATTAGTCTAAGGTAATAAACATAGATTGAGCGAACGCTAGAGATAGGTTACCGCGATCTGTGAGGCACTGGTAAATTCATAGAACTTAATGATCTCTTAGCTTCTAAATCAACTTAGAGATATTTTGGGTTTTGCTTAAGGGTTAATTCGCTAATTGTTCGAGAAAAAGTTAGTGGAATATTAGGGAGTTTGGCTTTAGAATAAGCTTAATTAGGTTAGCAATAATTGTCAATGCATAGGATTAAATTGGTGTGAAATCTGTGCCCTAGGTTTAGTCATATTGATTTTTACCAAAGTATTTATAAAATTCTTTTTTTTTTTTAGTTTTTAGTTTATTCTTTTTCATTAAATTCATTCTTAAAATTCTGGTTCATCAAATAAGCAATAAGATACTAGTTTGGTACTTGGTAAGTAGTTCTCTTGGGATTCGACACTCATTTACTCGAGCTTTATTACTTGCATGATTCCGTACACTTGGAAAGCTGTCAAGTTTTTGGTGCCATTGTCGGGGAACTATTTTGTTTTACAATATCAATACAGAACTATTTAGTTGCTAATTTGATTTGTTTTATTTCTATTACTAATTAATTTTTTTTTTTGTTTTGTTTTGTTTTTCAGCTAGAATCTGGAGAGTTTACGTTCCAGAGGTCGTGGTCATCTTAATCCACTAGATTTGAGATCGAGAGAAACCGAAACAGTTGAGGAAGAAAAGAGGCAAGCTATTTCTGAAGATCAATGGCGAACACAGGAGTTGTCAATCCTAATATGCAAAATCAAGAGAATGAGAATGAGGATAATTTAGGAGAAAATGCAATGGGTGGTGGGCGGCATGAGTTCAAGAGCATTGAAGGACTACTCTGTCCTACTATGTGGGTGTTATTCAAGCATCAGGAGAGCCACCATTCAAGCAACATTTCGGATAAGCCAGCAATTATCGGAATGATTCAGCAGTCAATCCAATTGCTGGTTACCAATGATGATCCCAACCTGCATATAATTTTGGAGTTGTGAGACACATTCAAGTATAATGGGGTATCCGAGGATGCAATCAGACTAAGGCTTTTCCCATTCTCTCTACAGGATAAACTAAGGCCTGGTTGATTTCATTGCCATCTGGGAGCATCACGACGTGGAATGAGTTGGTTCAAAGTTCCTCATAAGTACTTTCCACCTGCAAGTCCAGCAACTAGGAGTGAGATTACTAACTTCTACCAACAAGACTCAGAGTCATTGTATGAAGCATGGGAAAGGTTTAAGGATCTCTTACGGAGGTGCCCACACCATGGTATACCAATCTGGTCACAAGTACAAACGTTCTACCAAGGATTGCTACCAACCATTCAAGCTATGATTGATGCTGCAAGTGGGGAAGCCTTGAACAATAAAACGCCAGAGGTAGCATACAATCTGATCGAGGTGATGGGAACAACATATATGAGGACTCCGGAAAGAAATTAACAAGGAGATCAGCAGGAGTGCACGAAGTCGACAGTTACACTGCATTGGCTGCTCAACTTACGAACATCCAGAAGCAATTAGGTAATGTGTTAAAATAAATGCAATTGAATCTTCTTCTCTAACATGTGACCTTTGTGCAAGAAATCATGCATCGAACGATTGCCAAGAGGAAAACAGTTTGCTAGCATGAACAAGCCAACTACGTCAACAATTTCCAAAGAGGCAAAGGAATCCACTCCAATACTTATAATCCAGCATAGAGGAAACACCCAAATTTTTCATGGAGCAACAACAATGAGCAAAAACAAGCTCCTGCCTTTCAACATCAAGAACAAAAATCAAATTTGGAAAATGCATTGACCAAGTTCATTGAGGAGACAAGCAAGAGGTTTGAGAAGACCGATCTGGTTCAAATCAATCTGCATCTATTAGGAACTTGAGACTCAGACTGGACAGTATCACAACATATTAGCGGGAAGGGTCAAGGGGTTTTACAAGTGATACAGAGAAAAATCCAAGGAACAGGCACATGCAATCACCTGAGGAGTGGAAGAAGTTTGGAAAATTTAGAGGTGAAAACAGAGAGATAGAACAAAACTGAAGGTTGAGAGAAAGTACATCGTCGCGGCGATGAAGATGGTGGTGCAGACGTGAGAATACAGAATCCGTTAGAAGAAAGGACAAGCGCCCTGGGCGGAACTTGTCCTGCGGCGACCGTGATGATTTCGAAATGTCAGGATTATTAACCTCACCAAACATCATCAAAATATTGAACACATCAATCAAAAAGTAAGTACATTAACCCATAATTAAACCAAAATTCTTATATCCTGACCTTCAATAGTAATCTCACATTAAAAATATCACATAACAGTACAATGCACCGATCAACGATAAATAAACACAGTGATTTAATAATAATGATATCTTATTGGCACAGTTTTAAAGGAAACGGTAATAAATATCTTGTTTAATATTCAAGTCAGAGATGTCATGATGATGTCATAATATATTAGTTACGTAGTTAATTGTAGTTTGACAATATGGTTATAAAATATTTATATGGTTCGACATTGGTCTTGTTTAATTGTTTATGTTTTATATAGTATCTTAGTTTTTTAATTAAAATTTTGTTGATTCACATCACAATATATTTTGATTTGTTTTATTTAAATAGGAATACGAAAGAAACAGATAGAATACGAATATAAATGTTATAATAAATAAGCATGACCATTTAAAAAGAATAAAATATTATTGGCACAAGTTTAATAAAAAGGATAATAAGAATAGATTGGAGAATATGGTAAAGATGTATATGACATTAATTCAAAACGGTTAATCATACAAATAATAATAATATGAAAAAACTTGGTTATTGATATCACTTTAATATTATGTAAATTATTTATTTAAAATTAAAAATTATACTGATCTTTTGTGCAAAACATTTTGTCATTGTATAAAATTCATATGCTTGCTTCATATCCAAAATCCTCAAATTCATTTTGAAAATGAACGTCTATCCATACAGTTCATTCAAAGTTTTTGGGATTGTTTTTTGACAATATAAAAGTGGCCTTGGGAAAATGAATAGACGTCTAGTAATAAATAAACACGTCAATTGAAAAAATGTTAATAACTTTTTGGATAAGATGATACGAAATGGTAGCAGACCGTTTTCTCAACATCAAAGAAAAGCATAATAAATATTTTGTTAAGTATTCAAGTCGAAAATATCATGATGATATTATAATATATCGGTTGGATAGTGAATAATGGTTTGACAAGCAGGTTCCCAAAACATGTTATGGTTTGGCGTGAGATTTAATTTGGTTGATAATAGAATGGAAGTTTGTTTAGCTATGTGATAGGAATGGTTATTTATAGATTTTGCTAATTTATATTATAATATATTTAGATTGATGTTTGTCGAACGTGTGTAGACAATCCAACGAGTTTTAACTTCTATTTTCAAATTAAATAAAAAAGCATTTAAATTTTTATATGTGTAAGAAATTACATAAGAAACTTACTAAAAATTATATTTCATACATACTATCTGGTAATCTACATGACATCTTCGACTTGTGATATTTTTTGACGACATTAAATGTAAACGATTCACATTCATCTAAATCTCCACATAGATATATTAAGTATTTGATACATTCGATTAGTACGAATCTTTTCAAATGCATATAAATTTCGTTTTTTCACCAATTATAATTGTTGTTGGCTGTTTGATGAATGGTTTCAAAGAAATACGCAATTGAGTATTTTATTCGTCATTTACGTTGTTGCAATTTAATCATGAGGATTTCTCTATTTTCAGTATATTATACTTATATATTTACGTTTTTGTACCTTGAATTGGAAATACTGTTTCCAAATCATATTATTTTATGTATGGAACTATTATTACTTATATTATTGAATTTGAAATTCTATTAATTTTGTAATCATTAATCTCAAATTCCTTTCTATTGTCAGATTAAGTATTCGATAGTGAGATTTTGAAGGATGATTTTTCCTTCTTTTATACTTTTATGTTAAGTTTCTATATGTTGAAACGGCAATATTATACTGACATCGTTCAAGTGAAATGATAATATTAAAGTTTTATAGTGCGTTATCGTTTTGGTTTTGTAAAATTCATAAGTGATGAAAAACGTTGTCATTTAAAATGTTGTTGATATTTAAAGTAAATATGCGGATTTAATGTTTAGTATTTTACTTAAAGTAAATTTGGGGATTAAGGGTTTTCTCTATTAGTTTCAGCATTAAGGGCATTTTTCACAGTCTATTTGTCGCGTTTTCCACATCCTTCTTTCCTCGTTGACTGAAGTTTAGTTATAGTGACAATGTCATTTTTTTTTTAATGTTTACCCAAATCCCTAATCTTACCACCGGCGAACGAGGGGCTACCAAGTGCTAGAATTAGAGGGCTTTTGTAGAGTGGAGGCCAACGGTTTAAGGGGTGGTGTCGGATTGAACTTTGGAGATTGGAATCAGCCGGAATTTGGTCGAAAAAGTCAACCCAATACACGAGTCATGATCGGCAAATAGAGGGTTACCATGTTAGAGTAGATGCCCTAGAGCCAATCAATTATTGTAGAATTGACTCTTTGTAATAATGTTCATTGATCAATAAAAGGCATTTTATACTATATCACGTAAATCATCATTGTATGTATTGATATATGTCCTTAGAATGGTAGAACCGTGATGAGCGTATCAAGTGTTTCAAATCTTGATAGTGAGAACCCTATGAGCACATATGGTGGTCATTCTAGAAACGTCCGTAACCCTAGTATTATTCTGAAGTAAGGGCACAGATAGTACAGTAAGGCTATCATAGTGTTGAATGACCCTGTCAAAAGGTAGTAACTGATCTCACTTGTCAACATTGTTTGGTGACAACCTGGTGCAACACATGGGTGCTTGCTGTAGGCAAGTTCACTGGATTGACCCAACAGAGGATTCCATATGGATGGTAACCCCAGTGTCTATGGAACAAATCCTCTAACGAATGGTGGTGCATGTGATCCTTAGACTTGAGATCACCAGAGCGCCTTGTGCACCGATTAGTGTAGTTTGACATTAGCCTAACGCAGTTCTATTCAGAGCTGTCAATACGATGGTGATTGGCTGCATCAGTGAGTGTATCAAGACTTGTTAGTAAACGGTCCCATATACGCAGCGGAAACAAAAACAAATATAATATAGAGATCATTTACATGAGCCAAGATCAAAGGTATAATTTTACAATTCATATTAAAATAAAATCTGCAGAATAATAAATCTTAGTTTAAAGAAAACAAACACACGTTGGAGGCTCCTCCAAATTTGTCAACGAATGTTTTGCTACCAATCCAACTGTAGGATCGAACCCACGTAGTCCACACGAAGACAATCTCAAAAGAACCAAAGAGGGATTTGCTAGATCCTCTTTGGCTTCAAGATTAAGAAGAAAGGAAATCAATTGAATTGATTTTTTAGCCTAAAGTGTTTCTATCGTGGGAGTGAAAAAGAGAGGGGTTGTGTGTGTGTTTTACTTTAAAAGAGAAATCAATTAATTGAATAATCACACACTTTTCTTTTTATAGTAAAATAATCAAGTTGCCCTATTCCCATATGGAATAGGCTTGGGCTCCAACCCAAACACCCCATGTTGCCAAACACTCCCAATTTGATATTTTATTTTCCATCATTATCTCAATTAAAATCAATTAATATATATTTAATATATATTAACATTTAACAATAATGATAATATATTTAAATATGTGCGAACACATATTTAAACGTAATTTCACTTATTTAATTTTTCTAACAAATTAAATAAAGGCTACGACCTCAGCAAATTTAATTGCACTGTGAAATTACCAAAATACCCTTTCGCCTTAAAAGACGAAAACGCCCTTCTTTCTTCTTGCATCTTAAATTGTCTTCTATGTGTGTGACCCTTAGGCTCCTCATCATATCGGCAGTGTATAGTATTGCGATTAACACCAATTAATCGTCTCACTAATACACAGACCAAGATTGGCCCCTAGCAAGGCATCATGGCCACCCGATAGATTCGGATTCAGCAAAGTAGCTACCTGTCAACGATATGGTTACCGTGCAATTCGATCCTTTCATCATACGTTATCTCGACGAGACGAAGGCATAGAAATAGTGTCAACCTTCGGTTACTCTCGATATTATTTATTCAGTTTCTGGACCAATGACCCGTATTATAAACTGGATAGAGCAACAACTCAATCCCACTGTGGCCACAGTTTTAGTGTCATTGCCATATACTGAATTGCGCCGTGAGATAACTTTCTCCCGTACCCGGGAGTGATAAATCCTCTGTCAATCCACCATAGTCTTGATACACTCCTTGATGCAGCCAATCACCACCGTATTGACAGCTCTGAAAAGAACTGCGTTAGGCTAGTGTCAAACTACACCAATCGGTGCACAAGGCGCTCCGGTGATCTCAAGTCTAAGGATCACATGCACCACCATTCGTTAGAGGATTTGTTCCATAGACACTGGGGTTACCATCCATATGGAATCCTCTGGTGGGTCAGTCCAGTGAACTTGCTGTGGTGTAATCGCCTACAACAAACACCCATGTGTTGCACCAGGTTGTCACCAAACAACCTTGACAAGTGAGATCAGTCACTGCCTTTCGACAGGGTCGTTCAACACTATGATAGCCTTACCGTATTATCTGTGCCCTTACTTCAGAATAATATTAGGGCTACAGACGTTTCTAGAATGGCCACCATATGTGCTCATAGGGTTCTCACTATCAAGATTTGAAACACTTGATACCCTCATCATAGTTTTACCATTCTAAGGACATATATCAATACATATTGCAATAATAATGATTTACGCGATATAGAATAAAATGCCTTTTATTATTGATTAATGAACATTATTACAAAGATTCAATTCTACAATAATCGATTAGCTATAGGGCACCTACTCTAACAAGACTATGGTGGATAGACAGAGGAATCATCTCTCACAGGTCATTGGTCCAGTAACTGAATACACAATATTGAGAGTAACTGATAAGAGCTTGAAAGTATATATTTTTTTAGTGATTTAATTGGATTATTTGTGGAAAAATGTGTTTAAATTATGGAATTTGAATTAATTATTTCATAAATACCTTTTACAGGATCACGGGTGCATTTTGAGTATTTTCAGGTTCAAACCAATATGTGAAGGAAAAAGAATGATGTCGATAGAATTCATGACGAGTAGGAACAAACAGTGCAAGAATCGGAGTTGAAACGACAAAGTTGTGACGCGTCAAAGATACAACGTAAAATCTGGAAATTCTTCAAGATGAGCATGCTTCGCTGTTTGGATCATAACTTGAGCTGTAGAAATCTGAATTCGACGATTCTTATGGCGTTAGAAAGATTATTCAGAGAGCTAAAAATTTTGTGTTGATGACTTTACCAAATTCTGAAGATCACAGACTCATTGGACAGAAAGAACGATCGCCACAGCAACGGTTCTTATCGCCGCAGCGATGGGTCACGGGCCTGTTTAAGTTATTACATTCGCCTAGTCCGAATCTGAATGGGTGAAGGCATTTAATTATTTCCTAAGTAACCTCCAAACCCTAGTACTATAAATAAGGGTCTTTAAGTAGTTTTAAGGGGGGATTGGAAGGAGGAGAAAGGACAGCTACTACTTTGGAGATCAGAATTCTTGCGATTCTCGTTCACAAATTAGAGAAGTTGTTCTATTTTTCTTTCTTGAACTCATGTTATTAAATACAATGGTTGTTTTTATTACTGTATTTATGAACTAAATCTCTTTTCTAGGGCTAAGATGTAGCCCACTTTATGAATATGTATTGACTTAAATTGTTGTTAATTCTTATTGAGCTTTTAATTCTAAGTTTTATTATTGTGCATAATGCTTTCAATTCTTAAGGGCCTGAAAGTTGAATGATTTTATGGGTTGGGTTGAGATCGAGAGATGAAACTTGATTAGTCTAAGGTAATAATACCATAGATTGAGCGAACGCTAGAGATAGGTTACCGCGATCTGTGAGGCACTGGTAAATTCCATAGAACTTAATGATCTCTTAGCTTCTAAATTCAACTTAGAGATATTTTGGGTTATTGCTTAAGGGTTAATTCGCTAATTGTTCGAGAAAAAGTTAGTGGAATATTAGGGAGTTTGGCCTTTAGAATAAGCTTAATTAGGTTAGCAATAATTGTCAATGCATAGGATTAAATTGGTGTGAAATCTGTGCCCTAGGTTTAGTCATATTGATTTCTTTACCAAAGTATTTATAAAATTCTGCTTTTATTTAGTTTTTAGTTTATATTCTTTTTCATTAAATTCATTCTTAAAATTCTGGTTCATCAAATAGCAATAAGATATACTAGTTTGGTACTTGGTAAGTAGTTCTCTTGGGATTCGACACTCATTTACTCGAGCTTTATTACTTGCATGATTCCGTACACTTGCGAAAAGCTTGTCAAGTTTTTGGTGCCATTGTCGGGGAACTATTTTGTTTTAACAATATCAATACAGACTATTTAGTTGCTAATTTGATTTGTTTTATTTCTATTTACTAATTAATTTTTATTTTTATTTGTTTTGTTTTGTTTTTCAGCTAGAATCTGGAGAGTTTACGTTCCAGAGGTCGTGGTCATCTTAATCCACTAGATTTTGAGATCGAGAGAACCGCGAAACAGTTGAGGAAAGAAAAGAGGCAAGCTATTTCTGAAAGATCAATGGCGAACACAGGAGTTGTCAATCCTAATATGCAAAATCAAGAGAATGAGAATGAGGATAATTTAGGAGAAAATGCAATGGGTGGTGCGGCAGTGATTCAAAGAGCATTGAAGGACTACTCTAGTCCTACTATTGCTGGGTGTTATTCAAGCATCAGGAGACCACCTGTTCAAGCGAACAATTTCAAGATTAAGCCAGCAATTATCGGAATGATTCAGCAGTCAATCCAATTTGCTGGGTTACCGAATGATGATCCCAACCTGCATATCGCAAATTTTTTGGAGTTGTGAGACACATTCAAGTATAATGGGGTATCCGAGGATGCAATCAGACTAAGGCTTTTCCCATTCTCTCTACAGGATAAAGCTAAGGCCTGGTTGATTTCATTGCCATCTGGGAGCATCACGACGTGGAATGAGTTGGTTCAAACGTTCCTCATTAAGTACTTTCCACCTGCCAAGTCGGCCAAACTAAGGAGTGAGATTACTAACTTCTACCAACAAGACTCAGAGTCATTGTATGAAGCATGGGAAAGGTTTAAGGATCTCTTACGGAGGTGCCCACACCATGGTATACCAATCTGGTCACAAGTACAAACGTTCTACCAAGGATTGCTACCAACCATTCAAGCTATGATTGATGCTGCAAGTGGGGAAGCCTTGAACAATAAAACGCCAGAGGTAGCATACAATCTGATCGAGGTGATGGCGAACAACAACTATATGAGGACTCCGGAAAGAAATTCAACAAGGAGATCAGCAGGAGTGCACGAAGTCGACAGTTACACTGCATTGGCTGCTCAACTTACGAACATCCAGAAGCAATTAGGTAATGTGTTAAAAATAAATGCAATTGAATCTTCTTCTCTAACATGTGACCTTTGTGCAAGAAATCATGCATCGAACGATTGCCAAGAGGAAAACTAGTTTGCTTAGCATGAACAAGCCAACTACGTCAACAATTTCCAAAGAGGGCAAAGGAATCCGTACTCCAATACTTATAATCCAGCATAGAGGAAACACCCAAATTTTTCATGGAGCAACAACAATGAGCAAAAACAAGCTCCTGCCTTTCAACATCAAGAACAAAAATCAAATTTGGAAAATGCATTGACCAAGTTCATTGAGGAGACAAGCAAGAGGTTTGAGAAGACCGACGTCCTGGTTCAAAATCAATCTGCATCTATTAGGAACTTTGAGACTCAGACTGGACAGATTCACAACATATTAGCGGGAAGAGGTCAAGGGGTTTTACCGAGTGATACAGAGAAAAATCCCAAGGAACAGGCACATGCAATCACCCTGAGGAGTGGAAGAAGTTTGGAAAATTTGGAGGGTGAAAATCAGAGGATAGAACAAAACTTGAAGGATGAGCAGAAAGTCAATCGTCGCGGCGATGAAGATGGTGGTCGCGACGAGCGTGAGAATGCAGGGAATTCCGTTAGAAGGAAGGACGATCTCTACAGCGAGAAAACTTGTCACTGCGGCGATCGTGATGATATTCCGAAATTGTCAGGATTATTAGACGATCGCCGCGGTGATGAACCTGGTGGCCGCGGCGAGCGTACATCTGAGCAGAAACCCCCGTCGAGCCAGGCAACTCTGCCATACCCACAATAGTTGAAGAATCAGAAGCTCGACAAACAATTCGGTAAGTTCATTGACATGTTTAGAAGTTTATATATTAATATTCCTTTTGTTGATATGCTAGAACAGATGCCGAAGTATGTGAAATTTTTGAAGGAGATCCTCACGCACAAGAGGAAATTCGAGGAACACGAGAAAGTCATGCTGACGGAGGAATGCAGTGTGCTGATTCAGAAGAAACTACCACCTAAACTACAAGATCCAGGGAGTTTTACTATCCCTTGCATTATTGGTAGTTGTTATTTTGATAAAGTGTTATGTGATTTAGGGGTTAGTATTAACTTAATGCCTTTCTCCATCTACAGGAAGCTTGGATTAGGAGAAGTGAAGCCGACCACCGTGTCTCTCCAATCAGCTGATCGATCGATCACATATCCTAGGGGGGGGTAGTCGAAGACATCCTGATTAAGGTAGACAAACTGATTTTCCCATTAGATTTCATAGTGCTAGACATGGAGGAAGATAGGGAAATACCTTTAATTTTAGGACGACCTTTTTTGGCCACGAGTAGAACATTGATAGATGTCCACCAAGGGAAGTTGATCTTAAGGGTAGAAGATGAGCAAGTAGAATTTGACGTTTTCAAGTCTATGAAGCGTCCATCTGAATTAGATTCATGTTTAAGATTGATGTTCTCCACACCATAGTGGAGCAGAATTTTGAAGAGAACTACCAGTTCTTCCTTTAGAGAATTGTTTGATGAATTCTAGAGACCAGGAGGAAGAAGTTTATAGTGAAGAGATAAGGGAGTGTCTAAGATACTTAAGTGCTTTACCACCCTTAGGTCATCTCGAGGCTAAATTGATCAGAGAAATCGGAGCCGTGGAGTCTCAGTCAACTTTACCAATCAGAAAGGTGCCTACACTTGAGCTCAAGCAACTACCATCTCATCTAAGGTATGCATTTTTAGAAGAGGGTAAATTTTTTCTAGTCATTATTGATGCTTCTTTGAGTGTTGTAGAGGAAGAAAAGTTGCTGCGCATTTTGAGAAAATACAAGAACGCCATTGGATGGACAATTGCGGATATCAAAGCTATCAGTCCTTCAATCTGCACGCAAAAGATCTTAATGGAGGAAAACTACAAGCCTACTGTCCAACCACAGAGAAGATTGAATCTGTCAATGCAAGAAGTGGTTAAGAAGGAGGTGTTGAAGCGTTTAGATGTAGGAATAATATATCCTATTTTGAATAGTGCATGGGTGAGTCCAGTCCAAGTGGTGCCAAAGAAAGGAGGAATGACAGTGGTCTGTAATGATAACAAAAGTTGATTGCAATGCGAACGGTCACAGGATAGAGAGTATGTATCAACTACCGCAAACTGAATTCCGCGACTCGTAAGGATCATTTTCCAATGCCATTCATCGATCAAATGTTGGAGAGGTTAGCGGGCCATGAGTTCTACTGTTTCCTTGATGGATATTTAGGCTACAACCAAATTGCCATAGCGCCGAAAGATCAAGAGAATACTACTTTCATGTGCCCATACAGAACATTCGCCTATCGAAGAATGCCTTTTGGCTTGTGCAATGCTCCTGCAACGTTTCAACGTTGCATGATCTCAATTTTTTCCAATATGGTTGAGAAGTCCATTGAAGTTTTCATAGACGATTTTTCTATTTTTGGAAATTCTTTTGATGAGTGTTTAACTAACTTGTCTAATGTTTTGCAGAGATGTGTTGACACTAACTTGGTGCTCAATTAGGAAAAATGTCATTTCATGGTACAAGATGGGATCGTGTTAGGTCATCGAATATCAGCGAACGGCATTGAGGTGGATCGAGCAAAGATTGAAGTCATTGAGAAACTACCACCTCCAAATTCAGTGAAGGCTGTCAGAAGCTTCCTTGGGCATGCGGGCTTTTATAGGAGATTCATTGTAAAACCCCCCTCCAGTCAGGTATCCTCTGAATATCCCTCAATGAGAATCCCGAGGATACATGTCTGGAGAACGAGTTGTATTTAGAAAAATCTGTATAAGGATGATAATAATAATATCCAAAACATGCATATAAAATGTCACGCAGGATCCAAACTTATAANCACGGCCACTCTCTAATCCTCTCAAGGTGGTGTTAAAGTGTGGAGGTCTCATCTTTTTGGGGCTAATCTTCATCAATCCAAAGCAAAGGAGAAGGTATAATCTCATTTCCATGCTTTGTCTAAAAACTGGTTTTAGAATCCATGCTTTCATTCTCCATCTCCACCACTCTTAATGCATGCTAATTCTTTCACTTAGGTCATCCCGAGGCTAAATTGATAAGAGAAATTGGAGCCATGGAGTCTTAGTCAACTTTACCAATCACAAAGGCGCCTACACTTGAGCTTAAGCAACTACCAACTCATTTAAGGTATGCATTTTTAGAAGAGGGTAAATTTTTTCCAGTCATTATTAATGCTTCTTTGAGTGTTGTAGAGGAAGAAAAGTTGCTGCACATTTTGAGAAAGTACAAGAAGGCCATTGGATAGACAATTGCGGATATCAAAGGTATCAGTCCTTCAATCTGCACGCACAAGATCTTAATGGAGCAAAGTTACAAGCCTACTGTCCAACCACAGAGAAGATTGAATCCATCAATGCAAGAAGTGGTCAAGAAGGAGGTGTTAAAGATTTTGGATGCAGGAATAATATATCCAATTTCGGATAGTGCATGGGTGAGTCCAGTCCAAGTGGTGGCAAAGAAGGGAGGAATGACAGTGGTCCAGAATGACAACAACGAGTTGATTCCGACACGAACAGTCACGAGATGGAGAGTATGTATCGACTATCGCAAGCTGAATTTCGCATCTCGTAAGGACCATTTTCCATTGCCGTTCATCGATCAAATGTTGGAAAGGTTAGCGGGCCATGAGTTCTACTGTTTCCTAGATGGATATTCAGGCTACAACCAAATCGCCATAGTGCCAGAAGATCAAGAGAAGACGACTTTCACATGCCCATACGAAACATTCGCCTATCAAAGAATGCCTTTTGGCTTGTGCAACGCACCTACAACTTTTCAACATTGCATGATCTCAATTTTTTCCGATATGGTTGAGAAGTCCATTGAAGTTTTCATGGATGATTTCTCTGTTTTTGGAAATTCTTTTGATGATTGTTTAACTAACTTGTTTAATGTTTTGCAGAGATGTGTTGACTCTAACTTGGTGCTCAATTGGGAAAAATGCCATTTCATGGTACGAGATGGGATTGTGTTAGGTCATTGGATATCAACGAACGGCATTGAGGTGGATCGAGCAAAGATTGAAGTCATTGAGAAACCACCACCTCCAAATTCAGTGAAGGCTGTCAGAAGCTTCCTTGGGCATGTGGGCTTTTATAGGAGATTCTTACAGGATTTTTCTAAAATCTCTGAACCTCTTTGTGATTTATTAGCTAAGAATGTTCCTTTTAATTTCAGTCAAGAGTGTTTAGATGCATTTAAGTGTTTAAAAGAAAAATTAATTGCTGCTCCTATGATTGTTGCGCCCGATTGGCAACTACCTTTTGAACTCATGTGTGATGCGAGTGACTATGCTTTAGGGGCTGTTCTAGGACAGCGAAAAGGTAAGGTCTTGCATGTGATTTATTATGCCAGTAAAACTTTAACGGGACCACAGCTGAATTATGCTACTACTGGGAAAGAATTTTTAGCAGTAGTATTTCTATTGATAAGTTTCGTTCTTATTTGCTAGGTACCGAGGTCATCGTGTACACTGACCGTGCTGCATTGAAGTACCTCCTAGCAAAACGGGACTCTAAGCCAAGATTATTGCGATGGGTATTGCTCCTACAGGAATTCGACTTAGAGATCAAGGACAAGAAAGGAACGAAAAATCAAGTGGCTGACCATTTATCCCGATTGGAGTCCAATGAAGAAGTTCGAGAGGAAGAAAAGCCAATCAACGAATACTTCCTGGATGAGCAATTGTTTCCTATTCAAGAAGGACCATGGTTTGCGGACATTGCTAACTACTTGGCGTGAAAGGTTATGCCCCTTGGAATGAACTCCTAAAGATGAAAGAAATTTTTTGCAGATTTAAAGTACTACTTCTGGGAGGATCCATTTTTGTACAAGCATTGCACTGATCAGATGATAAGATGATGTGTGCCAGAGGAAGAGATGACGAATATACTTCGTCACTGTCACTCAATGGAAGTTGGTGGTCATTTTGGTTCGACAAAGACCGCCGCAAAAGTTCTTCAATCAGGATTTTTCTAGCATACTCTTTTTAAAGATGCTTTTCGTTTTGTGATGAGTTGTGATGAGTGTCAACGGGTTGGGAATATTTCTAGGAGAAATGCCATGCCTTTAAATAATATCCTAGAAGTAGAATTGTTTGATGTTTGGGGGATAGATTTTATGGGGCCTTTTCCTTCTTTGTTTTCTAACCATTTCATTTTGGTTGCTGTAGATTATGTGTCGAAGTGGGTGGAAGCTGCCGCGTTGCCAACAAACGATGCTCGTGTCATTATCAAGTTCGTAAAGAAGAATATTTTTTCAAGGTTTGGCATGCCAAGAGCCATTATCAGTGATGGTGGTTCTCACTTTTGCAATCGTCAATTCACAACATTATTAAGCAAGTATGGAGTTACACATCGAGTTGCAACCCCATATCACCCGCAAACCAATGGCCAAGTCGAAGTTTCAAATAGGGAGCTGAAACGAATCCTGGAGAAGAAGTGAACACCTCTCGAAAGGATTGGGCAACTAAGCTTGATGATGCACTATGGGCATATAGGACGGCATTCAAAACACCAATAGGAATGTCGCCTTACAGGATGGTTTACGGAAAAGCTTGTCACTTGCCAGTGGAGTTAGAGCACAGGTCGTATTGGGCAGTAAAGTTTCTGAATTTTGATCTACAAGCCGTTGGAGCAAAACGTTTACTGCAACTCAATGAGATGGAAGAGTTTTGCAATGATGCATACGAGAATGCCCGAATTTACAAGGAAAAGACTTAGTAGTGGCATGACAAACACATTGTGAACAAGGAATTCAAGGAGGGCGACAAAGTGTTGTTGTTCAACTCGAGACTGCGACTTTTTCCAAGAAAATTGCGCTCAAGATGGTCTGGCCTGTTCATCATTCATCGCTTGTTTCCGCATAGGGCGATAGAGTTTCACCACCCGACGAAGAGAACATTCAAAGTCAACAGGCAAAGATTGAAACCTTATATTGAGAATAGGAATGCTGACGAGAGGGTTTCAATTCTTCTTCAGAATCCTAATTGACGACGGAAAAGGAGTCGAGCTTAAGACTTTAAACAAGAGCTTAAGACTTTAAACAAGCACTTTTTGGGAGGCAACCCAATTTTTCGATTCTGTTTGGTTTATTTTTGTTTTTATTCTCCTTTTTATGAGTAATAATGTTTTTGTTTGGTATATTTTCTTTTCTTTGGTTTTGTGTGTTATATTTTTGCATTATCATTCGTTTATTGATTCAGATGTATTGATTTTTGTTTTTAGGAAATGAAAGAAAAACAAATGCATGGAAAAGTAACCTCTTCAGCATAACGCTCGCCGCGGCAGTGAAATTAATTGCTGCAGCAAGCGTTCAGTATCTGCACGCACAAGAGCCATGTGTGATTAATCATGCTCGCCGCAGCAACGCACTTTATCACCGCAGCGAGCATGAATCCAGAGCAAAACAATGACAAAAATCACGATCGCCGCGGCGATGAAGACTATCACCGCAGTGATCGAACCAGGCCACGCAAATTTGCGTTTAAGTAAGCTTGTTCTTATTTTCTTTAAAGCAGTTTGCATTGCACACCATACTCTTCCATAGCTGTTCTTCACCAACTTTTCTTCACTCCCACACAATTCAATCAAACCAATTATATTTGTACTCATTGCTCACTAACGCATTCCTCCTTCCATCCCATTTCGCAAATTAAGGAAGCAAGAGGAGAATTTGCAAAAAATCAAGGTTAGGGTTTCGAAAAGCAAATTGGGGGTTTTCGAAAACTCATCTATTCCAGCTCAATTCAAGGCATATTTAGACAGTACAAGGTTCAAGTAAGTGTTTCTCCCCCATTCTGCATTATGATTTGGAAAGGTGGAATCCATTGATTTGTTGTTTGTGGGAGTGTGGGTTGATTTGTATTGATTGTTGAAAAATTGGGGGAGATTAAGGTGAATTTTGTGAGAATGTTGAAGTTGTTTTTGTGATTGCTACTTGATTGAAGAAGGGCAGTGTCGTTTGTGGGAGTCTGGGTTGATTTGTGTTGATTGTTGAAAATTGGGAGAGATTATTTTGATTGAATCTGTGCGTAGTGTTGCTTGATTGACGAAGGGCAGTTGTTGTTTGTGGGAGTGTGCTGATTTTTCGTTGAGGATTGAGTGTAGTTTCACTGAGTGTTTGGATTGAGTTCGAAATAGTGATAATGGCACCCAAAAGAAAGCCCGGAAGTGATAGGAGAGAAAAAGGAAAAAGGCAAGCCTCCAGTGATACCAGGTTTGTTAGCCAAGCTGCTCAGGAAAGGTATGAAAATTTTGCAAAGCAACCGGGGCGATTTATTGAAGAACGAGGGTTGATGTTTACAGAAGCTTTTGAGGGAATAACTGATGTGATTCAAGCTCTGGGTTGGGAGAAATTTTGCAAAGAGCCCCCGGCGCCTGCTGTTGCCTCTGTGGTAAAGGAGTTCTATGCCAACGCTCCTGATAGCGTTGACGGGAGGACAATGGTAAGAGGTAAAGAGATCGTGTTTAATGCAGCTGCAATTAATGAATTTTATGGGCTGCCACAAGTTGAGTTCGATGACGATGCCTATGCCGCATTCAAGCAACAAGTGGATTTTGACGCAGTAATAAATTCTTTAACAGAAGGGAGAGCTACATGGTTTATTGTGGCTGGGGAACACATCCATTTTGAAAGTAAGTTCTTGGACTCAATTTCGCGCATGTGGTTATATTTTGTATACTCTCGATTGATGCCCTCCAAGCACATGAGTACTGTTAGTAAAGCTAGGGCGATCTTAATGTATGCTATCCGCCAGAAGATGAGGATGAATGTGGGTGAAATTATCTTTCAAGAGATTACCCATTCGGCAAAGCGTACCAAGATGGGATTTTATTTTCCTCACCTGATTATTGCATTATGTACGCAAGCGGAAGTGTCATTGAATGCTGAAGAAGTTTTTGTTCCGTAAGGAGTGTGTCTTACCGGGCAATTTATGCAAAATTTAACCAGTGGGGGCAGAGTAGACGTACCCAAGACCAAAGCATCTTCATCGTCGAAGCTTTCCCAAAAAGATCAATTGTTGAAGCTGAATGGAGACATCGAAAAGTTGAAACAGCAACAGAATCATCAAGAGGCCTGGATGACATGGATGAGTGGGCAAATGAGGGTGCAACATGAGATGCAAAGATTGCAACTTGCTCATGCTGGGATAGTGGCACCGGGGTGTGAATGGACTGATTTTGTGTACTTGGCGGATGAGGAGCATGGTGATGCTCCTGATGAGGATTCTGAGGAGAGCATGGAGGAGTAGATTTTAGTTAATGTTGTCAATGCAGTTTGTTTTGGTCGCTTTTATTTTTTTGTTTGATGTACTTTTATTTTGTCTACTGTGTGTTCTTTGAGTCTTTGTGAACTGTTAGTCTATTTTGCTTTATTGTTTTGTTTTTCTTTGTTCATGCTCTTTTTATCCACTCTTGTATTCTGCATAACTATGATGGCCGACACAGTCTGTTTAGTGGTTTTTCTGTTTTGATAGAACGACTGGTGTATACGATTGGACGGCTTTATTTTGTTGACGAATGTGGTAACGTTGTCTTTCTTTTACTATTACGCTTAACATTGGGGACAATGTTGATTTTATTGGTTGGGGGTAGAAATTTAAGAAACTTAAATTGAGCAGAATTTGTTTTTGTATGGATTTAGAGAGCATTTATATTTATTCTTTCATTTTAGGTTGTGAGTTTTATTTTTGTCTCTTGGATGAAGTCATATGTCTATGATAGGAATGTGATTGCAATAACATAGAACTAATGGAGGACATTAATTTTTACCTTTGCTTACACATGTGTGTGAATATTAATGATATGAAGTTGAGACCCTAGTGAACTATGGATTGAAAGTGGTTCAGTCACCTACTTATAGACGTGTTATGTATGAAGTTTCCATGAACTTTATTGTGATTTCAACAAACTCTAGAACTCATTTGATAATCACTCAAGGCGAAATCCTAGAATTCACATCACTTAGGAAATGACTTAGGCTGTTTTTGGACCGATTGAGCCTTTCAAGCCAACCCTTGTTTTTGTCATCGCTAGTTAGCCCTTTGAGCCTTTTTTAACACAATTTAGCCTTGTTTTTCGTTCTTTGAACTTAATGTTTACCCTATCCTGATTTTGAGCCTAAAACACAATCCTATCCATTTTATCATTAAGAGACTTTATTGTTCTTCAAGCTTATTACGAGAGTTGGTAAGAAAGTGTGGTTGTCACAACCCACGTGTGCGAAGAAATTGGTTGGGGGTTTTGGAGTGTTTGTAAAATCAGTGGGTGTGTGCATGTGTGCATGTTTCAGCCTTCTTATTTTTATTATGTTGAAAAAAAAAAAAAAAAAAACATTTTGCCTAGTTTAAGGGTATTTCGGTTGGAAACCAAAACTCGCCTTAAAAACTGCCTAGCAGTACTTGGCGACCTCTGGTATAACAACGCCATGTACACCTTAGACGCATCTCCCCCGCCCCAATTATGGTATCAAAAATAAGAAAGATACAAGTTTGAGGGTTGTAAATTAGTGGACATATTGGTTGGTGGTTGAGAAGAAGTGGAGTTCGATTTGATTTTAGAGTTTGCATGAGGAAAACCAAGTTCTCTTACTTTGTTATTCCTATCATTTTCTTGGAACCCATACCCTGGCCTAAAGTTATAACCTTTACAAAGACCTATTGATCCAAGGTAATGTGAAATTCTACATTAGCGGAGAGTGATGTGAAAAGTGAGCCTATGGAGTTTGATTCCATGATTCACATATAAGTCATAACCCGAATACTGAGATCAAAATTTTGTTCATGAATGTTGTGCATAACACCATCCGAGTTTGTAGACTAATGGTTTGTGGTTGTATGGATGTTCTAGGGTCGATAACGAAAATGAAATTGATGTTTGCATTGTCTGTGAGTTTTAGGTGATTTTTAATTAATCTATTTATTTTGTGTATATGCAATTTTTGAGATATCTTTATGGATTGATCCAAGACTTTTTGGTTAGTGTGTTCTTTTTATGTTTATGTTTTTTGTTACTTTTGGAGTTTAGGATAAGTTTAGTGTGGATGTTTGTGGGTATCATCGCTGGAAACCCTCACGAGACTACAACTCGTCCAACTAGGGCCATTTAGGGGTTTAAAGGTTTATTGCATATGCTAAATGCAATCGTGTCAATCTACGAAAGTGATTTAGGATAGTTTAGATTTAGGTTTTTAATTAGTTGTTTTCTTGTCAAGCTTAGAGACTTATTTTATCGCTTATTTTGCTAGGGACTAGCAAAAAGTTGGTTGAGGGTTGTGATAAGAGCTTGAATGTTTATATTTTGTTAGTGATTTAATTGGCTTATTTATGGAAAATTGTGTTTAAAGTGTGGAATTTGGATTATTTCTTTCATAAATACCATTCATGGGATCGCGGGTGCATGTTGAGTGTTTTCAGGCTCAAACAGGTTGTTGAAGGGAAAAGAATGATGTCGATAGGATTCACGACGCGTAGGAACAAATGGCACAAGAATCAGGGTCAAAATGAGGGAGTTGTGGCACGTCGAAGATGTTACTGAAAATCTGGAAATTCTTCATCATGAGTATCCCTCGATGTTTCTATCATAACTTGAGCTGTAGAAGTCAGAATTTGATGATTCTAGTGGCGTTGGAAAGCTTATTCAGAGAGCTACAATGTTTGTGTTGATGACTTCATATAATTCTGAATATTACAGATACTTTGGACAGAAAGAACGATCATCGCGGTGACCATTCTTACCGCCGCAGCAATGGGTCACGGGTTTGTGTTAAGTCATTACCCTAATCCGAATCTGAATGGGCTAAGTTTTCTAATCTTTTTCCTAAGCAAGTCCAAGAACCCCAAAGATATAAAAGAGAGTTTTTAAGAAATTAAGGTGACTTTTTGGAGAAAAAGGAGAGGACGGCTACCAAATTGGAGATCAGGATCCTGAAAGCTTTCGTTCACCGATTAGAGAAGTTTTTATCTTTTTCTTGAACTGATGTCATTGAAGAGAATGATGGATTTTGTTATTTTCATGATGAACTAATTCTCTTTTCTAGGGCTACAGATGTAGCCCAATTTATGAATATGTGTTGACTTGGATTGTTGTTAATTCTTATTGAGCTGTTAATTCTAAGTTTTATTATTGTGCATAATGCTTTCAATTCTCAAGGGCCAAGAGTTGAATGATATCAGGGGTCAGGTTGAAATCGAGAGATGAGACCTGATTTGTCTTAGGTAATAAAACCATAGATTGAGCGAACGCTAGAGATAGGTTACCGCGATCTGTGAGGCTCCGGTAAATTCCATAGAGCTTAATGATCTCTTAGCTCCTAAATCCAACTTAGAGATATCTTGGGTTGTTGCTTAAGGGTTAATTTGCTAATTGCTCGAGAGAGAGTTAGTGGAATCATAGGGGATTTGGCTTTTAGAATACGCTTGATTAGGTTAACAACATATGTCAATGCATAGGATTAAATTGGTGCGAAATCTATGCCCTAGGTTTAGTCATATTGATCTTTACATCAAAGCGTTTACAAATTCTGCATTTATTTAGTTTTTAGTTTGTTACTTTATCATTAAAGCTTTTCTTAAAATTCTGTTTTATCAAATAGCAATAGAATATACTAGTTTGGTACTTGGTAGGTAGTTCCCTTGGGATTCGACACTCGTTTACTCGAGCTTTATTACTTGCACGATTTCGTACACTTGCGAATAGCCTGTCATAAAATAGCTCAAGTCTAGTGTCATATGATGTGTGCACCCACTGTCAATTAGCCATGTATCATCACAGGTTTGGACCAGATTTGATGAGGCCACAAACAGCTGTTCTGTCTCCTGCACTGGCTGTTGTTCATCAACTATTTGAGATTGCTGTTGGGACTGCTCTCCCTTGTTTTTGCACACTCTTTCAACATGGCCAAACTGCTTGCAGGCCCTACACTTTATACCTGGTCTGAACCAGCATTTGTACTCTGCATGTCCCTTTCTTTTGCAATGAGAATAGGCCGGAAAACTCTTCATCCCACCTGTTTTGTTCCACTGGTTATTAGCCCTTTCTTTTCCTCTTTTTTCTCCAACAAACTTCCTGCAGTTCCCTTGTCCATTCTTACCTTTATAGGTTGCTAACATTGCCCCTTCATTTGCATCCTCAAGCCTTAGGAGCCTTCTTTGCTCTTGCGCCTGCAGAGCATGGACTAGCTCAATCAATGTGATCTGAGTCAGGTCCTTTGAGTCCTCCAAGGATGAGATCTTGGCTTCAAACCTTTCCGGCAAGCTTACCACTACCTTCTCCACTATTCTGCTGTCCAACATTTCCACCCTAAGTAATCTGATCTTGTTGACAATGTTCATCAACCTATCAACATATTCTTTTACTTTCTCAGCCTCTTGCATCCTTAAGGTTTTGAACTCCCTTCTCAAATTCAAAACCTGCATATTTCTTGTAGTATCACTTCCAATGAACTCTTCCCTCAACTTGTCCCATGATTCCTTGGCTGTTTCGCATGCCATAATCCTTGCGAAAACAAGGTCTGTGACAGTTGAGTGGATATGAGATCCTCTTCATGCATTCTAATTTGGTTGAGAGTGGGATTTGGTCCCAGCTGAAGGGGTTGTCTCTCTTCCTCTACATACTGCCAGAGTCCTTGGCCCTTCAAGTAAGCCTTCATTTTGACTGACCAAATATGGTAGTGTTCACCATTGAACACAGGAGGTAGAAAGGAAGCTGTTGGAGTAGTCATTTGTTCAAGAGAAACCAGGTCTGATGCAATGCAGTTTCCCGGAGAGCTGGATGAGTTGTCTTGGAGAAGAAATGTTCAGTTTTTGGTTGGGATCAACGAAGCTCTGATACCATGTTGTTGTTTTGGACTGGAGTTTAGCTAAGAAAAGAAAAATTACTCAACTGAATGAAGAAGGATGATTATCTGCATTACCAAAATATGTTTCTATTACAGCAAAGTTTTACACTGACTTGCACCTACTTTGCAGACATATAATAATTTAAATTAATCTAAAGCCACAAACTTATATCAACTAACAACTACTGCATCAGAACATCCCTTACAATCTGGAATGTATATCACACTTTTACAAAATGAGCTAAAACTACAACATATCAAATAAACCCCTGGCAGACTTTAGTTCAGATTTTGCCACCATCATACATACAAAAACTTTAACTAAACTGCTGCATTTCCAGCCATGCATCAACGTTCAACGGTTACAAAATAAGCAGAACTTTGCAACATATCCAATGGACCCCCAATAGATTGCCTTTTAGTTTTGCCACCAACACATATTCAAAAACATTAACTAAACTATTGCATTTCCAGCCAAGTGTCAATGTTCAACACTCCTCCTTGATGGTTGGCTAGAAACACCAAGTCTGAATCTGAATTCTTCAAACTTGGCTTTGGAGACAGCTTTGGTCATGATGTCAGCCACTTGTGATTCACTCCTACAATGCGCCAGTTTCACTTCACCATTTTGCTCAACCTCTCTCACTGCATCGAACTTTATTTTTATGTGCTTTTTACGTTCATGTTGCACAGGATTCTTAGCCATAGCTATTGTGAATTGATTGTCACACATGATGGCAGTAGCTTTGTTCTGTTTCAGCTTCAAATCATCAAGGAATTTTCTCAACCAAATGGCTTGATTCACAGCTGAAGCAAATATATACTCTGCTTCAGCTGTGGATTGAGCCACAGTTTCCTGCTTCCTAGAAAGCCAGCAGATATCACCATGATTCAGGAAAAATGCAAATCCTGAAGTGCTCCTCATATCATCTGTCGAACCAGCCTAATCGCTGTCCGAATAACCAACTAAATTGAAGTCTTCTGATCTCTTGAACCACACGCCATAGTCGGTGCTTCCTTTTACATACCTCAGCACCTTTTTTGCTGTCTTGAAGTGTGTTTCAGTTGGTTCACTCATGAACCTGGATAGCAAACTGGTTGCATACATCAAATCTGGTCTAGTTGCTATCAAATATAGCAATCCTTCATCAACCTTCTCACCATCCTCATCCTTTGACAGCTTCAAGTTTGGAACCAAAGGCAAATTCATTGGTTTACAGTTTTCCATGCAGAATTTTTTTAAAACTTCAGTTGCATACCTTTTTTGGTTTACAAAAATCCCATCCACATGTTGATCAATCTCCATTCCAAGAAAGTAAGACAGTCCACCCAAGTCAGTCATTTCAAACGCACTTTGCATGGATTTCTTGAATCCATCCACTTGAGTTTGATTGCTTCCAATAACTAGAAGATCATCCACATACAGAGAAATAATCATCAAGTCATCTTCAGCTTCTCCAATGTAAAGAGTGTATTCGTTTGGACTCCTAACAAAGTCCAAGTTCAGCAGGTGGTCATTAATCCTGCTATACCAGGCCCTTGGTGCCTGTTTTAGGCCATACAAGGCCTTCTTCAGCGAATAAACCTTTCCCTCTTCTCTTTGGATCACATACCCTTCAGGTTGTTCAATGTATATTTCTTCATTTAACCAGCCATTCAAGAAGGCAGGTTTTACATCCATTTGGTACACTTTCCAGGAGAATTGAGCAGCCACTACAAGTAGTAACCTGATGGTGTCATGCCAGGCAACAGGAGCAAAATTTTCCAGGAAATCCACTCCAAACTGCTGAGCAAATCCCTTGACTACAAGCCTGGCCTTATGCCTCATAATTGACCCATCCAAATTCAGTTTTTTTTCTGAAAATCCATTTCACCTTAATGACTTTCTTGATTTCTGGTCTATCCACTAGCTTCCAGGTTTGGTTTTTCTCAATCATGGCAAGCTCTTCCTTTATGGCACTCCTCCAGGATTCTGATTGTGCAGCCTCTAAATAACTTGTAGGTTCTATTTGAGCTAAGTTGTACCTGTCATACACATTAGCTAGTGTCTGGTTCCCTGACAGCCACTTCTTCTTCTTATTCCTCTCCCGAATCTTCTTCAATTTGATTAGTTTGTACCTCATTCAGTTGGGGTTAAGTATTTACATCAGCTCTGCCTTTTTCCCAGTTCCAAACTCCTTTCTCATCAACCTTAACATCCCTAGACACCACCACTTCCCTTGAGTCAGGAATATAAATCCTATAGGCTTTGGATTCGCTGCTGTAGCCAATAAATATTCCAGTCACAGCCTTATCCTCCAGCTTAGTCCTCTTGCTTCCAAAAATCTTCAGTTCATCTACTGTTGGTCTGACTCCAGTCCAAGCTTCAAAATGGGTTTGATTTTTCAAGGCTTTGGTGGGAATTCTGTTGAGCAGGTAGACACTTGTGTTTGCTGCTTCTGCCCAAAATGTTTTGGGAAGATGTTTCTCAGCCATTAAGCACTTTGCCATTTCCATGACTATCCTGTTTCTCCTCTCACAAACTCCATTCTATTATGGAGTGTATGGGCTGCTGAATTCATGCCTTATTCCAGCTTCTGTGCAGATTTTTTCAAACTCTTGAGAAGTGTATTCAGTGCCATTATCACTTCTCAAGGTTTTGATGGATTTTTCTGTCAAGTTTTCTACTCCTAGTTTGAATTTTCTAAATATTCCAGCCACCTCATTTTTCTGCCTTAGGAAGTAAATCCATCCCATCCTAGGCCAATCATCTATGAACAATACAAAGTACCTGCTCCCATTGAGTGATAAGGTTTGCATGGGGCCATATACATCCGAGTGAACAAGCTGGAGTTCTTCAGAGGCTCTCCAAGCTTGATTCACTGGAAAGGGTTTCCTACTCATCTTACCTAACTGACACACTTTGCATACACTACTCGGTTGCTCAACAATAGGCAGATTTTGAACTAGATTTTTAGATTGCATTTCACTCAAATTTCTATAGTGTACATGGCCTAATCTCTTGTGCCACATTTCAGTTTCATCCTCTCTAGTATTACAAGCTTTGTGTGGTGTGACTCTCCACATAATTGGAAAGCTTTTCCCTATCATTTTCACCCTCATAATCTCATTTCCTTCACTGTCTTGAATAATGTAGGATTGTTTTTGAAAATGCAATGCATAATTAATCCTTTTCTAACATTTGTCCCACACTCAAAAGGCTTTGACTTATGTTAGGTGCATAAAGTACATTTGAGATTAGTTTTGTACCTCTTTGAGTTTGAATTGCAACATCTCCCTTGCCTCTTGCTTCCACACAATCTCCATTCTCAACTTTGATCTTTGACCGATGAGAGTGATCTTATTTACAAAGCGGCTCAAATCTGGTGTCATATGACGTGTGCACCCATTGTTAATCAGCCATGTATCATCACAAGTTTGGACCAGATTTGATAAGGCCATAAACGGCTGTTCTGTCTCCTGCGCTGGCTGTTGTTCATCAGCTGTTGAGCTTGCTGTTGGGACTGCTCTCCCTTGTTTTTGCACACTCTTTCAACATGGCCAAACTGTTTGTAGGCCCTACACTGTATACCAGGTTTGAACCAGCATTTGTGCTCTGCATGTCCCTTCCTTTTGCAACGAGAACAGGCTAGAAAACTCTTCATCCCACTAGTTTTGCGCCACTAGTTATTAGCCCTTTCTTTTCCTCTCTTTTCTCCAGTAAACTTCCTGTAATTCCCTTGTACTGTTTGCCCTTATAGGTTGCCAGCATTGCCCCTTCATTTGCATCCTATAGCCTTAGGAGCTTTCTTTGCTCTTGCGCCTATAGAGCATGGACCAGCTTAGTCAATGTGATCTGAGTCAGGTCCTTTGAGTCCCCCAAGGATGAAATCTTGGCTTCAAACCTTTCTGGCAAGCTTACCACTACCTTCTCCACTATTCTGCTGTCCAACATTTCCACCCCAAGTAATCTGATCTTGTTGACAATGTTCATTAACCTATCAACATATTCTTTTACCTTCTCCACCTCTTGCATCCTTAAGGTTTCGAACTCCCTTCTCAAATTCAAAACCTGCATATTTCTTGCAGTGTCACTTCCCAAGAACTCTTCCCTCAACTTGTCCCATGATTCCTTGGCTGTTTAACATGCCATAATCCTTGTGAAAACAAGGTCTGTGACAGCTGAGTGGATGTGGGACAAGGCTCTTGGAGCCTTTGATGCTTCCTCTTCATGCATTCGAATTTGGTTGAGAGTGGGATTTGGTCCCAGCTGAGGGGGTTTTCTCTCTTCCTCTACATACTGCTAGAGTCCTTGGCCCCTCAGGTAAGCTTTCATTTTAACGGACCATATATGATAGTGTTCACCGTTGAACACAGGAGGTAGAAGGGAAGCTGTTGGAGTGGTCATTTGTTCAAAAGAAAACAGGTCTGATGCAAGGCAGTTTCCCGGAAAGCTGGATGAGTTGTTTGGAGAATAAATGTTTAGATTTTTTTTTTTGGTTTGAATCAATGAAGCTCTAATACCATGTTATTGTTTTGCACCAGAGATAACAAAGAAAAGAAAGAGAGCTTGATCGGTGGCAAAGAAAAGTTTTTCTTGCTGTTTTGTTATATACAAAATGAGTTTACACTTCAACTAATAAAGCTGACGTTACACTGTTACACCAAACATGCAGACTTATAATAACCTGATTTAATCTAAAGTTACTGACTTAATACCAACTAAACAACAACTATGCAGCACATCCCTTATAATCTGGGAGTACATATCAAGCATTACAAAATAAGCAGAACTTTGTAGCACATCAAATGGACCCCTGGCAGATTGCCTTTCAATTTTGCCGCCAACACACATTCAAAAACATTAACTAAACTGTTGCATTTCCAGCCAAGTGTCAATGTTCAACAGCTTCTGCTCGGTATAATTCCTAGGCTGTAATCAATTCCTGTTTGTATTGCACTGACTATGATTAAATGCCTCAGTTAACTCTCTTTACTTTGCTGTTGGGTTTTCAGTGGTGGTTCCAGTGGTTCTTATTTGTAGATTTATTGTTGCTCAAATAGTTTTAGTTGTGTACCTCATCTTCAAATATAGAACAAGAAGGAAGAAGGTTGATACTGTTGAGAAATTTCTGCACAATCAGCAATCCTGGAGGCCAAAAAGGTACACTTACCCAGAGCTCATGGCCGTGACAAACAATTTTAAAGAAAAACTAGGCCAAGGTGGCTTTGGATCAATTTACAAAGGAATACTTCATAGTGGTTCTTTAATTGCCGTTAAAGTTCTAGAAAATTCCAAGTTTAGTACAGAAGAATTCATCAATGAAGTCTCTACAATTGGTAGAATTCACCATATCAATGTGGTACATTTAGTTGGATTCTGTTCAGAAGGATCTAAACATGCTCTTGTGTACGAGTATATGCCAAATGGATCTCTTGATAAACATATATTTTCCAAGGCAGGCAGATCTCTATCATTTAGTTGGGACAAACTATATGAAATTGCTCTTGCAACTGCTCGTGGGATTGAGTATCTGCATAAGGGACATGATGTGTGCATTCTTCATTTTGACATTAAGCCACACAACATCTTGCTGGACCAAAATTTCATCCCAAAAGTCTCTGATTTTGGACTTGCAAAATTTTATCCAAAGGAAAATGATTTTGTGACTGTTAGTGCTACAAGAGGAACAATAGGATACATAGCTCCTGAATTGATTTCAAGGAATTTTGGAACAGTTTCTAGCAAGTCAGATGTTTATAGCTTTGGAATGCTACTGTTGGAAATGGTTGGAGGTAGAAGAAATTCTGATATGAAGGCAGCTGGCTCAGGCAAAGCATACTTCCCCTCATGGGTATATGACCAAATAGATACTGGAGGAGATTTAGAGCTCCAAGAGCATGAAGTCGTGATTGCAAAAAAACTTTGTCTGATTGGTTTATGGTGCATACAAGTGAAGCCTTCAGATCGTCCCTCAATTACAAAAGTTATTGAAATGTTAGAAGGGAGCATTGACAACTTGCAATTGCCTGCTAAGCCTCTCTTTTCTTCTTCAGAGGATGTCTCTATAAGAATGATTCAATCAGACTATTCAACCGGGTGGCTATTATCTAAATCAATGGAAGAGTATTCATACAACAGTACTGATTCATAATAAGTTTCTTTTTGCCAAATGTAATCGTATAGAAGTGAATATATATTCAACGATACTCAATAATTGTAATTATGTGAAAAGCAATTGCTTATGAGCTTTGAAATGATCAAAATGTTTTTGTTGACTATCCATAGTCTTTGATAACAAATACTGTATTCTAACATGATCCATTATTGTCCTCATCGCTGTCACTGAGGTTAGAGCTTACCTCATTGCGGGCAATGAGAGGTGAGACCTAATTATAACAGAAATGGTGGGCATAAGAAAAAGGAGGAAGACGAGGTGAGATCTAATACTTTTTATTATAAAAATATGGAAATATAAATAATAGAAGCTACCAATAATAGAAGCTAAGGTCAACTTTGGCTTCCCGGACCCCGCACCAGCTGGTGGTCTTTGCCATTCCAAATGAGACTGCTACTATCTTGTAGCTGGGGGTCTAAACCATATTTTTAAAATGGCGTTTGTCACAAAACTCAAAGGAGACTTCTTTTATTTAACCCTTTTTATTAAACCAAGACAGGCCAGCCAAGCACACTACTTATTCTGTTTCCCTTCATGTCTCTTGTGCCGTTTATTATCTTCTTCCTTCTCTTGCCTTACTCAATAGCCCAAAACACTTCAGTTGTAAGCAGTGATGAAAATATATATGAATTCTGTCAGCCAACAAATTGCAGCGAAAACGGGCCACAAATCAGATTTCCCTTTTGGCTCAAAACTCAACCAATGTCTTGCGGCCTTGAAGGGTTTGAAGTGTCATGCTCAAGTAACAAGACAATGTTGCATCTTCCTTTTTACAGCGGTTACTATGTGGAAGACATTTCTTATCTGGACAGAAGTATAACCATTACGGATATGAATGACACCACATGCCGAATACAGAGTCTTCTCTCTCTTGACCTCACAGACTCCAAATTCTCCCTCCTTTATAGTTACTACAATCAGATGTACGCTTTGTGGAATTGTTCTCCCTCACAGACAATGTTTATGGCATGACATATGACCGGTCAGTCGACTCGAGGCCCCCAGTTTGCAGTTTGTATAAAACTGTTAACATTTCATTTGAGTTTTGGTATCAAAATAATCAAACTAAAAAGATAGTTATAGAATGGGAAGCTCTTGATGGATGCTACGACTGCGAAAAATCAGGGAACTATTGTGGCTTCAACACTATAAGCAATTCAACGATCTGTGTCATAAACCAACGTAAGTCACCATTTAGCTTTCTGAAAGTAAAGTGAAATTACTTAATTCTTTCCAAATTTATACATGATATGATATTTTCGTTTAGTAATATGTCTCTCTGCTTTTGATTATTTGCAGTATGTTTTCCGGCACTCTTGATTGTATTTGTAGGTAGCTTACTAATAAGTTTTAAAGTCTTTTCTGTAGCTGATTAATCAGGATAAATATTTGTTGTTAGTAAAGAGAATTCCGGGGCTCTTGATTGTACATTAGACTCCCGAAGAAATTTATGAGAAAATTCTCTTTTCTATTCATCTTCTAGCTGTACATTAAGGATGTGAATCCTGCTTGCTTCAAGCCCCCTCCATATTTTCCATATTTTGGTTTGAAATTTGGGATGTATCTAATTGATCTTATTGCTCAACCAAGTTAAGAATTTTTCTTTGGTCATGCAGATTATCATGGTCATGGTCGTCTAGTTAAAATTGCAGTGTCTACAGCCACAAGTGTTGGAGGCATTGTCTTCTTTGCGTTGGTAATACTTCTTATTTACAGATCCAGGAGATCTGAAAAGGAAAAAGAAACTCAACTGAAAATAGAGAAGTTCCTCGAAGACTATAAGACCCTCACCCTGACCAGATATACTTACAGTGACCTAAAGAAAATAACAGGAAAATTTAAGCACAGGCTAGGCCAAGGAGGTTATGGAAGTGTCTTCAAAGGAGAACTCGCCAATGGAATTCCAGTTGCTGTTAAGATGTTGGAACATTCAACAGTAAATGAAGAATTTATCAATGAAGTTGCTACTATAGGTAGGATTCACCATTTTAACACTGTTCGTCTTTTGGGATTTTATTTAGAAGGGGTTCGGCGTGCTCTTATTTACGAGTTCATGCCTAATGGATCACTTGAGAAGTTCATATTCTCAAGTATAAACAATTCAAGTCAATGTCAATTGAGTTGGGAAAAGTTGCGAGAGATTGCAATTGGTGTTGCTTGGGGAGTAGAGTACTTGCACCAAGGATGCAACCAAAGGATCCTTCACTTCGACATCAAGCCTCACAAGATATTACTTGACCATAATTTTCAGGCAAAGATTTCAGATTTTGGGCTGGCCAAACTATGCTCAAAGGAACAAAGTGTAGTATCAATGACAGCTACTCGAGGAACTGCTGGTTATATTGCCCCAGAGCTCTTCTCTAGGAACTTTTGAGAGGTTTCTTATAAGTCTGATGTTTTTAGCTACAGAATGGTGTTATTAGAGATGGTTGGATGCCGAAAGAATATTGATCATTCTATTGAAAATCAAAGCCAAATTTACTTCCCTGAGTGGATATATAATAAAATGAGCCAAGGAAACGAGGTTGCTTTAGAAATTGAGGTAGATGGAGATGAGAAAATTGCCAAGCAGCTTGCAATTGTGGGACTCTGGTGCATCCAGTGGAACCCGGCGGAGAGGCCTTCCATGTCAATGGTATTACAAATGCTAGAAGGTGACTTCAAGAGCTTGGAGATTCCTCCAAAGCCCTTCGTTTCTTCAGATGAGGAAATGGATGGAAATTGATCTTGTATAATGACATAAAATTTGTAATGTTTAATTAACTTGTTTCAAATACTTCCCCAGCATAAATAAATTCATTCTCCTTATAACACTGCTAAAACTTCTACTCTTTAGAAAGCAAATGTGGGACTCTGTTGCCAAGGGGACATTCTTTCTTTCAGAAATTAAGGTAGATGGATATGAGGAAATTAAATTTTTAATCAAGTTTTCTTTAATTTGTAATAATTTTTAATAATTTCATGCAGGCATCACAACAACAAACCTCATAACAAAAATTCAAGGTAAAGAAATGAAGATACCTATGTTTAGCATACATAGGACTCGGGAACTGAAATATTCAATAACAACCTCACGTACATTTCGTCGGTGAATTGAAAGTTTTGATTTATTTAACGTAGATTGGCAAACAATACAACAATATAAATAGGCAGTAGTAGTACTTGTGTTTATATAAAAAGTTAGCTCCCAATAATCTTTAACCATTATCAAATAGAAAGAAGATGTCGAACTTGAAGAGGGTGGTGATTGAACGAAATAGAGAAGCAACAGGAACAAAATAATAATAGTTAAACAAAACAAACAGTAAACAAAGAATGTAATACGCGCGATTTACCCTGGTTCACCCAATGTAGGCTACGTCCAGCTGAGTCAATATTATTGCAATATGCCTCACCTCTCTCGTTTACAATGAATGAATTGTTCTCACACACATAACAAGAGAAAAGAATGTTTATATACTAGGTTTAAGGGATTAAACCTAGTTTTACAAGAATTCCTATTCCTAAGCCCAACCCAAAAAGGAATTAATAACTTAAAAGGAATCCTACAGCGGTTATACATGGAAAAGCCCATTAATGCTGAAGTAGTCGACAACTCCAACATTCTCCCACTTGGCGAATACTTCACACAATGAAGGCCTACCTCATTAACACACCATGTAAACTTTGCTAAGCTCATAGCCTTGGTAAGAAAATCTGCAGCATTAACAAGTGTATCAACCTTCTCTAACAACACCAATTTTTCCTCCACCGTTTGCCTGTGAATGGTATTGGTATTCAATGTTTTTGATCGCGGAATGAAAAGCAGTTCTTGGCTAAATAAATAGTCCCTTGATTGTCACATCCAATCTTCACAGCATCAAGCTTGAAACCAAGCTCTAAACTCAATCTTCGAAGCCACATAGCTTCCTTCCAGCATGTGTCAATGCCATGTATTCTGCCTCAGTCGATGACAAAGCCACAGTACTTTGCCTTTTACTCATCCAACAAACAGCAGCACCAAATAAAGAGAATAGATACCCACTTGTGGAACGCCTACTATCGAGATCACCTCCCCAATCAGAATCCACAAAACCTATCACATCAGCTCACCCCAGTCGCCATGCCTCCATAACATAATGATAATCCGAGGTCCCACGAAGATATCTAGAACCCTCTTTACACACATCCAATGCTCCTTACCAGGATTTGACATAAAGCGACTCAAAACTCCCACTGCTTGTGCAATATCGGGTCGCGTGCACACCATGGCATACATCAAACTACCTACAACACTCGCATATGGCACATGTGTATTTCTTCAGCATCTCCTCAGACTTAGGACACTGATCGTAGACAATTTCACTCCAAAGTCATAGGAGTTTCACAGGTTTTGCAGTCTACCATGTAAATTTCTTCACCACCTCCTCGATGTACTTTCTCTGCCCTAACCACATTTACAACTCTGACGATCTCTATTAATTTGCATACCCAAAATAAAATTTGCAGCCCCAAGATCCTTCATGTCAAATTGTGCAGCCAACAAACCCTTCACCAGAATTTATCAACTCCTTGCTATTCCCTATCAGCAACATATCATCTACATAAAGGTTAAATAACAAAACATTTTCTAACCTTTTTACATACACACAGTGATCCCCGTTGCTGCGGCTAAAACCATGCTAAGAACATAGGGTCGAACTTTTGGTACCACATCCTTGGTGATTGTTTAAGCCCATACAGAGACTTCTTCAACCTACACACCAAGTCTTCCTTCCCTTTACATACAAACCCCTCAGGTTGCCTCATGTAAATTTCCTCCTCTAATCTCCATGTAGAATGCCGTCTTTACATCAAGTTGTTCATTTCAAGATCAAACGCAGCAGCAATAGATAGAACATACCTGTTGATGTTAACTTGGCCACAGGAGAGAAATCTCACCATAATCAACACCCTCAATCTGCGAGAATCCCTTTGCAACGAGTCTCGCCTTGTACTTTGCAATTGTCCCATCTGCCTGCACCTTTCTTTTGAACACCCACTTGCAACCAATTGCCTTTCTATCTTTAGGCAATTTACATAGGATCCATGTATTATTCTTGTCCAGTGACTGCATCTCATCATTCATCGCAACCTCCCATAGATTTGCATCTTCCATGGCTCTTGCTTCATTTACATTCCTAGTTCATCACCAATCACATTCAAAGCATGTAATCCCACTCAATGCACTTAGAGAGAAACGAACTGGTGCCTTTCTAACTCTTGTAGATCTCCTCAAAGTTGATGGCACCACAACTTCATCATCAGAATCATCCTCAAATCATCCACAAAACCCTCATCAGCCACACTATCAGTTTATCTTCATGGTCAGATTCTATAGACTCTAAATTTTCAGTCTCTGCAGCAACATTTGGAGTCATCTCCTCCTCTTGCTCTACTGTAGTCACATCAAACTGAATTTTCTTTGACTGCTCAAGATCTTCAAGAGTTCCCACACGTTGTTTTACCTCTCTAAAGATTCATCTCTGCTGTATATATGCTTCTACTCACAGGATTCCACAACTTGTATCCCTTGATGCCATCCTTGAACCCCACAAACTTGCACTTCTCAGATTTACTGTCAAGCTTGCTCTTCTCTCTCCTTGGTACATGCACATACGCATCACAACCAAAAACTCGAATAAAAGACAGATTAGGTTTCTTACCATACAAAGCTTCATAGGCGTCATGTCTTTACAGAAGAGTGGGAGACCGATTCTTCAAATAACAAGCCATCGCTGTAGCTTCTGCCCAAAATTCAGACCCCAAATCTGTCGTATTCAGCATGCATCTAGCCTTCTCTAACAGTGACCGATTGAGACGTTCAGCCACTCCCATTTTGTTGAGGCGTGTAAGTGTAGTTTTTCCTGCCTTGCAATTCCATGTGTCGCACAAAATTGCTCAAACTTACCAGAGCAAAACTCACCGCCATTATCAGTTCGCAAAGCTTTAATCTTCCTGTCAAACTGATTCTCAACTAAGGCTTTAATTCCCGAAATTTCTCAAAAGCCTCAGACTTGCTGCGCATAATAAACCCAACAGTATCTAGAAATCATCAATAAAAGATACATAATACCTGGATTTACCAACAGATTCCACTGGAGTGGGCCCAAAACGTCACTATGATTAACTCCAGTATATTTGTTGCTCTCGTGCCTGTCGATTGAAAACTAACCCGATTCTGCTTGCCTTGTAACATTCCTCGCAAAACCCAAAACTCATGGAACAGTTAGGAATACCATAAGCCATATTCTGAGTCACCAGATTAGAACAAGCCGACTCTCCAATGTGTCCCATTCGCGGATGCCACAATGTTGCAGAATCAATTTCTTTTTCAGCCTCCTTTTCCGAAACTAACCACCCAAAGAAGAATTTCTTACAACTGATGCTTGCAGCCTGTATAGTGTACCATGTCGAACTCCTCGTGCAATAACCATAGATCCCCGAGTCATCTTACAGGATGTTCTGTCACAATTAATACTATACCTGCGTCAGCCATTGTTCCAACAGAGAGCAGATTTCTACTCATACCAGGGATGTGCATCACTTCAGGGAGCGTCCTCACTGAGCCATCATGCAACCTCAGCCTGATTTTCCGCGGCCAATAATCTTCACAGCATTATCATCTCCTAACAGAACGTTTCCTCCATTGTATGTCTCATACTCACAAAACCATTCCTTGTGAGGTGTCATATGGAACGATGCACCAGTATCAACATACCAAACCGTTGGTCTGATCCAGCCATACATGCACAGCCACATACATATCACCATTTGTTCCCGTTTGTACGAAGTTTCAGCTTCCTTCCCTTCACTGGTTTGTTTCTGCAGTCTTTCTTAAAATGCCCAAATTCCTGACATCTCCAGCATTTAATCTTACTTTTATCCTTGCTCTTAGATCTTCCTCGCGACTTTCCCCTGTCGCCAGACTTATTTGAATTCCTATCAAGGTTTCGTCCCCTAGCAGTTAAAGCATCCCTAGACGAACCCTCTGAACCTCTTCGCCGCATATCCTCTGCCAGCAATGTAGAACATACAGATTCCCATGACATCTGTGTCAATCCTCCACCACCATCGCAACAATCAGATTGTCCCACGTATCAGGCAGCGAGCATAACAATGTTACCACTTTCTCAGATTCGGTGAGTTGTACATCCACAGCCAGCATTTGATTCACCAGAGTATTAAACTCATCCAGATGTGCAGCAACAGAATCCCCATCATGCATACGGAGATTGTAAAGTTTCTTGCCGGAACAGCACGTTCACCAAAGACTTACTCAGATACATATTTTCCAGTTTCTCGCCATAAACCCTTAGCCGTATCCTGATCCATCACGTTCGTTAGAACAGAGTCCTCAAGACAGATGCGAATCAAACCTCTGGCTTTCCATCCTCTTGTCCCATTCAGCAAGTGCGGCACGATCCGTCGCTGATAATTCTCCTCCAGCAGGATTAGACCCAAGCGTGCTTGACAATCCAGTTTCAGACGTTTCACTCGTTGTACCAACGCAGTCCCGACTGTCGGCCTATCATTCACAATTGCACCCCACAGGTCCCTATCAACGAGTAGATCCTCCATCCGCAGTTTCCAGAGCTCGAAGCGTTTGCCGTCGAACTTCTCAATCTCAACCTTTGACCCCGTCATCTCTAAATCACGATCTAACAAAACCTTGCTCTAATACCAATTGAACGAATAGAGAAGCAACAGGACAAAATAATAATAGTTAAACAAAACAAACAGTAAACAAAGAATGTAATACGCACGATTTACCCTGGTTCACCCAATGTAGGCTACGTCCAGCTGAGTCAATATTATTGCAATATGCCTCACCTCTCTCGTTTACAATGAATGAATTGTTCTCACACACATAACAAGAGAAAAGAATGTTTATATACTAGGTTTAAGGGATTAAACCTAGTTTTACAAGAATTCCTATTCCTAAGCCCAACCCAAAAAGGAATTAATAACTTAAAGGAATCCTCAGCGGTTATACATGGAAAAGCCCATTAATGCTGAAGTAGTCGACAACTCCAACATTCTCCCACTTGGCGAATACTTCACACAATGAAGGCCTACCTCATTAACACACCATTAAACTTTGCTAAGCTCATAGCCTTGGTAAGAAAATCTGCAGCATTAACAAGTGTATCAACCTTCTCTAACAACACCAATTTTTCCTCCACCTTTTGCCTGATGAAATGGTATTGTATGTCAATGTTTTTTGATCGCGAATGAAAAGCAGATTCTTGGCTAAATAAATAGCCCCTTGATTGTCACATCCAATCTTCACAGCATCAAGCTTGAAACCAAGCTCTAAACTCAATCTTCGAAGCCACATAGCTTCCTTGCCAGCATGTGTCAATGCCATGTATTCTGCCTCAGTCGATGACAAAGCCACAGTACTTTGCCTTTTACTCATCCAACAAACAGCAGCACCATAAAGAGAATAGATACCCACTTGTGGAACGCCTACTATCGAGATCACCTCCCCAATCAGAATCCACATACCTATCACATCTAGCTCATCCCCAGTCGCCATGCCTCCATAACATAATGATAAATCCGAGGTCCCACGAAGATATCTAGAACCCTCTTTACAGCACTCCAATGCTCCTTACCAGGATTTGACATAAAGCGACTCAAAACTCCCACTGCTTGTGCAATTCGGGTCGCGTGCACACCATGGCATACATCAAACTACCTACAACACTCGCATATGGCACATGTGTCATTTCTTCAGCATCTTCCTCAGACTTAGGACACTGATCGGTAGACAATTTCACTCCCAAAGTCATAGGAGTCTTCACAGGTTTGCAGTCTACCATGTTAAATTTCTTCAACACCTCCTCGATGTTTTCTCTGCCCTAACCAAATTTACAACTCTGACGATCTCTATTAATTTGCATACCCAAAAAAAATTTGCAGCCCCAAGATCCTTCATGTCAATTTGTGCAGCCAACAAACCCTTCACAGAATTTATCAACTCCTTGCTATTCCCTATCAGCAACATATCATCTACATATAGTTAAATAACAAAGACATTTTCTAACCTTTTTACATACACACAGTGATCCACGTTGCTGCGGCTAAAACCATGCTGAAGAACATAGGAGTCGAACTTTTGGTACCACATCCTTGGTGATTGTTTAAGCCCATACAGAGACTTCTTCAACCTACACACCAAGTCTTCCTTCCCTTTACATACAAACCCCTCAGGTTGCCTCATGTAAATTTCCTCCTCTAAATCTCCATGTAGAAATGCCGTCTTTACATCAAGTTGTTCAATTTCAAGATCAAACGCAGCAGCAATAGATAGACATACCTGATTGATGTTAACTTGGCCACAGGAGAGAAAATCTCACCATAATCAACACCCTCAATCTGCGAGAATCCCTTTGCAACGAGTCTCGCCTTGTACTTTGCAATTGTCCCATCTGCCTGCAACTTTCTTTTGAACACCCACTTGCAACCAATTGCCTTTCTACTTTAGGCAATTTACATAGGATCCATGTATTATTCTTGTCCAGTGACTGCATCTCATCATTCATCGCAACCCCCCATAGATTTGCATCTTCCATGGCTCTGCTTCATTTACATTCCTAGGTTCATCACCAATCACATTCAAAGCATGTAATCCACTCAATGCACTTAGAGAGAAACGAACTGGTGCCTTTCTAACTCTTGTAGATCTCCTCAAAGTTGATGGCACCACAACTTCATCATCAGAATCATCCTCAAAATCATCCACAAAACCCTCATCAGCCACACTATCAAGTTTATCTTCATGGTCAGATTCTATAGACTCTAAATTTTCAGTCTCTGCAGCAACACTTTGGAGTCATCTCCTCCTCCTTCTCTACTGTAGTCACATCAAACTGAATTTTCTTTGACTGCTCAAGATCTTCAAGAGTTCCCACACGTTGTTTTACCTCTCTAAAGATTACATCTCTGCTGTATATAATGCTTCTACTCACAGATTCCACACTTGTATCCCTTGATGCCATCCTTGAACCCCACAACACTTGCACTTCTCAGATTTACTGTCAAGCTTGCTTCTCTTCTCCTTTGGTACATGCACATACGCATCACAACCAAAACCTCGAATAAAAGACAGATTAGGTTTCTTACCATACAAAGCTTCATATGGCGTCATGTCTTTAACAGAAGAAGTGGGAGACCGATTCTTCAAATAACAAGCCATCGCTGTAGCTTCTGCCCAAAATTCAGACCCCAAATCTGTCGTATTCAGCATGCATCTAGCCTTCTCTAACAGTGACCGATTGAGACGTTCAGCCACTCCATTTTGTTGAGGCGTGTAAGGTGTAGTTTTCTGCCTTGCAATTCCATGTGTCGCACAAATTGCTCAAACTTACCAGAGCAAAACTCACCGCCATTATCAGTTCGCAAAGCTTTAATCTTCCTGTCAAACTGATTCTCAACTAAGGCTTTAAATTCCCGAAATTTCTCAAAAGCTCCGACTTGCTGCGCATAAATAAACCCAACAGTATCTGAAAAATCATCAATAAAAGATACATAATACCTGGATTTACCAACAGATTCCACTGGATGGGCCCAAAAAGTCACTATGAATTAACTCCAGTATATTTGTTGCTCTCGTGCCTGTCGATTGAAAACTAACCCGATTCTCTGCTTGCCTTGTAAACATTCCTCGCAAAACCCAAACTCATGGAACAGTTAGGAATACCATAAGCCATATTCTGAGTCACCAAGTTAGACAAAGCCGACTCTCCAATGTGTCCCATTCGCGGATGCCACAATGTTGCAGAATCAATTTCTTTTTCAGCCTCCTTTTCCGAAACATAACCACCCAAAAGAATTTCTTACAACTGATGCTTGCAGCCTGTAAGTGTACCATGTCGAACTCCTCGTGCAATAACCATAGATCCCCGAGTCATCTTACAGGATGTTCTGTCACAATTAATACTATAACCTGCGTCAGCCATTGTTCCAACAGAGACAGATTTCTACTCATACCAGGGATGTGCATCACTTCAGGGAGCGTCCTCACTGAGCCATCATGCCCTCAGCCTGATTTTCCCGCGCCAATAATCTTCACAGCATGTATCATCTCCTAACAGAACTTTCCTCCATTGTATGTCTCATACTCACAAACCATTCCTTGTGAGGTGTCATATGGAACGATGCACCAGTATCAACATACCAAACCGATTGGTCTGATCCAGCCATACATGCAGCACCCACATACATATCACCATTTGATTCCCGTTTGTACGAAGTTTCAGCTTCCTTCCCCTTCACTGGTTTGCTGCAGTCTTTCTTAAAATGCCCAAATTCCTGACATCTCCACATTAATCTTACTTTTATCCTTGCTCTTAGATCTTCCTCGCGACTTTCCCCTGTCGCCAGACTTATTTGAATTCCTATCAAGGTTTCGTCCCCTAGCAGTTAAAGCATCCCTAGACGAACCCTCTGAACCTCTTCGCCGCATATCCTCTGCCAGCAATGTAGAACATACAGATTCCCATGACATCTGTGTCAATCCTCCACCACCAATCGCAACAATCAGATTGTCCCCCGTATCAGGCAGCGAGCATAACAATGTTACCATTTCTCAGATTCGGTGAGTTGTACATCCACACCAGCATTTGATTCACCAGAGTATTAAACTCATCCAGATGTGCAGCAACAGAATCCCCATCATGCATACGGAGATTGTAAGTTTCTTGCGACGGAACAGCACGTTCACCAAAGACTTACTCAGATACATTTTTCCAGTTTCTGCCATAAACCCTTAGCCGTATCCTGATCCATCACGTTCGTTAGAACAAGTCCTCAAGACAGATGCGAATCAAACCTCTGGCTTTCCATCCATCTTGTCCCATTCAGCAGTGCGGCACGATCCGTCGCTGATAATTCTCCTCCAGCAGGATTAGACCCAGCGTGCTTGACAATCCAGTTTCAGACGTTTCACTCGTTGTAACAACGGCAGTCCCGACTGTCGGCCTATCATTCACAATTGCACCCCACAGGTCCCTATCAACGAGTAGATCCTCCATCCGCAGTTTCCAGAGCTCGAAGCGTTTGCCGTCGAACTTCTCAATCTCAACCTTTGACCCCGTCATCTCTAAATCACGATCTAACAAAACCTTGCTCTATACCAATTGAACGAAATAGAGAAGCAACAGGAACAAAATAATAATAGTTAAACAAAACAAACAGTAAACAAAGAATGTAATACGCACGATTTACCCTGTTTCACCCAATGTAGGCTACGTCCAGCTGAGTCAATATTATTGCAATATGCCTCACCTCTCTCTTTACAATGATGAATTGTTCTCACACACATAACAAGAGAAAAGAATGTTTATAACTAGGTTTAAGGGATTAAACCTAGTTTTACAAAGATTCCTATTCCTAAGCCCAACCCAAAAAGGATAATAACTTAAAAGGAATCCTACAGCGGTTATACATGGAAAAGCCCATTATGCTGAAGTAGTCGACAACTCCAACATTCTCCCACTTGGCAAACTTCACACAATGAAGGCCTACCTCATTAACCAACCATGTAAACTTTGCTAAGCTCATAGCCTGGGTAAGAAAATCGGCAGCTAACAAGTGTATCAACCTTCTCTACAACACACCAATTTTTCCTCCACCTTTTGCCTGATGAATGGTATTGTATGTCAATGTGTTTGATCGCGAATGAAAACAGGATTCTTGGCTAAATAATAGCCCCTTGATTGTCACATCCAATCTTCACAGCATCAACTTGAAACCAAGCTCTAAACTCAATCTTCGAAGCCCCATAGCTTCCTTGCCAGCATGTGTCAATGCCATGTATTCTGCCTCAGTCGATGACAAAGCCACAGTACTTGCCTTTTACTCATCCAACAAACAGCAGCACCAAATAAAGAGAATAGATACCCACTTGTGAACGCCTACTATCGAGATCACCTCCCCAATCAATCCACAATACCTATCACATCTAGCTCATCCCCTCGCCATGCCCTCCATAACATAATGATAAATCCGAGGTCCCACGAAGATATCTAGAAACCCTCTTTACAGCACTCCAATGCTCCTTACCAGGATTTGACATAAAGCGACTCAAAATCCACTGCTTGTGCAATATCGGTCGCGTGCACACCATGGAATACATCAAACTACCTACACACTCGCATATGGCACATGTGTCATTTCTTCAGCATCTTCCCAGACTTAGGACCCTGATCGGTAGACAATTTCACTCCCAAAGTCATAGAGTCTTCACAGGTTTGCAGTCTACCATGTTAAATTTCTTCAACACCTCCTCGATGTACTTTCCTGCCCTAACCCAATTTACAACTCTGACGATCTCTATTAATTTGCATACCCAAAATAAAATTTGCAGCCCCAAGATCCTTCATGTCAAATTGTGCACCAACAAACCCTTCACAGAATTTATCAACTCCTTGCTATTCCCTCCAACATATCATCTACATATAAGGTTAAAATAACAAAGACATTTTCTAACCTTTTTACATACACACAGTGATCCACGTTGCTGCGGCTAAAACCATGCTGAAGAACTAGGAGTCGAACTTTTGGTACACATCCTTGGTGATTGTTTAAGCCCTACAGAGACTCTTCAACCTACACACCAAGTCTTCCTTCCCTTTACATACAAACCCCTCAGGTTGCCTCATGTAAATTTCCTCCTCTAAATCTCCATGTAGAAATGCCGTCTTTACATCAAGTTGTTCAATTTCAAGATCAAACGCAGCAGCAATAGATAGAACATACCTGATTGATGTTAACTTGGCCACAGGAGAGAAAATTCACCATAACAACACCCTCAATCTGCGAGAATCCCTTTGCAACGAGTCTCGCCTTGTACTTTGCAATTGTCCCATCTGCCTGCAACTTTCTTTTGAACCCACCACTTGCAACCAATTGCCTTTCTATCTTTAGGCAATTTACAGTAGATCCATGTATTATTCTTGTCCAGTGACTGCATCTCATCATTCATCGCAACCTCCCATAGATTTGCATCTTCCATGCTCTTGCTTCATTTACATTCCTAGGTTCATCACCAATCACATTCAAAGCATTAATCCACTCATTGCACTTAGAGAGAAACGAACTGGTGCCTTCTAACTCTTGTAGATCTCCTCAAAGTTGATGGCACCACAACTTCATCATCATCAGAATCATCCTCAAATCATCCACAAACCCTCATCAGCCACACTATCAAGTTTATCTTCATGGTCAGATTCTATAGACTCTAAATTTTCATGTCTCTGCAGCAACATTTGGAGTCATCTCCTCCTCTTGCTCTACTGTAGTCACATCAAACTGAATTTTCTTTGACTGCTCAAGATCTTCAAGATTTCCCCACGTTGTTTTACCTCTCTAAAGATTACATCTCTGCTGTATATAATGCTTCTACTCACAGGATTCCACACCTTGTATCCCTTGATGCCATCCTTGAACCCCACAAACTTGCACTTCTCAGATTTACTTCAAGCTTGCTTCTCTTCTCCTTTGGTACATGCACATACGCATCACAACCAAAACTCGAATAAAAGACAGATTAGGTTTCTTACCATACAAAGCTTCATATGCGTCATGTCTTTAACGAAGAAGTGGGAGACCGTTCTTCAAATAACAAGCCATCGCTGTAGCTTCTGCCCAAAATTCAGACCCCAAATCTGTCTATTCAGCATGCATCTAGCCTTCTCTAACAGTGACCGATTGAGAGTTCAGCCACTCCATTTTGTGAGGCGTGTAAGGTGTAGTTTTCTGCCTTGCAATTCCATTGTCGCACAATTGCTCAACTTACCAGAGCAAAACTCACCGCCATTATCAGTTCGCAAAGCTTAATCTTCCTGTCAAACTGATTCTCAACTAGGCTTTAAATTCCCGAAATTTCTCAAAAGCCTCAGACTTGCTGCGCATAAATAAACCCAACAGTATCTAGAAAAATCATCAATAAAAGATACATAATACCTGGATTTACCAACAGATTCCACTGGAGTGGGCCCAAAAACGTCACTATGAATTAACTCCAGTATATTTGTTGCTCTCGTGCCTGTCGATTGAAAACTAACCCGATTCTGCTTGCCTTGTAAACATTCCTCGCAAACCCCAAAACTCATGGAACAGTTAGGAATACCATAAGCCATATTCTGAGTCACCAAGTTAGACAAAGCCGACTCTCCAATGTGTCCCATTCGCGGATGCCACAATGTTGCAGAATCAATTTCTTTTTCAGCCTCCTTTTCCGAAACTAACCACCCAAGAAGAATTTCTTACAACTGATGCTTGCAGCCTGTATAGTGTACCATTCGAACTCCTCGTGCAATAACCATAGATCCCCGAGTCATCTTACAGGATGTTCTGTCACAATTAATACTATACCTGCGTCAGCCATTGTTCCAACAGAGAGCAGATTTCTACTCATACCAGGGATGTGCATCACTTCAGGGAGCGTCCTCACTGAGCCATCATGCAACCTCACCTGATTTTCCCGCGGCCAATAATCTTCACAGCAGTATCATCTCCTAACAGAACTTTTCCTCCATTGTATGTCTCATACTCACAAAACCATTCCTTGTGAGGTTGTCATATGAACGATGCACCAGTATCAACATACCAAACCGATTGGTCTGATCCAGCCATACATGCAGCAGCCACATACATATCACCATTTGATTCCCGTTTGTACGAAGTTTCAGCTTCCTTCCCCTTCACTGTTTGTTTCTGCAGTCTTTCTTAAAATGCCCATTCCTGACATCTCCAGCATTTAATCTTACTTTTATCCTTGCTCTTAGTCTTCCTCGCACTTTCCCCTGTCGCCAGACTTATTTGAATTCCTATCAAGGTTTCGTCCCTAGCAGTTAAAGCATCCCTAGACGAACCCTCTGAACCCTTCGCCGCATATCCTCTGCCAGCAATGTAGAACATACGATTCCCATGACATCTGTGTCAATCCTCCACCACCAATCGCAACATCAGATTGTCCCACGTATCAGGCAGCGACATAACAATGTTACCACTTTCTCAGATTCGGTGAGTTGTACATCCACAGCCAGCAGTTGATTCACCAGAGTATTAAACTCATCCAGATGTGCAGCAACAGAATCCCCATCATGCATACGAGATTGTAAAGTTTCTTGCGACGGAACAGCACGTTCACCAAAGACTTACTCAGAACATATTTTCCAGTTTCTGCCATAAACCCTTAGCCGTATCCTGATCCATCACGTTCGTTAGAACAGAGTCCTCAAGACAGATGCGAATCAAACCTCTGCTTTCCCATCCATCTTGTCCCATTCAGCAAGTGCGGCACGATCCGTCGCTGATAATCTCCTCCGCAGATTAGACCCAAGCGTGCTTGACAATCCAGTTTCAGACGTTTCACTCTTTGTAACACGGCAGTCCCGACTGTCGGCCTATCATTCACAATTGCACCCCACAGTCCCTATCAACGAGTAGATCCTCCATCCGCAGTTTCCAGAGCTCGAAGCGTTTGCCGTCGAACTTCTCAATCTCAACCTTTGACCCCGTCATCTCTAAATCACGATCTAACAAAACCTTGCTCTAATACCAATTGAACGAAATAAGAGCAACAGGAAACAAATAATAATAGTTAAACAAAACAAACAGTAAACAAAGAAGGTAATACGCACGATTTACCCTGGTTCACCCAATGTAGGCTCGTCCAGCTGAGTCATTATTGCAATAGCCTCACCTCTCTCGTTTACAATGAATGAATTGTTCTCACACACATAACAAGAGAAAAGAATGTTTATATACTAGTTTAAGGGATTAAACCTAGTTTTACAAGAATTCCTATTCCTAAGCCCAACCCAAAAGGAATTAATAACTAAAAGGAATCCTACAGCGGTTATCATGGAAAAGCCCATTAATGCTGAAGTAGTCGACAACTCCAACATTCTCCCACTTGGCGAATACTTCACACTGAAGGCCTACCTCATTAACACACCATGTAAACTTTGCTAAGCTCATAGCCTTGGTAAGAAAATCTGCAGCATTAACAAGTGTATCAACCTTCTCTACACAACCAATTTTTCCTCACCTTTTGCCTGATGAAATGGTATTGTATGTCAATGTGTTTTGATCGCGAATGAAAAGCAGGATCTGGCTAAATAAATAGCCCCTTGATTGCACATCCAATCTTCACAGCTCAAGCTTGAAACCAAGCTCTAAACTCAATCTTCGAAGCCACATAGCTTCCTTGCCAGCATGTGTCAATGCCTGTATTCTGCCTCAGTCGATGACAAAGCCACAGTACTTTGCCTTACTCTCCAACAAACAGCAGCACCAAATAAAGAGAATAGATACCCACTTGTGGAACCCTACTATCGAGATCACCTCCCCAATCAGAATCCACAATACTATCACATCTAGCTCTCCCCAGTCGCCATGCCTCCAATACATAATGATAAATCCGAGGTCCCACGAAGATATCTAAGAACCCTCTTTCAGCACTCCAATGCTCCTTACCAGGATTTGACATAAAGCGACTCAAAACTCCCACTGCTTGTGCAATATCGGGTCGCGTGCACACCATGGCATATCATAAACTACCTACAGCACTCGCATATGGCACATGTGCATTTCTTCAGCATCTTCCTCAGACTTAGGACACTGATCGGTAGACAATTCACTCCCAAAGTCATAGTCTTCACAGGTTTGCAGTCTACCATGTTAAATTTCTTCAACACCTCCTCGATGTACTTTCTCTGCCCTAACCACAATTTACAACTCTGACGATCTCTATTAATTTGCATACCCAAAATAAAATTTGCAGCCCCAAGATCCTTCATGTCAAATTGTGCAGCCACAAACCCTTCACAGAATTTATCAACTCCTTGCTATTCCCTATCAGCACATATCATCTACATATAAGGTTAAAATAACAAAGAATTTTCTAACCTTTTTACATACACACAGTGATCCACGTTGCTGCGGCTAAACCCATGCTGAAGAACATAGGAGTCGAACTTTTGGTACCACATCCTTGGTGATTGTTTAAGCCCATACAGAGACTTCTTCAACCTACACACCAAGTCTTCCTTCCCTTTACATACAAACCCCTCAGGTTGCCTCATGTAAATTTCCTCCTCTAAATCTCCATGTAGAAATGCCGCTTTACATCAAGTTGTTCAATTTCAAGATCAAACGCAGCAGCATAGATAGAAACATACCTGATTGATGTTAACTTGGCCACAGGAGAGAAATCTCACCATAATCAACACCCCAATCTGCAGAATCCCTTTGCAACGAGTCTCGCCTTGTACTTTGCAATTGTCCCATCTGCCTGCAACTTTCTTTTGAACACCCACTTGCAACCAATTGCCTTTCTATCTTTAGGCAATTTACATAGGATCCATGTATTATTCTTGTCCGTGACTGCATCTCATCATTCATCGCAACCTCCCATAGATTTGCATCTTCCATGGCTCTTGCTTCATTTACATTCCAGGTTCATCACCAATCACATTCAAAGCATGTAACCACTCAATGCACTTAGAGAGAAACGAACTGGTGCCTTTCTAACTCTTGTAGATCTCCTCAAAGTTGATGGCACCACAACTTCATCATCAGAATCATCCTCAAAATCATCCACAAAACCCTCATCAGCCACACTATCAAGTTTATCTTCATGGTCAGATTCTATAGACTCTAAATTTTCAGTCTCTGCAGCAACATTTGGAGTCATCTCCTCCTCTTGCTCTACTGTAGTCACATCAAACTGAATTTTCTTTGACTGCTCAAGATCTTCAAGAGTTCCCACACGTTGTTTTACCTCTCTAAAGATTACATCTCTGCTGTATATAATGCTTCTACTCACAGGATTCCACAACTTGTATCCTTGATGCCATCTTGAACCCCACAAACTTGCACTTCTCAGATTTACTGTCAAGCTTGCTTCTCTTCTCCTTTGGTACATGCACATACGCATCACAACCAAAAACTCGAATAAAAACAGTTAGGTTTCTTACCATACAAAGCTTCAATGGCGTCATGTCTTTAACAGAAGAAGTGGGAGACCGATTCTTCAAATCACAGCCATCGCTGTAGCTTCTGCCCAAATTCAGACCCCAAATCTTCGTATTCAGCATGCATCTAGCCTTCTCTAACAGTACCGATTGAGACGTTCAGCCACTCATTTTGTTGAGGCGTGTAAGGTGTAGTTTTCTGCCTTGCAATTCCATGTGTCGCACAAAATTGCTCAAACTTACCAGAGCAAAACTCACCGCCATTATCAGTTCGCAAAGCTTTAATCTTCCTGTCAAACTGATTCTCAACTAAGGCTTTAAATTCCCGAAATTTCTCAAAAGCCTCAGACTTGCTACGCATAAATAAACCCAACAGTATCTAGAAATCATCAATAAAAGATACATAATACCTGGATTTACCAACAGATTCCACTGGAGTGGGCCCAAAAACGTCACTATGAATTAACTCCAGTATATTTGTTGCTCTCGTCCTGTGATTGAAAACTAACCCGATTCTGCTTGCCTTGTAAACATTCCTCGCAAAACCCAAAACTCATGGAACAGTTAGGATACCTTCAGCCATATTCTGAGTCACCAAGTTAGACAAAGCCGACTCTCCTGTGTCCCATTCGTTGATGCCACAATGTGCAGAATCAATTTCTTTTTCAGCTCCTTTTCCGAAACATAACCACCCAAAGAATTTCTTACAACTGATGCTTGCGCCTGTATAGTGTACCATGTCGAACTCCCGTGCAATAACCATAGATCCCCGAGTCATCTTACAGGATGTTCTGTCACAATTAAATACTATACCTGCGTCAGCCATTGTTCCAACAGAGAGCAGATTTCTACTCATACCAGGGATGTGCATCACTTCAGGGAGCGTCCTCACTGAACCATCATGCAACCTCAGCCTGATTTTCCCGCGGCCAATAATCTTCACACCAGTATCATCTCCTAACAGAACGTTTCCTCCATTGTATCTCATACTCACAAAACCATTCCTTGTGAGGTGTCATATGGAACGATACCCAGTATCAACATACCAAACCGATTGGTCTGATCCAGCCAACATGCAGCAGCCAACAATACACCATTTGATCCGTTTGTACGAAGTTTCAGCTTCCTTCCCCTTCACTGGTTTGTTTCTGCAGTCTTCTTAAAATGCCCAAATTCCTGACATCTCCAGCATTTAATCTTACTTTTATCCTGCTCTTAGATCTTCCTCGTGACTTTCCCCTGTCGCCAGACTTATTTGAATTCTATCAAGGTTTCGTCCCCTAGCAGTTAAAGCATCCCTAGACGAACCCTCTGAACCTCTTCGCCGATATATCCTCTGCCAGCAATGTAGAACATACAGATCCCATGACATCTGTGTCAATCCCCACCACCATCGCAAACATCAGATTGTCCCACGTATCAGGCAGCGAGCATACATGTTACCACTTTCTCAGATTCGGGAGTTGTACATCCACAGCCAGCATTGATTCACCAGAGTATTAAACTCATCCAGATGTGCAGCAACAGAATCCCCATCATGCATACGGAGATTGTAAAGTTTCTTGCGACGGAACAGCACGTTCACCAAACTTACTCAGATACATATTTTCCAGTTTCTGCCATAAACCCTTAGCCGTATCCTGATCCATCACGTTCGTTAGAACAGAGTCCTCAAGACAGATGCGAATCAAACCTCTGGCTTTCCCATCCATCTTGTCCCATTCAGCAAGTGCGGCACGATCCGTCGCTGATAATTCTCCTCCAGCAGGATTAGACCCAACGTGCTTGATAATCCAGTTTCAAACGTTTCACTCGTTGTAACAACGGCAGTCCTGACTGTCGGCCTATCATTCACATTGCACCCCACAGGTCCCTATCAACGAGTATCCTCCATCCGCAGTTTCCAGAGCTCGAAGCATTTGCCGTCGAACTTCTCAATCTCAACCTTTGATCCGTCATCTCTAAATCACGATCTAACAAAACCTTGCTCTAATACCAATTGAACGAAATAGAGAAGCAACAGGAACAAATAATAATGTTAAACAAAACAAACAGTAACAAAGAATGTAATACGCGCGATTTACCCTGGTTCACCCAATAGGCTACGTCCAGCTGAGTCAATATTATTGCAATATGCCTCACCTCTTCGTTTAAGATAATGAATTGTTCTCACACACATAACAGAGACCCCCGAGTGCGTCTCCGTTACCCATTAATGCTGAAGTAGTCGACAACTCCAACAGTGATCATCATGCTTTGCATTCTTCTAACTTGGTCATTCTTGGTGAGAGACACGCAGGGAACCGATATCGTGGTACTCACCCATTAATAAAGGGGATACTGTTCCTTGTGGCCCAAAATCTCCCCAAGGATGTAAAGAAACACCTGCTAATCGATACCAAAGAGGATGCAATCCAGCAACCCAGTGTCGAGGGGATGCACCACCTGTACCTGATCAGGAGCGTAACAAAAGGATGAGCGTTCCTCCCAAAAAAGAATAATTCTTAGATTGAGTTACTCACAACCTAATCTTACAAACTCTCTCTTACAACCCTGACGTGATAACTTGCAATTAATCGTGCGAGAAAATTCATCAAAAACTAATAGCGAGTTATCACGTTGGATTTGTGAAAGAAAATTGGTAAGACTAGATTGTAAGTGTCTTACTACCTATTCAAAATAACAAAGGAAAATGAAGTGTTTCCATTCTTTTTTATGTTAATTTTATCATTCATTTTTTCCTTGTTTTTCCAAATAAATTTATAAAATTCTATTTACAATTTTTTTTCACCTAACGTACGTGGAAATAACTTTAATATTAGGAATCAACTCCCTGAGGTTTCAGTTTTCGTCAGTCACACGCCAAAGGTATGAAAACTTATCCCTGTCCTCCTTTCGTACCTGAAATATTATCTGATAGATCCCCTTATTTGCCTTAATGGATAGATTCTTTATGTTTGGTCTCCTTATTTACTCGATCTTTTTATGATAAATAAAAATTCTAGTGGCTTAAACTTGACATTTCCAAGTCAAATCTTCCAGGACATAGTCTTGGTTTTGACAGAATCCACAGAGTATTATATACAGAATCCACAGAGTATTATATATGGAAAGCTACTGCTGCACTGGCACAAATTATTTGGGACAAATATAAATTGACAAATTCTAAATTTAGAAATTATCTTTGCTACACAAATTGTAATATATCACCAAACAGGTTAAACAAAGCAATCACAACCAAATCAAGACGTCAAATTTTTAATGTGAAAAACCATTCATGACAGAAGGAAAAACCACAAGGGGATTATAACTTCTTACACAAAAACTTCCACTAATTAAATAATAGGTTACAACAAAATTTCTCTAGAGAAACTAGAGTCATACCATGAACAAAATTCTTCACTCAAAAGTGAGTAATAACAAACTGCATCAAACTAGAAAGTTTGAATACCCTCACAAGAAATGGCGATCCGAATCGTTTGGTACATAGCTTAGATCATCATCAACAACATACTAAAATTTCATTGAATTCAAAGAAAGTTTCATCGTTGGACTGTGAACGGTGAACTCCTCACCTTTTGTTTCATACCTATTTTGTGTCCAAACCCACATATGGGTGGACAGCCCAACACCCTGAAATTGTGGCAATAGTTATACACTATTACTTCGTTAAAATAAATAACAACAGAACATGATGTTAAACAAATAGCTACGTTCCTTATAACAACGAAGACAGCATAAAAACATGCACAATGATCACTGATGCTTTCAGCAAACAGAGCCCGGAAAATTGAAAAAGCAATCTACTTCATCAAGTTCATATAAGATAACATCACTTACCAAAAACTATTCGTGCACCATTAACGAACAGCTTAATAAATCAGTAAAAATTAAAACCACAAAGCAGATTCAATTGAATAGAACTAAACTAATTTGTCATTGTAATATATGAAATTTTATGATATCAAGAAACTAATTTGTCAATGTGGACTATATGTACATCAAACCGGCATAACACCACCCACGATTCCTTCTGGGACCTTCAAAGAATGAAGACAGACCAGTTTAATACCTCCAATTCCTACTGAGACCTTCAAAGAATGAAGGCTACAAAAAGTGCCTGCTTATCACAAAGCTTTCAGCAACAATGATAACCGCTAAAATCAATCTCCCCGTCCAGGGCCCAGCAGAACCTATCTTCAACATCAATTTGAAAAAAACAAAAAATAATAATGATCATCGGAAAATGATCAATCTCACAGCAGGGCCCAATCTAGTTTGTCCAGTTTCTGGCTACTGCTGTCTCCGAAATATAGTTGCTGAGAAAATAAGAGTAATCACCGCATTGACATTAATGTGTGAACTCTTTTCTCCCTCTCAGCTTTCCTAGCACTTGGTGTCCTCTTCAGTTTATTCAATTCCTCCATTACAACTTTCTCAACTTTGTCAATTAAGTTCAAAAGTTTCTTCTGAGGTGTGAGAGACTAACCTGAGGTGTGAGAGACTAACTCTCCACCAGCCTGATTTGTGACATCAAGCAAAATCTTAAGCACCTTACCAACAGAGGGCGAACAATGCTTCTTATGCAATGTTGGATTTGGGGACAGAACTTTAGTATTGTGCTCTAGCTGAGCACCTGACAGTGGCTTAGGGGAATCAACTACTCTTTGATCCCAAGACATTGGACTCTCCATCTGTAGGCCTTCAACTTGTCCCACGCGAGCTCTTCTCCTTTCAATCACCTGATGAAAGCCAGAGTTAGAAATCTCTATATATGGACTTAGAAAGCCCCAAAAGGAAAGGGGAATTATAACACTGAACTGCAAAAGGAATTTACTTTGACTCAAGTTAAGGCCAATGATATCTATGACTCGAGCATTTATGAATAAACACAATGACTCTATGGCACTTCAAACAGATTCCCAGTAGGGTTTCATTGGTTGAATGCTTAGATTAAACAATGCAGAACATCAAACAGGAATGCATTTCACTTGAATGCACAGGACACCGTGAAGATTCTCATGGCCAAACGTTGGCCTGAAGGGAATGCTCTGACAGCATCCAAAGAATTAACCAAGCAACATCCATACAACTCAAATTTAGAAATGAAAAAAATAAGAGCAAAGTTCGGATTCTTGTACTGTTGTTGATAATAATGAATAAGCACAAGCACTCAACTTCACTGTGGCAAAAAAATGAACCGAAAATAATCAGCTTTGTCAAATGAATTTTAATATGTACAGAATTTATGAGGCAAGAACTCAGCATGTCATTTAATTCACTACCAAGAACACATGATTAAGAGAATGAGTCTTTTCAAAACAATGATAACACGTCATCAGAAGGATAAATATCTTTAACACAAATAAAACAAATGCTCAAAATAATAAAAAACTGTCTAAATAGCTATTAATTAATCAACAACTCTGGGACAAATCAAGGGTAGATGCACCATAGAAATCTTCCCCTAGATTTACAAGCATCATAAACCAAAATAATTATTAAATGAAAAAGAAAAGATTAACATATCCCATTAAAATCCAAAACACACAAATTGAATCAGATGCAGACAAAAGTAAATGGAAAAAGAAAAACCCTAATTCACCAAGCTTTAAGGAATATTACCAAAATCCGTCATAAGAAAAATTATCAAATGTCCAAAAACTTAAACACTAAAAGTCAGGATTCGGTTCAAATCACAGCAACAAAACCAAGATTGACAAACATACCAACTAACACTATAGGAAATGAAATTAAACGTCCAAGTAAATAAAGATAATAAGAAAATTACCCTCACAACAGCAGTCATATCCCGCAGAGGCGTCCTCGGGTACCAAGCAGGCAACACAAAAGATCCTCTCCGAGCACTGCCTATCGGCGTATTCTCTCTTCCCATTTGTCCATGTGTCGCCGATGTAAGTCCGTACACATTTCTTCCTCCACGGCCGAACGCGCTTCTCGGGGTCCCAACCCACCACCTCTTCCTCCACCTACCGATTGTCCACGCGCCGCCGTCGTATTAGCCACTCGAGTGACTAGAGATCCCAAGTGATTTGAGCTCTGTTCTGGTTCGTCTCTGAGGATTCCGAGAGTTTCAGACCTTCTCTGAGCGAAGACGGTCGCAATGTCAACTGGCCTCGCCAGTCTGTCACGTGACTCCGGCATTTTTTCTTCGGTTTCTTGATTTCTTCTGAAAAAAATATATTCAATATTGGGATTCCGAACATTATTCTTGCAATAAAATTTTTCTGAATTCTCAAAACAAAACAAAACAAAAAAAAAAAAAAAAACATTTTTTTCCGTACATTAGTATAAAATTGCAAAACTGAAACCTCAAGCGAGGTGTGGGATAAAAATTCTAATATTAAAGTTATTTCTATGTACATTAGGTGAAATAAAATTGTAAACAACAATATATAATTTTACTTATAAAAACAAGGAAAAATGACTGATAAAACAAACTAACATAAAAGAAAAATGAATGAAAACACTTCATTTTCCTTTTTTATTTTTATAGATAATACTATAGTTACAATCCAATCTCACAAACTTTCTTATAGATAATACTACATTTACAACTCAATCTTACAAACTTTCCCTCACAAGCCCAATGTGACAGTTCATTATTGGTTTCTAATGAATTTTCTCGCATAACTAATTGCGAGTTAACCAATTGCAACCTATCACGTCAGGGTTGTAAGAGAGAGTTTGTGAGATTGAATTATAAGCCAATCTTTATTATATTTTATTTTTTAAACAACTAAGGTTTAGAGTTATTCCTTTTTGGGAAAAGCGATTTCTTTGTTAAGTGTAGGTGGTGCTTCCCGTTGGCACCTGGTTTCTGGATTGCATCCTCTTTGGTATGGATTAGTAGGTATTTCTTTACATGCTTCGAGAAATAATGGGCCACAAGGAATAGGATCCCCTTGATCAATGGCTCCATACCCGATATTGGTTCCCTCTGTATCTCGCACCAAGAATGACCAAGTTAGAAGAATGCAAAGCATAATGATCACCACCCTCTTCGAGTTCGACATCTGCAGGTATTTATATTTCGATGAATGCAAAGCATAATGATCACCACTTCTTATTTGAAATATTATCCGATACCTCCCTCTCATTGGCCTTAATTGATAGATTTTTTATCTTTGGACTTCTTATTTACCCCCTATGAGATCAATTGATAACTGTATACGCTAAACATTAGAACTTTATCTTCGTTTCTTTACCCTTAATTTTTTGTTGTCAGGCATGTTGTTCTGATACGTGCATGAAATTTATTTTGACTTAACAGCAACACTCATTCAATGTAAGAATTTAAGCATTGTAGGTGGGTTCCCAGAGCCCAAAGGTATTGTCCGCTTTGGGCCAACTGTTGATGTATGTAGGATCTAGACACATGGTAGGTGGGTTCTTAGAGGTATTATCTGCTCTGTTTTGGGCCTGAAGCCCCCACGATTTTGTATTGAAACTGGGCCTTTGAGCGCCAACTGTTGATGTATGTCAGATCCAAACACATAGTAGGTGGGTTTCTAGAGGTATTGTCTGCTTTGGGCATCAAGGCCTGCACAATTTTGTCCTAAAAAGGCGTCTATGGGTGGTGAGGGTGTTCTTGTACTATACAAGTGACCAAGGCCTTTGTCTCCTAACCGATGTGGGACTTTGGCACCAACATAGCCTAGTTTTGTCCTGAAAAGGCATCTCTAGGTGATGATGGTGTCTTTGTACTATATAAGTGACCAAGGCCCTCGTTTCCTAACCGATGTGGGACTTTGGCACCAATATAGCCCCCCAGGGGGCGAGGGGCTTGGGAGTGGCCTAGGCCCTCCTTCAAGGGCCAACTATTGATGTATGTCAGATCCAAACACATAGTAGGTGGGTTCCTAGAGGTATTGTCTGCTTTGGGCATCAAGGCCTGCACAATTTTGTCCTAAAAAGGCGTTTATGGGTGGTGAGGGTGTTCTTGTACTATACAAGTGACCAAGGCCTTTGTCTCCTAATCGATGTGGGACTTTGACATCAACAGTCATAGCATGACATTTAAAATTTCAGTGTCCACAAATCCAATGGAATCCATCATAGAGGCCTTCCATGTCAATTGTATTATAAATGCTAAAAGGTGACTTCAAGAGCTTGGTGATTCATCCAAAGCCTTTCGTTTCTTCAGATGATGAAATGGATGCAAATTGATCATGTATAAAGAAATAAAATTGTGGTATTTAATTTAGGAAGTTCTTTCAAGTGCTTCCATTCATAAATAAATTAATTCTCCTTGTGATAACACAACTGAAACAAAGTGTATTGACTTTTTGGGGTTGGTTTTTATGCATAAATAAATTTCTCAACTTACTATGATTATCTTTAAAAAACTAAGTAGAGGCTTTTATTTTGCAAACTTAAGGCCAATCAGTCAACCGAAGTCCCATAGACTCATCTGCAAATTATAAGTCTATACATAAGATGCATTTCAAAGAAAGAAAGACCCTGACTGGCTACAGCGGCTGAAATTGCATAAAATTTGCCATTTACTTTATGTAGAACATCTTATGGGCCTCGATGGACATGAATCCTGAAAACAGTTTAAAGGACAAAGCCTGAAAATTGTAAAGTGCTGGTCCGCAAAGCCTTTATGAGAAAACAAACTTCGTCTGTTATGGGCTTTAGAGGACAACTATTATATATAACAAAATGAACATTATAGCTGTGAGCATTGTTTTTGAATTAGTTAAAAGATTCTCCTAGCGTAAAAAGCTTTTATAAAATTTTCTTTTTAATTCTATGAAGAGTTTCTTTATTATTAGGAAAACAATTATTGGCATGGAAAAAAAAAAAAAAAACTCAAAATATAAGAAGTTATACAAAGCATAAACGCATCCGCAACCCAAGTAGATTATAACTTTCAAGTTCAAGTGCATATCTGTATAATTCAGCTGTCTCCAGCACTGTGTTTGAGAGACATGTAGAAAACAGATTAATGGTTGAGATATACAACTTAAAAAGATAACGGTATTTTTCTTTACAAGACTCAAACACTGTTTAATACTATGTATAGTTAACGTTCTATAGCAGTTGATAATATATGAGAATGTTACTGAAATATTCGTATAAAACAGCCTACAATACCTCAAGTCCTTTTCCACTCTATTTTAGAGACATGTACAAAACAAATCAATGGTTGGTATATAAAACTTAATAATGGGTTATACTGTGGTATTTTTCGTTGCAACACTCCAATAGGATTTAAGACTATGTAACCAATTTTTGGTAACATACGGTATAAAGAGTTAACATTCGAGACCGATTGATAATATAAGAAAATGTTAATACAGTAATGTTACACTTTACTAAAATATGATCATTGTAGGCTATTGATTGATAATTTTGGGCCACCATAGCAACTGTCCCAATTAATTAGTAATTTTGGTTCAAAGAGTTAAAAGAAAGTTTTATTTGAACATGAAATCTCGTCCATCCCTACTATTACTTGTCAATAATTTAGGTCTCAATAATTGGACATGACATCATTTCATCTAGACTATTAAGTTCCTCTTGCTACCCTATGAAGACTACTCGGCCACCATGGCAACTGTCCTCATTAATTTACTTTAAGAATTTATCAGAAATTTATAGTTGGCAGCTTGACTCTTCCAAAGTCTATTCGATCTGATAGGACGTGACTTTATTTCTGATAAAATTTGAAGAGAATACTGGGGACCCAGTCAACATGGGAAAATTAATTCTGATAGAACGCTCGAAACTACGCCATAGCAAGAGAAGCACATTATATGGTAGAGAACTTTTGATAGTGCAGAAATTGATATATGGTTAGATGTCTTGTTCAAATGGGGCTTTCTTCTCGACAAATTCTTAAAGTAAATTAATGAGGACAGTTGCCGTGGTGGCCGAGTAGTCTTGATAGGGTAGCAAGAGGAACTTATAGTCTAGATGAAAAGATGTCATGTCCAATTATTGAGACCTAAATTATTGAATAGGAAATTAAAATTAATATTTCAATATAGGGATAAATTTGTCATTACAAAATTTATCAAGCAGTGGGATTCTTTTAAACCATCCGTGGGGTGGCAATAAATCTACTCTTTTTTTTTTCCTTAAGGAAAACTAGATTACAACTTTTAAGTCCAATTGTATATACAATTTAATAATGGGTTTAATCTCTTCCCTTGTGGCTGGAAGGCAAACCTTTTTATCACTGGGGTTAGCTATACCCAAGAGTTTTGTGTTTGAGTTGCAAAAGACCCAATTACCGGGTTCACCCAAAATAATAGGCTTAATATGGTATCTTGCGATACAATATTCTGACAATATTTTATATTATGTAGTAATGTTTGGTAACATACAGTGTAAAGATACAATAACATTGCCTCGACTTTGCCCATGAACAGCTACAATTGCCCACGCACGACGAAACATGACTAACAAAGGCTGCCACATTTAATGCGACATGACTACTTGGAAATTACATCTTTGCCCTAAATTTTCATGTTCTGAGTTTGGCAGGTATCGTGAGAAGTGAACAAGTGTGAAGTACGTCGACCGGACATGAGGTTGACCTTGGGAGCTTGACCGAACTTTGCATTCGGAGATCTGTTGGTGATGCCGAGCTTGGCATCAAATCGATTAATAGCAATTTACAATGTTGTATAAGCTCCCTGAATTTTCACCAAATCTTATTACAAACTGAACCATGTCCTACACATCGAATAGACTTGGAAGAGTGAAGCATAGAAAGCTTTAATCAATCTTTTGTTTTCTAAATGTTTTTGTTGAACTTTGAACAGATTAAGTTTCTTTATTACCAAAAAAATCAGTTATTGACAAAGAGAGTACTTGAAGTAAGTCTTCGCACTTTTAAGTGAATTAACCCTATCAAAAGCAAGTTTGATTTCATCTAGCTTAATTATATTTCCTCTTGCTATATATCCTATATCAAGCGTTTCCATGGACCACCTACTGGCCTGATTAGTTTGGTTTAAGAAACTGTCAAGAAATTGCATTTGAAACATGAAATCTCACCCACCCCAGCCATATAAGAGTTTCTCTATGCCCAAAAATTCAGCTTTCATAATGTGGCCTTTTGATTTGTTTGTCTCTTTGGAATTTTTGTCTCTTCGGAAAAACTACGGAGAAATTACTCAACTTTTACGGAATTAGTAAGGAAGGCCCTATATCCAAAAAAAAAAAAAAAATAAAATAAAATATTATATCTTGGGAAGTAGTTTCAACCTTTCTGGGTCAGATCGCGTTTCATAAGGCATCGTTACTGACCTTTTGTTTACGTTAACCTAAATCAATTTGACTAGGAACAGCGGCAACTTCCATGCATTATAAATAAAGACTCTGTGCACTCTGTTTCTCCCAATCCTGTCAAAACCAAGTCTACTTCCCGGCATGCTGACTTGGAAATTTGAAGTTTAAGCCACCAGTTGGAGACGTGTACTTTGTGATCTGGATATCATTTCAAGTCAATGAACATGAAAGACCATTTGCATGACCCACATATGGGTAATTAGTTAAGTATACTATTACATGACCGTATTGGAAGATATGCAAATTCATAGTATCATTTGGGAAGAGAGAACCATGAGAAGGGAAGGATCATTATTGACGTTTTCAAATTTTCTTGTTTCTGTGTTGATCTTCCTGTTCATCACAGAAATACAAGCAAGAAAACTTCAACAAGAATGTTCTTCTTCATGTGGAGACATCAGTAACATAAGATACCTTTTTCGCCTTAAGGGCAATCCAGCAGTATGTGGTCATTCTAACTTCGAACTTTCATGCCAAAGCAACAAAACCATCCTAGAGTTTCATTCAGGAAAGTACCATGTGAAGGGAATTTCACATAAAGAAAAGACTATCAGTGTTGTAGATGTTAACTTAGCCAGTGGAACCTGCCGCCTTCCCTACGGATCTTTGTCAGCAGACGACATACTTAAGGAATTTTCCATTAAGTTTAGTTTTGGACTAGAACTAGACGGTAACTACAGTTATGCCACATTTTTCCGGTGCTCTCAGAAGATTAATGATCCGCGTTTCACAAGAATTCCTTGCTTGAGTGAAAATCAGTCTCATTCTTATGTTACAATTTATTACCTAGAGTATCAGTATCAGTTTTGCTCGTTAAATGCAGTGACTCCTATATACTATAGGCCATATGAGCTGTTTGGTAATATCACATATCATTATGAAACCATCCGCAAATCTCTGCAGTCAGGTTTCAATCTTACATGGTCCTTTGAGTGCAGGGATTGTCTTGCCCCTGATGGTATGTGTTCTGTTAGGGCAGGGACAACAGGATATATGCGTGATTGCAAAAACTCTGAAACTGCACTTAGTAAGTTCATCTTTCTACATATGTATTGATAAATTGTGTGATGACTTTGTTGATTTCTTTTTACTTTTCCATGCGTCTTCGGTCTGTTATGTCTTTGTAACTCTTGAACTCTGTCTTTTTTTTTTTTTTTTTTTTTTTTTTTGGTGCTAATGCAGTTCCGTTCATTGACTACTTGCGGCGTAATATATATTATCCATTCCCTGGATCCATCCTGTCGTTGCGTATGATTTCCTAGCCGCAACCCCTGTTCTTAATATTGGCTTGTGTTACTGAATAATAGCTTCATGAGCCTTAATTTTTAATTTCTTTGTGGATTTATGCAGGTCGTAGTTTCGCTGAATATATAGCCCATTTCATGGAATGGTATATGAATATGGGATTTGTTTTTGGACAGCTTCTGCTCGGTATAATTCCCAGGCTGCAATCAATTCCTGTTTGTATTGCACCGACTATGATTAAATACCTCAATTAACTCTTTTTATTTGGGCTGTTGGGTTTGCAGTGGTGGTTCTAGTGGTTCTTATTTGCAGATTTATTGGTGCTCCAATAGTTTTAGCTGTGTACCTCATCTTCAAATATAGAACAAGAACGAAGAAGGTTGACACTGTGGAGAAATTTCTGCACAATCAGCAATCCTGGATGCCTAAAAGGTACGCTTACCCAGAGCTAATGGCAGTGACAAACAATTTTGAAGAAAAATTGGGCCAAGGTGGCTTTGGATCAGTTTACAAAGGATGACTTCATAGTGGTTGGTTAATTGCTGTCAAACTGCTAGAAAATTCAAAGTTTAGTGCAGAAGAATTCATCAATGAAGTCTCTACAATCGGTAGAATTCACCATGTCAACATAGTAAAATTAGTTGGATTTTGTTCAGAAGGATCTAAACGTGCTCTTGTGTACGAGTATATGCCAAATGGATCTCTTGATAAGCATATATTTTCCAAGGAAAGCAAATCTCTATTATTTAGTTGGGACAAACTATATGAAATTGCTCTTGCAACTGCCTGTGGGATCGAGTATCTACATGGAGGATGTGATGTATGCATTCTTCATTTTGACATTAAGCCACACAATATCTTACTGGACCAAAATTTCATCCCAAAGGTCTCTGATTTCGGACTTGCAAAATTTTATCCAAAGGAAAATAATTTTGTGTCCGTTAGTGCTACAAGAGGAACAATAGGATACATAGCTCCTGAATTGATTTCGAGGAATTTTGGAACAGTTTCTTGCAAGTCAGATGTATATAGCTTTGGAATGTTGTTGTTGGAAATGGTTGGAGGGAGAAGAAATTCTGATATGAAGGCAGCTCGTTCAAGCAAAGCATACTTCCCATCTTGGGTATATGACCAAATAAATATTGGTGGGGATTTGGAGATCCAAGATGTCACTGAAAATGAAATCGTGATTGCAAGAAAATTGTGTTTAATTGGGTTATGGTGCATACAAGTGAAGCCTTCAGATCGTCCCTCAATTACAAAGGTTATTGAAATGTTAGAAGGGAGCATCAATGACTTGCAAATGCCTCCTAAGCCTTTCTTTTCTTCTTCTGAGCATGTCTCTATAAGAGAGATTCAATCAGACTCTTCAACTGAGTTTCTATTATCTGAATCAATGGAAGGATGCTCATACAACAATACTGATGCATTAATTAGTTGTTGCAATAAAAGCTACAATATTTGTTTGTAATATGGTCATGTTCGTAATTACTTTTCTTGTATTAGTTTCTATGTGTCAAATGTAGTTGTACTATGAAATGATCAAAATGTTTCGGTTGACTTTCCATTGTTTTTTATAACGAATAATTTATTCGAAATTATATTATACACCTGTTGATTAATGTCTGGTCAAGTTATCTAGAATACTAGCGATATTTCATTGATTACTCCCAAACTTATTTAAAATTATACGAACAAACTAAATGCTTATAAAAAATATATTTTTAACTAAACAAAATTGAAGTCGTGATTGATTATTAATTATTAAATAAGTTTGCTCAGATTTTTATGTACTATTTTAATTTAAGTTCAGTGGGATCTGATAGGGAGACCTTTCAGGCCAATAGGATTGCAAATGCTTGAAGATTATTTACAGGGATTGGAGGTACTCCGATGCCGTACTAAATGCCAATGAACGTAAAGGATTTGATAGTTTTACCATTGGCATGGAAAGTCTTTAATTTTATTTGTAAATAATACCTGGAGAACTTTAGGATGCCTACAGAGTTTTTTCTCTAAATGTTGAAATGGATTCAAATTCATGTAACAAAGACATAATTGAAGGGAACTTGCTTTTGGGTTTTTTAGGAAACATAAATTTTCTCAGGAAGTCGTGATTTTTATATCTGTCCTTGATGTATACCTATTTCCAGGTTTACCGTAATGCTATTTCCAAAAATATTGCTTAGTATAGCCTTTCTTTCTTTCTATGTATATATATAAACTTGATTACTTGAAGCATGTTTTTGCTTGAAAAATGACCTCTATGAGAAGGAAATCTATATTCTATTTTTTATACCTTTATTTTTCATTTTTTCTTGTACTTAAACGTTAAGTGTTGTTATCTAAATTCCTTTTAACATTTTAGGACAGGAAAATGATTTTTAGCTCCATCAAAATTTATCAGTATCCCCTAATCCAATTTTTTTTTTTTTTGGGGACAATTTTAACCTTAATGAAAATTATTATTATATTATTATTATTACATATTTAATTTACTACATAAACCCTACCTTTTAAGTTTGTAAATCATTGAAACCTTTTTTTTGTTTTTTTTTTTTTGAAATAAATTTTATTTGATGGAAACATATTACTGAAATCATGGAGAAAGTAATCACATAATGAGATGAATTTGAAACTGAAAAGAAAAAGTAAGTTTCATATGTGAAATTAGGGAAAAGAATGGTATAAATAAAAAAACCTAATTATGTTCAAAATTGGGAAAAAATTGTATAAACAAAAACCATAATTAAGTTTTAAATTAAATGGGAGTAAACAAAAAAAAAATTAATTAAGTTTGAAATTAGAGAGAAATTGTGCAAATAAAAGACCTAATTAAGTAGGGTTATTTTCATTATTAAATGAGGTTTAAAGAATTTTTTTTTTTTTTTTTTTGGTTTAAATATACATATAATAAAGATGTATAGAAATGGAGGTATTGATATGGGCTTAGAGTCACCTCTCTAAAATCTATTGTATATAAAAAAATACAAAAAGGGTTTCTTCATATAAAAATCCATATATACGTAGTGTTTGGGTAATGTGTAGATAGTAATGATCCTCTGATCACACAATCCTGAGCCCATTTCAAGTCTAGAAAATTAGAATGCCAATCCCCAAAAGAAGCCCAACCCACTGGTATCAGTGACAACACGAAGAAGCAAAAAATACATTTTCTCTCAAAAAGATAAGAACAAGAGTAAAAATGAAAAAAAAAAAAAAAAATACAGAAAAATTCCTCAGAAAAATTACAGCGGGTTAGTAAAAGTGATATTTCTCCATGCCAATACCTGCTAAACTAATTTGAGACAATAAGTATTGTTTTGGTAGTTGTTTCCAGTGGCATTTGCTTTGTTAAATATATATAGCTACAGGTTTAAGTCTTTCCGAATTGCTTTCCTTTTTAACGCAATTGAAGCAGAGTATGTTTAAATCGTTAATTTGTTAACACAATTTGCTTAGTCATGCTGCCGACTAAGCGCCATTAAAGAATGTGGAAGATGTAACTTGCCATCCATTACTTAGTGATGCTCAGAGAGAGGCCTTCCATGCCAATTGCAAAATGCAAAGAAAAGGAACAGCAATTGAAGCAATTAATTAACTAAATGTTGGTAATTCACTTGCTGTTGCTTGTTTACAATGCAGCTCACACTTGCAAATACTGATTCACCATGTATTCCTAATAGAGCTCATATGTTCTTGAGATTGGTTTAAGTAGTTGTAAAGAAAGTTGGTTTAGAAAATGAAATCTAGTCCATCCCTACTATCACTCCACGATAATTTCTTTTTGGAAANGAATTTTTTTTTTTAAATATGCATATAATAGAGATGTATTTAGAAATGGAGGTATTGATATGGGCTTAAACTTACTTCTCTAAAATCTATTGTAATAAAAAAATACAAAAAAGGTTTATTCATATCAAAATCCATATAGACGTAGTGTTTGGGTAATGTTGTAGATAGTAATGATCCTCTAATCACACAATCCTGAGCCCATTTCAAGTCTAGAAAATTAGAATGCCAATCCCCATAAGAAGCCTAATCCACTGGTATCAGTGACAACACTAAGAAGCAAAAAATACATTTTCTCTTGAAAATATAAAAACAAGAGTAAAAATGGAAAAAAAAAAAAAAAAAATTACAGAAAAAATTCCTCAGGTGACTCAAAACTTACAGCGGGTTAGTAAAAGTGGTATCTCTCCATGCCAATACCTGCTAAACTAATTTGACACAATAAGTATTGTTTTGGTAGTTGTTTAAGTCTTTCCGATTTGCTTTCCTTTTTAACACAATTGAAGCAGAGTATGTTTAAATCGTTAATTTGTTAACACAATTTGCTTAGTCATGCTGCCGACTAAGCGCCATTAAAGAATGTGGAAGATGTAACTTGCCATCCATTGCTTAGTGATGCTCAGAGAGAGGCCTTCAATGCCAATTGCAATACAAATGCCTCCAGTGCCCTTGATTTCTTCGGAGGATGAAATGGATGCAAATTCATCATGTATAAAGATAAAATTGAAATAATTGAGGAACTTCTCCTTTCCAATCAATAAATAATTCATTATTCTTCTTCTCGGAATAAAACAATTTACTCTGAGAAATTTAAAACTAATTTGATCTGGATCAGTCGACCTCCAAAAGATCCTGTGTAAACAAGATAGAGGCTTTAGTATTCTAGCTTTTTAAACATTCTTAAGGACAATTCAGTTAATTGGAGTGCCACAATTCCATCCACTTGTAAAATGCAAAGAAAAGGAACAGCAATTGAAGCAATTAATTAACTAAATGTTGGTAATTCACTTGCTGTTGCTTGTTTACAATGCAGCTCACACTTGCAAATACTGATTCACCTATTAGCCAAGACAGTTGCTTGAGATTGGTTTAAGGAGTCGTCAAGACAGTTGCTTTAGAAAATGAAATCTAGTCCATCCCTACTATCACTCCACGATAATTTCTTTTTGGAAACAGTGATGAAAGCTTAAGCTTGAATATGATATCTGATTATCTTGACTTAGATTTTTGCTAGCCTATCAAGGGGTTTAGATCTTTACGTGTTCCCTAAGTTTGTTAATTTCCATCTATCTCAGACTTTGAGATCCTAGCGTTAAGTTCCATATAAGTTCCACCTCTTGCTACCTTATAAAGACTTACTATATCTTGACTAAGTTTCCACCGCTTGCATTATTTTGATTATAAGTTTCTCTTGTTACCCTACCAAAAGTTTCTATCTTAATTCTTCCTCCTCTTGCTGTTGCTACTTTATCAAAAGTCGTTTCTATCTTGACGCTAGGTTCCTCCTCCTACCCCACAAAATGTTTTGGTCTTTACGCGTTTCTATGAATTAATTGTCCCTCTAAAGATGAAAAATTAAAAAAACAGTGCTTTTTGACTTTGAATTGACTCTCAAGTCTAGCATAATAGCGAATGAAATATCTTGGTCACAAGTTTCTCTTGCTATTCTATGAAGATGAAATCTTATCCATCCAATTTATAATATATGAGAATGTTAAGAAAGTGTCGTCTCTGAACATGAAGTCTCATTCCTCCCTAATATAATTTGTCATTAATTCCTTTTAAATAAATGTGAAAGTTTAAAGTCTTTAGGTCTTTATGCATTTAGGTCTTAGTAATTAGACATGACATCTTTAATTTCATCTTTGACTATAAGCTTCTCTTGCTACCCTATTAAGAGTTCCTAATGGGCTAAGAAGGACCTCTGTCGTCAATAATTTGGTTCCAGAAATTACAAAGGAAGTTGCATTTGAACATGACATGATCTTAACCACCCATACTTTATATAGGTTCCTCTTGCTAGCCTATATATAAAAAGTTTCTATCTTGACTATAATGTGCTCCTCTTGCTCCCCTATATCAACAGCTCAGGTCTTTACGCGTTTCCCAAATTTGTTTCCATCACTACTAGAAAAATACACAAAGTGGACGATTAAAAAGACGATGTTCGCATTAAAAATGTCTTTAATAAGACTGTTAGACAGTTTTATAAAAAATATTTTTTTCATAGTAAAAAAATTATTTTGTTTAAACTATCATTCATGCTAATACTTCATACATAAGACTAATACATATAATATCTTTCACACTAAAATTAGATAAATCATCTACGTTATGTAAAAGATTAAAAGAAATTAAACGGTTTTCAAATGTTTTATAAGTTGTTAACATACTTCAATAGAACTTTTTTTTTTTTTTTTTGACAAAGGCGTTTTGATGTTATTAAGAACAGTTTAAGCATCCTTTATAACCTTTTTGGTAGTACTACATATATCTGTCTCGACTTTATGTTCCTCACATTTATCTTGACTATAAGTTTGTTTTGTTATTTTCCTGTCAAAAGTTCTTTATGCGTTTATGCATATGAGCCTCATAAATAGCAAGTATATTTCAATCTCTCTTGACTATAAGTTCCTCTTGCTACCAAGAGTTTATGTCTTGATGCGTTTTTGCAAATTAAATAATCAAAAAAAAAAAAAAAAAAAAATTAAATAATCGAGAGCTTCTTCTCACACCGCGATATCAAGTTTCTGGACAAAGCCTAGATTTGACTTCAGCGTGCACCACGGCGTGATTTCCTTCCGCCATGGCGCGAGCTCTCTTTTGACCACGAATTGTGTTTCTTTTCTTAATTAAAATAAAGCAAATCCATCAACATCAACAACCCACTATAATGTTTTTGCTTCTTTGAATAAATACTTGCTTCACTTTCCGTTTTTACTTCAAACATAAAAATAAATATATTAAAATATATTAAATATTATTTTAGCTTATCGAAATGGTCAGCACGGACGACAAAAACACATCAATAATAAGTATAGAGCTAGAAATCTTTGGAACAAAGAAAAAACACGAAAGGGACGAAAGACGCTATGAAAATGAATTGAACAGAAGAAGTTGATTAATTAGAGGGTGATTATGAAAGCGAACAAGTCCATCTAAGAGCCACTCACATTCCTTAATAGCTTTGCATTGACATAGCTAAAATGATTTATATAATGAAATTAGAAGATATCAGTGGTCCGGCGAAACGACGTGTAGTTAAAGGCTGTAATTTTCCGACTCATTTTCTTTCTCTAATAATTGCCAAAGTCTTCTTCTCTATGGGTAACCCAATTCACTCAAAAGCGTAGCGTTATCATGACTGAAACCAGATGATTAATCATGGTGGATACGTTCTGCTTTGCTTTATTGGCTTTTGATACTGCCAAGTGTCGCAATCCGGCAATGATGGAGGCCAATTGCTCATTCTAATTACCTATTTATATACGTATTAGTAGTGCATTTGTATATATGTAGATATGTGAAGGGCGGGGAGGAGAAAGTAAGGGAACTTTATTGGTGGAATTCCTAGTCATTTTGCGTCAGAATCAGGATTCACTGATTTATCACAAAATCTCACCCATTCGCATGGCAGTAAACTTTCTTCTCAGCGTACCATTATTGAGAAGCCTAGTCCCAAAATCCTGTCAAATTAAAATTACTCAAACTTTTAAGGGATTAGTAAGGAAGACCCATAATCCCAAAAAGATATTATATCTTGAGAAGTAGTTTCAACCTTTCCGGGCCATATCGCGTTTCATACGGCATCTTTACTGACCTTTTGTTTACGTTAACCTAACACAATTTGACTTGGAACAGCAGCAACTTCCATGCATTATAAAGACTCTGTGCATTGTGTTTCTTCCAATCCTGTCAAAACCAAGTCTAGCTCCCGGCATGTAGACTTGGAAATGTTAAGTTTAAGCCACTAGATATGATTTATGCTAAATAGCAGGAGGCCCTAATGAGAAATTAAACAAGTTGGAGACGTGACACTTTATGCTTTTTATTGAATGGATGCTAACTATGAATGTCTAACACTCAATTACTCCTCCCAAAACATTCTTTCCTTATGATCAGAAGACTTATAACTATTGGAAATGCTTTAATGAGTGCCATGTAAAAGCTTTTGAAAGTATTTTTGTAAACTAAATACATATTAAGTGCTTCTTCAATAATTTTTTGATAACCTTTTTTTTAAATATAAAATTACTTGTACATTGATCAAATTCCGTCGTATTATATAAAAGTTTAGGAATTGTGACATCTAAGATTCAACACTTTGAGATTGACCCAGGTTTGCTGGGTCGGGTTGACTCGATTCGGCTGCTTTGGACAGGTTTCACTGGTTTTAGGGCTCCATATTAGTCAAGTACTATATTGAGCCCTTTTAATAATAATTTATTGGGTCTACCATTACTACCTCAATAAATTCTGTAGCCTACACTTATATTGTCAATTTGCATAACACAGATCAATTAAATATAAAATGTATAAGGCTTTGAAAAAAAAAAAAAAAACAATCACAAAGCTTATTAGAATATCTCATTGGACTATGTGTTTACTCAGTTTGATTAAACCAAAATATAATTCATGTTAGTCCATACTTAGGAAATTTCCAACACAATCTGCAAGAAGCTGTAATTTATGGACCAAATAAGTTTATTTTAATTCATATTTGTTGGACAAGTGATGATTTTCTTTTATTTGTGAAATTATTTTCCAAAAGTTACGAAAAAAATTTCAAGTCAATGAACATGAAAGACCATTCGCATGATCCACATATGGGTAATTAGATAAGTATACTTTTACATGACCATATTGGAGGATATCCAAATTCATAGTATCCTTGGGGAAGAGAGAACCATGAGGGAAGGATCATTATTAACTTTTCCAAATTTTCTTGTTTCTGTGTTGATCTTCCTGTTCATCACTGAAATACAAGCAAGAAAACTTCAACAAGAATGTTCTTATTCATGTGGAGACATCAATAACATAAAATACCCTTTTCGCCTCAAGGGCGATCCAGCAAAATGTGGTCATCCTAACTTCGAACTTTCATGCCAAAGCAACAAAACCATCCTAGAATTTCATTCAGGAAAGTACCATGTGAAGGGAATTTCACATAAAGAAAAGACTATCAGTGTTGTTGATGTTAACTTAGCCAGTGGAACCTGCCGCCTTCCCTACGGATCTTTGTCAGCAGACGACATACTCAAGGAATTTTCCATTACGTTTAGTTTTGGACTAGAACTAGACGGTAACTACAGTTATGCCACATTTTTCCGCTGCTCTCAGAAGATTAATGATCCGCTTTTAACAAGAATTCCTTGCTTGAGTGAAAATCAATCTTATTCTTATGTTACAATTTATTATCCAGAGTATCAGTATCAAGTTTGCTCGTTAAATGCAGTGACTCCTATATACTATAGGCCATATGAGCTGTTTGGTAATAACACATATCATTATGAAACCATCCGCAAATCTCTGCGGTCAGGTTTCAATCTTACATGGTCCTTTGAGCGCAGGGATTGTCTTGCCCCCGATGGCATGTGTTCTGTTAGGAGAGGGACAACAGGATATTCACGTGATTGCAAAAAATCTGAAACTGCACTTAGTAAGTTCATCTTTCTACATATGTATTGATAAATTGTGTAATGACTTTGTTGATTTCTTTGTACTTTTCCATGCGTCTTCGGTCTGTTATGTCTTTGTAACTCTTGAACTCTGTTTTTTTTAATTTTTTTTTGTGCTAATGCAGATCTGGTCATTGAATTCTTGCGATTCTTGCGGAGATTCACATATGGTGTATTCGGTGAGTCCATCCCGTGGTTGCGTATGATTTCCTAGCTGCAACCCCTGTTCTTAATATTGGCTTGTGTTACTGAATAATAGCTTCATAAGGCTTAATTTAATATTTCTTTGTGGGTTTATACAGCTCGTGTTTTCGCTGAATATGTACCAGATTTCTTGGAATTCCTCCTTGTAACGCTTCTTCTCGGTATAATTCCCAGGCTGCAATTAATTCCTATTTGTATTGTAGCGACTATGATTAAATACCTCAATTAACTCTTTATTTGGGCTGTTGGGTTTGCAGTGGTGGTTCGAGTGTGTTATGCCTGGGAAATCAAGGGCTGACGTGGAGTCACGTGACGAAACGTGGCCTGCTCCTGTCAGAACGGTAAGCGCAAGTCAGGCCTGCCAAGCGCCCTGGAGCTCCCACGTGTCCGCTTCCCTGCTCCAAATCGCGTAAAATCAGCTTGGGAAATGGGCAATGGGACGTAAAGCCAGATTATGTCCTGACATTCACACCAACCCAAGGATTTAATGATGATTACACGCATTCAACTTGATATAAGTAGAGGAAGACCCCTTCATTAAGGGGATTCGATCATTTTACATTTGAACGCTCTCTCTCTAAAAAAGGCTTTGTATTTACTTTTCAATCATTTGTAAGTCAGTCCGCTTTAGCGACCTGACCCACCATATTAATACAAATCAGTGGATGTAGGACTTGCTACCTTAGCATCCGAACCACATTAAAAGCTCTCATTGCATTTATTTCATATTCATAATCTATATTCACATGTGTTCCTTGTCCAATCAACGCTGCGCACGTGTCAATTAGTTGGAGCCTAAATCGCGCATCAACAGTTTGGCGCTAGAAGGAGGGCCTGATTTAGCGTGTACCCTTCATCAGGAGAATCTTCGACCTACTGGTCCTACAGCAACAAATGGCCCGACAATCAGAACCTGAGCAAGCTAATCAGCGCGCTAAAGGAGTCCCCTTGACCCAAGGGGATACCCCCTCCAGGGTACTTCCGGTTCCACAAAATGCTACGGGGGATATCCCGGCAGCTACGCAACTCGACCCCGCCATCAGAAGCTACCTGGAGAGGTTCGACAATACTCTCCAGACGGTCAACCAGAGGTTGGACCGTTTGGACCAAGGCATGTCATCTACAACAGCTGGGGCGGTGCAACCGCCAAAGATGCCTGCAGGTCGCGCGAAAGTGCGGCACGCCCGTGCCGCGAGCACTGTAGCGCGTAGACGTAAGGGAAAGCAGGTGGCAAAAGGTAAGCCTATGGGCTCCCAAGGACCAGCGAGCACAAATCGCGCCCCGAGCAGGGTGCCGGCAAAGCTGAGACTCGACGAAAAAGTAAATCCGGAGCTGTCCCATGCCACGTCATAGGCGAACCCAAGCAAAAATGCCAAGCGCGATGATTCTTATCACCGCCAGCAGAACGATCCCGATCGTTATGCGGGTGGCCCCCACACCTCGCAGGGCGGTTCGTACCACCGCGAGGGTCGTGAGAACACCCCGCGCAATCCATCGCCTTCACACACCTTTAGCCAGCGTGTGTCGAGTGTGGCCAAAAATGCCGGCCGAGGCGAAGAGGAATCCGACCTCCAGACTTTCCTGAACCGTAATCGCGAAGGCCGGACTCGCATGGGTGAAAGCAACCCTCAAATGGGCCCATTACCGCAAATTGAGGAGCTACAGCGAGCTCTGGACAGGTTAAGGGAGTAGCAAAGCGAACAGGCCCAGGTCGCCTCTGCATCCCCATTCTCTCCCGAAGTGCTGGCTGCTCCACTCCCACCAGGGTTCAGAATGCCCGACATGCGACCATTTGACGGGAACCATGACTCGCATGATCATTTGTACGAGTTCAACGACCTGATGGAGCTCCACCAGGTTTCGGACCTTGCAAAATGCCGCTGTTTGGCTGTGACACTCACTTCTCACGCCAAGCAGTGGTTAAGGTCGCTCCCAGCGGGATTGATCAGTTCGTGGCCTCAGATGAGCATGACGTTCTTACGGCATTTCCAAGCCAATCGGAAGTTTTCGATGCCTTTGAGCTATCTCAGCAACATAAGGCAAGAAAGAGACGAATCCCTGCAATCTTACATCGACCGTTTCCACAGGGAACTAAACAAGGTGGCTCACGCTCCAGAAGAGTCCATCCGAACACTTATAATAGCTGGAGTTCGCTCGCAAACTGACCTGTGGAAAGAACTGCAGGCTGAGGACGATGTTTCCCTCACCAGATTTTACAATCTTGCAGAAAAGTATCTGCGAATAGAGAATTCATTGGCGGCACTCCGCCGCCCCGATCACGGCGCTTCGAGCAGTATGTCTGGTTGGGGAGAAAGTAGGAGAGTTGATCGCAAAGGAGACATTGATGATCAGCGAAAAGGGAAGAAACCCCGCTACGAGCATAAAAAGTCCTATGCTCCTATTCCTCGTCGCGACAGGGACAGAGCTCAATACACTCCGCTGAACGTGTCCATATCTGTAATCCTTGACAAATCCGAGGAGGCTAGCCTGCTCGGTGAGCCAGAACCAATGAAAACTCCTGCTACGGCTAAAAACAGCAAAAAATACTGCCGTTACCATCAGGATAACGGGCATCACACTGATGAATGCCGAGCCCTAAAACAGGCAATCGAAGAGCTCATTACAAAGGGGCACTTCAAGGAGTATATTGATGACTCCCCAAAGGAGAGCCAAAGGGAGCAAAAGAAAAAGCGTCGTGATCGCAGCAGATACAGTAGCGTTAATATAATTTTTGGAGGTCCACACCTCGCGGGGAACACGCGAGGAGCGCAAGAAAGGTATGCTCATGAAGCATATCATGACCCGATCAGAGTAATGAATACTTCGCAACGACCACAAAAGGCTCGAAAGGAGGAGCTGATCACCTTCTGCGAAAGGGAAGCAGCTCACTTGCACCATCCTCACGAGGATGCCCTGGCGATCACGCCCCTGATAGGGTGTCATAATGTCTGTAGAATGCTTGTGGACAACGGAAGTGCTGTGAACATCCTGTTCAAGACCGCTTTCGATAGAATGAACTTAGACGAGGCCGACCTAAAACCCGCCTCGATACCTCTCTACGGTTTTACAGGGGACCACCTGATCCCCAGAGGAACAATCCAGCTACCAGTCACGCTCGATGACTACGACGAGGTGACTAGGGTTATCGAATTTCTAGTCGTGGACTGTTCATCGGCCTTTAATGGAATCTTGGGGCGACCTCTGTTGAGAAGCTTCAAGGCAGTCACTTCCATTTATCACCTCAAGATGAAGTTCCCCACTCCAACAGGGATAGGAGAAGTAAGCGGATCGCAAAGCGCATCTCGCGAATGCTATGTAAAAGCGGTGCAGATGGCAGACAAAGGAAAGGGCATTTCGCAATGTGTGCCTCGCCAGGCCATGGCGATCAGTCGGATCGAGCCACAGCCTGGTCCAACGGAGGATAACATAGATTCGCGAGTCCAGAAAATCCCTCCTAGTGGCCTAGTTGAGGATCTGACCGAAATTTCGGTTGATCCAAAAGAGCCAAGCCGAGTATTAAAGATTGGGAGCTGTCTCAACCCTCAGCTCGCTTCCGAGCTGATAAACTTCTTAAAGGAAAACATTGACGTGTTTGCCTGGTCGCATGCAGATATGGTCGGGATTAGCCCGAACATTATTTGCCATTCATTAAACGTTAGCAGTGAAGCCAGACCGGTTCGCCAGAAAAGAAGAGCGATGGATCCAGAGCGATACGCCGCACTAAAATCAGAAGTAGAAAACCTCCTCCGAAATGGGTCCATCCGAGAGGCACTCTACCTGACCTGGGTTGCCAACCCGGTCCTGGTAAAGAAGCCGAACGGTAAGTGGCGGACCTGCGTTGATTTCAGCGATCTCAACAAGGCTTGCCCGAAAGACAGCTTCCCTCTGCTGAGGATCGACCAGCTCGTTGATGCCACCTCAGGGCACGAGCTGCTGAGCTTTATGGATGCGTACTCGGGATACAATCAAATCCCAATGTATGAGCCAGATGAGGAGCATACGTCCTTCATTACGGACCGGGGGCTATACTGTTACAAAGTTATGCCTTTCGGCCTCAAGAATGCGAGCACGACCTATCAGAGGTTGGTCAACCGAATGTTCTCCGACCAGATCGGGAAGACAATGGAAGTCTATGTGGAGATATGCTGGTCAAATCCCGGGTCACCTCAGAACACATTGCACATCTCGCTGAGATGTTTGACATTCTCCGACTCTACAGAATGAAGCTAAATCCTCTCAAGTGTTCGTTCAGGGTGTCATCAGGAAAGTTCTTGGGGTATATGGTTAATCAGCGGGGCATAGAAATAAACCCCGAGAAGGTTCAAGCCCTGCTCAATATGGAGAGCTCGACCAGCAAGAAGCAGGTCATGAGTCTAAATGGGCGGATAGCGGCACTTAGTCGCTTCATATCAAGGCTAACAGACCGCTGCTTACCATTCTTCAATGTTTTGAAGGCAAACAAGAAATTCGAATGGACTCCCGAATGCGAACAAGCATTCCAGAGTATAAAAGAGCACCTAGGGAAGCCACCTCTCCTCTCAAAGCCTCTTCTACAGGAAATCCTGCTCATCTACCTGTCCGTCTCTCAGTTCGCGGTCAGTACAGCTTTAGTGTGGGAAGAGGAAAAGGCGTAGTGGCCAGTCTATTATGCAAGCAAGCGTTTATCGGATGCCGAGATGCGGTATCCGAAAATGGAGCGACTAGCCTTTGCTCTGCTGATCGCGTCCAGAAAGCTACGACCTTACTTCCATGCCCATACAATCAACGTAATGACTAATTACCCCCTCAGGTAGGTCCTCCAGAAACCAGAAGCCTCGGGTAAGCTGCTTAAATGGGCCATGGAACTGAGCCAATTCGACTTGAAGTACAAGCCCAGATCGACCATTAAAGCGCAAGCTGTTGCAGACTTCATCTCAGAATTTTCCTATCTCCCAAGCGAGCAACAACCCAGCGAAGTCGTGCAAGAAAGTATTCAGAACCTGTCGACCTGGAACCTCTATGTCGATGGGTCATCGAACAGGAAAAGAGCCGGTGCGGGTCTTCTCCTTGTAAGCCCCAAAGGAGCTCGAATTCATGGTATTCTCCGGTTCGGGTTTAAGGTGACCAACAATGAGGCAGAGTATGAAACCCTGCTCGCCGGGTTGCGACTTGCCAAAGAAATGGGTGCAACTGCGATCAGCATTTACAGCGACTCCATGCTGGTCGTCAACCAAATTTTAGGGGAATACCAAGCTAAAGAAGAGAACATGGTCCGCTACCTGAAAAAGGCTAAGACCGCCCTGGGATCGTTTAAGCACTTTGAAATCACTCAGATCCCCAGAGATAGCAATTCTATAGCGGACGCCTTAGCAAAGATGGCCTCGTCATTGGACTTAGAGGCTCCAGACAACATTCCTGTTCATTTCGTGGATGCTCCAACTATCAGCTCAACCGAACATGCCGTGAACATGACTTAACCGGATTCCTGGATGACTCCCATTTTCCAATACCTCAAGGATGGGACTTTGCCAAAAGACAAGGTCGAGACAAAGGTCCTGCGAGCAAGATCTACTCGTTACACACTCATCGGGGACCAACTGTACAGGAGAGGATTCAGTGCCCCTCTCCTTTGATGTGTAACCATGAAGAAGCAGACTACATTATGAGAGAGATTCACGAAGGAATCTGCGGTAATCACACAGCTGCTCGATCTCTCGCGAACAAGGTTGTTCGTCAGGGATATTATTGGCCCTGGATCAAGAAAGATACGCACAATTTTGTCAAAAAATGTGACAAGTGCCAGCAGTTCGCGAACATTCCGCGAGCCCCCTCGCACGAGCTGATAACAATGTCTAGTCCCTGGCCGTTTTCCATGTGGGGGATCGACCTTATCGGTCCCATGCCAATTGGAAAGAGGGGGGTCAAGTATGCCGTGGTCGCGGTAGATTATTTCACGAAATGGGTGGAAGCCGAACCGCTGGCCGCGATCACGACCAGAAAGCTGAAAGACTTCGTTTTCAAGAACATAATGTGCCACTACGGAATTCCCCACACCCTCATCTCGGACAACGGAAAGCAATTCGACAACGAGGAGTTCAAGCAGTTCTGCGACGAGCTGGGCATCCATAAAAAATTCGCCTCAATCGCCAGACCGCAAGCAAATGGCCAAGTTGAAGCAGTCAACAAGACCATTAAGTGCACTCTAAAGGCCAAGCTTGGGGCGGCCAAAGGAAATTGGGCTGACGATCTCCCCGAAGTCTTATGGGCGTACAAGACAACTCCAAGAACTTCCACCTCAGAGACCCCTTTTTCGCTAGCCTATGGGTGCGAAGCGATGATTCTTGTAGAGGTGGGAACTGGTTCTCTTCGGAGAGACTTGTACGATGAGGTTGAAAACGAAGCACTTATGAAGGCAAGTTTGGATCTCGTTGAAGAGCATCGCAGCAAGGCTTCGCTAAGGATAGCAGCCTACCAGCAGCGAGCAAAGAGGTTTTTCGATTCAAAGGTCAAGCGAAGAGACTTCCAGGTCGGGGACCTTGTGCTAAAGGAAGTTCTCCTTGGGACCAGAGAGCCAAGTGAGGGGGTACTAGGACCTAACTGGGAAGGACCGTACTGGGTCGACAAGGTGATCAGACCGAAGACTTACCATCTCAAAAGATTGAACGGTTCCAAAGTACCCCGAGCTTGGAATGTCGAACACCTCCGACCATACTATCAGTAATCCCGAACTCAGCTCTCAATTAGTTTTTGTTAGTTTCCTCTTTAATGTAAAGCATAATTTTTTTTGCTGGAAATAGTTCGCATGTGTTCTGTTCGCGTGTAAGAATTCGCATGTAATATAGCCTATGTAAAACTGAATTGTAAATTGCACTTATGTATGAAAAAGCGAACAGGAGTTGAAAGCAAAATGTATTTTCATTTATGTACAAACAAAAGTTAAGACCCAATTTCAATGGAGTCAAGACTCATTACACTATGGCTGGTCGGGGGGATCCTTCAAAGCAGGACCAGAACCCCCTGCCTGGTCGGATCGTCGGGTGGCCGTTGCTGCTTGATCGTCTTCCTCCGCCATAATCTGCATGGTCTCTTGCCACCCCTCCGGGAGGTCGGAAATGTCCATATCTGGGTTTTTTAATCGCAGGGAATAAATAGACCCGATCGTCCAGTCGGCGGCCTTTTCCTCCATCTCCTCTGACTGGGTCCACATTTCTTCAATCAGTGAAGCGATTTTTTCCCGACTCTCCTAAAGTTCGGCCTCAAGAGCTTGTTTCTCCTGTTCGGAGGCCTCCCTTTCCTGTTCAGCTTGCTGAGCCCATATGGAGGTCGTCTGGATCTCCTGGTCCTTCTCTCCGACCTCTTTGGAAAGCCTGGCGGTTGTCCTTTGAAGTTCCTTCACTTCCTCCGCACGTCGGTCAAGCTCCGCCTTTTGGAAGTCCACAGTTTGCAAAGCAGCATCCTTTTGGTTCAAATACCTGTTCACCGCTTCGAATGCTTACTTTCTTTCAGCTTCGACGGACTCCAGGCTTTTCTTGAGCTTCTCGACCTCTTCCTTTAGGTCGCTAGCCCCCTTCGCGGCCCTCAGCTGGGTCTTCTCCATAGACATCCTCATCGCAAGCAAAGCCTGCGAGCAAGAAATGATTAGAAATGAACTAGAATGAAATTTTAAGAGCAGCTCGTTTACCTTGCTTAGATGCTGGAACGACGTGGTCATCAGGTCGTCGCCCGTATCAGCGAACTCATCATACGACTCCGATAGTCCACACTCGAGCAGAGAATAGACTATCGGCTGCAGGTATTCGGGCAGGCTCCCCAACGAGTCCAGCACTAGTGTGTCCTTCGCCTTGTCGGCAGTGATCGCCTCGCTCACAGGTTCCTTGCCCGACCTTCTTGAGTCCTTTCGTGACCTCAAGGGCTCTTCCTCAGATTCGGTCTCAGACTCATTGACTTGAATCTATTTCCTCTTCTTCGACCTCTGGGCCGGAGCCTTCCGCCTTGGGCGAGCAGGTGGTGCCTGAGCGACCTGTTCTGCCCTGGTCGCTTCTTACACAAGTTGGGGCTGGGAAGGCATGGCAATTCGCACCGGTTGTGCCAAAATAGGACGAGCAGCTTCGGCCGCTCTCTCTCTCCTCGATCAAGGGAAGACGAACGGTGCTCGGCGAGGCTGCTCGGACTCCTTCGGAGGCATAGTTTCTGCATCCAAGTGCGTTAGTAAACAAAACTATTTCGCGACCAGGAAGGGAATCAATGTAACTTACCTTCTAGGGGCTCTAAAGACGCGTTGCTACTGATAAAACCGTACTTCCGCAAGTTCGCGGTTGTCACGAGCTTCCTCGCGTCCCAGCTTTCCTCGGGAAGGACTCCAAAAGATACGGGCCTGTCCGGGTCGTCGAGCAAGTCTTGGCTGGTCGTTCTATTAACTGCAAAAGAAGAATACAGGTCGTTATTATAAAGCATGCGAACAGATAATATACCTAGCGAGGAAGAACCTACTTGGTATCTGAAAGCGGCAGTAGCCGTCATAGCAGGAAAAGAAGAATTTCGTCTCGTAGGCCCCCGCGTTGCTGGGATAGCTATGTATCCCTTCGGCGATGGTAGGTCGCCAGGACAAGTAATATGAATCCTTGTCCCTACTCTTTTTAAGATAGTAGGCGATACCGAGCTCCACCGCCGTTGGCTTGCCCAAGCCGCTTTCGCAGCACGCGATGTACATCGCGACGGCGATGACATACGCATTTGGTGTCAGCTGCATCGGTGCGATCCCGAAGTGATCCAGGACCGACCTGATGAAAGGATGGAAGGGAATCATCCCTCCACCCTTGAAGATCTCTTCGGAGATCGCAGCAAGACCATCAGCAGGATGCCATGACTACCAAGTGTGGTCGAGGAACACCTCTGTGAGGATGTTGTACTATTTTTTAATCTATCAAGCTCTTCTTGGGTGAGAACCGAGAAGACGTCAAGGGATGCGTCCACAGGAACTTCCCGCGAGGACGACCTGGTTCCTTCCTCGAGTCTGGATGTTGACGGTTCCATTCCAGAGTCTGCAACACCAACAGACACGGTCATTTTAGCCTTCGCATTTTGTCCTGTGTGGCGGCATGGGACAAATTCCTTAAACCCTAACAGTAACTCGAGCCGCCACCCATGGCTCGAGTCTGGTGACAGCGGCGCGTCTCTGGTTAAACACCAGGAGACCCAACACCGTTGCCCACCAACCAAACAAACAAACAAACAAAAAAAGAGAGAGAGAGAGAGAGGAAGGAGAAAAAGGATCTTACCTTCTGGGATGCGTGACCAAGGCCGAAACTTGTTTCAGATGTCTGAGAAGCGCCAATCGGAAAAGAAGAACTTCCGGTTTGCAAAGGCTTGTCACTCCAAGCAAAAGGGATTTTGGTGGCCTCATCTGAAAAATGTGAGTTTTTAAATGGACTGCGAATCGACGGTTACTACCTCTTGGAACCGAAACAATAGCCTTCTCTCTCTCCCCGCATTTAATGCGCCCCACGTCGCATTAAATGCCGTGATGAGGGTCGTCGTTTCAAATGCGTCGTGCAGTTAAAGCTGTCAAAACGACGTCGGGTCAGCACACAACGCATTTAATGCACCTGACAGATTGCAGCGCGTGTAGAGCGCCCGACAGCGCGGATGCAGGTTCATTGAATCTCTCCAAGGCAGGGAAAAGAGCGTCCGACGAATCCAGGTCACTAAAATGATGATTGTCAGGTCGTTTGGGCAAGAATTGTGCGAGGTCGTGTTCGCAAAAGGTCCTGTCCCGAGCTTCTTCCATTCAGGTCGAAACAACCAGAACCTCCAATCATGGCATGACTTAGTTTCCAAGGTTCGATCCTCAAACCTTAAAAACTAGGGGACTTCTGTTATGCCTGGGAAATCAAGGGCTGACGTGGGGTCACATGACGAAACGTGGCCTGCTCCCGTCAGAACGGTAAGCGCACATCAGGCTTGCCAAGCGCCCTAGAGCTCCCACGTGTCCGCTTCCCTGCTCCAAATTGCATAAAATCAGCTTGGGAAATGGGCAATGGGACGTAAAGCCAGATTATGTCCTGACATTCACACCAACCCAAGGATTTAATGATGATTACACGCATTCAACTTGATATAAGAAGAGGAAGACCCCTTCATTAAGGGGATTCGATCATTTTACATTTGAACGCTCTCTCTCTAAAAAAGGCTTTGTATTTACTTTTCAATCATTTGTAAGTCAGTCCGCTTTAGCGACCTGACCCACCATATTAATACAAATCAGTGGATGCAGGACTTGCTACCTTAGCATCCGAACCACTTTAAAAGCTCTCATTGCATTTATTTCATATTCATAATCTATATTCACGTGTGTTCCTTGTCCAATCAACGCTGCGCACGTGTCAATTAGTTGGTGCCTAAATCGCGCATCAACAGAGTGGTTCTTATTTGCAGATTTATTGGTGCTCCAATAGTTTTAGTTGTGTACCTCATCTGTAAATGTAGAACATCATGGAAGACAGTTGATAATGTGGAGAAATTTCTACACAATCAGCAATCCTGGATGCCTAAAAGGTACGCTTACCCTGAGCTAATGGCAGTGACAAACAATATTAAAGAAAAACTAGGCCAAGGTGGCTTTGGATCAGTTTACAAAGGAATAATTCATAATGGTTCTTTAATTGCCGTTAAAGTTCTAGAAAATTCCAAGTTTAGTGCAGAAGAATTCATCAATGAAGTCTCTACAATCGGTAGAATTCACCATGTCAATACATTACAAATTAGTTGGATTTTGTTCGAAAGGATCTAAATGTGCTCTTGTGTACGAGTATATGCCAAATGAATCCTTGATAAGCACATATTTTCCAAGGCAGGCAAATCTCTATCATTTAGTTGGGACAACTATATGAAATTGGTCTGCAACCGCTCGTGGCTCGAGTATCTACATGGGGGATGTGATTGTGTATTCTTCATTTCGACATTAAGCCACACAATATCTTGCTAGACCAAAATTTCATTCCAAAAGTATCTGATTTCGGACTTGCAAAATTTTATCCAAAGGAAAAGGATTTTGTGTCTGTTATGCACAAGAGGAACATAGGATCCATTGTTAGACCATCGTCACAGTCTAAAAAATAACCTATACCGTAGTAGCGGTAAGCAGTCGAACCCAAGGAGCAAGACTAACAACCTAATGTATTTTAAGTAGCGGAAATGAAATTGGCAATGGATTAATGAAACTAAATAGACTAATGCAATAATGAAATAGTGCAATTAAAACTAATAAAAACTTATAATAAAAATGTTGCCGTTACGGTTTTGGTTCGACACGAGACCGACTCACACAATTCTCCTCCACCCCTATGATCCCCTAAACCTACAAGGCAAGGTAAATCACTGAAATGGTTTCCCGACACTCTGTATAATCTATCTGTCTCACCCGATCACTCAAGTTCGATGGTTAAAGACTATCATTGAACGTCGTAAACGCTACAAGGCAATACCACTAGTTGGTACGCTTAACAAATACAATTTGACAACACGTAAAATCCAATCAACAACTTCACAATAAACGCAACAATAGTAGAAATTAAATTAAATCCGAACACAACTCAATTCAATCGATGCGAAGTAATGAAAAGCAATATTCATCATTTAATTATTTCAAACCAACGTTTATCATTCAGCAAGTTCTATGAAAACATTAAATCATAATGGACAACATATTTATCACAAATTATGTTCAATCATATAAAGTATCGAAATCAAACATGAAACGAAAACAAATATAATCTGAAGCACAATACTACCAAATGTCCTATAATCGGGCTCATCCAACTAGTCGAGAGCTGATGAGAGAGTCTGGAGTCAATCCCGATCTCGCCTATGCCGTAACCGACAACCGGAGCTTAGCCGCTCATGGTGGTGATGACGGAGGCCGAAACGGTGGAAACAGAGCTGACCATGGCGGAGAGGAGGTAACCGACAGCGATATGATGCGAAGAGGGCCGAAAACGACCAACGGACAGCCCGGGATACAACAGCCGCGGTTCGCCGGAAAACGTTTATTTCTGACGGGTCTCTGGAAAACGTGGCGGAAATGGGATCCGAAGGTATCGATGGAAAGCTCTGGTGATGGGAGTTCAGATCAGGTCCTGGGGAGTGAGAAGTCACCGGAAATGAGCAGGATCTGGCCTGGAAGATGAAGAGTCGCGACAGCTAAATCACGGATTCCGGCGTTTTTCGCGGCGGCTGAAGCAAGGAAGTGTAGATCTGGCGTGGGGAATGAAGATCTACCCTTGGGAGCTGGAATGTCACCGGAAAACGGCCAAAATTGGCCGAAGACGAAACCGCGGATGGAAGATGAAACGCCGCGGTGGTGCTTGGTTCACGGTGGTGATGGAGGGATGATGGTGACCGGGCAAGGGGGAGGTGAATCGTCGCCGGAAAAGGAGACCACTCGTCGCCGAGCTTGATCGGAGAAGGTGAAGGGTCGCCGGAAAAATGAAGATGAACAGCCCCCTTGGACCGATCTGCATTTTTTCTTTTATAGCACATATTGCAAATTTCAGTTTAGTCCCTACACAATTAAAAAGTGACAAATCAGCCCCTTAAAACATGACATTTTACCCCCTAAACAGCAAAATGAGACAAAATCACCCTTAATCCATAAACCACAATCTCATATCAACTCATATATTTTCCAAAATCATTCCAAACACGTTAAATTCATAAGAAAAATATTAGGAACGATTTTCGTGAATAAATTCATAAATTCTTTAATTGTCTCAATATACTTCAATTTAATCACAAATGGGTATTTTTATCACCAAAATAGAGTCACTTTCATGACTCTAACATCCATAGCTCTTGAATTGATTTCTAGGAATTTTGGAACAGTTTCTTGCAAGTCAGATGTATATAGCTTTGGAATGTTGTTGTTGGAAATGGTTGGAGATAAAAAATTCCGATTGAAGGCAGATCGTTCAAGCAAAGCATACTTCCCATCTTGGGTATATACAAATAATTATTGGTGGGGATTTGGAGATTGAAGATGTCACTGAAAATGAAATTGTGATTGCAAGAAAAATGTTTTAATTGGTTATGGTCATACAAGTGAAGCCTTCAATCGTCCCTCAATTACAAAAGTTATTGAAATGTTAGAAGGGAGCGTTGATGACTTGCAAATGCCTCCTAAGCCTTTCTTTTCTTCTCTGAGCATATCTCTATACAAGAGATTTATTCAGACCTTCAACCGAGTTGCTAGTATCGGAATCAATGGAAGAATGCTCAGACAAATATTGTTGCATAATTAGTTGTTGCAATGAAGTGTGTAAAAGTAAAATAAAACCTCCATATGCCTGTAAATGGTCTGTTCGATTACTTTTCTTGTATTAGTTTCTATGTGCCAAATTTAGTTGTACGTTAATAATCAATTGTATTTTTGTGGATTTTTAAGTAATTGTTTATGATCTATAAAATGATCAAAATGTTTTGGTTGGCTTCCGTATATGGTCTTTGATAACGAATAATTTATTCAAAAAGGATTGTCTAGGTGGAAAATTATCTAGAGTATATATGACATCTGGGTTATCGATAGTACTAATGATATTCGATTGATTTTATACTAACAATAAAAACTCATCAACGTCTTTTTTAACTAAACAAACTTCAGGTCAGGATTGGCCTCATAGAAGCCGTGCAAGGCCATTTCAGTCTGCGATGCGGCTGCGGTAACCGAGATTAGATCTGGCTTCATTTAGGCACCAGAGGTGAGATCCAATATATTATTCACAAATGGTAGGTAGAAGAAAAAGGAGGAGAAGGGGAAAAAGAAAGAAAAATACTTTTAATTTTAAAAGATGGAAATATCAATAATATCTTACCATCAATTAATTTTAATGACAACTACAGCTAGGAGCTAAGGTCAAATTTCCCAGTCTTATTTTCTAGCTGGTGTCTAAAAGATAATTTTAAAACTCGATTTTCTCTGTTCCTTTTGGTTTTTCTCTCTGTTTCTCTCATGTCTCTTTTTCGTTTATTATCCTCTTCCTTCTCTCACCTTACTCATCGATTGCCAAAAATACATCAGTTATAAACAATGATCAAAAATATATGGGTTCTGTCAGCCAACAAATTGCAGCAAAAACGGCCCAAAAATCAGATTTCCCTTTAGGCTCAAGACTCAATCAGTCTCTTGTGGCCTTGAAGGGTTTGAATGTCATGTTCAAATGGCAAGACTATGTTGCATCTTCCTTTCTCAAGCGGTTACTATGTGCAAGACATTTCTTATCTGTCCGGAAGTATTACCATTATGGATATGAATGACACTACATGCCAATACAAAGTCTTCTGTCTCTTAACCTCACAAACTCCAGATTCTCCCTCGAATAGGATCGCTTATATCAGATGTACGCTTTGGATTGCACTGTGAAGATTACATGGACAGATTCTGTACTAGGACCGTTTGATTGCATCAGTGATGAGCGAAATTTTATGCAACGGATGACCAGACATATGAATACGTCTGGATGCCCCCAGTTTGCAGTTGGTATAAACTGTTAATATTTCGATTGATTATAGTATCGAGATAATCAAACTGAAAGTAGTCACTAGTTGGGAGCCCTTGTGGTTGCTGGACTGCGAAAAACTGGGAACTTGTGGCTTCACCACTACAAGCAATTCAACAATCTGTATCAAGAACAAACGTAAGTTTACCATTAGCTTTCTGAAAGTACGTATGAAATTTCAAGTAAAATCTTTGTCGTTTGTGGTTTCTATACGTTGACTGGGTATAATTTGTTCAAAATTTCTTTTTATAACATACATTAAACTTCAAGATGCATAAACAGATGAATATCTTAGCAAGAGTACCATTACTTGATTTATATTTTAATAGAATAGAGTTGAATTGTAGTTAATTCATTACTAATTTGGTAAGTGCATACATAATTGAACTTTTATTTACCGTATGTTTCCCCTCTTGCTTGTTGCACCTTAGTGATAAGTTATAAACATTTTCGGCTCCTGATTTGTTGTCAGTGAAGGTTGAAACCTGGACGATGGGATGCACTTCTTCCCCAAGTTGTTTTACGCAGCAAAAATAAATAAAAAATAAAAACAGAGCAAGGAGGCCTTGCAATAGAGACAGAACTACAATATAACCTTTCCAAATCCACTCTATATTTAAAATTAGTTCCTTTCAGGTTGCTTGGTGTGAATAACTTTCAATAATTTTATTTCAAAACCAATTTTCACATTTTCCTTTCTTTTCTGAACATTTTAAAGAATTTCCTGTTCATCTTCTAGCTGTACTTGAAAGATGTGAATCCTGCTTGCAATTTAGAATGCTAACTAATTAATCTTATTACTCGACCAAGTTAAGAATTTCTCTTTTGACATGCAGATTATCATGGTCATGGTGGTGTAGTTAACATTGCAGTGCCTACAGCCACAAGTATTGGAGGCATTGTCTTCTTTGCATTGGTAATACTTCTCCTTTACAAATCCAGGAAATCTGAAAATGAAAAAGAAACTCAATTGAAAATAGAGAAGTTCCTCAAAGACTACAGGACCCTCAATCCAACCAGATATACTTACAGTGACCTTAAGAAAATAACTGGTAAATTTAGGCATAGACTTGGTCAAGGAGGTTATGGAAGTGTCTTCAGAGGAAAACTCTCCAATGGAATTCCGGTTGCTGTTAAGATGTTGGGACATTCAAAAGGAAATGGTGAAGAATTTATCAATGAAGTGGCTACTATAGGTAGGATTCACCACTTTAACATTGTTCGTCTATTTGGATTTTATTCAGAAGGAACACGACGTGCTCTTATCTACGAGTTCATGCCTAGTGGATCACTTGAGAAGTTTATATTCTTAGATGTAAACAAGTCAATTCAGCGTCCATTGAGTTGGGAAAAGTTGCAAGACATTGCCATTGGTGTTGCACGGGGAATAGAGTACTTGCACCAAGGATGCAACTAGAGGATCCTTCACTTTGACATCAAGCCTCACAATATATTAATTGACCATAATTTTCAGCCGAAGATTTCAGATTTTGGGCTAGCAAAATTATGCTCAAAAGAACAAAGTGTTGTGTCAATGACAGCTGCTCGAGGAACTACAGGGTACATTGCCCCAGAACTTTTCTCCAGGCACTTTGGCGAGGTTTCTTACAAGTCCGATGTTTTTAGTTATGGAATGATGCTACTAGAGATCGTTGGATGCCGAAAGAATATTGATCTTACAATTGACAAAGAAAGCCAAATTTACTTTCCTGAGTGGATATACAACAAAATGAGCCAAGGAAAAGAGCTTAATTTAGAAATTGAGGTAGAGGGAGATGAGGAAATTGCCAAGAAGCTTGCAATTTTGGGACTCTGGTGCATTCAGTGGAATCCAACAGAGAGGCCTTCCATGCCACTTGTGTTACAAATGCTTGAAGGTGACTTGCAGAGCTTGGAGATTCCTCCAAAGCCCTTCGCTTCTTCAGATGATGAAATGGATGCAAATTAATCATTTATAGAGAAATAAAATTGTAATGTATAATTGAGGAACTTCTGTCAAATGCTTCCACGCATAAATAAATACATTGTCCTGGTAATAGCACAACGTAAACAAAGTGTTTTGAGTTTGGGATTGATTATTATATAAGTTATCTCAAACTTTTATGTACTACCTTAATTTAAGTTCAGTGGAATCCAATAAAGAGACCTTCCATGCCAATACTAATGAATGTAAACTAGAGTAAAGGATTTGATAGTTTTACTATTGGCATGGAAAGTCTTTAATGTTATTTGTAAATAATATCTGAAGAACTTTGGGATGCCTCTAGAGTTCTTTCTTTAAAAGTTGAAATGGATTCAAACTGATATAACAAAGGCATAATTGAAGGGAACTTACTTTTTCAAACACCTCCATCTATAAATAAGACTCGTTCTTCTCTTGTATTAAAATTTGAACTATTGAGTTTTCTTGATTTCCTGAAAGATATAGGAAATAGCTTTTGGATTTTTAGGAAACATAAACTTTCACAGGAAGTCGTGCTTTATTTATCCATCCTTATTTCCAGGTTTACCGTAATGCTGTTGCCGAAAATATTGTTTAGCATAGCCATTTATTTATTTATGTATATGTACAGAAACAAAAACTTGACTACTGGAAGCATGCTTTCACCTGACAAACGACCTGTATAAGAAGGAAATTTATATTCAATTTTTATACCTTCATTTTTCATGTACTTAAACGTTGAGTGTTGTCTAAATTCTTTTTAAGCCCATTATTTGTTTTTCAAGATTTAAGAATAAGCACATGATTTTTAGCCTCCATCAAATTTATCATATCCCCCAATTTTAATGTTTTTTTTTTTTTTTCGTTTTGACATTTTTAGCCTTAATGAAATTTACTATAAATGACATAATAATTTGTAAATATACTTATTCCCTATTTTATATATATATATTTTTAATTTTAAACATTTAATTTACTACATAAAACCTAGTTTTTAAATTTGTAAATCATTGAAACTTTTTTTTTTTTTAATTTCAAATATTTTTTTTGTTTGATGGAAATATATTACTAAAGCTATGGAGAAAATAATCACACAACAAGATGAATCTAAAAAAAGAAAACGTAAATTTCACATATGAAATTTGAAAAAAAAAATGGTATAAATAAAAAACCCAATTAAATTTGAAATTCGGAAGAAAAAATGGTTTAAACAAAAAATTAATTTTGAATTTAGGAAAATGGGTGCAAACAAAAGAAACTTAATTAAGTTTGAAACTAGCGAAAAACGATGTAAATACAAATCCTAATTAAACAGGGTTATTTTCATTACTAAATGAAGTTTAAAGAAATTTTGTTTTTTAATTATATATATAATAGAGATGTATTTAGTAACCAAGGTATTGATCAATCTGGTAAATCACTTCTGTAAAATCTATTTTGTATAAAAAAATTACAAAAATGGTTTATTCATATTAAAATCTATATATATATACATAGAGGTTGATAATGTGTTGATAGTAATGTACTCTAATCCCACAATCCTGAGCCCATTTCAAGTCCGGAAAATTAGACCCCGTAAGAAGCCCAACCCATTGGTATCAGTGACAACACTATTAAGCAAAAAATACATTTTATCATAAAAAAGATGAAAACAAATCCTCAGGTAACTCAATCACAGCAGGTTTGCAAAATTAAATCGTTCTGAAATGCTTTCCTTTTTAATCTGCTCAAGAGAATGTTTTATCAGTGGCGAATCCAGAAATTTCACTCGATGGGGGCAAAAAATAAACGAAAAAAAATTAAAACCAATCATATCCATACTTTTTTTTTTTCATTATGATGAGCTTCAACAAAAAGTTACAAAATACAAATAAATATCTTCAAAAAACACAATTTTTGTAAAAATAAAACAATTTTTCTACACAAGTTTTCACATCATGAAAATGTTGGATAATTATCAATTATCTCATCATCAACTGTATTAAATACATCTTTCTCAATACAGGTGATCAAGCAATCATTCATCCATTGATTTTCCATTCGATTGCGTAACCAACTTTTCACAAGATTCATTGTAGAAAAAATCATTTCAACGATCACAGTCGCAACTAGTAAAACCAATGCAAGTTTCACAAGCTTATACACCAACGGATACAAAATGTCTTTTTTAAGCTGAACTAAAATCTTAGCCAAATCACCAATTCCTTCTAACTCGGAAAAATTCATCACAAGAATGCTTGTCAATAACACAAGTCCTTGTATGGTTCTCAAGTACCATCAACTCAAGTGCAGAAAAATCAGTTGGATAACACTAGGCAAAACGGATCAACTTATGCTTGTCAAAAGCAGAGAATGAAATACTTGGATCTAAACATGTCATACAAAGAAACAGCTCAGTACTAACCTTAGTGAAACAAGTGTTAAGTTTTTGAAGTTGCATATCTATTATTGTATAAAACAATTCAACTCGATAGTGATGCAAACTTTTCATGTGCTCAACTCTTTGTCGTGGTTGCCTTCGAATTGCAAACATATCATCCTATTCAAAATAAAAATATCATGTTTTTGGCAAAATGAAAAAAATTCACTCAACAAAGATTTTCATCCTTCATCTCTCAACAATTGTAACCGTTGTTTTGGAGACTTTGACTATGGCCATAACAATTACAATGTCTTGATCTTTTCTCTGCAATGCTTGTGACAACTCATTAGTAATTGCCAATATATTTTTCATCATATGCAAGCTAAATGCAAAATCAAAGGAATAGATTACATCTAATAGATTTAGGGGTGAAATCAAATCAAGTCGAGTATTTGGTAAATCGAACTCAACTCGATCTCTATAGTGCCGAGTTCGAGTTCGAGCCTGATCGAACATGAGAAATCAAGTTCAAACTCGAACTTAGTACTTGAAATTGGAAATCGAGTTCGAATTCAAATTTGTATAATCGAGCTTTTTTCGAGTTTTAGTTGAGTTTTATTCGAGTTTTAATCGAGTTCAAGTTCGAACTCGATTTCAAGCTCATCTAACGGGGTGGATTTGCAAATTTTACAACTTTTAAATTACATATGACCCCTATTACTTTAAAAACTGTCAACTTAACCATCGAGCTTGGAAATACTCGCGAATATATTGAGTCGAGTTTTACTCGATTAACTACTCGAACTCGACTCAACTAATGCGGAGTCGAGTTCAAGCCAACATCAAGTATAGTTTGAGTGGCTCGTGGGTGGCTCGACTTGATTTTCACCCCTAAATAGATTACATGCTTCACCCCTTTGTTTAGGATTCAAACCATTACGTGCAAATCCAACAGTTCTTATTCCTTTCATTTTCACTCCCAATAAATTTTTTAAAAACTAATAGATCCCCTTACATAAAAATAAAAATCACAAAGAATATGTAATAAATATATTAAAATTAAAAATAGGGTTTTACAAAAACAATATCCAAACTTACCGTGGGGGTTGATTATTCCGTTCTCAAAATCTCAAAGATTAATAAGGATAAAATTTAAATAAATATAAATAGTAATAGAAAATCTAAAATTTTAAAAAAATTGAGTGGGGGCCGTGGTCCCCACTCGTCATTCATTAAATCCGCCCGTGTTTTATCGTTGCTCTACTCCATTTTATTTTTCTTTCACTATAGACATTTATTAAATTTATCATAATCACGTTTTCAATCACCTTATCTGGTAATATCAACATAAAAATAACTCTTAAACTTGGTGATCAGATGTGATAACTTCTACTCGGTACTCATACATCACCATTCACCACACAACTTGCAAAGCAATAATGTTATCCTCTTGACAGTATTTTCATGACCACATCCTGTTTTGTGAGGCCATCTTTTTAGACTTTGGGGTATACGCCAATTTGTCAATAAACTTGTTAATTGTTAGTTCCAATAGCAGTTTCAGGATCACATCGTGAACCTTATTTGTTTGTTCCTTTTATTATTATTATTATTATTATTATTTTATGTATAATACTCTGTGTGCAGTGTGTAAACCAAGAAATGTCAATCCATAGCCACTAGAGTATTAATTATGCACAGAATGACAACGCAACAATATAAAATATGAACAAATAATTTTGATTTCTAGCGAGAAAACAAGTGGAAGATGTGCACTTTCTCTGGCTTGGTTGGCGGCCCCTTATGCATTGAATGAATGCTAATTCTTTAAGCACCAATACCATTTATTACATTCAATTGTGAAATAGCAAGAAATTATTATTGCATTTGGGTCATCTCTTATTATTTTTAAGTTCTAGTTGGGTTTGTTTGTTTTGACTCTTTTAAGTTAAATACAATCAATTTAGTAAGTCAACATGTCTTATGTTTGTTAACTTTTGGTTTTATCTACAATCATACATAAATAAAATGCTAAATATTTGACTTTTATTTGAATACAAAACATCTTAATCAGATGGTTCACAATCACAAACAACTCAAGACTTATAATCAAATACTGAAAAAAAAATTAAAAACAAACATATCCATCAAACCTGTATATTAGACAGATTCAATTAACACACACGTTCAACTTTTTAAAAAAAAAAAAAAAAACCACACCTAAATCCTATTCAATTTTGGCTTCCACATGGCGCTCAAACTTGGTGTTCTAAACTTAAATTGGATGAAAAATAATCATCATCTTCTTCACCTTTCTATTTTCCTCTTTTAGATTATTCTTTTCTATAAAGAAACCTACCCATAATTCACTAACTTTTTATATGAGAACATTATATTAATATGAACAGACAATTGGACCAGAAATTGACTTGGAATGTCACTTTAAGCCACTACATTTTTTTTATTTATGCACGAGCCAAGTCTCCATCTAAGATTCACCGACTTTGACCATTGAAAATATAACTATTTAAAATTATATTCATTATCCAAAATAATCCTTCATATAATTTTTTTTTTCTTTGCTTTTATTATTTTTGTAAATCTTTTTATTGAAAATTGTAAACCAAGAAACATTAGGTTTCTTTAGGTTTATTTTTTTCAAGTTTATAAAATGTTGGTAAAAGACAAATAATGCCCTTTGACCATTAGTTCAATGATTGAAATTGATTATCTGGTGAAACTTGATAGTTTTCAAAACCGATGGTACCAATCTTTACTCCGTCAAAACTAGGGTGAGAAAAGTGATTCAGCCCAAGAAATAGGCATGGTAATGGGGCGGGGCAGGCGGGGATCTCATCACCGTACCCATCCCCACCCTTAAAATCATCCCCCCCCCACCCCATCCCCTTACGGGATAACAGGAATTCCCCTTCCCACCCCAAAGGGAAACGTTGGAGGTCCGTCCCCCCCCCCCCCCCCCCCCCCCCGTTAATTTTATATAAATATAATTAATTTGAGCATTACAAACACAATAGTTAATTCTCGTCCACATAAAAAACACTTAAATTAATCGTTTAAACATAATTATTATACATAAATATGGGTCAGGGTTTGTTCTGTTCAATTGTTTAGGGTGAGGGAAATTAGGAAAATATGAGTTTATATAGGTAGGATAATTGTGTAATTAGGTGAAATATAGGGATATAGTGAAAAGTAAATAATATATACATTTTTTTACTTTATATTATATACTGGGCGGTCGGGGGAAAGGCATCACCCACCCCCGCCGCATCCACGAGGACGGGGATTAAAACACCCCCACCCCCGCCCCTATCCCCGAAAAAATCGGGGCTTCCCCGCCCCATATAGGGCGGGGCGGGACGGGTCCCCAATCTGGGAAACATTGCCATGCCTACCAAGAAATATTGATATGTAGAAAAAATTTGGTTTCGGCAAGAAAACAGATAGGAGATGTGGACTTCGTGAAGAGAACCATGAGAGGGGAAGGATCATTTTGTTTATCCATTCATTTCATCCTTGGAGAAGAGACCATGAGAAAGGAAGGATTATCGACTATTTCAACTTTTCTTGTTTCCGTGTTGATCTTCCTGTTCATCGGTGAAAAACAAGCAAGAAAACTTCAACAAGTATGCTCTTCTTCATGTGGACACATCAATAACATAAGATACCTTTTCGCCTCAAGGGCGATCCAGGGGTATGTGGTCATCGTAGCTTCGAACTTTCTTGCAGGAACAACCAACATCCTGGAATTTCATTTAGGAAAGTACTATATGAAGGGAATTCACATCAAGAAAATATAATGAGTGTTGTTGTGTCAATTTAAGCAGTGGAACTTGCCATCTTCCACCCGATCTCGTCAGATGGGGACATAAAGAACGAATCTTCAAAAATGGTAATTTTGGCTAGAACTAGACAGTAACGACAGTTATGCGAGATTCTTCAGGTGCTCTCAGAATATTAGTGATCCTCTTTTACAAGATTTCCTTGCCTGAGGGAAAATCAATCTGATTTTAATGTTACTGTTTCTGAATTGTCGTATCAGTATCATTTGCTCATTAAATGCAGTGACTCGTATACATGGAAAACTGAGGTGTTCGCTAATAAGACAGATAATTATGAAACCATCCGCAAGTCTCTGCGGTCAGATTTCAATCTTACATGGTCCTTTGAGTGCAGGCAGTGGCAGACCCAGGATTTTGTTGAGGAGGGGCCTCTGCGGCTTCGCCGTTGTTGTTAACCAACTATTGAAAACTTAAAAAAACCATCAAACCTTAAGCAAAGAAAATAATACAATATCAAGAAGCTGAAAGAAAATGATACAATAAACAATTACTTTCCTACTTAAATAAATCTACGAGAAGCAAAATCTTGAAAGCAAATATGTAAAATCACATCCAACTCACAAGGAAACATAAGAAAATTTTGATGTGGAAAAATCTCTTAAATGCGAAGAAAGCAAAAAATCACAAGAATCTAACAATCCACTTAAATCCAATATAATCAAAAGAGTTCAAAGCAATCACAATCTACCAAAATATTTAATACAAATTTAAAGTCCAATCACAACTCTAACACAAGTAAAATACTAAATGTTTATAAAGAAATAAATTAAAATCACCAAAGAAGTAGTCAAACTTTAACTTATACTCCAAATCAACTATTAAAATCAAAAACTCAACCATCGAGATTAAAAATTTAGCAAAACTTTGCCTCATTTACTCATCAGCCAAACATATTACAAAAAATATACTTAATAAAAAAATTAGAATTTAGAGCAATATCTAAACGAAAGGAGCTAAAAAAACCATAAAAGTTTGCCTCATTTTCCATCAATCTAACCGACTAAAAACACCTTAATAAATTAAAATAAACAAACCATAGTATTCAAAGCAAAATACAAACAAAAAAACTGTCAAAAAATGAACAAAACTTAGCATCATTTTCTCATCAACCTAACATACTAAAATAGCGTAATAAAATAAAATAAAAACTATAGAATTTAGAGAAAATTACGAAAGATAAAGACAGTAAAAAAAAAATAATGAACAAAACTTTGCCTCATTTTCTCATCAAGGAACACAGTTAAACGAAAAATAACTAAGAATTTAGAGTACAAAAATAAAATAAAATAACACATTAAAAGAAAAAAGTGGAAAAATCAACCTCATTTTTTCTGGTAACCAAACATGCAAGAAACAATTGAAAAAAGCGAATACTTAGAATTTAGAGTTGAAGTTGAAGAGAAGAGCGAGCGTGAGTTTGTGTTCAAAGGTTATGTCTTGTATGTTGCACAAAATTGACAATTATTTTTGAAAGAATGATTCATTCTTTCAATTATCTATATAAGTTTTTGCCTTTTTTTATTTATTATTTCAAAAAATGGTGGTAGGTCATTTGTAGAAGTGGGTTTGATTAATATTATAAGTTTACTCTTATGAATTTTAGGACAACTTTATGATAATCTGTAAAACTTATGAAAATTCTTGTCAAAGTGAATGTTTTTACTAAATTTCAAAGGACATCATTGCTAGGAATGAGCACTTAAATTGTTTCTGCAAAAGCTTCTGAGTTAAGAGGAAGAGATGGTGTATGCAGAGGCATTTTTGCATCATTAAAGTTGCGGTGGTTTTTGTTGCATAAAATATGGTAGTGAAATAAAAATGCCCTCTGTTCTTGGATTCTTCACACTCATTATTTGGTTATCCCATAAAATTAAAGTAAAAATTTTTAAATTTTTATTTACTCATTTGAGGGTAGGCCCAGGCCTACTCTCAAATGGCCTGGGTCCGCCCCTGAGTGCAGGGATTGTCTTGCGCCTGATGGTACATGCAGTGTAAGGGCAGGGACAACAACATTTCTTTTTTGCAGAAAATCGACAGGTTAGTAAGTTAATCTATCTGCATATCTATTCATCATTCTTCGGTCTGTTATGTCTTTATAAGGCTAAAACTCTATTTCGTTTGCTCTAATGCAGATCCTTTCATTAAATACTTGCGAGAAAATATATATGTTCCAGTCGTTGGATCCATTCGTGCTGCGCGTATAATTTCCCAGCTGGAACTCCTATTCTTAATAGTGCCTTGAGTTACTGGATAATATAGCTTCATAAGGCTTAATTTTTTATGCCTTTGTGGGCTTATGCAGGTGGTGGTTTCGCTAAATATGAAGCATATTTCATGGATTGGTTTGTGAATATGGAATTCCTCCTTGGACAACTTCTGTTATTGTTTTGCACCAGAGATAACAAAGAAAAGAAAGAGAGCTTGATCCAGGGCAAAGAAAAGTTTTTCTTGCTATTTGTTATATACAAAATGAGTTTACACTTCAACTAATAAAGCTGATGTTATACTGTTACACCAAACATGCAGACTTATAATAACCGGATTTAATCTAAAGTTACTGACTTAATACCAACTAAACAACAACTATGCAGCACATCCCTTATAATCTGGGAGTACATATCAAGCGATACTGTTGTTGTTTTGGACTGGAGTTTAGCTAAGAAAAGAAAAATTACTCAACTGAATGAAGAAGGATGATTTTCTGCATTACCAAAATATGTTTCTATTATAGCTAATAAAGCAAAGTTTTACACTGACTTGTACCTACTTTGCAGACATATAATAATTTAAATTAATCTAAAGCCACACACTTATATCAACTAACAAGTACTGCATCAGAACATCCCTTACAATTTGGAATGTATATCACACTTTTACAAAATGAGCTAAAACTGCAGCATATCAAATAGACCCCTGGCAGACTTTAGTTTAGATTTTGCCGCCATCATACATTCAAAAACTTTTACTAAACTGCTACATTTCCAGCCTTGCATCAATGTTCAACACTCCTCCTTGATGGTTGGCTGGAAACACCAATTCTGAATCTGAATTCTTCAAACTTGGCTTTGGAGACAACTTTGGTCATAATGTCAGCCACTTGCGATTCACTCCTGCAATGTACCAGTTTCACTTCACCACTTTGCTCAGCCTCTCTCACTGCATGGAACTTTATTTTTATGTGCTTTGTATGTCCATGTTGCACAGGATTCTTGGCCATAGCTACTGCGGATTGATTGTCACACATGATGGCAGTAGCTTGGTTCTGTTTCAGCTTCAAATCATCAAGAATTTTCCTCAACCAAATGGCTTGATTCACAGCTGCAACAGCGGATATATATTCTGCTTCAGCTGTGGATTGAGCCACGATTTCCTGCTTCCTGGAAAGCCAGCAGATAGCACCATGATTCAGGAAAAATGCAAATCCTGAAGTGTTCCTCATATCATCTGTCAAACTAGCCTAATCACTATCCGAATAACTAACTAAACTGAAGTCTTCTGATCTCTTGAACCACACCCCATAATCAGTGCTTCCTTTTACATACCTCAGCACCCTTTTTGCTGTTTTGAAGTGTGTTTCAGTTGGTTCACTCATAAATCTAGAAAGCAAACTGGTTGCGTACATTAAATCTGGTCTGGTTGCTGTCAAATACAACAGACACCCTATTAAACTCCTGTACAATCCTTCATCAACCTTCTCGCCATCCTCATACTTTGACAGCTTCAAATTTGGAACCAAAGGTAGATTTACTGGTTTGCAGTTTTCCATGCAGAACTTTTTCAAGACTTCACTTGCATACCTTTTTTTATTCACAAAAATCCCATCCACATGTTGATCAATCTCCATACCAAGAAAGTAAGACATTCCACCCAAGTCATTCATTTCAAACTCACTTTGCATGGATTTCTTGAATTCATCCACTTGAGTTTGATTGCTTCCAATTACTAGAAGATCATCCACATACAATGAAATGATCATCAAGTCATCTTCAGCTTCTCTAATGTATAAGGTGTATTCATTTGGACTCCTAACAAAATCCAAGTTCAGCAGGTGGTCATTAATCCTGCTATACCAGGCCCTTGGAGCCTGTTTTAGGCCATACAAGGCCTTCCTCAGCAAATACACCTTTCCCTCTTCTCCTTGGATCACATACTCTTCAGGTTGTTCAATGTAGATTTCCTCATTCAACCATCCATTCAAGAAGGTAGATTTTACATCCATTTGGTACACTTTCTAGGAGAATTGAGCAGCCACTGCAAGTAGTAATCTGATGGTGTCATGCCGGGCAACAGCAAAAGTTTCCAGGAAATCCACTCCAAACTGCTGAGCAAATCCCTTGACCACAAGCTTGGCCTTATGCTTCAGAATTGACCTATCTGGGTTCAGCTTTTTCCTGAAAATCCATTTCACCTGAATAACCTTCCTATTTTCTGGTTTGTCCACCAACTTCCAAGTTTGGTTTTTCTCAATCATGGCTAGCTCCTCCTTCATGGCACTCCTCCAGGATTCTGATTGTGCAGCCTCTAAATAACTTGTAGGTTCCATTTGTGCTAAGTTGCACCTGTCATACACATCAGCTAGTGTTCTAGTTCCCCTAACAGCAGCTTCTTCTTCTGATTCTTCCCTTGAATCTTCTTCAATTTGATCAGGTTGAACCTTACTCAGTTGAGGTTGTGTATCTATATCAGCTCTACCTTTTTCCCAGTTCCAGACTTCTCTCTCATCAACCTTAACATCTCGGGACACCACAACTTTTCTAGAGTCAGGGATATAAATCCTGTAGGCCTTGGATTGGCTGCTATAGCCAATAAATATTCCAGTCACAGCCTTATCCTCCAGCTTAGTCCTCTTTGCAGATGGCACAAGGATGTAGCAAAGGCTTCCAAAAATCTTCAGTTCATCCACTGCTGGTCTGACTCCTATCCAAGCTTCAAAAGGTGTTTGATTTTTTAAGGCTTTGGTGGGAATTCTATTGAGTAGGTAGACACTTGTGTTTGCAGCTTCTGCCCAAAATGGTTTGGGAAGATTTTTCTCAGCTATTAAGCATCTTGCCATTTCCATGACTGTCATGTTTCTCCTCTCACAAACTCCATTCTATTGTGGAGTGTATGGGCTGCTGAATTCATGTCTTATTCTAGCTTCAGTGCAGATTTTTTCAAACTCTTGAGAAGTGTATTTAGTGCCATTATCACTTCTCAAGGTTTTGATGGATTTTTTTGTCAAATTTTCTACTTCTAGTCTGAATTTTCTGAATGTTCCAGCCACCTCATTTTTCTGTCTTAGGAAGTAAATCCACCCCATCCTAGACCAATCATCAATGAACAATACAAAGTATTTGCTTCCATTGAGTGATAAGGTTTGCATGGGGCCACATACATCCGAGTGAACGAGCTACAGTTTTTCAGAGGCTCTCCAAGCCTGATTCACTAGGAATGGTTTCCTACTCATCTTACCTAGTTGACACACTTTGCGCACACCTCTCAGCTGCTCAACAATAGGTAGATTCTGGACTAGATTTTTAGACTGCATTTCACTCAAGTTTCTATAGTGTACATGGCCTAATCTTTTGTGCCACATTTCAGTTTTATCCTCTCTAACATTGCATGTTGTGTGTGGTGTAACTTTCCACATTATTGGAAAGTTTTTCCCTATCATTTTCACTCTCAAAATCTCATTACTCTCACTGTCTTGAATAATGCAGGATTGTTTTTGAAAATGCAGTGCATAATTCCTTTCCAACATTTGTCCCACACTCAAAAGACTTTGACTTATATTAGGTGCATAAAGTACATTTGAGATTAGTTTTGTACCTTTTGGAGTTTGAATTGTAACATCTCCCTTGCCTCTTGCTTCCACACACTCTCCATTCCCAACTTTAATCTTTGACCGATGAGAGTGATCTATATTCACAAAGTGATAAGAGCTTGAATGTTTATATTTTGTTAGTGATTTAATTGGTTTATTTATGAAAAAATGTGTTTAAAGTGTGGAATTTGGATTATTTCTTTCATAAATACCATTTATGGGATCACGGGGGCATGTTGAGTGTTTTCAGGCTCAAACAGGTTGTTGAAGGGAAAAGAATGATGTCGATAGGATTCACGACCTGTAGGAATAAACGGCACAAGAATCAGGGTCGCAATGAGGGAGTTGTGGCACGTCGAAGATGTTACGGAAAATCTGGAAATTCTTCATCATGAGTATACCTCGATATTTCTATCATAACTTGAGTTGTAGAAGTCAGAATTTGACGATTCTGGTGGCGTTGGAAATTTTATTTAGAGAGATACAATGTTTGTGTTGATGACTTCATCTAATTCTAAAGATTATGGATGCTTTGGACAGAAAGAACGATCACCACGGTGACCATTCTTACCGCCGTGGCGATGGGTAACGGGTTTGTGTTAAGTCATTACCCTAATCCGAATCTGAATGGGCTAAGTTTTCTAATCTTTTTCCTAAGCATGACCAAGAACCCCAAAGATATAAAAGAGATTTTTTAAGAAATTAAGGTGACTTTTTGGAGAAAAAGGAGAGGACGGCTACCAAATTGGAGATCGGGATCTTGAAAGCTTTCGTTCACCGATTAGAGAAGTTTTTATCTTTTTCTTGAACTCATGTCATTGAAGAGAATGATGGATTTTGTTATTTTCATGATGAACTAATTCTCTTTTCTAGGGCTACAGATGTAGCCCAATTTATGAATATGTGTTGACTTGGATTGTTGTTAATTCTTATTGAGCTGTTAATTCTAGGTTTTATTATTATGCATAATGTTTTCAATTCTCAAGGGCCCGAGAGTTGAATGATATCAGGGGTTAGGTTGAGATCGAGAGATGAGACCTGATTTGTCTTAGGTAATAAAACCATAGATTGAGCGAACGTTAGAGATAGGTTACCGCGATCTGTGAGGCTCCGGTAAATTCCATAGAGCTTAATGATCTCTTAGCTCTTAAATCCAACTTAGAGATATCTTGGGTTGTTGCTTAAGGGTTAATTTGCTAATTGCTCGAGAGAGAGTTAGTGGAATAATAGGGGATTTGGCTTTTAGAATACACTCTATTAGGTTAACAACAGATGTCAATGCATAGGATTAAATTGGTGCGCAATCTATGCCCTAGGTTTAGTCATATTGATCTTTACATCAAAGCATTTACAAATTCTGCATTTATTTAGTTTTTAGTTTGTTACTTTATCGTTAAAGCTTTTCTTAAAATTCTGTTTTATCAAATAGCAATAGAATATACTAGTTTGGTACTTGGTAGGTAGTTCCCTTGGGATTCGACACTTGTTTACTCAAGCTTTATTACTTGCACGATTTCATACACTTGCGAATAGCCTGTCAAGTTTTTGGCGCCGTTGCTGGGGAACTATTTTGTTTTACCAATATCAATATGAAATATTTAGTTGCTAATTTGATTTATTTTATTTTTGTTTGCTAATTTATTTTTTTATTTTCTATTTTTGTTTGTTTTGTTTGTGGTTTTCAGCTAGAATTTGGAGAGTTTACGTTCAAGAGGTCGTGGCAATCTTAATCCACTAGATTTTGAGATCGAGAGAACTGTGAAACAGTTGACGAAAGAAAAGAGGCAAGCTAACTCTGAAAGATCAATGGCTAACACAGGAATTGTGAATCCCAATATGGGAAATCAAGAGAATGAGACTGAGGATATTTTAAGGGGAAATGCAATGGGTGGTGCAGAAGTAGTTCAGAGAGCATTGAAGGACTATTCTAGTCCTACTATCGATGGTTGTTATTCAAGCATTAGGAGACCACCCGTTCAAGTGAACAATTTTGAGATTAAGCCAGCAATTATAGGAATGATTCAGCAGTCGATTCAATTCGCTGGGTTACCTAATGATGATCCCAACCTGCATATCGCAAATTTTCTGGAGTTGTGCGACACATTCAAGCATAATGGGGTATCCGAGAATGCAATCAGACTAAGGCTTTTCCCATTCTCTCTTCGGGATAAAGCTAAGGCTTGGTTGATTTCATTGCCATCTGGGAGCATCACGACGTGGAATGAGTTGGCCCAAGCGTTCCTCACTAAGTACTTTCCACCTGCCAAGTCGGCCAAACTAAGGAGTGAGATTACCAACTTTTACCAACAAGACTCAGAGTTATTGTATGAAACATGGGAAAGGTTTAAGGATCTCTTACGGAGGTGCCCACACCATGGTATACCAATCTGGTGACAAGTGCAAACGTTCTACCAAGGGTTGCTACCAACCATTCAAGAGATGATTGATGCTGCAAGTGGGGGAGCCTTGAACAATAAAACGCCAGAGGAAGCATACAATTTGATCGAGGTGATGGCGAACAACAACTATATAAGGACTTCGAAAAGAAATTCAACAAGGAGATCAGCGGGAGTGCACGAAGTCGACAGTTACAATGCATTGGCTGCTCAACTTACGAACATCCATAAGTAATTATGTAATGTGTTGAAAATAAATGCAATTGAATCTTCCTCTCTAACATGTGACCTTTGTGCAGGAAATCATGCGTCGAACGATTGCCAAGAGGGAAACCAATTTGCTCAGCCTGAACAAGCGAACTACGTCAACAATTTCCAAAGAGGACAGGGAATCCGTATTCCAATAAGTATAATCCAGCATGGAGGAAACACCCAAATTTTTCATGGAGCAACAACAATGAGCAAAAACAAGCACCTGTTTTTCAACCTCAAGAGCAAAAATAAAACTTGGAAAATGCATTAACCAAGTTCATTGAGGAGACAAGCAAGAGGTTTGAGAAGACTGACGTCCTAGTTCAAAATCAATCTGCATCCATAAGGAACCTTGAGACTCAAATTGGGTAGATTCACAACATATTAGCGGGAAAAGGTCAAGGGGTTTTACTGGGTGATACAGAGAAAAATCCCAAGGAACAAGCACATGCAATCACCCTGAGGAGTGGAAGAAGTTTAGAAAGTTCGGAGGGTGAAAAACAAAGGATAGAACAAAACCTGAAGGATGAGCAGAAGAATGATCGCCGCGGCGAAGAAGATGGTGGCCGCGGCGAAGAAGATGGTGGCCGCGGCGAGCATGAGGATGCAGAGAATTTCGTCAAAAGAAAGAACGATCATCGCGGCGATGGAACTGGTCGCCACGGCAACCGTGATGCTATTCAAATTTCGTCAGGATTATCCAATGATAGCCGCGGCGATGAATTTGGTGGCCACGACGACTAAACAAATGAGTAGAAAACTCTTTCAAGCCAGGCAACCTTGTCGTACCCACAACGGTTGAAGAATCAGAAGCTCGACAAGTAATTCGGTAAGTTCATTGACATGTTTTGAAGTTTACATATTAATATTCCTTTTGTTGATATGCTTGAACAGATGCCGAAGTATGCAAAATTTTTGAAGGAGATCCTCACGCACCAGAGGAAATTCCAGGAACATGAGAAAGTCATGCTGACAGAGGAATACAGCGCGCTGATTCAAAAGAAACTACCACCTAAACTACGAGATCCAGGGAGTTTCACTATCCCTTGTATTATTGGTAGTTGTTATTTTGATAAAGTGTTATGCGATTTAGGGGCTAGTATTAACTTAATGCCGTTTTCCATTTACAGGAAGCTTGGATTGGGAGAAGTGAAGCCAACCACCGTGTCTCTCCAATTAGCTGATCGATCGATCACATATCCTAGGGGGGTAGTCGAAGACATCCTGATTAAGGTAGACAAACTGATTTTCCCAGTAGATTTCATAGTGCTAGATATGGAGGAAGATAGGGAAACACCTTTGATTTTAGGGCGACCTTTTCTGGCCACGGGTAGAATATTGATAGATTCCACCAAGGGAAATTGATCTTAAGGGTAGAAGATGAGCGAGTAGAATTTGATGTTTTCAAGTCTATGAAGCGTCCTTCTGAATTAGATTCATGTTTTAAGATTGATGTTCTCGACACCATAGTGGAGCAGAATTTTGAAGAGAACTACCCAATTCTGCCTTTAGAGAATTGTTTGATGAATTCTAGAGACCAGGATGATGAAGTTGATAGTGAAGAGATAAGGGAGTGTCTAAGATACTTAAGAGCTTTACCACCTTTAGTGTTAGTGTATATTAGTGTATGCCCTAGAAACCATTCGTGTTGTCAGGTTCAGAGCATTTTGTCTTGTATTTATATATCACAAATAATAGAAGAAAGAGTTCTTCAATTCATATATATAAATTGCTTCCTTTATTCAGTCATGCATTTAAAATAAAGTATGTATATGAATTGTCCAGAGGATTCATTTAATCGGTAAATGAATTATCGAAAAGGGTTCCCTACGGAAGCAATATAATTTGTGCAACTATATTGCACAGTAGGCATATCGGATGCTTCCGAAAGATATCATGAGTTGATATAAGTACGGATGACGATGATAGTCATGTCACTGGGGCATTGGTATGGATTAACNCTAGCATAAACCCTAAAGTCATGGGAGGTTCTTCCTTACCTTTTTAAAGACTTCCTCCAACAAATCCTTTGCCTTTGACTTCTTTTACACCTTAATCCTACATATATAACATTATACCTCAACATCTACTTCAAATCTTCAAATCACATCAAAACTAAAGTTTTTAATCCTTACCTTAAACCCTTCAAATTGAAGATCCAAGGCTCCTATCTTGTTCTCCTTGAAAAATTATGCAAAACTCCTTGAAAACCTAGAGAAAGAAAGCTTGTTTCATGGAAGATTTGAGAGAAAATGGAAGAAATGTTGAAGAAAGGCTCTCTCCTTTGGCTTGAACGAATTTCATCTCATTTATAGGAAAATATTTCATTTATTTTCCAAAATTATGCAATTGGCCCAATTATTTTAATTGTATAACTCATAAGTCCTTAATTCTTCATATAAGGGCATTTTGGTCATTTCACACTAGACATAATTATTACTTAATTAATGCCATTAAATGCAATGAAGCCTACTCATCCTTGACTTTTTCAATGCTTATCCATAGGCAAAATAACCATTTTGCCCCTAAGCCTCTCTATGGATAATTGATTCATACCGTTCCAAATGAATTGACTATTTTGCCCTTAGTTAGATTTTATGCTTTTTAACATAAAATTAACATCTAAATGACTATTTTGAGTTAGGAACATACCTTTGATATCTTGGGTATTACATTCATACAGGATTTTTCTAAAATCTCTAAACCTCTTTGTGATTTATTAGCTAAGGATATTCCTTTTAATTTCAGTCAAGAGTGTTTAGATGCATTTAAGTGTTTAAAAGAAAAATTAATTTCTGCTCCTATTATTGTTGCGCCCAATTGGGAACTACCTTTTGAACTCATGTGTGATGCAAGAGATTATGCTTTAGGGGCTTTTTTAGGATAGCGAAAAGGTAAGGTCTTGCATGTGATTTATTATGCCAGTAAGACTTTAACAGACCTCAGCTGAATTATGCCACTACTGAGAAAGAATTTTTAGCACTAGTATTTTCTATTGATAAGTTTCGTTCTTATTTGCTAGGTACCAAGGTCATCGTGTACACCGACCATGCTGCATTGAAGTACCTCCTGGCAAAACGGGACTCCAAGCCAAGATTATTGCGATGGGTATTGCTTCTACAGGAATTCGACTTGGAGATCAAGGACAAGAAAGGAACGGAAAATCAGGTGGCTGGCCATTTATCCCGGTTGGAGTCCAATGAAGAAGTTCGAGAGGAAGAAAAGCCAATCAACGAATACTTCTCGGATGAGCAATTGTTTGCTATTCAAGAAGGACCATGGTTTGCGGACATTGTTAATTATTTGGCACGAAAGGTTATGCCCCCTGGAATGAACTCCCAGAGACGAAAGAAATTTTTTGCAGATTTAAAGTACTACTTCTGAGAGGATCCATTTTTGTACAAGCATTGCGCCGATCAGATGATAAGATGATGTGTGCCAGAGGAAGAGATGACGAATATACTTCGTCACTGTCATTCAATGGAAGTTGGTGGTCATTTTGGTTCGATAAAGACCACCGCAAAAGTTCTTCAATCAGGATTTTTCTAGCCTACTCTTTTTAAAGATGCTTTTCGTTTTGTTATGAGTTGTGATAATTGTCAACGGGTTGGGAATATTTCTAGGAGAAATGCCATGCCTTTAAATAATATCCTAGAAGTAGAATTGTTTGATGTTTGGGGGATAGTTTTTATAGGACCTTTTCCTTCTTCATTTTCTAACCGTTTCATTTTGGTTGCTGTAGATTATGTGTCGAAGTGGGTGGAAGCTGCTGCATTGCCAACAAACGATGCTCGTGTCATTATCAAGTTCGTAAAGAAGAATATCTTTTCAAGGTTTGGTATGCCAAGAGCCATTATCAGTGATGGTGGTTCTCACTTTTGCAATCGTCAATTCACAACATTATTGAGCAAGTATGGGGTTACACATCAAGTTGCAACCCCATATCACCCACAAACCAGTGGCCAAGTCGAAGTATCGAATAGGGAGCTGAAACGAATCTTGGAAAAGATAGTGAACACCTCTCGAAAGGATTGGGCAACTAAACTTGATGATGCACTATGGGCGTATAGGACGGCATTCAAAACACCAATAGGAATGTCGCCCTATAGGATGGTTTACGGAAAAGCTTGTCACTTGCCAGTGGAGTTAGAGCACAGGTCGTATTGGGCAGTAAAGTTTCTGAATTTTGATCTACAAGCCACTGGAGCAAAACGTTTACTGCAACTCAATGAGATGGAAGAGTTTCGCAATGATGCAGATGAGAATGCCCGGATTTACAAAGAAAAGACTAAGCAGTGGCATGACAAACACATTGTGAACAAGGATTTCAAGGAGGGCGACAAAGTGCTGTTGTTCAACTCAAGACTACGACTTTTTCCAGGAAAATTGTGCTCAAGATGGTCTGGCCTATTCATCATTCATCGCGTGTTTCCGTATGGGGCGATAGAGCTTAACCACCCTACGAAGGGAACATTCAAAGTCAATGGGCAAAGATTGAAACCCTATATTGAGAATGGAAACGACAACGAGAGGGTTTCAATTCTTCTTCAGAATCCTAATTAACGACAAAAAAGGAGTCGAGCTTAATGTAACGCCCACATTAAGGTACGTAACTTAACTTATGCCCTTATGCCCTTAGTTGAATTTTGTTAAAGGTTTTTTGAGAAAAATGTGAAGAAAATCCCTTAAACTTTCATTAGGGGTAAAATGGTCTTTTCACTAAAAATTAGTTGAAAAATTGGGGAGTGAAAAGAGATAGAAGTTCATGGAGAATGCAATAAAAATGAGGGCATTATTGTAATTGACTAAGGGACATAGATGGAATTTCATAGAAAGTGCAAGGGCAAAATGGGAAATTAATATATATATATATATATTATGTAATAAGAGTTCAAGAGGAGAAACCCTAGCCACTCTATCCCTCCATTCATGCCATTCTCTACTCAAATTCTCCCAAATTTCTTCACTAGATTTCCAAGGAAATTCATAGATTTTGGGTATTTTTGAGTGTATTTTCAATCCTAAGCATCCAAAGGTAAGATTCTAGCATCAAGATGTGAGATTAAATTTTAAAGTTTTGAATTCTTATAGTTTTATATGCTTAGGGTTTAAGAGGAAAGGGAATTCTATCAAAGAGAGATTATTGTGTTGGAGTTGCTCAAATTCAAGGTAAGTAAATCATACCCTAAGTAAGACTTAAGTTAAGTTGTGTAGAGAATTTTGTTTATGCATATACATGTGTTATAAGTAGAATTGTTGATGGATTTGGTGTTGAATGATGATTAGAACCTATCCGTGAGAGTTTGTGTTGGTGTAGTTGATGCTTGATGCATGTGTTGGATGAAATTTGGAAGAATTGAAGTGGAAATTTTGAAGTGTGCATTTTGGGAAGATTTGGTGTTAAATATGGTGGGATTTATTCCCAATTTTTGGTTTCTTAGAAAAGAGATAGAAGTGTAGCCAAATTAGAGTTTGAGTATGCATGCAATTTGTTTGATGAAAATCCTAAAAGAAAACATGTTACCATGGCTGCCCTGTCACGTCCGTGACCTTCTGAGTGATGTTTTGGTATCTTACAGATTGAACTGGGTTGAGACTTCAACATAAAAGTTGTAGCCCTATCTCTAAGCTTTAAAACGAGACCAAGACCATAGCAATCTGATGTGTATAACTCAAGTTATACCTTCTTGAATATGACATGTGCAGAATGACTACCTCAAAAATGCTTCCAGTTTATTAGTTTATTTTTTTCAAGTATGGGAATGTTGTTGGACATATTTAAATTATGATAAGTGCTTTTGATTGTATGATGATGGGTTGAAGTTTGATTGAAGTTGAAAGAAGTTTGAGTAAACTTTTGGGAGTGTTTTTCCTTGACAGGTTTTGTGATGATACAAGGGAGCTTTACTCCCATTTTGGATGGTTAAAGAAAGAAGAAGAGTTATAGCTAAAATAGAATTTATGTTTGCACATTTATTGTTTGATGAAATGCTCAAGAGAAGCATGAGTATGAGTAGAGAACCTTAATTTCATGCAACATTGCATATTTGCATTTCATGAGTGCATCTAAGAAAGAATTATAAGCAGGAGCCATCCACATACATTTATTTGCATGTGTGCAATAACTAAAAATAGAATAAAGAATTTTAAAAAATAAAGCACTCTAAGAGTAAAGAGAAAGAAAGAAAAATCACTAGAGAATAAAAGAATGAAAAGTGTTAAAGAAGAGAAAAGAATAGGTTGCTGCGATGGGGAACCCGTGAGTGACAGAGAAGAATAGTCCCACATACACGCCGCCTTCAGTGAGCGGCCTCAGAATCAGAAAGAAGTAAGTGTACAGTTCGTTAGAAGTGTATGTGGATGAGAACTGTACCAATAAAATTTACCTACATGCACGCCGCCTTTAGTGAGCGGCCTCAGAATCAGAAAGAATAGTTGTACAGTCCGATAGAAGTGCATGTAGATGAGGACTGTACCCACTCACATAGCCAGGGTTCCGAATCCATGCCTCAACCGAGTCCCATCAGCATAGAAAGGAAGAAAGAATAGAACACAAAAAGAAAGAAAGAATAGAACACAAAAAGAAAGAACAGAACAGAAAGAATGTAAGAATAGAACACAGAAAGAAAGAATGGAACAAAAAAAGAATAGAACACAAAAAGAAAGAACATAATAGAAAGAAAAAAGAGAAACAGAAAACAGAAAAGAAATTGCATTCTTTATGCATTTATGCACATGCATCATGGCATTCATATTATTCAGAATTAGTTTCTCTAATTGTGCTTACATGTTAGTAAGTGAGAAAAAGAATAGAGATAGAATAGAAAAAGAATAGAGAAAGAACAGAGAGAAAGAATAGAAAAGAACAGAGAAGAAGAGAGAAGTGTGATGTAAGGAAAGAATTCAGAATATGAGCAACGGAGATAGAAGTGTAGCATAGCGGGTTTACTTACTGAGCCATTAGTGCTCACGCCGTTGTTTTCAATGTTTTTTGCAGATAGTAGATGAGATGCAGTTGCTTGGAATGTCAAGATACGGAAGGGTCGGGCAATACTGTTGAGCTTCTTGAGAAATTTATTTACACTATTTATAGTTATGTATATATAAAGAAAATTTGGGCCCATTATTTTATACTCATCTACATGTATATTTTCGTAATATATATATTTAGTTAATTTTACTGTTTATTTTATGAGTATACTAGCTAGAGAGAGAGTCATTACACTTAAGACTTTAAACAAGTGCTTTTTGGGAGGTAACCCAATATTTCGATTCCGTTTGGTTTATTTTTTTTTTATTTTTTTTTATTTTTTGTTTATTTTTTTTATGAGTAATAACGTTTCTGTTTAGTATTTCTTCTTTTGTTTTGTTTTGTTTTGTGTTTTAGGTGTTTGCATTATAATTAGTTTATTGATTCAGGTGTATTGATTATCGTTTTCAGGAAATGGGAAGAACACATGCACAGAAAAGTAAACAATTCAGCGTCACGCTCGTCGCTGTGGTGAAATACATCACTGCAGCGAGCATGCATTTCGCGCACGCACAAGAGCCAGACGTGATTAATCAAGCTCGCCGCAGCAACAAAACCCATCATTGCAGCGAGTGTGAGTCCAGCGGAATGCTGCGACAAAAAGCACGATCGCCGCAGCGACGCATATGATCACCGCAGCGATCGCACTAGGCCACGCGATTTCGCGTTTAAATCAGCCTGTTTCCCTTTTCCTTAAAACTTTTCACATTACAGACTCTTCTCTTCCACAAGTGCTTTTCACCAAATTCTTTTCATTTCCTCACAATTTCTTCAACCCATTTTCAATTTGTACTCCATTGCTTACTAACACATTCAAATTCCCTTCACATTATGCTGATTAAGGAGGCAAGAGGGATTTTCACGAAAACAAATCAAGGTTAGGGTTTTAAAAGTAAATTGGGGGTTTTCGAAAATTCATCTAATTCATATCAATTCAAGGCATATTTGGACAGTACAAGGTTCAAGTAAGTGTTTCTCACCCATTTTGCATTATAATTTGGAAAGGTGGTATCCATTGATTTGAGTTTTGTGGGTGTGGGTTGATTATTGTTGAGTGTTGAAAATTGGAAGAGATTAAGTTGCTATTCGTGATTGAATCTGTGCTATGTTTGCGTGATTGAAGAATAGAAGTTGTTATTTGTGGGAGTTTGGTGATTTTTCATTGAGCATTGAAGGTTGTTTGGATTAACTGCGAAATATTGATAATGGCACCCAAAAGAAAACCAGGAAGTGATAGGAGTGACAAAGGAAAAAGGCAGGTCTCTGGTGATAACCGGTTTGTTAGTCAGGCTGCCCAGGACAAATATGAAAATTTTGCAAAGAAACCGGGGGGATTTATTGAAGAGAGAGGGCTGGTATTTGCAGAAGCTTTTGAGGGAATAACTGATGTGATTCAAGCTCTGGGTTGGGAGAAATTTTATAAAGAACCCCCGTCGCATGCTGTTGCCTCTATGGTAAAGGAGTTCTATGCCAACGTTCCTGATAGCGTTGACGGGAGGACAATGGTAAGAGGTAAAGAGATCATATTCAATCCCGCTGCTATTAATCAGTTTTATGGGCTGCTGCAAGTTGAGCTAGATGATGACGCCTATGCCGCACTCAAGCACCAAGTGGATTTTGACGCAGTGATTAATTCTTTGACGGAAGGGAAAGCTACATGGTTTATTGCGGCTAGGGAACACATCCATTTTGACAGTAAGTTCTTGAACTCAACTTCGCGCATGTGGCTGTATTTTGTATGCGCTCGATTGATGCCCTCCAAGCACATAAGCACTGTTAGTAAAGCCAGGGCGATTCTGATATATGCAATTCAGCAGAAGATGAGAATGAATGTGGGTGAGATTATCATTCAAGAGATTATCCATTCAGCAAACCGTACCAAGACTGGTTTTTACTTTCCTCACCTGATTACTGCATTGTGTAAGCAAGCTGAAGTGCCGTTGAATGCTGAAGAGGTTTTTATTCCACAAGGCGTGTGTCTTACCATGCAATTTCTGCAAAATTTAACCAGTGGGGATAGAGTAGAGGTACCCAGGGCCAAAGCATCTTCATCGACGAAGCTTTCCCAAAGAGATCAATTATTGAAGCTCCATGAAGACATCAAACAGTTGAAAACGCAACAGAATCACCAAGAAGCGTGGATGACCTGGATGAGTGGGCAAATGAGGGTGCAACATGAGATGCAGAGATTGCAACTTGCTCATGCTGGGATAGCAGCACTAGGGTGTGAATGGACTGATTTTGTGTACCCAGCGGATGAGGAAAAAGGCAATGATCCCGATGAGGACTTTGAGGAGAGTATGGAGGAGTAGTTTAAGAGTTCAGTGTGCTTGAGTTACTATTGTCAATGCAGTTTGTTTTGGTCGTTTTTATTTTTCTGTTTTGATGTACTTGCATTTTGTCTACTGTGTTCTTTGAGTCTTTGTGAACTGTTACTTTGTTTTGTTTTCGTTGTTCATGCTCTTTTTATCCATTCTTGTATTTTGCATAACTCTGATAGCCGACAAGGTCTGTTTAGTGGTTTTTCTGTTTTGATAGAACTACTGGTGTATACGACTAGACAGCTTTATTATGTTGAGGAATGCGGTAACATTTTCTTTCTTTTATTCTTACGCTTAACATTAGGGACAATGTTGATTTTATTGGTTGGGGGTAGGAATTTAAGAAAACTTAAATTGAGCAGAATTTTTGTATGGATTTAGAGAGCTGTTTTTTTTTATTCTTTTATTTTAGGTTGTGAGCTTTTATTTTTGTCTCTTGGATGAAATCAATTGTCTATGATAGGAATGTGATTGCAATAACATAGAACTAATAGAGGACATTAATTTTTACCTTTGCTTTCAGATGAGTGTGAATATTAATGACATTGAGTTGAGACCCTAGTGAACTGTGGATTGAAAGTGGTTCAGTCACTTACTTAGAGACGTGTTATGTATGAAGTTTCCATGAACTTTATTGTGATCTCAGCAAACTCTAGAACTCATTTGATAATCACTCGAGGCGAAATCCTAGAGTTCACATCACTTAGGAAATGATTTAGGCTTTTTTTAGACCGATTGAGCCTTTCAAGCCAACCCTTTTTATCATTATCACTAGTTAACCCTTTGAGCCTTTTTAAACACAATTTAGCCTTGTTTTTCTTTCTTTGAACTTAATTTTTACCCTACTCTAATTATGAGCCTAAAACACAATCCTACCCATTTTATCTTTAAGAGACTTAATTGTAATTCAAGCTTATTACAAGTGTTGGTGAGGATGTGTAGTTTTACCACAACCCAGGTTTATACGAAGAAATTGGTTGGGGGTTGTGGAGGGCTTGTAAGATCAGTGGGGCTGTGTGTGTGTTTTCTACTTTCTTCTTATTATTGTTGTGAAAAAAAAATGAAAAAAAAAAAGAGGGAAAAAAAAAAAGAGAAAGAAAAGAAAAGTGGGCATTGAAAAGCATTGTAAAGATTTGGAATTATACAAATGGGTTTATATTATTGTCAAAAAGAAAGAGCTCGATAAGGGTTGGGAAGCTATTGAGTGAAAAAGTGAAGTGTTTTTGTAAGAATGAATGAAAATTAAGTCTCTTAATTTGATTTTTGTTAATTTCCCTTTTCGTTCCTTCATGAACTCATATCCTAGCCTAACGTTACAACCTTTACAAAGACCTATTGATCCAAGGTAATGTGAAATTCTACATTAGTGGAGAGTGGTTTGAAAAGTGAGCCTATGGAGTTTGATTCCATGATTCAAATATAAGTCATAACCCGAATACTAAGATCAAAAATTTTGTTCATGAATTTTATGCATAAAACCATCCGGGTTTGTATACTAATGGTTTGTGGTTGTATGGATGTTCTAGGGTCAATAACAAAAATGGAATTGATGTTTGCATTGTCTATGAGTTTAGGTGATATTTAATTATTCTATTTGTTTTTGTGTATATGATATTTTTGAGACACCTTTATGAATTGATCCAAGAATTTTTGTTAGTTTTATTTCTTTTTATGTTTATTTTTATTTTTGGAGTTTATGATTAGTTTAGTATGGATGTTTGTGGGTATCATCACTGGAAAGCCTCACGAGACTACAACTCGTCCAACTAGGGCCGCCTAGGGGTTTAAAGTCTTGTTGCATACGCTAAATGCAATCGTGTCAATCTACAAAAGTGATTTAGGATAGTTTAGATATGAGTTTTCATTGATTGTTTTATTTTCAAGCTTAAAGATTTATTTTATCGCTTAGTTTGCTAGGGACTAGCTAAAAGCTAGTTGGGGGTTGTGATAAGAGCTTGAAAGTATATATTTTGTTAGTGATTTAATTGGATTATTTGTGGAAAAATGTGTTTAAATTGTGGAATTTGAATTAATTATTCCATAAATACCTTTTACGGGATCACGGGTGTATTTTGAGTATTTTCAGGTTCAACCCAATATGTGAAGGAAAAATAATGATGTCGATGGAATTCATGACGAGAAGGAACAAACGGTGCAACAATCGGAGTTGAAACGACAAAGTTGTGACGTGTCGAAGATACAACGTAAAATCTGGAAATTCTTCAAGATGAGCATGCTTCGCTGTTTGGATCATAACTTGAGATGTAGAAATCGGAATTCAATGATTCTTGTGGCGTTGGAAATATTATTTAGAGAGCTACAAAGTTTTTGTTGATGACTTTACCAAATTCTGAATATCACGGACTCATTTGGCAGAAATAACAATCACCACAGTGACGGTTCTTATCGCCGCAGCGATGGGTCACATGCCTGTTTAAGTTATTACATTCGCCTAGTCCGAATCTGAATGGGTGAAGGCATTTAATTCTTTCCTAATTAACCTCCAAACCATAGTACTATAAATAAGGGTCTTTAAGTAGTTTTAAGGGAGGATTGGAAGGAGGAGAAAGGACGGCTACTACTTTGGAGATCGGAATTCTTGCGATTCTCGTTCACAAATTAGAGAAGTTTTTCTATTTTTCTTTCTTGAACTCATGTTATTAAATACAATGGTTGTTTTTATTATTGTATTTATGAACTAAATCTCTTTTCTAGGGCTAAGATGTAGCCCACTTTATGAATATGTATTGACTTAGATTGTTGTTAATTCTTATTAAGCTTTTAATTCTAAGTTTTACTATTGTGCATAATGCTTTCAATTCTTAAGGGCTTGAAAGTTGAATGATTTTATGGGTTGGGTTGAGATCGAGAGATAAAACCTGATTAGCCTAAGGTAATAAAACCATAGATTGAGCGAACGCTAGAGATAGGTTACCACGATCTGTGAGGCTCTAGTAAATTCCATAGAACTTAATGATCTCTTAGCTTCTAAATTCAACTTAGAGATATTTTGGGTTGTTGCTTAAGGGTTAATTCGCTAATTGTTCGAGAGAAAGTTAGTGGAATATTAGGGAGTTTGGCCTTTAGAATAAGCTTAATTAGGTTAGCAATAATTGTCAATGCATAGGATTAAATTGGTGTGAAATATGTGCCCTAGGTTTAGTCATATTGATTTCTTTACCAAAGTATTTATAAAATTCTGCTTTTATTTAGTTTTTAGTTTATATTCTTTTTCATTAAATTCATTCTTAAAATTCTGGTTCATCAAATAGCAATAAGATATACTAGTTTGGTACTTGGTAAGTAGTTCTCTTGGGATTCGACACTCGTTTACTCGAGCTTTATTACTTGCACGATTTCATACACTTGTGAAAAGCCTGTCAGTAACCGAAGGTCGACACTATTTCTATGCCTCGATCTTGTCAAGATAACAGATGATGAAAGGATCGTATTGTACAGTAACCATATCGTTGACAGGTAGCTGCTTCATTGAATCCAAATCTATCGGGTGGCCATGATGCCTTGCTATGGCCAACCTTGGTCTGTGTGTAGTGAGACGATTAATTGGTGTTAATCGCGATACTACACACTACCGGTATGATAAGGAGCCTGTGGGTCACACACATAGAAGATAATTTAAGAGCCAGCTTAGAAGAAAGGCGTTTTCGTCTTTTTAGGCGAAAGGGTATTTTGGTAATTTCACAGTGCAATTAAATTTGCTGAGGTTGTAGTCTTTATTTAATTTGATAATAAAATTAAATAAGTGAGATTACGTTTAAATATGTGTTCGCATATATTTAAATAAATTATCATTATTGTTAAATGTCAATATATATCATTATTTTGAGCAGGAGAAGTGTTGTCGTCATCGATTCCAGCGAAGGAGGGAGGCGTCGTCGTCTGCTGTCGTCGAGCAAGGGAGAAGGGAGGAGAAGCAAGCTGCATCGCTACCGAAATCCAACAAAGGAGGTGCTACCGTCGTCGAGCAAGGGAGAAAGAAGGTGCATCGTGTAACACCTGTTAGAGTAGATGCCTTAGAGCCAATCAATTATTGTAGAATTGACTATTTGTAATAATGTTCATTAATCAATAAAAGGCATTTTATTCTATATCGCGTAAATCATTATTATTGCAATATGTATTGATATATGTCCTTAGAATGGTAGAACCGTGACGAGGGTATCAAGTGTTTCTAATCTTGATAAGAGAACCCTATGTGCACATAAGGTGGCCATTCTAGAAACGTTCGTAGCCCCAGTATTATTCTGAAGTAAGGGCACAATTAATACAGTAAGGCTATCATAGTGTTGAACGACCCTGTCGAGAGGCAGTGACTGATCTCACTTGTCATGGTTGTTTGGTGACAACCTGGTATAACACATGGGTGCTTGTTGTGGGCGGATATACCGCAGTAAGTTCATTGGACTAAACCACTAGAGGATTCCATATGGATGGTAACCCCAGTGTCTATGGAACAAATCCTCTAACAAATGGTGTTACATGTGATCCTTAGACTTGAGATCACCGGAGTGCCTTGTGCACCCATTGGTGTAGTTTGACACTAGCCTAACGCAGTTCTTTTTAAAGCTGTCAATATGGTAGTGATTGCCTGCATCAAGGAGTGTATCAAGACTATGGTGGATTGACAAAGGATTCATCACTCCTGGGTACGGGAGAAGTTATCTCATGGCGCAATTCAGTATATGGTAATGACACTAAAACTGTGGCCACAGTGGGATTGAGTTGTTGCTCTATCCGGATTATAATATAGGTCATTGGTCCAGAAACTATATACATAATATCGAGAGTAACCGAAGGTTGACACTATTTATATGCCTTCGTCTCGTCAAGATAACGTATGATGAAAAGATCAAATTGTACAATAACCATATCATTGACAAGTAGCTACTTTGCTGAATCCGAATCTATCGGGTGGCCATGATGCCTTGCTAGGGGCTAATCTTGGTCTGTGTATTAGTGAGACGATTAATTGGTGTTAATCGCGATACTGTACACTATCGATATGATGAGGACCCTATGGGTCACACACATAGAAGATATTGTAAGAGCCAAGAAGAAAGAATGGCGTTTTTTCATCTTTTTAGGTGAAACGGTATTTTGGTAATTTTACAATGCATTAAATTTGCTGAGGTCGTAGCCTTTATTTAATTTATTAGAAAAATTAAATAAGTAAAATTACGTTTAAATATGTGTTAGCATATATTTAAATAAATTATCATTATTGTTAAATGTTAATATATATATATATAAATTGATTTTAATTGAAGATAATGATGAATTAAAATAAATATCTAATTGGGAGTGTTTGGTAACATGTGGTGTTTGGGTTGGAGCCCAAGCCTACTCCATAAGGGAATAGGGCAACTAAATTATGACTATAAAAGAAAAAGGTGTGTGTGTGATTTTAATAATTGATTCATTCTTTGATTGAGAAAAAAAAAACAAAACACACAACCCTAAAACACTTTCTCCCACGCCACATTGCTATTTTGCTTTGAAATCAAATTCTTTTGATTTTTCTTCTTGTTTCTTAAAGCTAACGAGAATCTAGCAAATCCCTCCTTAGTTCTTTGTGATTGTCTTCGTGTGGACTACGTGGGTTCGATCCTACACTTAGGTCGGTAGCAAAACGTTCAAGGACAAAGTTGGAGGAGCCTCCAAACGTGCGTAAGATTATTGAACCTTGAATCTAATTTTCTGTAGATTTAATTTATATATTATATAAACTTTGATATTATACCCGGATCTTGGTTCTAAGGAACGATCCATGTCATTTATGTTTTTGTTTTCCGCTGCGTAAGTAGGTTGTTCACTAACAACGCCCACATGGAGGTACGTAGCTTTACTTATGCCCTAATACCCTTAGTTAAATTTTATTAAAGTTATCTTGAAAAAGTGTGAAGAAAATCACTTAAACTTTCATTAGGGGTAAAATGGTCTTTTCACTCATAATTAGTTGAAAATGTGGGGAGTGAAAAGAGATATAATTTCATGGAGAATGCAATATAAATGAGGGCATTATGGTGATTGACTACGGGACATAGATGGAATTTTATAGAAAATGCAAGGGTAAAATGGGAAACTACAAATAATATTATGTTATATCAAGAATTGAAGAATGAAACCCTAGCCATTCTTCCTCCATTTTCACGCCACCTTCATCCCCAAACTCTCTCAATTTCTTCAATTCTTTTTCAAGAGAAATTCGTAGATTTTGGGTTATTTTTAGTGGAATTTCAATCCCAAGCATCCTTAGGTAAGATCATTGCACTAAGAAGTGAGTTTTAGCTTTTAAAGTGTTGAATTTTGATGATTTGTGTTCATAGGATTTAAGAGAAACAGAGTTGGATCAAAGAAGATTATTAAAGTGTTGGATTGCTCACATCTAAGGTAAGTAAATCCTACCCTAGTTATGATTGAAGCAATATGGTGTAAAGAATTTCTTTTATGCTTATATGTGTTTTATATGAATAATTGTTGATGGATCTGATGTTGAATAATGGTTAGAACTTATCCAAGAGAAGTAGTACTTGTGTATTTGATGTTTGATGAGAGTTGTGATGAATTATGGAAGAATTGGAGTAGAAATTATGGAGTGTGCAATTTGGACAGGTTTGGCATTAATCTTGGCAGATTTTGTTCCAAATTTTGATGGCTTAGAAAAGAAGTAGAAGTGTAGCCAGTTTAGAGCTTGGATGTGCACATAAATTGTTTGATGAAATGTCAAAGAAAAGTACATGTATGAGTATGATTATGTGTTATTTTGAGATGAGTTAGTAGATGGTAGAGAATGACATGTTTGCATTCCATATTGCATTGTTGCATCTAAACATGTGAATTTAGAAAGAATTATAAGCATGACCCATCTACATGCATACATACTCATAAGAGCATGAGAAAGCATTAAAGAACATTAAAGAGTAAATAAAAAGAAATGAGAATATTAAAGAAATTCAAATCTGAATTTTTATTTAAAGAAGTGTAAAAAGATAAAAGAAGAGAATGTTGTTGTGATGGGGAACCCGTGAGTGACATAGCCCTGCATGCACGCCGCCTTGAGTGAGTGGCCTCAGAATTCAGAAAGAAGAATTATACAATCCGTTAGAAGTGTGTAATGACTTCTTTCTACTAGTATACTTTAGAATATATACACTAAAATCATACATACTTAGCATATGAAAATAGTTGAGCCCAAATTTTTCTTTACTTATAAAATATAATTCTTTACATATACTAAAATAACAAGTACAAAAACTTAGTAACGGTGGACAGCAATGCCAATTCTCTCCACTGACGACTCCCTTCCGACCGCTGCTAAACTATTTCCTAGAAAAACATGAAAAAACAACGGGGTGAGCATAAAAATGCTCAGTAAGTAAATCCCTTAACTTTTCTCCTTCTTTGATTCTTTCCTTACTTAATTCTTTTTTTTTTTCTTTCATTCTTAGTTCTTTCTCTTTTCTTTCTCCGTTTCTAATTCTTACTGTTCTTTTTTTCTTCCTAATTCTCATTGTTCTTTCATTCTCTTTGTTCTTTCTTTCCATTATTTCTTTTCTTTCTATTCTTTCTAACCATGGTGGAATACATGGTAATATGCATGAATGAAATGCATGTGCAATAATTCATAAAAATGCATTTTCTTTCCTATTTCTATTTCTTTTCTTTTCTTTCTATTATTTTCCTTTCTTCTTGTTTGTCTTGCTCAAGCTTCTCTTTTCTTTCTTGTTTTTCTTTTCTTTTCTTTTCTTTTCTTTGCTTGTTCAAGCTTTCTCATTCGGGTTGATTTGAGCTGAAACGAAAAGTTAGGGCGATTTGAAGTTAAGTAAAATCCTGGAAAACGCTCTGGTTTTGAACATGCAACAGTGATTCGACAATAACTTGCTGTGAATTTTGGATTGAGATGATTCTTGAACCGTTGGAAATCTGATTCAAAGGGATACAATTCATATGTTTACCCTTGGCAAGATTCGAACGTTATCATGCTCAAGAACCATCGTCTTGTCAAGATTTCGAGTTCTGGGTAGAATCACTGTGCCTAGGCACAGTGTTGCGACACAACTGCGAATCTGGACTTTTTTAGATTAAATTTATGACTTGTTTTCCTGTTTTAAGAGTTCTAAAGTGATTAGGATAGTAGGAATCATAACCCTAAAACCCTAAGTATATAATAGATGTCTTTAGATGATTTTTAAGGGGGAAGGGAAGAAGTTTTATGTAATGACTTCTTTCTACTAATAGGCTCATAAAATATACTTAATAAAATACATATATTGACTAAAAGTAGTTGGGCCCAAGTTTTTTTTTTTTTTTTAATATATACATTCTTAACACAGTACAAAAAAAACATATACAAAAACTATGAAAATGGTGGACAGTGTAGCCATGTCTCTCCGCTTGCTGACGTCCATCCGACCGCATCCTCACCTATTTCCTGCAAAAACATGGAAAGCAACGGGGTGAGCACAAAAATGCTCATAAGTAAATCCTCTACTCCGCTATCCCCGTGCATCACTCTTTGATTCTTTCCTTATTCTACTCTTTCTTCTTTTTCTGTCTCTGTTTCTTACTCTCGCTGTTCTTTTCTTCTTTCTACTTCTCCTCTATCTTTCTTTCTTATTCTTTCTATTCTTCCTAACCATGATGAAATTCATGGCAATGTACATAATAAATGCATTGCAATAATGCACAAAAATGCTTTTTCTTTCTATCTCTATTTTCTTGTTCTATTTCTTTTCTTTCTTTTCTCATTCTTTCTTTCTTATTCTTTGCTGATCGAACTCGGTTGATGTATGGATTCGGAACCTTGGCCATGTGAGTGAGTATAGTCCTCATCTACATTCACTCTTGCGGACCGAACAAATTCTTCTTTCTTCTTGGCCACTCATTAAGGTGGCGTGCATGTAGGAATTCTTCTTGGTACAACCCTCATCCACATACACTCTTACAGGTTGTACAATTCTCTTCTTCTTCTTATGCCACCCAATTAAGGTACGTGTATGTTGGAATTTCTTCTTAACACTCAGGGTTCCCCATCACACCAACCTATTCTTTACTTTTCTTTAACACTCTTTAATTCTCTAATGCTTATTCTTCTTTTCTTTATTCTTAGAGTGTTTTATTCTTTCTTTATTTATTCTTTATTCTTTATTCTTTCTTATGTTTCTACACATACACAATTATTGCATATGGATGGCACATGCTTAAATTTCTTACTTAAATGCACAATGTAATGGTACATCAAAGACGTCATTCTGCACAGGTCACACTAAAAAGGGCATAACTTGCATTATATACATAGGATTGCAAAGGTTTTGGTCTCATTTTAAAGCTTAAAAACAGGGCTAAAACTTTGATGTTTTGGTCTCGCCCAGTTCAATCCGTAAGATGCCCAAAATTCCTTATAAAGTCACGGCTGTGACAGGGCAGATTTCACTTAGGCATTTCCTCATAACTCATGCCATACCAAAGCTCTACTTATCTATAACTCTACTCTTCTCTTTAATCATCCAAATGAGAGGAAAACTCCCTCATACACCTAATTTCCTGTCAGGGCAAACATCCCCTAGGGTTTGCTCATAACTCCCTCCAACTTCAATCAAACTCAACTCATCATCATACAATCACACACACTCATACCCATTAAATTCATATCAACATGATACATAGTCATAACACTCAATTTCTCAGCATAATACATACATATACATACACAATTTCTACTCAAATAAATTCTTAATCTCAATTTAGTTTTGGATTTACTTACCTTTTGCTTGAGTATTCCTCCTAAGCTCTCTACTCTTGCTGGATTCAAATTTTCTCTTACCCTAAGCATAAACTTCATAAGAACTCAACTTTTACACATAAAACATGAATAAAGAGCATAATCTTACCTTTTGATGCCTTGAATCAAAACCCTATGAAAATCTACTCAAAAGCCCTCAAATTCCTTGGAAAAGTGAAGAAAATTGAGAGAAAAAGGAGGAGAAGTGTGGGGGTGGTATGAACGAAATAAGGGTTCAAACCCTTAACATTTTAGTTTATAAACCACTTTCCCATTTTGCCCTTACTCTTTCCTAGAAATTCCATCTTTGTCCCTTAGAAAGAAATTCCATTTTTGTCCCTTAGAAAGAAATTCCATCTTTGTCCCTAATCAATTACCAAAATGCCTTCACTTTTATTGAATTCTTTTGATTTTCTATTTCTTTTCACTCCCCACAAAATCAACTAGTTTTGAGTGAAAAGACTATTTTACCCTTAATGCAAGTTTAAGGCATTTTCTTCATATTCTCTAAAATAATTCTAACAAATTTAACAAGGGCTATACAACATAATTTAAATCTGTACTGAAAGTTGGTGGTTACAGTTTAGGCGGCTCATTGGAGACTGAAATTCCTGCAATTTTGAGTCATCAATTAGAGAAGTTTTTCTACTCTTTCTTATACTCATGTTTATGAATATAATGGTTTTTATTATTGAAAGTATGAACTATTTTATTTTCCAGGCTAGATGTAGCCCAATTTTATGAATATGCATTGAATTATTTGTTGCTAATTTTTATTAAGTTTTGTTTTAAGTTTTATTATTGCGCTTAAGCTTGCAATTCTTAAGGGCCCTAGAGTTGAATGATTTTATGGGTTAGGTTGAGATCGAGAGATGAAACCTAATTAGTCTAAGGTATAAAACCATAGATTGAGCGAACGCTAGAGATAGGTTACTGTGATCTATGAGGCTCTGGTAAATTCCATAGAACTTAATGATCTCCAATTGCTTAAATCTGATTAGAGATATTCGGGTTAGTAATTAGGAGTTAATTTGTTAATTGTTCGAGAGAAAGTTAGGGAAATATTAGGGAGTTTGGTCTTTAGAATAACTTAATTGGGTTAATGATAATGTTTAGGCATAGGATTAATTGGTGTGAAATATATGCCTTAGGTGTAGTCATATTGATTTCCTACTAAAGTGTTAATAAAGTCTGTTTTATTTTTGTTTCTAAGTTGTTTTATTTTTCATTGAATCATTCTGAAATCTAATTAATCAAATAGCAATAAGATAGGTTAGTGTGGTACTGGTATTAGTAATTCCCTTGGGTTCGACATCCGTATTCTACACTTTATTACTTGCACGATTTCGTACACTTGCGAAAACCACAAGAAGTTTTTGGCACCGTTGCCAAGGAATTATTTTTTTTCAATATCATTATGAACTATTTAGTTGCTAGTTTGATTTGTTTATCTTTGTTTTGAAGTTAATTTTATTTATAATTTTATTATTGTTTCTGTTTCGCTTATTTGTCGTGTGTTTTTGTTTTAGATCTTGGAGAGCTACGTTCAAGAGTGGTGGTGATCTTAATCCAATAGATTTTGAGATCGGAGAACCGCTAACAGTTGAGGAAAGAAAAGAGGCAACTAATCTGAAAAATCAATGGCTAACACAGGAATTGTCAATCCTAATATGGGAAATCAAGAGAATGGAATGAGGATACCTTAGGAGGAAATGCAATGGGTAGAAAGCAGTGGTTCAGAGAGCATTGAAAAACTACTCTAGTCCTACTATTAATGGGTGCTATTCTAGCATCAGGAGACCACCCGCCAAGCGAATAATTTGAATTAAGCTAGCAATTATTGGAATGATTCAGCAGTCGGTCCAATTCGCTGGGTTACCTAATGATGATCCCAACTTGCATATCAAAAAATTTCTGGAGTTATGCGACACATTCAGGCATAATGGAGTTCCGATGACGCAATTAGGCTATGGCTTTTCCCATTCTCTCTTCGGATAAAGCCAAGGCTTGGTTATTTCTCTGCCATCTGGGAGCATCACAACCTAGAACGAGTTAGTTCAAGAATTCCTTACTAAATATTTTCCACCTGCCAAGTCTGCCAAGCTAAGGAGTGAGATTACGAACTTTTACCAACAAGATTCAGAGTCTTTGTATGACGCATGGGAAACGTATAGGATCTCTTACGGAGGTGCCCTCACCATGGTTTACCAATCTGGTCGCCACCGTTCTACCAAGGTTTGCTATCAACTATTCAGCTATGATTGATGCTACAAGTGGGGAGCCTTGAACAATAAAACGCCAGAGGACGCATACAATCTGATTGAGTTGATGGCGAATAATAACTATATGAGACTCCGAGAAATTCAACAGGAAGCATGGGAGTGCATGAAGTTGATGTTACACCGCATTGGCTGCTCAACTCTCCGTCATTCAAAGCAATTGGGAGATGCTCTAAAGGTAAATGCTATTAAATTTTCTTCTCTAATATGTGACCTTTGTGCAGGAAATCATTCATCAAAGGATTGCCAAGAAGGGAACCCGTTTGCTCCTAGAACAAGCCATTTACGTCAATAATTTCCAAAGGGGCAAGGGAATCCATATTCCAATACTATAATCCAGCATGGAGGAAACACCCGAACTTTTCATGGAGCAACAACAATGCAAAAACACTCCTGTTTTTCAACCTCAAGAGCCAAATCTAATTTAAAGATATGTGACCAAGTTCATTGAAGAGACAAGCAAGAGGTTTGAGAAGACTGATGTCCTGGTTCAAAATCAATCAGCCTCTATTAGGAACCTTGAGACTCAATTGGCAAATCCACAATATTTTAGCGGGAAGAGTTCAAGGAACGTTGCCAAGTGATATCAAGAAAATCCAAAGGCCAACTCAATGCCATCATGTGGAAGTGGCAAGGAGCTACAAGAATCAAGAAAAACTGAAGAAACTGAGGAAAAAGCTGAAGCAACGAAATTGGACAGAACCAACAATGCCTCACACAATGCCTAGGCACAAAATCCAGAATGAAGAATGCCTCAACACATGCCTAGGCAAAACCAGAACTTGAGAACAAAGCCCAAAGTGTGAAGAGATAAAGCCTCTCTTCCGTATCCTCAAGACTACAGAAACAAAGATTGGACAGCAATTTAGTATTCATGGATATGTTTAGAAGCTACACATAAATGTTCCTTTTGTAGATAGTTGGAGCAAATGCCGAAGTATGCCAAGTTCTAAGAGATCTTTATACACAAAGGCGGTTTGGAAACATGAGACGGTGATGCTTACGGAAGAGTGTAGTGCATTGCTATTGAGAAACTACCACAAAAGCTCAGAGATCCAGGGATTTTCACAATTCCTTGCACAATTGGTATTTTTTATTTTTGATAAAGCTTTATGTGATTTAGGAGCCAGCATTAACTTGATGCCATTTTCTATTTTAAGGAAACTTGGTTTAGGAGAGGTAAAGCCAACCACATTCATCTTCATTTGCGGATAGATCCATAACATATCCCAGGGGAGTGGTGAGGATGTCCTAATAAAGGTAGACAAATTTATCTTTCCAGTAGATTTTGTAGTTCTTGATATGGAAGAAGACTGGAACATACTTAATATTAGAAAGGCCTTTTCTAGCTACAAGTAGGACTTTAATAATGTACACCAAGGTAAACTAATCTTAAGGGTGGAAGACGAACAAGTGGAGTTCAATGTTTTAACACGATGAAATGTCCACCCGTTAGATACTTGCTTTAAGATTACATCCTTGATGATAAAGTAGCGGAAACCTTAGAAAGAAAACTACCTTAACTCACCCCTAGAAAATTGTTTAGTCAACTCTAGGATTATGGAGGCTAAATTTGAGAGGGTAGATGAACAATAATTGAAGCCTTATGTGTGTGGTAGATTGAAGGATAGAGGGGTTTTGATTTTCCTAGATGCTCCAGATTGAAGGATCAAAAAGTCGAGCTTACAACTCTAATAAGCGCTTCTTGGGAGGCAACCCAAGCTCTTCACTTTAATTTTGGTTTTTCTTTTGAATTTATTTTAGATTTTTGTTTAATGTGTTAAGCTGTGATAATTTTGGTTTGGTTTGATATGTTAGTTGTTTTTGTTTCACCCATAATTTCTTCTATGCACACTAAATTGGCCAAGAAGGTGCATAGTTTGTTTTCTTTTGACTAGATTCTCGAGGACTATTGGATACAACAAACAATATGCATGGCTTCACAAGACTACCTCCACATAAATGTTATGCATGAAGAGTATCGTAGTTGTTCTCTTTGCACATTGAGGACAATTTTTAATCTCTAACGTTGGGGGTAAGGAATTTTTTTTATGGCCAAATTTAGTTTCATTCGATGGACATCTTGAATATCTTTTGCTTTGAATTATCTCTTTAAAAGCCTTTGGGTGGAATTGTTTTAGGTGTGGTTGCAAGGTCAAAGGTTAAGTATTTTGTTTTGTTTTGGAACTCATACATAAGTCAATGATAAGACCATGATTTGATTTTGTGACATTGAGATTTTATTAACTTTCACGTAGTGTAAAGATGATAGTAATGACAATTGCATTTATTATGACTCTCTTGGAATGGATTTGATTGGTTGAGTAATTGGAAACTTAGGACGTTTTGTGTGTGTTTTTATGGGCAATAATTTTTTTGTTTTTTTGTTTTCGTGAAAATTGTGCATAAATTCTAGAACTCATTTGAATCTCACCTGAGGCGAAATCCTAGAATCCACATTGCTTAGGATATGATTTAGGCAATTTTCTTTGGAACGATTGAGCCTTTCAAGCCAACCTATATACTTTATCCCTAGTTAGCCCTTTGACCTATTATTAACACTTGGTAACTTATTTTTTTTTTTGTTGTAACCTACTATATCTCACCTTGACGATGAAGCCTAAAACACTTTCCGACCCATCTTATGTGAGAGACTTAATTTAGGGTGACCTTATAAGAAAACTCATGAAAGAAGTGTGGTAGAAGAAAATAAATATATCTTTTGGACCACAACCTGAGTATGTGCAATGAGATAGTTTGGGGGTTGTGAAAGAAAAAAAAAACGATAGTAGAAGCAAGGTGGGTAGACGAATTTTTTTACGAGTTCCTATCTTCCTTAAAAAAAAAAAAAAAAAAAAAAAAAAAAAAAAAAAAAAAAAAAAAAAAGCCAAAGAAAAAAAAAAATTTGAAAAAAAAATTTTGTAAAAATTGGAAAATAGCTGAGAGAAGAACTTGAAATGAGGTACATTACATGGGATTTGTGCTAATGTTGGAAGGAAGAGTTCAATCAATGTCAAAGGGTAGAGGGTGAATGAGAGGGAAGCAAGAAAGCGATTGTTCATGGTCATTTACTGTAAAATATCAAGTCTCTTAAATTTTTTAAAATTCCGTTCCTTCTTTCATAAACCATTACCCTAGCCTACATTACACACATGATAAAGATCTATGATCCAAGGTAGTGATTGGATTCTACATTAGTGGAGAGTGGTTTGAAAAGTAGCCTATGGAGTTTGATTGTACATTTGTTTTATTTTCTTACTTTGCCTATGAAAGCTATGCTAAAATCATATGGGTTTTGATGAATGGTTTGTGAATGATTATGAAAGGGTCAATACAAAAGTGTATTTGAAATTCACTTATTCTTTGCATTTGCGTATTGTTAATTATTCGATTTGTTCACATCACACTATTTTTGAGATGATTATATGTATGGATCCTAAAATGTTTGTTTGGTCTTTAGTTTTGAGTCTAGGTAGTTTAGGCTTGGATTTTTGTGGGTATCTCACGAAAACCCTCACGAGACTACAACTCGTCCAACTAGGGCCCACCTAGGGGTTTAAAGGCTTGTTGCATATGCTAAATGCAACCGTACAATCTACGAAAGTGACTTAGGATAGTTTAGATATAGGTTTTCATTGTTTGTTTTTATTTTCAAGCTTAAAGACATGTTTATTACTTAATTGCTAGGGACTAGCAAGAAGCTAGTTGGGGTTTTGATAAAAGCTTGAAAATACATATTTTGTTAGGGATTCAATTGGATTATTTGTGGAAAAATGTGTTTAATTTGTGAAATTTAACTTTTATTTCATAAATGTCTTTTATGGGATCAGGGTATGTTTCGAACATTTTCAGGTTCTTAAAGATATTTCAGATGAAGGTTATATCAATGATGGAATGTGGGATAATAGAATCAAATGGTTCGTGATTGGAGCTGAAACAAGAAGTTAGGGCGATTTGAAGTTAAGTGAAATCTTGGAAAACGCTTCGGTTTTGAACATGCGATAGTAATTCAACAATACCTTGAGCTGTAGGTTTTGGATTGAGATGATTCTTGAACCGTTGGAAATCTGTTCAAGGATCACATTCGTATGTTTACCACTTGGCAAGATTCGAACGTTTCATGCTCAAAACCACCGTCTTGTCAAGATTTCGAGTTCTGGGGCAGAATCAACATATGCCTAGGCACAGTGCTGCGGCACAACTGCGAATCTGGACCTTTTTAGATTAATTTATGACGTGTATTCCTGTTTTAAGAGTTCTAAAGTGTTAGGATAGTGGGAATCATAACTTTAAAACCCTAGAGTATAAATAGATGTCTTTAGCTGATTTTTAGGGGGAAGAGAGAAGTTCACGGGCTCGTTGGAGACTGAAAATTCCTGCAATTTTGAGTCGTCAATTAGAGAGTTTTTCTACTCTTTCTTATACTCATGTTTATGAATATAATGGTTTTTATTATTGAAAGTATGAACTAATTTTATTTTCTAAGGTTAAGATGTAGCCCAATTTTATGAATATGCATTGAATTTTTGTTGCTAATTTTTATTAAGTTTTGTTTTAAGTTTTTATTGCGCTTAAAGCTTGCATTCTTAAGGACCCTAGAGGAATGATTTTATGGGTTAGGTTGAGATCGAGAGATAAACCTAATTAGTCTAAGGTAATAAAACCATAGATTGAGGAACACCTAGAATGGTTACCGCGTCTATAGGCTCTGGTAAATTCCTAGAACTTAATGATCTCCAATTGCTTAAATCTGATTAGAGATAATTCGGGTTAGTAATTAGATTTAATTTGTTAATTTTCGAGAAAAAGTTATATTAGGGATTTTGGCCTTTAGATAAGCTTAATTGGGTTAAAGATAATTGTCAATGCATATGATTAAATTGGTGTGAAATCTATGCCCTAGTTTAGTGATTTGATTTCCTACAAGTGTTAATAAAAGTCTGTTTTTATTTTGTTTCTAAGTTGTTTATTTTTCATTGAATCATTCTGAAAATCTAATTATCAAATAGCAATAAGATAGGTTAGTGTGGTACTTGGTATTAGTAATTCCCTTGGGTTCGACATCCGTATTCTTACACTTTATTACTTGCACGATTTCGTACACTTGTGAAAACCAACACAGAACTACATAACTGTTATCACGTACCTTCTATTTCTAGAAGTATTATTTCAGTATCCGCTTTGGATAATATAGGGTATCATTTTGAGATATCTAATGGATTGTTGTCCTTTTCTTTGAATGGTATTTCTATTTGGAATTGCAAGGTTTATACCAGACATATCTCTGGCACTGTCGATTGTGTCATGTTAATAAGACCCCATTGCAAAACTTCAAAGATAAAGTTTTGGACTCTTTTGACTTCAGTCATTTGAGGTATGCGAGTCATGCCTGTTAGCGCAATGACCAAGTCTCCTTTCACAAGACAAAGTGATAGGGCTACTGAGTTGTTAGGCATCATCCATAGTGATGTATGTGGTCCACTAACAGTTGAAGCCAGAGGTGCATATTCATACTTCATCATATTTACTGATCATTTTAGTAGATATGGTTATGTCTACCTCATGAGACATAAATCTGAAGCCTTGATAAATTCAAGGAATTCAGAATGAAGTACAGTTGGGCAAAAGTTTAAAGCTCTTCGTTCGATCGAGGAGTATACTTAAGCTAAGGGTTTTCAGAATACCTGAAGGAATGTGATAGTATCACAACTCATGAATGTTTGGCTATAGTGCAAGTGGGAGATTGTTAGAGTAGATGCCCTAGAGCCAATCAATTATTGTAGAATTGACGCTTTGTAATAATGTTCATTAATCAATAAAGACATTTTATTCTATATTGCGTAAATCATTATTATTGCAATATGTATTGATATATGTCCTTAGAATGTGAAACCCTGACGAGGATATCAAATGTTTCAAATCTTGATAGTGAGAACCCTATGTGCCCATAAGGTGGTCATTCTAGAAACGTCCATAGCCCCAGTATTATTCTGAAGTAGAGCACAGATAATACGGTAAGGCTATCATAGTGTTGAACGACCCTGTCGAGAGGCTGACGATCTTACCTGTCAAGTTGTTTGGTGACAACCTGGTACACACACGGGTGCTTGTTATAGGCGGATTTACCGTAGCAAGTTCACTGGACTGACCCACCAGAGGATTCCATATGGATGGTAACCCCATGTCTATGGAAAAATCCTCTAACGAATGGTGTACATGTGATCCTTAGACTTGAGATCACCGGAGCGCTTGTGGACCGATTGGTGCATTTTGACACTAGCCTAACGCAGTTCTTTTTAGAGCTGTCAATATGGTGTGATTGGCTGCATCAGGAGTGTATCAAGACTATGGTGATTGACAGGATTCATCACTCCCGGTACGGAGAAGTTATCTCATGGCACAATTCAGTATAGTCAATGACACTAAAACTGTGGCCACAGTGAGATTGAGTTATTGCTCTATCCGGATTTAATATAGGTCATTGGTCCAAAAACTAAATACAAATATCGAGAGTAATCGAAGGTTGACACTATTTTATGCCTTCGTCTCGTAGAGATAACGTAATGAATGAGGATCAAATTGTATGGTAACCATATCGTTGACAAGTGCTACTTTGCTAAATCCGAATCTATCGGTGGCCATGATGCCTTGCTAGGGGCCAATCTTGGTCTTTGTATTAGTGAGATGATTAATTGGTGTTAATCGCGATACTATACACTGCCGTATATGAGGACCTATGGGTTACACACATAGAAGATAATTTAGAGCCAGAAGAAAGAAGGCGTTTTTCATCTTTTTAGGCGAATGGTATTTTGGTAATTTTACAGTGCAATTAAATTTTTGAGGTCGTAGCCTTTTTAATTTATAGAAAATTAATAAGTAAAATTCGTTTAAATTGTGTTGCATATATTTAAATAAATTATCATTATTGTTAAATGTTAATATATATATTAATATGTATGTAGTATGTATGTTGTGTTATTTAATATATATATTATTGATTTTAATTGAAGATAATTGATCAAATAATCTAATTGGGAGTGTTTGGTACATGGTGTTAGGGTTGGAGCCCAAGCCTATTCCATAGAGAATAGGGCAACTAAAATATGCTATAAAGAAAAAGTGTGTGTGTGTGATTTTAGTAATTGATTCATTCTTTGATTGAGGAAAAAAAAAATAAAATAAACACACAACCCCAAAACACTCTCGGTCCCACTTCCATGTTGGATGGATCCAATTTCTCAGACTGGTATCGTAATCTTCGGATTATACTCAAGTCAGAAAAGAAATTGTAAATCCTTGAAAAGCCATACATGGCTGAGCTTGATCTTGATACCACTCAGGAAGTAAAGGATACTTATCAAAAGTTCCTTGATGATGCTGACAGCGTACAATGCTTGATCTTAGCATCGATGACACCTATGTTGCAAAAGCAGCATGGGAATATGGATGCTTCTTCCATTATTCTACACCTCAAGGAGCTTTATGAAACAAATGCTCGACATGAGAGGTACAAGGTGTCAAAAGCACTGTTTGGGAGTCGTCTAACTGAGGGAGCCCAAGTTGGTCCTCATGTGCTCAAGATGATCGAGCACATAGAGAGGCTTGAGACTTTGGGATGTGGCTTGGATGCAGAATTACAAATGGATTTAATTCTGCAATCCTTGCCTAACTTTTATGCTCCGTTCATAATGAATTTCAATATGAACACAATGGAGAAAACCTTGTCAGAACTTCTAAACATGCTAAGGACTGCAGAGCAGGACTTGAAAAAGTCCAAGCCTGTTTTACTAGTTACTGCCAATAAAGCAAAGGGTATCGGCAAGGGCAAGGCTAAGGCTAAACCCAAGCCCAAGCCTAAAGGATAGATAGCTCTTGGGCTTGAGATTGGCATAAGGAAGGGCAAGGTAGTCTACTTCTTTTGTGGCAAGCCAGGCCACTGGAGGAAACACTGCAAGGCTTTCCTCGCAAGCAAGAAGAAGTCAGAGGCTACTACTTCAGGTAGTTTTTATGATTGAGATTAATTTCTCTCCCTCAACATCTTGGGTCATTGACATAGGATGTGGTACTCACATTTGTACTAATGTGCAGCGACTAAGGTAGAATAGAGTGCTCGCCAAGGGAAAGGTGGACCTATGAGTTGGAAATGGAGCACATGTGGCTGCATTAGCTATAGCGACTTATTGTTTATCTTTGCCTACAGGGTTGTTATTGGAACTTGATAAAAGCTTGAAAATACTTATTTTGTTAGTGATTCAATTGGATTATTTGTGGAAAAATGTGTTTAATTTGTGAAATTTAACTTAATTATTTCATAAATGTCCTTTATGGGATCACTGGTATGTTTCGAGTGTTTTCAGGTTCCTAAAGATGATATTCAAATGAAGGTTATATCGGATGATGGAATGTGGGATGACAAGAATCAAATGGTTCGTGATTTAGAGCTGAAACGAAGAAGTTAGGGCGATTTGAAGTTAAAGTGAAAATCCTGGAAAACGCTCTTGGTTTTGAACATGCAACAGTGATTCGACAATAACTTGAGCTGTGAATTTTGGATTGAGATGATTCTTGAAACCGTTGGAAATCTGATTCAAGGGATACAATTCATATGTTTACCACTTGGCAAGATTCGAACGTTATCATGTCAAGAACCATCGTCTTGTCAAGATTTCGAGTTCTAGGGTAGAATCACTGTGCCTAGGCACAGTGTTGCGACACAACTGCGAATCTGGACTTTTTAGATTAAATTTATGACTTGTATTTCCTGTTTTAAGAGTTCTAAAGTGATTAGGATAGTAGGAATCATAACCCTAAAACCCTAAGGTATAATAGATGTCTTTAGATGATTTTTAAGGGAAGGGAGAGAAGTTTATGTAATGACTTCTTTCTACTAATATGCTCATAAAATATACTTAATAAAAATACATATTATTGACTAAAAAGTAGTTGGGCCAAGTTTTTTTTTTTTTTTTAATATATACATTCTTTACACAGTACAAAAATAACATATACAAAAACTATGAAAATGGTGGCAGTGTAGCCATGTCTCTCCGCTTGCGACGTCCATCCGACGCCATCTCACCTATTTCCTGCAAAAACATGGAAAGCAACGGGGTGAGCACAAAAATGCTCAGTAAGTAAATCCTCTACTCCGCTATCCCCGTGCATCATCTTTGATTCTTTCCTATTCTACTCTTTCTCTTCTTTTTCGTCTCTGTTTCTTACTCTCGCTGTTCTTTCTTTCTTTCTACTTCTCCTCATTCTTTCTTTCTTATTCTTTCTATTCTTCCTAACCATGATGAAATTCATGGCAATGTACATGAATAAAATGCATATGCAATAATGCACAAAAATGCTTTTTCTTTTATCTCTATTTTCTTGTTCTATTTCTTTTCTTTCTTTTTTATTCTTCTTTTCTTATTCTTTGCTGATCGAACTCGGTTGATGTATGGATTCGGAACTTGGCCATGTGAGTGAGTAAGTCCTCATCTACATTCACTCTTGGGACCGTACAAATTCTTTTCTTCTTAGGCCACTCAATTAAGGTGGCGTGCATGTAGGAATTCTTCTTGGTACAACCCTCATCCACATACACTCTTACAGGTTGTACAATTCTTCTTCTTCTTCTTATGCCACCCAATTAAGGTGACGTGTATGTTGGAATTTCTTCTTAACACTCAGGTTCCCCATCACACCAACCTATTCTTTACTTTTCTTTAACACTCTTAATTTCTAATGCTTATTCTTCTTCTTTTTATTCTTAGAGTGTTTTATTCTTCTTTATTTATTCTTTATTCTTTATTCTTTCTTATGTTTTACACAACACACAATTATATGCATATGGATGGCACATGCTTAAAATTTCTTACTTAAATGCACAAATGTAATGGTACATCAAAGACGTATTTGCACAGGTCACACTAAAAAGGGCATAACTTGCATTATATACATAGGATTGCAAAGGTTTTGGTCTCATTTTAAAGCTTAAACAGGGCTAAAACTTTGATGTTTTGGTCTCAGCCCAGTTCAATCCGTAAGATGCCCAAAATTCACTTATAAAGTCACGGCTGTGACAGGGCAGATTTCACTTAGGCATTTCCTCAAATAACTCATGCGCATACCAAAGCTCTACTTATCTAAACTCTACTCTTCTCTTTAATCATCCAAAATGAGAGGAAAACTCCCTCATACACTCTAATTTCCTGTCAAGGCAAAACACTCCCATAGGGTTTGTCCTAACTCCCTCCAACTTCAATCAAACCAACTCATCATCATACACAAACCTTCTCATAACCCAATTAAATTCATCAACATAGATACATAGTCATAACATCCAATTTCTCAGCATAATACATACATATACATACACAATTTCTACTCAATAAATTCTTAAATCTCAATTTAGTTTTGGATTTACTTACTTTTGCTTGAGTAGTCTCTCCTAAGCTCTCTACTCTTGCTGGATTCAAATTTTCTCTTAACCCTAAGCATAAACTTCATAAGAACTCAACTTTTACACAATAAAACATGAATAAAGAGCATGAATCCTTACCTTTTGATGCCTTGAATCAAAACCCTATGAAAATCTACTCAAAAGCCCTCAAATTCCTTGGAAAAGTGAAAGAAAAATTGAGAGAAAAAGGAGGAGAAGTGTGGGGGTGGTATGAACGAAATAAGGGTTTCAAACCCTTAACATTTTAGTTTATAAACTCACTTTCCATTTTGCCTTATCTTTCCTAGAAATTCCATCTTTGTCTTGAAAGAAATTCCATTTTTGTCCTTAGAAAGAAATTCCATCTTTGTCCCTTAATCAATTACCAAAATGCCTTCACTTTTATTGAATTCTTTATGATTTTCTATTTCTTTTCATCCCCACAAAAAAACTAGTTTGATGTGAAAAGACTTTTTACCTTAATGCAAGTTTAAGGCATTTTCTTCATATTCTCTTAAAATAATTCTAACAAAATTTAACTAAGGGCTATACAACATAATTTAAATCATGTACCTGAAAGTTGGGTGTTACAGTTTAGCGGCTCATTGGAGACTGAAAATTCCTGCAATTTTGAGTCATCAATTAGAGAGTTTTTCTACTCTTTCTTATACTCATGTTTATGAATATAATGGTTTTTATTATTGAAAGTATGAACTAATTTTATTTTCCAGGGCAAGATGTAGCCCAATTTTATGAATATGCATTGAATTATTTGTTGCTAATTTATTAAGTTTTGTTTTAAGTTTATTATTGCGCTTAAAGCTTGCAATTCTTAAGGGCCCTAGAGTTGAATGATTTTATGGGTTAGGTTGAGATCGAGAGATGAAACCTAATTAGTCTAAGGTAATAAAACCATAGATTGAGCGAACGCTAGAGATAGGTTACTGTGATCTATGAGGCTCTGGTAAATTCCATAGAACTTAATGATCTCCAATTGCTTAAATCTGATTAGAGATAATTCGGGAGTAATTAGGAGTTAATTTGTTAATTGTTCGAGAGAAAGTTAGTGAAATATTAGGGAGTTTGGTCTTTAGAATAAGCTTAATTGGGTTAATGATAATTGTTAATGCATAGGATTAAATTGGTGTGAAAATATGCCTTAGGTGTAGTCATATTGATTTCCTACTAAAGTGTTAATAAAAGTCTGTTTTATTTTGTTTCTAAGTGTTTTATTTTTCATTGAATCATTCTGAAAATCTAATTAATCAAATAGCAATAGATAGGTTAGTGTGGTACTTGGTATTAGTAATTCCCTGGGTTCGACATCCGTATTCTTACACTTTATTACTTGCACGATTTCGTACACTTGCGAAAACCAACAGAGTTTTTGGCACCGTTGCCAAGAATTATATTTTTTTCAATATCATTATGAACTATTTAGTTGCTAGTTTGATTTGTATCTTTGTTTGAAGTTAATTTTATTTATATAATTTATTATTGTTCTGTTTCGCTTATTTTGTCGTGTGTTTTTGTTTTAGATCTTGGAGAGCTTACGTTCAAGAGGTGGTGGTGATCTTAATCCAATAGATTTTGAGATCGAGAGAACCGCTAAACAGTTGAGGAAGAAAGAGGCAAGCTAAATCTGAAAAATCAATGGCTAACACAGGAATTGTCAATCCTAATATGGGAAATCAAGAGAATGAGAATGAGGATACCTTAGGAGGAAATGCAATGGGTAGAGAAGCAGTGGTTCAGAGAGCATTGAAAAACTACTCTAGTCCTACTATTAATGGGTGCTATTCTAGCATCAGGAGACCACCCGTTCAAGCGAATAATTTTGAGATTAAGCTAGCAATTATTGGAATGATTCAGCAGTCGGTCCAATTCGCTGGGTTACCTAATGATGATCCCAACTTGCATATCAAAAAATTTCTGGAGTTATGCGACACATTCAGGCATAATGGAGTATCCGATGACGCAATTAGGCTATGGCTTTTCCCATTCTCTCTTGGGATAAAGCCAAGGCTTGGTTGATTTCTCTGCCATCTGGGAGCATCACAACCTAGAACGAGTTAGTTCAAGAATTCCTTACTAAATATTTTCCACCTGCCAAGTCTGCCAAGCTAAGGAGTGAGATTACGAACTTTTACCAACAAGATTCAGAGTCATTGTATGACGCATGGGAAACGTATAAGGATCTCTTACGGAGGTGCCTCACCATGGTTTACCAATCTGGTCGCCAAACGTTACCAAGGTTTGCTATCAACTATTCAAGCTATGATTGATGCTACAAGTGGGGAGCCTTGAACAATAAAACGCCAGAGGACGCATACAATCTGATTGAGTTGATGGCGAATAATAACTATATGAGGACTCCAAAGAGAAATTCAACGAGGAAAGCAGGGAGTGCATGAAGTTGATGGTTACACCGCATTGGCTGCTCAACTCTCCGTCATTCAAAAGCAATTGGGAGATGCTCTAAAGGTAAATGCTATTAAATTTTCTCTAATATGTGACCTTTGTGCAGGAAATCATTCATCAAAGGATTGCCAAGAAGGGAACCCGTTTGCTCAGCTAGAACAAGCCAATTACGTCAATAATTTCCAAAGGGGCAAGGGAATCCATATTCCAATACATATAATCCAGCATGGAGGAAACACCCGAACTTTTCATGGAGCAACAACAATGAGCAAAAACAAGCTCCTGTTTTTCAACCTCAAGAGCCAAAATCTAATTTAAGAATGTCTTGACCAAGTTCATTGAAGAGACAAGCAAGAGGTTTGAGAAGACTGATGTCCTGGTTCAAATCAATCAGCCTCTATTAGGAACCTTGAGACTCAAATTGGGCAATCCACAATATTTTAGCGGGAAGGTTCAAGGAACGTTGCCAAGTGATATCAAGAAAAATCCAAAGGAGCAACTCAATGCCATCATGTTGAGAAGTGGCAAGGAGCTACAAGAATCAAGAAAAACTGAAGAAACTGAGGAAAAAGCTGAAGACACGAAATTGGACAGAACCAACAATGCTCAACACAATGCCTAGGCACAAAATCCAGAATGAAGAATGCCTCAAACAATGCCTAGGCACAAAACCAGAACTTGAGAACAAAGCCCAAGATGTGAAGAAAGATAAAGCCTCTCTTCCGTATCCTCATAGACTACAGAAAAAAAGATGGACAAGCAATTTAGTAAGTTCATGGATATGTTAGAAGCTTACACCTAAATGTTCCTTTTGTAGATATGTTGGAGCAATGCCGAAGTATGCCAAGTTCTAAAGGAGATCTTTACACAAAGGCGGTTTGGAGAACATGAGACGGTGATGCTTACGGAAGAGTGTAGTGCATTGCTATTGAAGAAACTACCACAAAAGCTCAGAGATCCAGGGAGTTTCACAATTCCTTGCACAATTGGTAGTTTTTATTTTGATAAAGCTTTATGTGATTTAGGAGCAGCATTAACTTGATGCCATTTTCTATTTTAGGAAACTGGTTAGGAGAGGTAAAGCCAACCACGATTCATCTTCAATTGGGGATAGATCCATAACTATCCCAGGGGAGTGGTGGAGGATGTCCTAATAAAGGTAGCAAATTTATCTTTCCAGTAGATTTTGTGTTCTTGATATGGAAGAAGACTGGAACATACCTTTAATATTAGAAAGGCCTTTTCTAGCTACAAGTAGGACTTTAATAGATGTACACCAAGGTAAACTAATCTTAAGGGTGGAAGACGAACAAGTGGAGTTCAATGTTTTAACACGATGAAATGTCCACCCGAGTTAGATACTTGCTTTAAGATTAGCATCCTTGATGATAAAGTAGCGGAAACCTTAGAAGAAAACTACAACTCACCCCTAGAAATTGTTTAGTCAACTCTAGGATTATGGAGGCTAAATTTGAGAGGGTAGATGACAATAATTGAAGCCTTATGTGTGTGGTGATTGAAGGATAGAGGGGTTTTGATTTTCCTAGATGCTCCAGATTGAAGGAGTCAAAAAGTCGAGCTTACAACTCTAATAAAGCGTTCTGGGAGGCAACCAAGCTCTTCACTTTAATTTTGGTTTTTCTTTTGAATTTATTTTAGATTTTTGTTTAATGTGTTAAGCTGTGATAATTTTGGTTTGGTTTGATATGTTAGTTGTTTTTGTTTCACCATAATTTCTTCTATGCACACTAAATTGGCCAAGAAAGGTGCATAGTTTGTTTTCTTTTGACTAGATTCTCGAGGACTATTGGATACAACAAACATATGCATGGCTTCACAAGACTACCCACATAAATGTATGCATGAAGAGTATCGTAGTTGTTCTCTTTGCACATTGAGGACAATGTTAATCTCTAACGTTGGGGGTAAGGATATTTTTTTTATGGCCAAATTTAGTTTCATTCGATGGACATCTTTGAATATCTTTTGCTTGAATTATCTCTTTAAAGCCTTTGGGTGGAATGTTTTAGGTGTGTTGAAGGTCAAAGAGTTAATGTATTTTGTTTTGTTTTGGAACTCATACATAAGTCAATGATAAGACCATGATTGTGAATTTGTGACATTGAGATTTTATTAACTTTCACGTAGTGTAAAGATGATAGTAGATGACAATTGCATTATTATGACTCTCTTGGGAATGGATTTGATTGGTTGAGTAATTTGGAAACTTAGAGCGTTTTGTGTGTGTTTTTATGGGCAATAATTTTTTGTTTTTTTGTTTTCGTGAAAATTGTGCATAAATTCTAGAACTCATTGATAATCACCTGAGGCGAAATCCTAGAATCCACATTGCTTAGGATATGTTTAGGCAATTTTCTTTGGAACGATTGAGCCTTTCAAGCCAACCTATATTACTTTATCCTAGTTAGCCCTTTGAGCCTATTATTATACACTTGGTAAGCCTTATTTTTTTTTTTGTTGTAAACCTACTATATCTCACCTTGACGATGAAGCCTAAAACACTTTCCGACCCATCTTATTGTGAGAGACTTAATTTAGGGTGACCTATAAGAAAACTCATGAAAAGAAGTGTGGTAGAAGAAAATAATATATCTTTTGGACCACAACCTGAGTATGTGCAATGAGATAGTTGGGGGTTGTGAAAGAAAAAAAAAACGATAGTAGAAGCAAGGTGGGGTAGACGAATTTTTTTACGAGTTACTATCTTCCTTAAAAAAAAAAAAAAAAAAAAAAAAAAAAAAAAAAAAAAAAAAAAAAAAGCCAAAGAAGAAAAAAAAAATTTGAAAAAAAAATTTGTAGAAAAATTGAAGAAGTAGCTGGAGAGAAGAACTTGAAATGAGGTACATTACATGGGATTTGTGCTAATGTTGGAAGGAAGAGTTCAATCAATGTCAAAGGGTAGAGGTGGAATGAGAAGGAAGCAAGAAAGCGATTGTTCATGGTCATTTACTGTAAAATATCAAGTCTCTTAAATTTGTTAAAATTCCGTTCCGTTCTTTCATAAACCATTACCCTAGCCTAACATTACAACCATGATAAAGATCTAATGATCCAAGGTAGTGATTGGATTCTACATTAGTGGAGAGTGGTTTGAAAAGTGAGCCTATGGAGTTTGATTGTACATTTGTTTTATTTTCTTATTTGCCTATGAAAGCTATGCATAAAATCATATGGGTTTTGATGAATGGTTTGTGATGATTATGAAAGGGTCAATAACAAAAGTGTAGTTGAAATTCACTTATTCTTTGCATTTGCGTATTGTTAATTATTCGATTTGTTCACATCGACACTATTTTTGAGATGATTATATGTATGGATCCTAAAATGTTTGTTTGAGTCTTTAGTTTTGAGTCTAGGTGAGGTTAGGCTTGGATGTTTGTGGGTATCATCACTAGAAACCCTCACGAGACTACAACTCGTCCAACTAGGGCACCTAGGGTTTAAAGGCTTGTTGCATATGCTAAATGCAACCGTGACAATCTACGAAAGTGACTTAGGATAGTTTAGATATAGGTTTTCATTGTTTGTTTTATTTTCAAGCTTAAAGACATGTTTTATTACTTAATTTGCTAGGGACTAGCAAGAAGCTAGTTGGGGTTGTGATAAAAGCTTGAAATACATATTTTGTTAGTGATTCAATTGGATTATTGTGGAAAAATGTGTTTAATTTGTGAATTTAACTTAATTTCATAAATGTCTTTTATGGGATCAAGGGTATGTTTCGAACATTTTCAGGTTCTTAAAGATGATATTCAGATGAAGGTTATACAATGATGGAATGTGGGATAATAAGAATCAAATGGTTCGTGATTTGGAGCTGAAACGAAGAAGTTAGGGCGATTTGAAGTTAAAGTGAAAATCTTGGAAAACGCTTCGGTTTTGAACATGCGTAGTAATTCAACAATACCTTGAGCTGTAGGTTGGATTGAGATGATTCTTGAACCGTTGGAAATCTGATTCAAAGGGATACAATTCGTATGTTTACCACTTGGCAAGATTCGACGTTATCATGCTCAAAAACCACCGTCTTGTCAAGATTTCGAGTTCTGGGGCAGAATCAACTATGCTAGGCACAGTGCTGCGGCACAACTGCGAATCTGGACCTTTTTAGATAAATTATGACGTGTATTTCCTGTTTTAAGAGTTCTAAAGTGATTAGGATAGTGGGAATCAAACTTTAAAACCCTAGGAGTATAATAGATGTCTTTAGCTGATTTTAAGGGGGAAGGAGAGAAGTTCAGCGGCTCGTTGGAGACTGAAAATTCCTGCAATTTTGAGTCGTCAATTAGAGAAGTTTTTCTACTCTTTCTTAACTCATGTTTATGAATATAATGGTTTTATTATTGAAAGTATGAACTAATTTTATTTCTAAGGTTAAGATGTAGCCCAATTTTATGAATATGCATTGAATTATTGTTTGCATTTTTTTAAGTTTTGTTTTAAGTTTTATTATTGCGCTTAAAGCTTGCAATTCTTAAGGACCCTAGAGTGAATGATTTTATGGGTTAGGTTGAGATCGAGAGATGAAACCTAATTAGTCTAAGGTAATAAAACCATAGATTGAGGAAACACTAGAGATGGTTACGCGATCTATGAGGCTCTGGTAAATTCATAGAACTTAATGATCTCCAATTGCTTAAATCTGATTAGAGATAATTCGGGTTAGTAATTAGGAGTTAATTTGTTAATTTTTCGAGAAAAAGTTATATTAGGGAGTTTGGCCTTTAGAATAAGCTTAATTGGGTTAAAGATAATTGTCAATGCTATGATTAAATTGGTGTGAAATCTATGCCCTAGGTTTAGTGATATTGATTTCCTACAAAGTGTTAATAAAAGTCTGTTTTTATTTTGTTTCTAAGTTGTTTATTTTTCATTGAATCTTCTGAAAATCTAATTAATCAAATAGCAATAAGATAGGTTAGTGTGGTACTTGGTATTAGAATTCCCTGGGTTCGACATCCGTATTCTTACACTTTATTACTTGCACGATTTCGTACACTTGTGAAAACCAACAACAGAACTACATAACTGTTATCACGTACCTTCTATTTCTAGAAGTATTATTTCAGTATCCGTTTGGATAATATAGGGTATCATTTTGAGATATCTAATGGATTGTTGTCCTTTTCTTTGAATGGTATTTCTATTTGGAATTGCAAGGTTATAACCAGACATATCTCTGGCACTGTCGATTGTGTCATGTTAATAAGACCCGCATTGCAAAACTTCAAAGGGATAAGTTTTGGACTCTTTTGACTTTCAGTCATTTGAGGTATGCGAGTCATGCCTGTTAGGCAAGATGACCAAGTCTCCTTTCACAAGACAAAGTGATAGGGCTACTGGTTGTTAGGCATCATCCATAGTGATGTATGGGTCCACTAACAGTTGAAGCCAGAGGTGCATATTCATACTTCATCATATTTACTGATCATTTGTAGATATGGTTATGTCTACCTCATGAGACATAAATCTGAAGCCTTTGATAAATTCAAGGAATTCAGGAATGAAGTACAAAATATGTTGGGCAAAAGTATTAAAGCTCTTCGGTCGAATCGAGGAGGTAAATACTTAAGCTAAGGGTTTTCAGAATACCTGAAGGAATGTGGGATAGTATCACAACTCATGAATGTTTGGCTATAGTGCAATGGGAGATTGTTAGAGTAGATGCCTGAGCCAATCAATTATTGTAGAAATGACGCTTGTAATAATGTTCAATCATAAAAGACATTTTATTCTATATTGCGTAAATCATTATTATTGCAATATGTATTGATATATGTCCTTAGAATGGTAGAACCCTGACGAGGATCAAATGTTTCAAATCTTGATAGTGAGAACCCTATGTGCACATAGGGGGTCATTCTAGAAACGTCCATAGCCCCAGTATTATTCGAAGTAAGAGCACAGATAATACGGTAAGGCTATCATAGTGTTGAACGACCTGTCGAGAGGCAGTGACTGATCTTACCTGTCAAAGTTGTTTGGTGACAACCTGGTACAACACACGGGTGCTTGTTATAGGCGGATGTACCGTAGCAAGTTCACTGGACTGACCCACCAGAGGATTCATATGGATGGTACCCAGTGTCTATGGAAAAATCCTCTAACGAATGGTGGTACATGTGATCCTTAGATTGAGATCACCGGAGCCTTGTGGACCGATTGGTGCAGTTTGACACTAGCCTAACGCAGTTCTTTTTAGAGCTGTCAATATGGTAGTGATTGGCTGCATCAAGGAGTGTATCAGACTATGGTGGATTGACAGAGGATTCACCCCCGGGTACGGGAGAAGTTATCTCATGGCAACAATAGTATATGGCAATGACACTAAAACTGTGGCCACAGTGAGATTGAGTTATTGCTCTATCCGGATTATAATATAGGTCATTGGTCCAAAAACTAAATACATAAATCGAGAGTATCGAAGGTTGACACTATTTTATGCCTTCGTCTCGTAGAGATAACGTATGATGAAAGGATCAAATTGTATGGTAACCATATCGTTGACAAGTAGCTACTTTGCTAAATCCGAATCTATGGGTGGCCATGATGCCTTGCTAGGGGCCAATCTGGTCTTTGTATTAGTGAGATGATTAATTGGTGTTAATCGCGATACTATACACTGCCGGTATGATGAGAGACCTATGGGTTACACACATAGAAGATAATTAAGAGCCAAGAAGAAAGAAGGGCGTTTTTCATCTTTTTAGGCGAAAGGTATTTTGGTAATTTTACAGTGCAATTAAATTTTTGAGGTCGTAGCCTTATTTAATTTATTAGAAAAATTAAATAAGTAAAATTACGTTTAAAATGTGTTAGCATATATTAAATAATTATCATTATTGTTAAATGTTAATATATATATATAAATGTATGTATGTATGTATGTAGTTGTATATTAAATATATATATAATTGATTTTAATTGAAGATAATGATGAATCAAAATATATCTAATTGGGAGTGTTTGGTAACAGGGGTGTTAGGGTTGGAGCCCAAGCCTATTCCATAAGAATAGGGCAACTAAAATATGCTATAAAAGAAAAAGGGTGTGTGTGTGATTTTAGTAATTGATTCATTCTTTGATTGAGGAAAAAAAAAATAAAATAAACACACAACCCCAAACACTCTCTCCCACTTCACATTGCTATTTTGCTTTGAAATCAAATTTTTTGATTTTTCTTCTGTTTCTAAAACTAAGGAGAATCTAGCAAATCCCTCCTTAGTCTTTGTGATTGTCTTCGTGTGGACTACGGGGTTCGATCCTACACTTAGGTCGGTAGCAAAACGTTCAAGGACAAAGTTGGAGGAGCCTCCAAACGTGCGTAAGATTATTGAACCTTGAATCTAATTTTCTGTAGATTAATTTATATATTATATAAACTTTGATATTATACCCGGATTGGTTCTAAGGAACGATCCATGTCATTTATGTTTTGTTTTTCCGCTGCGTAAGTAGGTTGTTCACTAACAACGCCCACATGGAGGTACGTAGCTTTACTTATGCCCTAATACCCTTAGTAAATTTTATTAAATTATCTTGAAAAAGTGTGAAGAAAATCACTAAACTTATTAGGGGTAAAATGGTCTTTCACTCATAATTAGTTGAAATGTGGGGAGTGAAAAGAGATATAATTTCATGGAGAATGCAATATAAATGAGGGCATTATGGTGATTGACTACGGGACATAGATGGAATTTTATAGAAAATGAAGGTAAAATGGGAAACTACAAATAATATTATGTATATCAAGAATTGAAGAATGAAACCTAGCCATTCTCCTCCATTTTCACGCCACCTTCACCCAAACTCTCTCAATTTTTCAATTCTTTTTCAAGAGAAATTCGTAGATTTGGGTTATTTTTAGTGGAATTTCAATCCCAAGCATCCTTAGGTAAGATCATTGCACTAAGAGTGAGTTTTAGCTTTTAAAGTGTTGAATTTTGATGATGTGTTTCATGGATTTAAGAGAAACAGAGTTGGATCAAAGAAGATTATTAAAGTGTTGGATTGCTCACATCTAAGGTAAGTAAATCCTACCTAGTTATGATTGAAGCAATATGGTGTAAGAATTTCTTTTATGCTTATATGTGTTTATATGAATAATTGTTGATGGATCTGATGTTGAATAATGGTTAGAACTTATCCAAGAGAAGTAGTACTTGTGATTTGATGTTTGATGAGAGTTGTGATGAATTATGGAAGAATGGAGTAGAAATTATGGAGTGTGCAATTTGGACAGGTTTGGCATTAATTTGGCAGATTTTGTTCCAAATTTTGATGGCTTAGAAAAGAAGTAGATGTAGCCAGTTTAGAGCTTGGATGTGCACATAAATTGTTTGATGAAATGTCAAAGAAAAGTACATGTATGAGTATGATTATGTGTTATTTTGAGATGAGTTAGTAGATGGTAGGAATGACAGTTTGCATTCCATATTGCATTGTTGCATCTAAACATGTGAATTTAGAAAGAATTATAAGCATGACCCATCTAATGCATACATACTCATAAGAGCATGAGAAAGCATTAGAACATTAAAGAGTAAATAAAAAGAAATGAGAATATTAAGAAATTCAAATCTGAATTTTTATTTAAAGAAGTGTTAAAAGATAAAGAAGGAATGTTGTTGTGATGGGGAACCGTGAGTGACATAGCCCTGCATGCACGCCGCCTTGAGTGAGTGGCCTCAGAATTCAGAAAGAAGAATTATACAATCCGTTAGAAGTGTGTAATGACTTCTTTCTACTAGTATACTTTAGAATATATACACTAAAATCATACATACTTAGCATATGAAAATAGTTGAGCCCAATTTTTTTACTTATAAAATAATTCTTTACATATACTAAAATACAAGTACAAAACTTAGAACGGTGGACAGCAATGCCAATTCTCTCCAGACGACTCCCTTCCGACCGCTGCTAAACTATTTCCTAGAAAAACATGAAAAAAACGGGGTGAGCATAAAAATGCTCAGTAAGTAAATCCCTTAACTTTTCTCCTTCTTTGATTTTCCTTACTAATTCTTTTTTTTTTTCTTTCATTCTTAGTTCTTTCTCTTTTCTTCTCCGTTTCTAATTCTTACTGTTCTTTTTTTCTTCCTAATTCTCATTGTTCTTTCATTCTCTTTGTCTTTCTTTCCATATTTTCTTTCTTTCTATTCTTTCTAACCATGGTGGAATACATGGTAATATGCATGAATGAAATGCATGTGCAATAATTCATAAAAATGCATTTTCTTTCCATTTCATTTCTTTTTTTCTTTCTATTATTCCTTTCTTCTTGTTTGTCTTGCTCAAGCTTCTCTTTCTTTCTTGTTTTTCTTTTCTTTCTTTCTTTTCTTGCTTGTTCAAGCTTTCTCATTCTTTTTATTATTTTTTTCTTGTTCTTTATTCTTGCTTATTCTTCTTTTCTTATTCTTTTTGATGGTCTCGGTTAATGCATGGATTTGACCTTGGCCATGGTGAGTGAGTACAATCCATCTACATGCACTCTTGCAGACCGTACAAAAATCTTTCTTTCTCTCAGGTCACTCAATTAAGGTGGCGTGCATGTAGGAATTCTTTGGTACAACCCTCATCACATACACTCTTACGGGTCGTACAATTCTTCTTCTTCTATGCCATTCAATTAAGGTGGCGTGTATGTGGGAATTTCTTCTTAGCACTCACGTTCCCCATCGCACAACCTATTCTTTTCTCTTCTTTAATCTTTTCTTTCTTTAATTCTTTAGTGCTTATTCTTTATTCTCTTTATTCTTAAAATTTTTATTCTTTCTTAAGTTATTACACAAATACAATATAGCATATGGATGGCTCCTTAGAATTCTTACTTAAATGCACTCATGAAATGCAAATATGCAATGTTGCATCAAATTAAAGTTTCTACTCATACTCATACTTCTCTTAGGCATTTCATCAATAATAAATGTGCATATATAAACTTTACTTATATTATAATTCTCTTTGTTTCTTTAACCATCCAGAATGAGAGCAAACTCCCATGTATCCTCATAATCCCTACACGGCAAAACACTCCAAAATTCTTCAAATTCCAACCGAATTTCAACCCATCATATACAATCAAAAACACTTCTCATATCTCAATATATCCAACAACAAACATAAATAATCATCAATCTCATTTCAATTCTCAACAATCATAACATACATGCTTAAAGAAATCTCTACTCAATTGATTCTTAAACCTTAACTTGAGTTGGAGTTTGAGTGGAATTTACACCTATACTTGAGTAGTCCACTAAAGCTCTTTACTCTGTGGATCCTAACCTTCTCTTACCCTAAGCATAAACTTAATAGAATTCAACTTCTACACAAATAAATCATATATATAAAAGCAAGAATTCTTACCCTTGTTGCCTTGGATCAAAACCTTATTAAATTCCACTCAAAAGCCCTCAAAATCCTTGGAAAATTGAGTGAAAATTTGAGAGAAAATGGAGAAGGAAAGTGGCGGTGGAAAGGAGTGATAAGGGTTGCAAAACCTTAATATCTTATTTTAAAACATTACTTTACCAGGGTCACCATTATACTTTCTTAGAAATTTCATCTATGTCCCCTATTCAATTACCATAATGCCCTCATTTTTATTGCATTTTACATGAAATTCTCTTTCTTTTCACTCCCCACTTTTTCAACTAATTTTGAGTGAAAATACCATTTTACCCTTAATGCAAGTTTTAAGGCATTTTCTTCATATTCTCTTAAAATAACTTTAACAAAAATCAACTAAGGGCTATGAAAACATAAATTAAATTACATACCTCCGTATGGGCGTTACAAAATGCATGTGGATGAGGACTGTACCCAGAATTAGAGAATAAACTCACACGGCCAGGGTTCCAAATCGACGCCTCAACCGAGTCTGATCAACAAGAAAGAAAGAAAGAAAGAATAGAAAAAAAAAATAGAAAGAAATTCTTCTTTCTGAATTCTGAGGCGCTCACTAAAGGCGGCGTGCATGCGGGGCTATGTCACTCACGGGTTCCCCATCGCAACAACCTTCTCTTCTTTTATCTTTTTACACTTCTTTAAATAAAAATTTGAATTTGAATTTCTTTAATATTCTCATTTCTTTCTATTTACTTTTTAATGTTCTTTAATGCTTTCTCATGCTCTTATGAGTATTTATGCATATAGATGGGTTCATGCTTATAATTCTTTCTAAATTCACATGTTTAGATGCAATAATGCAATATGGAATGCAAACATGTCATTCTCTATCATCTACTAACTCATCTTAATATAACACATTATCATACTCATACATGCACTTCTCTTTGACATTTCATCAAACAATTTATGTGCACATCCAAGCTCTAAATTGGCTATACTTCTACTTCTTTTCTAAGCCACTAAAATTTGGAACAAAATCTATCAAGATTAACGCCAAACCTGTCCAAATTGCACACTCCATAATTTCTACTCCAATTCTTCCATAATTCATCCCAACTCTCATCAAACATCAAATCCATGCCTCAACCGAGTCTGATCAACAAGAAAGAAAGAATAGAAACGAAAGAAAGAAATAAAAATAAAAAAAAATAAAAAAAAAATAAAAAAAAGAATAGAAAGGCTAGAAAGAAAGAAAGAATGAATGAAATACAGAAAAAGAAATAGAAAACAGAATAAGAAAATAGAAAAAAAAAAATGCACATTCTATGCATTTGTGCATTTGCATCATACCTATGCATAATATCATGCCTATTATTATGAGTAGTGAGAAATTAGAAATTGAGAAAGAACAGAGAAAAACAGAGAAAGAATAGAGAAAGAACAGAGAAGAATAGAGAAGTGTGATGGAAGGAAAGAAATTCAGAATTTAAGCAACGGAGAGAGAAAAGTAGCATAACGGGTTTACTTACTGAGCAATTAATGCTCACCCCGTTGTTTTCAATGTTTTTGCAGGTAGTAGGTGAGACGCGGTCGCATGAAACGTCAAGAAGCGGAAGGGTTTGGTGACATTGTCGAGATACTATTTTGTGACTTTACTATATTATGTAAAGATTTGTCTATATAAAGAAAAATTAATTATAGACCCATTATTTTATCCTTATCTATATGTATATTTTCTTATATATATTTAGTGAGTTTTACTGTTATTTTCCGAGTATAGTAGCTAGAGAGAAAGTATTACACGTCGTCACTGAAATCCAACGAAAGAGTTGTCATTGTCGAGCAAGGGAGAAGGTAAGTGCGTTATCGTCGAAATCCAGCGAGGGAGGTGTTGTCGTTGTCGAGCAAGGGTCCAAGGGAGAGTGGAGTTGAGAGATTGAAGAGAGTGGAGAAGTGGAGTCGCGTGAAAAATAAATCAGATTTAGGGTTTTTTCATTTTAAACATTGACCCAGTTTACCAAGCGGTTCAATTCGATCGAGCGGGTCGCACTGTTTATCCAGTTTGATAACGGGTTTAAACAGTTTTTAATTAATAACAGGTTTTATATTAATTCAGACCAGACACACAACCGGGTCCTGATTGAACTGATTAGACCAACCGGTCCGGTCTGACTTTTAGAACAGAGCCGAGCCCTTCGCTAGTTCAAGGCCCAATTCGGTTTTCAAAACATTGATTAACATCACTTATAATAACAGAAATTTCAAAACGTAAATATGAAAATTTTGTATTGAAAAGATGTTCAAAATGATACGCAAAAATGCAACAAAATATGAGTTATACTACAGTATCACAAAATACTAGACATCAATTTGTCTGAAATACGAAACACAAGCATACACTACCAAAAAACCAAAATATAACCACAACCACTTAGCCAGAAAAACAAGTTTTAAGATTGATCACTTAAAGCACTTGGCGTCCAATAGAGCCTCTTCCTCAAAAGGCTCTTGATCTTCGATCATCTGATTCACGCGTTCCTTTTGGGATTCATCTGAGATGTCAACCTTCTTCCATTCATACAACTCCATGTCATAGCACTCGTCAATGACAAATTGTGGAATTTCTTGTCCACGGAACAGCCACAACCCCTTGACTTTGAATGGAGGCTCAGAGCCGATCACTAGCATCTTTCCAAATGCATACTTGCGAGCGAGATCCATTCTTTGAAGGAATCCACCAACCTTGTTCAAAGTGACAAATGATACAGTGTTTTCGTCATTGTATTTGTAATCACAGAACCATAGTGAATAACCCTCAGGATCGTACATGTCCCAGAATCCTGAACACAAATTAGGTTCAAACAATGAATAACAATAATTTGGAGACATTACTTATGTAACTTATGTCTATTTCTATAAAAACAAAAAAGATGAATTCCAATAAACTAGGCCACAGAAAACAGGTAAATACTATGTGCATATATTTTGAAAATAGTAACCAGCATCACCGTTAAGCGTGTTAAATGATAAGGGAGGACAGAGTCAAATACCTTTAATAGCAACTTCACGGAAGTTGGTTTTGGTGTTCGAGTACAGTCTCTTCCACTCATCTAGTATCATCTTACTTGGGGGCAGCAGATCAAGAGGGTTCTTTGGCTTGGGCTTTGGTGCCTCTTCCTCCTCAGCAGCTTCAGCTTTGGGTTTCGATGCCTCCTTTTCTTTCTTTGGCACCTCTTTGGGCTTTGGTTTAGTTTCCTTTGCTGAAGCAGGCTTTTTTGCAGACTGAACAACTGGGACAGAATCAGTTTGCTTTACATCACCCATAATCTTCTTAAAATTTGGTTGGTTAACCAAGGTCCAAAAGTATCGCTCTACATGTGGGAACTCAGAGGTGAAACTCTTAGTCATGATACGAGTAAATCCCCAGTACAAGTTGCAAGTCATGATAATGTCAGCCAGGGTGACAGAGTGCCCAACCAAATATGTGTTTGAAGCCAAATATGAATTCAAAGCAGCCAATGCTCTCTTCAGAGCAGTAATAGCTGCTTCTTCAGCCTCCACATGTAAAAAAGTTAGACAAAATTAGGTCAAATTAAGTAGACAATGACATATTGAATAAGAAGTGGAAGATATATTTAAACATTTATAAAGTTTTCAACAAAAAATAAACTACTTAAATAGTGATGGAAACAGCGTGCTCTGTTTGTTTATATTAAACGCCCTTCGTCAACATTCTATAACTGTTTAGCTCCTTTTTTATTCATCCATTTAAATAGTAAGGGAGTATTGGGCTATTCTCTAGCTCTCTTTTATCAATATAACTTTCATAGTTTCTTAGCAGAAAAAATTTATATATATATATATACTCCCACAAAATAATAGTTCATTCAAAAGGTCCAAGTAGAAGCAACACAGTTGACATTTGAAAACACCATCCATGCAGCAATTGACTCACAAGTAGAAGAAATCCCGACAAAGCCAAATTATGAAAGCCTAAGTTAAGATCCAATGTTATTATAAAGGAACAAGAAGGCAAGCCTTTTTTTTTTCTAATACAAAATTGAACTAGCAGACAAATTCATTCCAAGGAAAGGAAATATGGCCAACTAAAATTCCAATAAGAAATAAGAGACAGAGAAAGGGGGGAGAGAGAGAGAAGAATAGCACAATTTAAAAATCTAAATTAAACACATAAGAAATAAGGGTGCACTTGGTTCATTATTCTGATACTTTCTAGAATAATATTTTGAAAAAAGTAAAATTGGATGATTATTACGATGCAGGATTTGAAAATTAACAAAAATACCCCCCTAGGTTTGTTTATTTACTAAACACCCCAATAATAAAATTTTGAAAATTAACAAAAACATCCCCACCCACCCATTAAATACCGACAGCCAGCCACCACCACCTAAGGGTGGCCGGAGTCACCGTATCGACGCACGACCAACGGGATCTAGCAGGTCGTGAGCCGATTTGGCCTTTTCCTCCAGATCTACAACTAGATCTAGCCATTGACGGAAGATCTGGCCGCATTTGGTCGTCAACAACGGCCAAAGATATGGCCATCGTTGACGATTGGCTACAGCCAAAGATCTGGCCGTCAACAACCAGATCTTTGCCAGATCTTTGGCCATAGATCTGGCCTTTTCTGGTGAATATGGCCGGAAAAGGCTAGATCGGCACACTACTGACTAGATCCAGCCGGTAATGCGCCATCATACTAGATTCCGACCACCTTCCAGTGGTGGTGGTCGGAATCTAGCAAATGTGGGTTGGTGGGGTGTTTTTGTCAATTTCTAAAAAAAAAATTTGAGGCGTGTTTAATTAAATTAACAAACCTAGGGGGTTTATAAAGAATTGAATAAAGTAGAATAATATTTTGAGAATAAGGAAATAAATGTGTATTTTGGATAGAATAGGGAATAGAGTAGTGAAAAATTGTGTACCAAAGGGGCCCTAATTATTTCTGGATATTAAAAAAAAAAAAAAAAAAAAAAAAAAAAAACACTTCACATGTGACAAGTAGGACAGCAATATGACAAAAGTTAAGGAGAAACTCACTGGTGGAAGTATCAACCACTTCCCATTCTTGGTCCAACCCAAATCAAGATATTAGCATCAATCTCCATAGTAGAAAAATCAATCCACTGCTCAACATGGCCTAATGAAACAAGTAGATGAGAACCATAAGAGTCATTCAAGGTTCAGGGAAAGAAATAAAGATTAGACTCACAGTGCAAAACTAACAGAATGTCTTACATAATCATCAGAGAGAACCATAGAGAGAATTGTCAGCTTGGAGCGGACAACTGCAAACACCAATATAAACCATGAGTTTCATTATGAAGATAGAGTCACCTTGTGTGAGCCCCATCAAAAGGGAAGGGGGAGTAAATGAATGAGAGACGTCTAACCATACGTGCTATGGCATTGCTCTCAAATACAGGACCATCAAGTCTCCACCACAGGAACCTGAAAATCAAATTCATTACTCAAGTTAAAACAAAATCAGGAATTCACAAACCCATTGTCTACAGCAACTATACATTGTAATCTACACCTTACCTTCCCAATTGGGTTCAACTTGAGAAACTCAGGGCTCTTATTTGTGACACCCAACTCAAAATTATCGACCATTTGACTTGCACACCATTGTACTCTGCAGCAATGAGTGCCTGAATGGACTTTTGTGTCCTTTCAAACCATGCAAGACCTGCAGAGTGAATCAAACAGGAAAATGAGGTTTCTTTTCTCTTTTCAATGTGCAGCTATGGAACAAAACACATTCCGAAAATCTAAACCTACAAATAATTGGTTATAGTTCAAATAAATATTTCCAAATCACTTTACCTACTTTGAACTAATTATTATTGATCTATACAATTTTTTTAACCATGGCCTAACCCGATCCAACAGTATCAATAAGCCTATTTGCATGCATAAATATCAAAACAAAAATCATAATTAATGGTATTTCAAAGCCTACATGGTCTCCTCCAAGCTTTTAACCGCAGACAGTTCTTAATAAACTCATTCTATGCATTGATATATTCAATACTCACTCTTAATCCAATCCGATCCAACATTCAATCAATGAAATGAACACATTAACGAACAACATTACACATATGAATCTGTTTTCACAATTTACACTCAATTATTACAAAAAGAAATACTTTCACTTCGGTCTAGTTTCAATCTAAGTTTAATCCTTTAAGCTTATATTTACAAAAAACAGATAAAAATTGAGCAGTCGCGTAGAACCTCACCAGAGCCATGGCTTAACGGAGAAACGTTCCACTCAATTGAGCTGCACACACAAACATCACAAAATAACAATCAAATCAAATCTAACTAACTAACGAACTAAAAAACTGCAAAATATTCAAAATTCTCTTTTGCAAAGAATTGAATATTGAGAATTCGATTGGCAGAGAAAGAGAGAGAAGGACCTGTGAGTGCGAGCGTTTTTGTATTTGTGCGAGTTAAAGAGAGAGAGAGATAAGAGAGCGAACTAGGTTTTTTTGTAAGAGCGACGACAAGACCAAATGCGTTGAGGAATTTTTCGCTTTGGGTCGGATATTCACCAGAATTCTATTTGGCCGGCCCGAGTTTTTATATTTATCTATTTTTGGGCTTTAGTTGGGCTGATATTTTAGTTCGTGATTTATAAATGATTGGTCTGTTTCTTCACCTAGTTATTAAGGACACCCACATTTCTCTGTATCCAATATGTTAGATTCAGAAGCTTCTTCAACATAAAATTAAATGGTGTTCTGTTTCCGGAAACAAAGATGTAAGAAATTTTAAGAACTATGTAATTAAAATGGATTGAATATTTTTAAAACTTTTTTTCAAATATATTTTGAGGTTAATATTTTCTCCAAGTTTTTTTCTAATAACATTTTCTCCCCTCAAGTCGTAATTATCAATTTACTCCCTAATGTTAGTATTCTTTTAAGGTTTAGGATTTAATTAACGGATTTAGTGTAGATGAACAAATCATTTAAATGAAAATCCTAACAACAATGGCAACGTGGTAAATTGTTATTTCTGATTTTAATAACCACTTGCTTTTGGCCAGATGGCAAGACTTTAGTTATCTGGGTGGATTACTCAAATGTTTTGTGTTTGAATCTCATAAAGAGGTCATCTACCACATTTGTGACTTACTTGGCCCATTGGACTTATAGGCTGTGGGTGTTCAATGAACCTCAGAGATTAGTTTGAGGCACGCACAAGCTAGCTCAAACATCTCGATTATAAAAAATATGTATATTATTAAGGAACCTCAAGGGAAATTATTACCTTATATAATTTTGATGTTTGAAAAATATTTTTAAAATCATAAAACAATAGATAATAGAGTGATGGTGAAACAACATCTATATATCTATATAATCTTGAGCCTTCCTTGTTGAGTGCACATAGGATTTGAGAAGCAACTCTAGAATTTCTCTGTTTTGACACGTTGGATGTGTGGTTTAATGACCTCTATAATTGTTCATCTTGACATGTTGAATTTTTATATAGTGCATTGCATTTGCATTCCAAAGGTCTAAAAAAAAAGATTTAAAGATTGAAGTTAGTCTTTTTATATTCACAATAAATAAGCATTGTATTGGTATTGCAAGGTCTATACAAAAAGATATAGGGCCGTCAATTCTATTGTCTATTACCACAGTATGTTAGTTGATGTCAATAATATATCTGGTATTCAGGATTTTGTTAATTGATGATTTTTTTGTTGTGTTGTTTTAGGTCAAGATCTTTGAATTGGCATAGAATAAGGGCTAGGATGTTTAAATGAGGAATTGAAACTGTTAAACCATTTGTTATTTCAAGGTTTAATTGTTTTTGTTCTTTCGAACTGTAGTATATCTCCTAACTATTGAATGTGAAATCAATTTATTTTTGTTGACTATGTTTTTAGGAAAAACATTTGGATCCAGATGTTAACCAGTTGCTACTTGAATGATTAACTGTTGTAGTCCTATCGAAGGGTAGCATATTTCTTAACAATCTTAATGAAAAATGAATCAACTTTTGTTGATTTTGTTTTCAGGTAACAATTGTTTTTTGAATGAATATTGTTTTTGTTCTATGGAGTAAGTATATTTCTTAACAATCTTAATATAAATCAATTAAATTTTGTTATTTTTGTTTTAGGGAAATATTCTGTACTTTAATAAAATCAAGTCGAGGATGTTTCTAGGGTCTACTGAACTGTAAGTATATGCCCTATTATCTTAATATGAAAATCATTTATTTAAATTTATTTTTAAAACATTCATGTATTTCAAGTTGTTATTTGAATGATTAATTGTTTTTGTCCTACAGAGCAGTATAATATGTAACAAACTTTTTATAAATGATTAATTTTTGTTGATTTCATTTTTCATGTAACAGATGTTACTTGAATGAATAATTGGTTTTGTACTGTGGTGTTAAGCATATTTCTTAACAATCTTTATATGATATCCAAAAATTTTGGTTCATTTTGTTTTTAGGGAAAATATTCATGTATTTTAATGGCATCAAGTCGAGGATGTTTCTACGTTATGCAGAACTGTAATTATGTCTTAAGTATATTAATATGATGATAGCAATTATTTTTGCCCTATTGTTTATACTGAGTACATAATGTGGTATAGTTGAGGACTGTTTCATGATTTATAGAATGAGAACGAAATCACTTTATTGTGTAAGGTTCGATCATGGTGAATGGTTAGGATTGGTATGATGAAACTGATTTCCTTTGGATTTATGAAAAAGGGAAGCTAATATTTCACCTTTAACAGTTCTGCAACAAAAGTGTGCTAAAGTTTGCACCTCAAATCGATGTGGTGAAATATTTGTCATATCTATGACTAAGTTATGGCGAATTTGTATGACTGCTTTATACTACTCATAGAATATATCAAATAGAATACATGTATATAGCAAAAGTAAATGGGCCCAAAAAATTTCCTTTTATTTCATATAAACATTCTTTATACAAAATAGACTATCATTTACAAAATGACTTAAAACAGCAGATAGTGGTAGCTATTGCTCCTTACTCGGCGATGCCTGTCCAACCGCGTTCTCACTAGATCCTGCAACCACAAAAAAACAACGGGGTAAGCACAAAATAATGCTCAATAGTAAATCCTCTACCGACTGTCCCCGTAACTCTTTCTCTTATTCTTTCCTTAAACTCTTTTTCATCTCATTATTCACCTTTTTCATCTCATTATTATCTCTTTCACAAGCTCTCTTAACTTCTTTACATGTCACGGCCTCATCTTACCGGAGGCACGGCCGGGTGAGTTTCACACAGCACCACCCACTCTTCATGACTTTCGGGTGGAGATCACAAAGCACCAACCCTTTTTCCGTAACCATCGAGTGGAGATCACAAAGCACCCACCCCATTTTTCAAACCTTCGGTGGAGATCACAAAGCATCAACCCGTTCTTTACCTATTGGGTGGAGATCACAAAGCACCAACCCGTTCTTATTGCTCTTCTCATTCTCTCTACTCTTAGATTATTTCATTCACACAGTTCTCTACTCTTCTCAAACTAGTATACTTAGAGTAGTTAGTCACAAAGTTCTCTACTTTTCTCAAACTACTCCTCAATGCACATTAATGCATATGGATTGTTCATGTTCAGTAATGCACTTTGGAAATGTCAATATGCATGTTCAAAAAGTAAGGTTCACAACTCTACTCATACTTCTCTTAGGCATTTCATCAAACAATTAGTGTGTATACCTCACACTTCACTTATTTATAAGTCCATTCCTCCCTTGAACCATCCAAAAGGGGAGAAACTCCCTCACACGCTATAATCTCTGCCATAACTTAACACTTCCAAAAGATTCTCAATCTCCTCCAATTTCATCATGAACTCCACTCTCATCACACATCACACTTCTCAATTGAAGTGTATTTAACCACCATAATAACTAGTCATCTCACACCAATTCAATAACATAACAATATCATACATAAATATCTTACTCAAAGGATTTTCCAAATATCAACTTGGTTGGGATTTACTTACCTTGTGATGGTGTGATTCCACTAATACTTCTCTTTTCCTTTGGTAGATGTCTTTTCTCTACACCTTTAAACATTAACACATTAAGACCTCAACACCTTTATAGGCAAATTTCACATTTAGAGCAAGGATTTCTACCTTAGGATGCTTAGATCAATTCTTTACCAAGATCCAACTGCAAAAACCCTCAAAAATCCTTGAAAGCTTAAAGGAGAATTGAGAGGAAATGGTGAAGGAGTATGGCGGTGGAAGAATGAATGAAGGGTTTTATGAAGCTTATCCCCTTTTTAGCTCAAAGTATATTCATTCATTCCCATATTGCCCTTGCTCTTTCTTCAAAATTCATCTTTGTCCTTTCAATCATTACATCACAACCCCCCTCTAATATATTTTTCCATAAAATCCTCTTACATTTTACTCCCCACTTTTCTTCTAACTAAGGGTAGAAAAGTCATTTTGCCCCTATGGAAGAATTCTCTAGAACCTCAATACCATTTTCTTCGGCTCTTCACCGCGACAAAGACTCTTTCTTTCGCCCCGGTGAAAAATTACAGAACCTACCTCTTTGGTTGTAGAAGCTCCGCCGCGCGGCGAAAATTATTCTTCGCCCCGACGAAGTCTATACACCAAGATTTTGCCAAGTCTTTACAATTTCAGGCAACCCACCAACCAAACCCATACATCTATTCAACCAAGGGTCAACCAAACAATATGAACAATATACCAACTCAAATAAGAGCAAACATAAACATTAGCTACGTACCTCAAGTGGGGCGTTACATAAGCAAGATGGCTGGAAATTGAGACTTTAACATTTTATTTTTTCAGGTTTTGGTGACGATGAATTGTATGATGGGTATCATATACTAATTTGTATTATAGAAACAATTGCGATTGTCAAGTTATCATGTAAAGTTATGTTACCATGTGTATGTTTTCATAAAGGTGATGTTTTTTTCAAGTATATTAATTTTGTTGGTATTCGTTGTTTTTTTTTTTTTTAATAATGTTGTCTATATTATCATGAAAAACTATTAATTTTTTTTCAATGCATAATAATTTTGTTATTTAATTTTTGATGGTATTGGTTGTTTCTTTTTTTTTGTGATATGTTGTATTCTATATATATCATGAAAAACATATAAATTTCTTACATTTTCACTAACATAAGATGGTGGCTGACAACCTTAGTGCATCTATGTTGTTTTCCTAATGTTTTGGAACTTTCGATTCATAAGTATTCAATGTAAATGTGGATCTTTTTAAAAACCTCATTAGATATAGAGAATGAACATCATGTGAATAGTCACATTTCTACCTTGTTATAACTTTCCTAGAAGAAGTGATAAAAAATTGTCTATGGAATTGTTTGAAACTAGTTGCCCACCCTCATCCATAATTATAATTGTTCAAGGTCTACTTCGGTTCTCACAGCCAAACCATCAATCTGCCTATGGGCGAACTATATTTTATTAGTAATTGTAATAGACCAAGGACTCCTTGATTCAAATCTCGTTGTCGAACATTTAATCTGACTATAAAAAATAATTTGGGAATGCCCAATTAGTAACATGAGATTGTTAGTCGATCATGATTGTACTATGAATTCAATTAGATCAAGGTATCCTGAGTTTAACATCTCACTGCCGAACCCTTACCAGAATGTGATTAGTCACATTTCTACTTTGTTATACTAATGAGGATCGAGGTGCTGACCAAGTTGATGTTCCCAAATATTCTCAAGATCCTTTGCACTGAATTTGCGGTCTAATGACTAGGTAAAGACAAGGGATGAAATAGGTTTTGCAAGACTTAATCATGACGTTCCTAGTAAAACAACTTGTTCCTATTCTATCAATAACTTTCCTTGGAATAAGTGGTTTTGCCAAACATCATTTGCCTATAGAATGGTAAAAAGTCAAATGCCGACCCACAATTTATCCATAATTGAAATAGACCAAGGATTCCTTGTGTTACAAATCTCCACTACCGAAACTTAATCTACTAAAAAAAATAATCTGGGGATGACCTATAGGAACATTTTAGATTGTCAGGTTCTATCATGATTGTACTATAGAATTCATATAGATCAGGGTATTCTTTAGGTCGACTCTTAATGCGCACCATGATTTTATGTAATTGTGATGCAAAATGTAATAACCAAGTGTTCAAACCATGACATGATATAAACCAATTTTCCAAACCATAATATTTACACAAATTGTAGTAGCTCAGGGTCTCCTTGAATTCAAACCTCGTTATTGGGCCATAAACGATAAATTCCACAACTCAGATTGTAAAAAGCCATTCGCTGAACCATAATTATTCATAATTGTAATACATCAAGGTCTGCTGCAGTCACAATCTCAAGGTGGAACCATAATGTTTTTATACTAATGAATTGTAATAAACAATCTATCGACCAATTATTCGCCGATTATTAATGACGTTTTTTTTTTTTACCTTTTTTTTTTGTATGCGTTGTATAGTTGATAATGTTTCATCTTCTAACATTTGCTTTTATTGTTCATGGTGAAGGGTTTGATATTTTTATTATGTCAATAATTTGTATATTGTTTTATTGAAATCTTGATGAATGTGGTTTAAAGTTATTTGTGTTGGGTAGATGTGTAACATGTGTTGGATATGAATGTGATGTTTGATATTCCGACATTTAATTTTGTTGTTATTGAGGCTGTTTACAAGTGTTATTGCAATTAATGGGCATTTATAGATACATATTTATATCAAACTGATTGGTAATTGTATTTGTTATGTCATGTTTTTTTATGTGAATTTACTATGAATTGTCAGGATATTAGGATTTTGGGTTAATTGTGGATTAATGTAATGGGTTTGTTGATGTGTTCGATATTTTGATGATGTTTGGTCTCCTGATATTTAATTTCGTTGTCAATTTAGTGCTTTTTTAAAGTGTTAATGAAGTTTAATAGTATTGTTTACATAGACAATTATAGGGAGAACACATTTCCCCACACAAGGTTGGTGGAACACATTGTCCTCCCCGCAAGTTCAAAACGACACTTTCCCACCCATACTAAAATCCATCCGTCAAGTTTAATTGAAGAAGGATATATAGTAAATTCAAAAATATTTTGAGGATAATTATGTCATTTTATCTTCAGATAAAACTTAGGAAAAACAGATTGATTGACTGCAAGTCTTTGGAATCTTGAACTGATAATGAGAGGACAAAATTGAAAAGAGGCCAGGAAACTCTTTATCATTAAAGTTAAACATAAATTATAAGTACAAAAATTGTATGAAATTTAAAAAAGGAAAGAAAAAAAAGTTGCATCATCCTCACTTTAAAAAATGCCCAAACGGTTCAAAACTTGGGTCTTCAAAAGGGCTTTATCTGTGTGCTATATGTTTCTTTCTTTTCTTGTGTATAATACAATGAACCCACACCACACCCACACACATATTATATATATATATATATATATATATATATTATAATATTATATTTTTACACCATAAACCTCACTAACAGAAAAAAATAAATAAATAAAGGAAGAAGTAAATCCTAGCTGCTCCGCAAGCTCTGATAAGATAATACAACTGTGAAATGCATCATCTATGGCAAGTGATGATTTTCTTTTTCTACTAATTAGTTTCTTGTTTCCAGGCCTTGCCAATGTCTTGTGCATTTTGCGGCATCAGAGGATGCACCAAGAGCTTCTCATTGTGAACCAACTGCATAGAGACCGGCATTTCCTTTCCACCGACTTCAAATGGTGCCTTTGGGAATCCATTCATTGAGATTGATTAGCTGGAATCGCATCCAACCAATTATTTTTTTTCAGTCTTTTAATTTTTTTTTTTTTATTTGGATGATGTTGTGTGTTGATTTGGATAGGGTGATGATGTTGTGTGTTGATTTGGATAAGGGTGGAGATTTTGTGTGAGAAGTGTGGTAAGAATGAGAATGAGGGGAAGAGAAAGAGAAAGAGAAGGAGAAAAGGAAGCAAGAGAAAAAGAAGAAAGGCGAAGAAGAAAAAGAGAGAAGAAAAAGAGGAAGGAGAAGAGAGAAAATATTTTTGTCTTTACACTGCTTATACTATGTCATGACTAGATATTCCCAAAGGAATATAACGTTGGGTGGAAAGTGTCATTTTAAAAATTGATGAGTGGAAAAAGTATCGTTTTGAAACTTGATGGGTGGGAAAATGTCGTTTCACCAAACCTTGGGTGGGAAAAGTCGTCCTCCCATAATTATATGATATTATGGAATTCATAGAGGCAAATATTTATGTGAATGTAACGAATTGCTACTATTTATTTGGTGGATGTGTTGGATATTTTCGTGACGTTTGATGTGCCTTATTTTTATTTTGTTCTATTTTGTTGTATAGAAGTGTATTGAAATTAATGCGATTTATAGTTATTTATCTAAAAGGGATTGATCTACGGGTGTTCGAAAAATGCAAAAATAAAAACAAACCGGTAACTGACCACAAAACCAATTAACCAAAAAATTGGCTCTGTTACGGTTCAAAGAATACAAAAACTGGATTTTAGTTTCGTTCCGGTTTGGGTGAAATGCAAACCGGTTAACCAAACTAGTTTTTACTAACCGGTTTACTATATACATAATATATATATATATATATATATATATATATATATATATATATATATATATATAATATATAATATATATATAAATAATTAAAATAAAAAATAATCTTAATGGATATTATATATTAAAATAAAAAAAATTAAATTTATTTGTATCAATTTTAATGTATTGTTAGTTGTGGTCAATGGATATGTATAAAGTTTAATTTTTTTTGGATATGTATTTTTGATGTTTACAATTTAATTTAGGAAAATTTAAAAAAAAAAATGTAATCCAATTTAAGGGGAAACCAATTACCAAAACTGGTTCGGTTTCAGTTTAGGAATTTTTTTGAACCAAAAACTAGTTTGATTCAAGAAAGCGGTTAACCAGTTTTGACACCCTAATTGATACATTGTATTTGTTATGTAGTATTCTTAATATGAAATTAATGTGAATTGTGAGGAGTATTCATCTGAATTGTGAAAGTTTTATATATGATTCTTGAAAATAATGTGTTTGTTATATATATGTAGATATTATGTTGTCGTACATGATTAAAGGAACAATAAAGGTACTCAAAAGTGCATTGTATATAATTGTTATACTTTTATTATCAATTTTTTTATTGTATTTTGATGTAGGTATATTCAACTGGAAAAAAGCAAATTGTGTTGATAGTTGAAATATGTTCTTGCTACAGGTATCTGATACCCTGACTTTTTTTACCTTTGAATTGTATATTAGTGCATATGCCGAACTATGAATTTGCCTATAAAACTGAGTATTTTTGTAGAATTGTATAAGGAAGTTGACGAACAATAATGTAGTCACAATTGTAAATTTGCAAGGTCTCCTATAGTTGAAAACTTCAGTGCAGGAGCACTAATTTCCCATACTATTAAATTGTATAAGAAAGATGCATACCTGAATTATGCTATAAAATAAGCATTTATTGAACGTTTTTTATTTATTTATAATTGTTATACACCCACTCTTCTTTATTTGTAAATCTCAGTAGCAAACCATTATTACTTCTATTGAATTGTAACAAAGCCGAATGTCTTTTTACAGGCAAGTTATAACAATGTCTTATAATTCACTTAAAGATATTGTTTTATTTATAATTGTGATACACCAACCTCTTCTTTATTTGTAAATCCCAGTAGCAAACCATTATCACTTCTATTGAATTGTAACAAAGCTGAATGTCTTTTTACAGGCAAGTTATAACAATGTCTTTTTACAGGCAAGTTATAACAATGTCTTATAATTCACTTAAAGATATTGATCAATCAAGAGATAATTGGATACACTGTCAAAGTATCTAGATTGTGGGAATGTAGGAATTTCAGAATGGGTAACGAACTTAGGAGCCTTGACATGATTTTGATTGATTAGCAGATATGAAATATACTCCTAATAATGTTAGACATTTATTCTAATTTAAACAAGTCTGTTCAAATTTGTAATTTCCATTGATTTTGCAGAACAAGTTGTTCAAGCATCCAAAGAACAGGTTTGGAAATTTAGAAATCAACTTCATGAAGGGTCAATATATTTGATCAGAAATATAAAGTTACTATGTTGTGCTCCTACTTACAGACCCATTGACGACATAAATTGTATACAATTTCTCAGATCACGTCTTTGAAAGAGATAAAGAACCAAGAATTGAATTCCAAAGTATAAATTTGAAGTTGCTAGTCTCATGATCTTCATAATAGATCAATGTACAACGTTATTCAAGTAAAGTTAATTTGAACTATTCGTATGTTAAATGCATAAGAAATAGTTTGACATATCAAATATATAAATCATATGTAGATGTCATTGGAGTTTTGAATGCAATAGGAGAAATTGAAGGATCAAATCAACAAAGATAAAAAAAGAGACATCAGATTGCAGATGGAATAGTAAGATCTTTTACTAATGTCTTTACGTCCTACTACCACTTAAAATATCTTACACCAAATTTTTCAGAGAAACAATTAACGTTGCTTTATGGGAAAAATTTATGAAGACATCAGTGAAGATTTTCAAGCAGGAGATACCAAGCCAATTGTCATAACTGTTACTTAACAAATGTGAAGATTTCCAAGGTAATAAAAATAAATTATATGAAATGATATATTTTGGATAAGTACTTGTGTTTTTTTTTCCATATGAGATTATTTCTCAATACAACTTCACACATCTAGAATTTCTAATTTAGATATTGAGGAGGTGCATTCTCTACAAAAAAAGTAGTGTTTAAAAATAGTACTTATAATATTTCACAAATAATTCATATTAACATTTTATACGCTCTTCATTATTTCAGAAAAGGAAATCTGCCCATAATTCAATTGCAAAAGAGATTCTGAATCAAGCTCCAATTGAGAAGGAATGTGTTGAGAATAGAGTATCATGAACCACATTACCAATCTCATGTGGTATAACAATGATCGGTACAATATTCACTAAACATTAAACCGATTATTATAACATACTTTGTAAACAGTTAAGGCCAAAATAGCTAAAGTCGATGATAGATTTGGCTGGTGTTACTTTTCCTACACCCATTACAAGAAGAAATTCTTGATAGTAATACCTATTTATATTGTGACAAATGCAACAAGGAATCAATCTCCTCAAATGAGGTATATCATTGTTTTATTTTTTAATGTTTATAATTATCTATTGTTAATGCAATAACTGTACATACAACTTCAGCATTGATTGATATAATGTTTAGTTAATGTTATAAAAGGTACAAGGTAGAAATGAAAGTGTTAGATGGAACTGCCAAAGCAATTTTATATTGTTTGACACAGTAACCTAGAAATTGGTTGGGTTATCTATTCTCAATTGTTAGCAAATAAGGCAACGATCATAAAATATCCCAAAACCTTTGCATGTACTTTGTGGTTAGACATTCATTTTCAAAATCAAGCTGAAAGTACAAATTTGAAAGAAGGATATGAATCTTATGCTGTGACAAACTTTTTGTAGTCAATGACAAACTTGAAAATGAATATAAGTTATAGGAATTGCAGAAGGTCAGTATAGTTTAATTTCAAATAGTTGATTTCCATATATTCAAGTGATATCAATACTTTGTAAAAAAGAAACAACAACTGAGGGAGAAGATGAAACACAATGCTCAACAGTAGATGCGAATGAATCTCAAATATTGACACCAAAAATCAAAGATTGCCAGCAAAACAATATTAACTGTAGCAAGTGATATCTTAAAATAGAATAGACCATTCTTTTATAAACATGTTAGGCACATCAAAAGATAGGAGAGGAGGAAATGAACATAAAGAAAATGACGATGAGAAGGTTTCAAGTAGGCATAAAAATTATGAAAGCATTTAGTGCCCTTAATAGGTCGAAGAGGCAAAATACTCAAGGAAGTAGCATCAAAAGGCACAAATGAAGACTTCAACTCTTAGAGTGCACTTAATAGGTCGAAGAGGACTTGAACCCGAAGCATAGCCTCCTCTTCAGAAGCATCAACAACAAATATACTGTCCTTCATGTAGCTACAGAGAAATCATCTTCACCAATATTTGGGAACCTCCGACATGCTACCAGCATATCCACAACAAAGAGCCAACTTTGATGTCTTAGAATATTGGAAAACCAGAAAATGTATTTTTCTGGTATTATCAAGACTGGCCCTGGATGTTTTCTCTATTCTTGTCTACATCGTCTCATCCAAGCAAACATTTAGTGCAAGTGGAAGAATTTTAAATGACAAGAGGACTAAACTTTCACCAAAATTGATTGAAGTCCTCACATGTCTTTGAGATTGGGAAAGGTCGCACCATCAGCATCAATACAAGATTGTCAACGATACTTTAATAGAATCATTTCAATTTTGTAATTTAGATAATACAGATGAGAGAGATCCTAGTCAACCCTCAAATTAGTTGTTTCGTAAATTGTAACTTTGTAATTTGTAAACTAATTGTCAATTATTGCACTCTTTTTTCCTTACCAAGTTTTTGTCCCAATTGGGTTTTTCTTGGTAAGATTTTTAACGAGGCAATAATTGTTGTAATTTTTATTTCTTATTTTATTTTTTGATAAATGAATAACTCTAATTTTTCTTATATTACAATTTAATTGTATTAAAATTAAATTAATATTTGAAATGTTAACAAAAAAAAAAATTAATTTAATTGAATTATTGATATTTAAAAAGTTAGCTAAAAAAATTATACAAAAGAAAAAAAAATAAAAAAATTATGGGTTGACCCGGCTCGGCTCGCACAAAAACTTGTTGGGTTAGGGTTGGCGGGCTGGGCTGGGCTAACCCTTCTGGCCAAAGGGGTGTGATAATCCTAGGATTATACTGTTTTATCTATGCTTTTTGGCCGGATTTTGGATACTTCTTCTTTCGTTTGTGCCTGAATTGCAACTTAATTTCATATATTTTATGTTTCAAACCAAAACGTGCAGTTAGAGCAAATACTGAGTGGAATTGAGTTTCTGGACCCAGAAGCAAGCGAATCTCAGGATTTGAGGAAGTTCTGAAGCGGATTTGAAGCACTATGAAGCTTGTTCCTATTGGAGATCACTACAGATTGAAGATTCAAGTAAGGAAGCAAGCGGAGGGCAGTTTTGTAATTTCAAAATAGCTCAGAAAAGTTCGCCGCGACGATAAACTATCGGGTCAGATGGTGAATTAGAAGCCAACACGATGCCGCGACAAAGTTTATTCTTTGCTGCGGCGAAGTCTGTAATTTTCAGTTATTAAAACTGTGCATTTTAATTGTTTTGAGAGAGTCTTATGGTTGAGGGATCGACTATATAAATGGGACTTAGTCATTTTAAACGGGATTCGACACTTTTGGGAGAAAGAAGAGAAGATTGGAGATTGAAACTCTTTGATTCATCAAATAGGGAAGATTTTGTTCTCTTTTTGTTATTCCATCATGTTGAAATCTTTGTTTACAGTTTTTATTTTGATTTGCTTTAATTTTAGTATGAACTAACTCACTTTTGGGTTAGGGTTTTGATGTAATTGGGATTTTAATGTCTAATCAATAAATTGATGTTGCTTTTACATTATATTGCATGGATTGTGTAATTACTCTTGTTTTTATTGAAATTTCTTGTTGAGCATGATGAGACTGAGAAGTGAATCATGTATTAACCTCTTAGGGTAAATGCCATTGATTGATTGAACGCTAGAGATAGGTTTGAGAATCAATGAAATCAAATTAGGATTCCATTTAGCATAACGAACTTGGAACTATTAACCTTCAATTTGTTGGGTGCGGAAGCTGATGCGACTAAATCAACCTTAGCAAGTGCACTAGTCATGTTCAAGTAATAAAGTGATGAGTTTGAGTATTGTCCCACAGAGATCAAAGCGAAATATTTGTAATTACCTAAAACTACCTACATGTTATTTGAGAAAACGAAATCTTAGAGTGTAAAAGTAACAGATTAAAAATAACTAAATTAAACAAATAAATAATGTGATGAACTTTGCAATATTAANTTACTCAAAGGTTAAAACAAAATCAGGAAATTCACAAACCCATTGTCTACAGCAACTATACATTGTAATCTACACCTTACCTTCCCAATTGGGTTCAACTTGAGAAACTCAGGGCTCTTATTTGTGACACCCAACTCAAAATTATCGACCAATTTGACTTGCACACCATTGTACTCTGCAGCAATGAGTGCCTTGAATGGACTTTTGTGTCCTTTCAAACCATGCAAGACCTGCAGAGTGAATCAAACAGGAAAATGAGGTTTCTTTTCTCTTTTCAATGTGCAGCTATGGAACAAAACACATTCCAAAAATCTAAACCTACAAATAATTGGTTGATAGTTCAAATAAATATTTCCAAATCACTTTACCTACTTTGAACTTAATTATTATTGATCTATACAATTTTTTTAACCATGGCCTAACCCGATACAACAGTATCAGAAAATAAGCCTATTTGCATGCATAAATATCAAAACAAAAATCATAATTAATGGTATTTTCAAAGCCTACATGGTCTCCTCCAAAGCTTTTAACCGCAGACAGTTCTTAATAAATTCATTCTATGCATTGATATATTTCAATACTCACTCTTAATCCAATCCGATCCAACATTCAATCAATGAAATGAAACACATTAAACGAACAACATTACACATATGAATCTGTTTTCACAATTTACACTCAATTATTAACAAATAGAAATACTTTCACTTCGGTCTAGTTTCAATCTAAGTTTAATCCTTTAAGCTTATATTTTACAAAGAACACATAAAAATTGAGCAAAGTCGCGTAGAACCTCACCAGAGCCATGGCTTAACGGAGAAACGTTCCACTCAAATTTGAGATCTGCACACACAAACATCACAAAATAACAAATCAAATCAAATCTAACTAACTAACGAACTAAAAAAAACTGCAAAATATATCAAAATTCTCTTTTGCAAAGAATTGAATATTGAGAATTCGATTGGCAAAGAGAAAGAGAGAGAAGGACCTGTGAGTGCGAGCGTTTTTGTATTTGTGCGAGTTAAAAGAGAGAGAGAGATAAGAGAAGCGAACTAGGGTTTTTGTAGAGAGCGACGACAAGAGCCAAGTGCGTTGAGGAACCTTTTCGCTTTGGGTCGGATATTCACCAGAATTCTATTTGGGCCGGCCCGAGTTTTTATATTTATCTGTTTTTTGGGCTTTAATTGGGCTGATATTTTAGTTCGTGATTTATAAATGATTGGTCTGAGTTTACTTCACCTAGTTATTAAGGACACCCACATTTCTCTGTATCCAATATAGATTAAGATTCAGAAGCTTCTTCAACATAAAATTTAAATTGTGTTCTGTTTCCGGAAACAAAGATGTAAGAAATTTTAAGAACTATGATTAATTAAAATGGATTGAATATTTTTAAAACTATTTTTCAAATATAATTTGAGGTTAATATTTTCTCCAAAGTTTTTTCTAATAACATTTTCTCCCCTCAAGTCGTAATTATCAATTTACTCCCTAATGTTAGTATTCTTTTAAGGTTTAGGTATTTTATTTAACGGATTTAGTGTAGATGGACAAATCACTTAAATGAAAATCCTAACAAAACAATGGCAACGTGGTAAATTGTTATTTCTGATTTTAATAACCACTTGCTTTTGGCCAGATGGCAAGACTTTAGTTATCTGGGTGGATTACTCAAATGTTTTGTGTTTGAATCTCATAAAGAGGTCATCTACCACATTTGTGACTTACTTGGCCCATTGGACTTATAGGCTGTGGGTGTTCAATGAACCTCAGAGATTAGTTGAGGCACGCACAAGCTAGCTCAAACATCTCGATTATAAAAAAATATGTATATATATTAAGGAAACCTCAAGGGGAAATTATTAAACTTATATAATTTTGATGTTTGAAAAATAGTTTAAAATCATAAAACAAATAGATAATAGAGTGATGGTGAAACAACATCTATATATCTATATAATCTTGAAGCCCTTGCCTTGTTGATTGGCACATAGGATTTGAGAAGCAACTCTAGAATTTCTCTGTTTTGACACGTTGGATGTGTGGTTTAATGACCTCTATAATTGTTCATCTTGACATGTTGAATTTTTATATAAGTGCATTGCATTTGCATTCCAAAGGTCTAAAAAAAAAAAGATTTAAAGATTGAAGTTAGTCTTTTTATATTCAGCAAAATAAATAAGCATTGTATTGGTATTCGAAAGGTCTATACAAAAAGATATAAAGGGCCGTCAATTCTATTGTCTATTACCACAGTATGTTAGTTGATGTCAATAATATATCTGGTATTCAGGATTTTGTTAATTGATGATTTTTTGTTGTTGTTGTTTATAGGTCAAGATCTTTGAATTGGCATAGAATAAGGGCTAGGATGTTTAAATGAGGAATTGAAACTGTTAAACCAGTTGTTATTTCAAGGTTTAATTGTTTTTGTTCTTTCGAACTGTAAGTATATCTCCTAACTATTTGAATGTGAAAATCAATTTATTTTTGTTGACTATGTTTTTAGGAAAAACATTTAGGATCTCAGATTGTTAAACCAGTTGCTACTTGAATGATTAACTGTTGTAGTCCTATCGAAGGGTAAGCATATTTCTTAACAATCTTAATATGAAAAATGAATCAACTTTTGTTGATTTTGTTTTCAGGTAACAATTGTTTTTTGAATGAATAATTGTTTTTGTTCTATGGAACAGTAAGTATATTTCTTAACAATCTTAATATGAAAATCAATTAAATTTTGTTATTTTTGTTTTTAGGGAAATATTCGTGTACTTTGATAAAATCAAGTCGAGGATGTTTCTATGGTCTACTGAACTGTAAGTATATGCCCTATCTATCTTAATATGAAAATCAATTTATTTAAATTTATTTTTGAAAAACATTCATGTATTTCAAGTTGTTATTTGAATGATTAAATGTTTTTGTCCTGCAGAGCAGTAAGTATATATGTTAACAAACTTTTTATGAAAATGAATTAATTTTTGTTGATTTCATGTTTCATGTAATAGATGTTACTTGAATGAATAATTGGTTTTGTACTGTGGAATGTTAAGCATATTTCTTAACAATCTTTATATGATAATCCATAAAATTTTGGTTCATTTTGTTTTTAGGGAAAATATTCATGTATTTTAATGGCATCAAGTCGAGGATGTTTCTACGTTATGCAGAACTGTAAGTATGTCTTAAGTATATTAATACGATGATAGGCAATTAATTTTTGCCCATATTGTTTATACTGAGTAACATAATGTGGTATGAGTTGAGGGACTGTTTCATGATTTATAGAATGAGAACGAAATCACTTTATTGTGTAAGGTTCGATCATGGTGAATGGTTAGGATTGGTATGATGAAACTGATTTCCTTTGGATTTATGAAAAAGGGAAGCTAATATTTCACCTATTAACAGTTCTGCAACAAAAGTGTGCTAAAGTTTGCACCTCAAATCGATGGTGGTGAAATATTTGTCATATCTATGACTAAGTTATGGCGAAGTTGTAATGACTGCTTTATACTACTCATAGAAATATATCAAATAGAATACATGTATATTAGCAAAAGTAAATGGGCCCAAAAAATTTCCTTTTATTTCATATAAACATTCTTTATACAAAATAGACTATCATTTACAAAATGACATTAAAACAGCAGATAGTGTAGCTATTGCTCCTTACTCGGCGATGCCTGTCCAACCGCGTTCTCATCTAGATCCTGCAACCACAAAGAAAAACAACGGGGTAAGCACAAAATAATGCTCAATAAGTAAATCCTCTACTCGACTGTCCCCGTAACTCTTTCTCTTAATTCTTTCCTTAAACTCTTTTTCATCTCATTTATTCACTCTTTTTCATCTCATTTATTATCTCTTTCACACAGCTCTCTTAACTTCTTTTACATGTCACGGCCTCATCTTACCGGAGGCACGGCCGGGTGGAGTTCACACAGCACCAACCCACTCTTCATGACTTTCGGGTGGAGATCACAAAGCACCAACCCTTTTTCCGTAACCATCGAGTGGAGATCACAAAGCACCCACCCCATTTTCATACCTATCGGGTGGAGATCACAAAGCATCAACCCGTTCTTATACCTATTGGGTGGAGATCACAAAGCACCAACCCGTTCTTATTGCTCTTCTCATTCTCTCTACTCTTAGAGTAGTTCATTCACACAGTTCTCTACTCTTTTTCAAACTAGTATTACTTAGAGTAGGTTAGTCACAAAGTTCTCTACTCTTTTCAAAAAAATACTCATCAAATGCACAATTAATGCAATGGATTGTTCATGTTCAGTAATGCACTTTGGAAATGTCAATATGCAATGTTGCAAAAAGTAAGGTTCACAACTCATACTCATACTTCTCTTAGGCATTCATCAAACAATTAGTGTATACCTACACTTCACTTATTTATAAGTCCATTCCTCCCTTGAACCATCCAAAAGGGAGAAAACTCCCTCACCAAGTATAATCTCTGCCATAACTTAACATTCCAAAAAGATTTCTCAATCTCCTCCAATTTCATCATGAACTCCACTCTCATCACAAACACACTTCTAATTGAAGTGTATTTAACACCATAAATAAATAGTCATCTAACACAAGTTCAATAACATAACATATATATATAAATAAATCTCTACTCAAAGGATTTCTCAAATATCAACTTGGATTGGGATTTACTTACCTGATGGTGTGATTCACTAATACTTCTCTTTTCTTGGTAGAGTCTTTTCTCTACACCTTTAAACATTAACACATTAAGACCTCAACACCTTTATAGGCAAATTTCACATTAGAGCAAGGATTCTTCTTAGGATGCTTAGATCAATTCTTTACCAAGATCCAACTGCAAAAAACCTCAAAAATCCTTGAAAGCTTAAAGGAAGAATTGAGAGGAAATGGTGAAGGAGTATGGCGGTGGAAGAAGAATGAATGAAGGGTTTAGAAGCTTATCCCCTTTTTAGCTCAAAGTATATCATTCTTCCCATATTGCCCTTGCTCTTTCTTCAAAATTCTACTTTGTCCTTTCAATCATTACAATCACACCCCCACTTTAATATATTTTCCATAAAATCCTCTACATTTTAATCCCCACTTTTCCTGCTAAACTAAGGGTAGAAAAGTCATTTTGCCCCTATGGAAGAATTCTCTAGAACCTCAATACACATTTCTTCGGCTCTTCACCGCGACAAAGACTCTTTCTCGCCCCGGTGAAAAATTACAGAACCTACCTCTTTGGTTGTAGAAGCTCGCCGCGCGCGCGAAAATTATTCTTCGCCCCGACGAAGTCTATAACACCAAGATTTTGCCAAGTCTTACAATTTCAGGGCAAACACATCAACCAAACCCATACATCTTTCAACCAAGGGTCAACCAAACAATATGAACAATATACCAACTCAAATAAGAGCAAAACAAAAAATTAGCTACGTATCAAGTGGGGCGTTACATAAGTTCAAGATGGTGGAAATTGAAGACTTTCATTTTATTGTTTCAGGTTTTGGTGACGATGAATTGTAATGATTGGTATCATAAATAATTTGTATTATAGAAACAATGCGATTGTCAAGTTGGATCATGTAAGTTATGTACCATGTGTATGTATTTCATAAAGGTGATGTTTTTTTCAATGTATATTAATTTTGTTGGTATTCGTTGTTTATTTTTTTTTTTAATAATGTTGTCTATATATATCATGAAAAACATATTAATTTTTTCAATGCATAATAATTTTGTTATTTATTTTTGATGGTATTGGTTGTTTCATTTTTTTTGTTGATAATGTTGTATTCTAATATATCATGAAAAACATATAAATTTCTTACATTTTCACTAACATAAGATGGTGGCTGACAACCTAGTGCATCTATGTTGTTTTCCTAATGTTTTGGAACTTTCGAATTCATAAGTAATTCAATTGTAATATGTGGATCTTTTTTAAAACCTCAATTAGATATAGAGAATGAAAATCATGTGAATAGTCACATTTCTACCTTGTTATAACTTTCCTAGAAAGAAGTGAAAAAAATTGTCTATGGAATTGTTTTGAAACTAGTTGCCCAACCCTCATCCATAATTATAATTGTTCAAGGTCTACTTCGGTTCTCACAGCCAAACCATCAATCTGCCATTGGCGAACTATATTTATTAGTAATTGTAATAGACCAAGGACTCCTTGAGTTCAAAATCTCGTTGTCGAACATTTAATCTGACTATAAAAAATAATTTGGGAATGACCAATATAGTAACAATGAGATGTTAAGTTCGATCATGATTGTACTATGAAATTCAATTAGATCAAGGTATCCTTGAGGTTAACATCTCACTGCCGAACCTACCAGAATGTGATTAGTCACATTTCTACTTTGTTATAACTAAGGAGATCGAGGTGCTGACCAAGTTGATGTTCCCAAAATTCTCAAGATCCTTTGCACTGAATTTGGGTCTAAGACTAGGGTAAAGACAAAGAGGATGAAATAGGTTTTGCAAGCTAATCATGACGTTCCTAGAAACAACTTGTTCCTATTCTATCAATAACTTTCCTTGGAATAAGTGGTATTGCCAAACCATCAATTGCTATAGAATGGTAAAAAGTCAAATGCCGACCCACAATTTATCCATAATTGAAATAGACAGATTCCTTGTGTTACAAATCTCACTACCGAAAACTTAATCTAACTAAAAAAATATCTGGGGATGAAAAAATGGAACATTTTAGATTGTCAGGTTCTATCATGATTGTACTATAGAATTCATATAGTCAGGGTATTCTTTAGGTCGACATCTTAATGGCGCACCATGAATTTTTAGTAATTGTGATGCAAAAGTGTAATAACCAAGTGTTCAAACCATGACATGATATAAACCAATTTTCCAAACCAAATATTACACAAAATTGTAGTAGCTCAGGGTCCTTGAATTCAAAACCTCGGTATTGGGCCATAAACGATAAATTCCAACAACTCAGATTGTTAAAAAGCCATTCGCTGAACCATAATTTATTCATATTGTAATACATCAAAGGGGCTGCAGTTCACAATCTCAAGGTGGAACCATAATGTTTTATACTAATGAATTGTAATAAACAATATAAGACCAATTATCTGCCCGATTATAATGACGTTTTTTTTTTTTTACCTTTTTTGTTGTTATGCGTTGTATAGTATGATAATGTTTCATCTTCTAACATTGCTTTTATTGTTATGGAGTGAAGGGTTTGATATTTTTATTATGTCAAATAATTTGTATTTGTTTTATTGAATCTATGATGAATTGTGGTTTAAAGTTATTTGTGTTGGGTAGATGTGTAACATGTGTTGGATATGAATGTGATGTTTGATATTCCGACATTTAATTTTGTTGTTATTGTAGGGCTGTTTACAAAGTGTTATTGCAATTAAGGGCATTTATAGATACTATTTATATCAACTGATTGGTACATTGTATTTGTTATGTCATGTTTTTTTATGTGAATTTACTATGAAGGTCAGGGATATTAGGATTTTGGGTTAATGTGGATTAATGTAATTGGTTTTGGTTGATGTGTTCGATATTTTGAGATGTTTGGTCTCGATATTTAATCGTTGTCAATTTAGTGCTTTTATTAAAGTGTTAATGAAGTTAATAGTATTGTTTACATAGACAATTATAGGGAGAACAGCATTTTCCCACACAGGTTTGGTGGAACAACAGTCCTCCCGCAAGTTTCAAAACGACACTTTCCCACCATACTAAATCCATCCGTCAAGTTAATTGAAGAAGGATATAATAGTAAATTCAAAAATAGTTTGAGGATAATTTGTCATTTTATCTTCGAGTATAAACTTAGGAAAAAACAGATTGATTGACTGCAAGTCTTTGGAATCTTGAACTGATAATGAGAGGACAAAATTGAAAAAGAGGCCAGGAAACTCTTTATCATTAAAGTTAAACAATAAATTAAAGTACAAAAAAATGTATGAAATTTAAAAAAGGAAAAGAAAAAAAAAGTTGCATCATCCTCACTTTAAAAAATGCCCAAACGGTTCAAAACTGGGTCTTCAAAAGGGCTTTATCTGTGTGCTATATGTTTCTTTCTTTTCTTGTTATAATACAATGAACACACCCACACACACACACATATATATATATATATATATATATAATATATATATATATATATATATTTACACCATAAACCTCACTAGACAGAAAAAAAAAATAATAAAAATAAAAGGAAGAAGTAAAATCCTAGCTGCTCCGCAAGCTCTGATAAGATAATTACAACTGTGAAATGCATCCTCTATGGCAAGTGTAGATTTTCTTTTCTACTAATTAGTTTCTGTTTCCAGGCCTTGCCAATGTCTTGTGCTATTTGACGGCATCAGAGGATGCACCAAAGAGCTCTCATTGTGAACCCAACGCATAGAGACGGCATTTCCTTTCCACCGACTTCAAAAAGGTGCCTTTGGGAATCCATTCATTGAGATTGATTAGCTGGAATCGCATCCAACCAATTATTTTTTTTCAGTCTTTAATTTTTTTTTTTATTTGGATTTGTTGTTTGTGTTGATTTGGATAAGGGTGATGATGTTGTGTGTTGATTTGGATAAGGGGGGAGATTTTTGTGTGAGAAGATTGTGGTAAGAATTGAGAATGAAGGGGAAGAGAAAGAGAAAGAGAAGGAGAAAAGGAGAGCAGAGAAAAAAGAAGAAAGGCGAAGAAGAAGAAAAAGAGAGAGAGAAGAAAAAAGAGGAAGGAGAAGAGAGAAAAGTATTTTTGTCTTTACACTGCTTATACTATGTCTACATAGATATCCCAAGGAATATAACGTGGGTGGGAAAGTGTCATTTTAAAAATTGATGAGTGGAAAAAGTATCGTTTTGAAACTTGATGGGTGGGAAAATGTCGTTTCACCAAACCTTGGGTGGGAAAATGTGTCCTCCCATAATATATGATATTAATGGAATTCATAGAGGCAAATATTTATGTGAATGTAACGAGATTGCTACATATTTATTGGTGGATGTGTTGGATATTTCGTGACGTTTGATGTGCCGTTATTTAATTTTGTCTTATTTTAGTGTTGTTTATGATAAGTGTTATTGAAATTAATGGCGATTTTTAGATAGTTATTTATCTAAAAGGGATGATACTAGGGTGTTCGAAAAATGCAAAAATAAAACCAAACCGGTAACTGAACCAAAAAACCAATTAACCAAAAAATTGGCTCGGTTACGGCAAAGAATACAAAAAACTGGATTTTAGGTTCGGTTTCCGGTTTGGGTGAAAATGCAAACCGGTTAACCAAAACTAGTTTTACTAACCGGTTACAATATACATAATTATAATATATATATAATATATATATATTATATATATTATATATATATATATTATAATATATATATTATAATTAAAATAAAAAATATCTTAATGGATATTATAATTAAAATAAAATAAAAATTAAATTTATTTGTATCAATTTTAATGTATTGTTAGTTGTGGTCAATGGATATGTATAAATGTTTAATTTTTATTTGGATATGTATTGTTGATGTTTACAATTTAATTAGGAAAAATTTAAAAAAAAAAATGTAATCCAATTTAAGGGGAAAACCAATTAACCAAAAAACTGGTTCGGTTTCAGTTTAGGAATTTTTTTGAACCAAAAAACTAGTTTGATTCAAGAAAGCGTGTTAACCAGTTTTGAACACCCCTAATTGATACATTGTATTGTTATGTAGTATTCTTAATATGAAATTATGTGAATTGTGAGGAGTATTCATCTGAATGTGAAAGGTTTTATATATGATCTTGAAAATAATGTTTGTTAATATAGTAGATATTTATGTTGTACATGATTAAGAGGAACAAATAAAGGTACTCAAAAGTGCCTTGTTAGATAATTGTTATACTTTTATTATCAATATTTTATTGTATTTGATGTAGGTATATTCAACTGGAAAAAAGCAAATTGTTGTGATAGTTGAAATATAGTCTTGTACAGGTAATCTGATACCCTGACTTATTTTACCTTTGAATTGGATATTAGTGCATATGCCGAACTATGAATTTGCCTATAAAAGCTGAGTATTTTTGTAGAATTGTAATAAGGAAGTTGAGAACATAATGTAGTCACAATTGTAAATTTGCAAGTCTCCTTAGAGTTGAAAACTTCAGTGCAGGGCACTAATTTCCATACTATTAAATTGTAATAAGAAAGATGCATACCATGAATTATGCTATAAAATAAGCAGTTATTGAACGTTATTTTTTATTATAATTGTTATACACCAACCTCTTCTTTATTTGTAAATTCCAGTAGCAAACCATTATTACTTCTATTGAATTGTAACAAAGCCGAATGTCTTTTTACAGGCAAGTTATAACAATGTCTTATAATTCACTTAAAGATATTGTTTATTTATAATTGTGATACACAACCTCTCTTATTTGTAAATCCCAGTAGCAAACATTATCACTTCTATTGAATTGTAACAAAGCTGAATGTCTTTTTACAGGCAAGTTATAACAATGTCTTTTTACAGGCAAGTTATAACAAGTCTTATAATCATTAAGATATTGATCAATCAAGAGATAATTGGATAATCACTGTCAAGTATCTAGATTGTGGGAATGTAGGAATTTCAGAATGGGTAACGAACTTAGGAGCCTTGACATGATTTTGATTGATTAGCAGATATGAAATATACTCCTAAAATAATGTTAAGACATTTATTTCTAATTAAACAAGTCTGTTCAATTTGTAATTTCCATTGATTTTGCAGAACAAAGTTGTTCATAGCACAATACAAAGAACAGGGTTTTGAAATTTAGAAATCAACTTCATGAAGGGTCAATATATTTGATCAGAAATATAAAAGTTATACTAGTGCTCTACTTACAGACCCATTGACGACATAAGTATACAATTTCTCATGATCACGTTTGTGAAAGAGATAAAAGAACCAAGAATTGATATTCCAAAGTATAAATTTGAAGTTGCTAGTCTTCATGATCTTATAAATAGATCAAATGATACAACGTTATTATAAGTAAAGTTAATTTGAACTATTCGTATGTTAAATGCATAAGAATAGTTTGACATATCAAATATAATAATCATAGTAGATGTCATTGGAGTTTGAATGCAATAGGAGAAATTGAAGAGATCAAATCAACAAAGAATAAAAAAAGAGACATCAGATTGCAGATGGAATAGTAAGATCTTTTACTAATGTCTTTACGTCCTACTACCACTTTAAATATCTTACACCAATATTAATTTCAGAGAAACAATTAACGTGCTTTATGGGAAAAATTTATGAAGACACAGTGAAGATTCAAGCAGGAGATACCAAGCCAATTGTCATAACTGTTACTTTAACAAATGTGAAAGATTTCCAAGGTAATAAAAATAATTATATGAATGAATATTTGGATAAGTAACTTGTGTTTTTTTCCATATAGGAAGATTATTTCTCATACAACTTCAGCATCTAGAATTATATCTAAATTTAGATATTGAGGAGGTGCATTCTCTACAAAAAAAGTAGTGTTTAAAAAATAGTACTTTATAATATTTTCACAATAAATTCATATTTAACATTTTATACGCTCTTCATTATTTCAGAAAAGGAAATCTGCCATAATTCAATTGCAAAAGAAGATTCTGAATCAAGCCAATTGAGAAGGAAATGTTTGAGAATAGAGTATCACTGAACCACATTACCAATATGTGGTATAACAATGATCAGGTACAATATTCACTAAAACATTAAACCGATTATTATAAATACTTTGTAAACAGTTAAGGCCAAAATAGCTAAAGTCGATGATAGATTGGCTGGTGTTACTTTTCCTACACCCATTACAAGAAGAAAATTCTTGATAGTAATACCTATTTATATTGTGACAAATGCAACAAGGAATCAAAATCTCCTCAAAGAGGTATATCATTGTTTATTTTTTAATGTTATAATTATCTATTGTGTAATGCAATAACTAGTACATACAACTTCAAGCATTGATTGATAATAATGTTTAGTTAAGTTATAAAGGTACAAGGTAGAAATGAAAGTGTTAGATGGAAATGCCAAAGCAATTTTTATATTGTTTGACACCGTAACTAGAAAATGGTTGGGTTATCATATCTCAATTGTTAGACAAATAAGGCACGATCATAAATATCCCAAAACCTTTGCATGTACTTTGTGGTTAGACATTCATTTTCAAAATCAAGCTGAAAGATACAAATTTGAAAGAAGGATATGAATCTTATGCTGTGACAAAACTTTTGTAGTCAATGACAAACTGAAAATGATATAAGTGTATGGAATGCAGAAGGTCAGTATAGTTTTTAATTTCAAATAGTTGATTTCATAATATTCAAGTGATATCAATACTTTGTAAAAAGAAAACAGACAACTGATGGAGAAGATGAAACACAATGCTCAACAGTAGATGCGAATGAATCTCAAATATTGACACCAAAAATCAAAGATGTGCCAGCAAAAAAAATATTAACTGTACAAGGTGATGATCTTGAAAATAGAATAGACCATTCTTTTATAAATGTTAGGCACATCAAAAGATAGGAGGAGGAAATGAACATAAAGTGACGATGAGAAGGTTTCAAGTAGGCATAAAATTATGAAAGCATTTAGTGCCCTTAATAGGTCGAAGAGGCAAAATACTCAAGGAAGTAGCATCAAAAGGCACAAATGAAGACTTCAACTCTTAGAGTGCACTTAATAGGTCGAAGAGGACTTGAACCCGAAGCATAGCTCCTCTTCAGAAGCACAACAACAAATATACTGTCCTTCATGTAGCTACAGAGAAATCATCTTCACCAATATTTGGGAACCTCCGACATGCTACCAGCATATCCCAAACAAAGAGCCACTTTGATGTCTTAGAATATTGGAAACCACGAAAATGTATTTTTCTGGTATTATCAAGACGGCCCTGGATGTTTTCTCTATTCTTGTTTACATCGTCTCATCCAAGCAAACATTTAGTGCAAGTGGAAGAATTTTAAATGACAAGAGGACTAAACTTCACCAAAATTGATTGAAGTCCTCACATGTCTTTGAGATTGGGAAAGGTCGCACCATCAGCATCAATACAAGATTGTCAACGATACTTTAATAGATCATTTCAATTTTGTAATTTAGATAATACAGATGAGAGGATCCTAGTCAACCCTCAAATTAGTTGTTTCGTAAAGTAACTTTGTAATTTGTAAACTAATTGTCAATTATTGCACTCTTTTTTCCTTACCAAGTTTTTGTCCCAATTGGGTTTTTCTTGGTAAGATTTTTAACGAGGGCAATAATTGTTGTAATTTTTATTTTTATTTTATTTTTTGATAAATGAAAACTCTAATTTTTTTATATTACAATTTAATTGTATTAAAATTAAATTAATATTGAAAGTTAACAAAAAAAAAAAATTAATTAATTGAATTATGATATTTTAAAAAGTTAGCTAAAAAAATTATACAAAAGAAAAAAAAAATAAAAAAATTATGGGTGACCCGGCTCGGCTCGCACAAAAAACTTGTTGGGTTAGGGTTGGCGGGCTGGGCTGGGCTAACCCTTCTGGCCAAAGGGGTGTGTAATCCTAGGATTAAATGTTTTATCTATGCTTTTTGGCCGGATTTTGGATACTTTTCTTTCGTTTGTGCCTGAATTGCAACTTAATTTATATATTTTAGTTTCAAACCAAAACGTGCAGTTAGAGCACATACTGAGTGGAATTGAGTTTCTGGACCCAGAAGCAAGCGAATCTCAGGATTTGAGGAAGTTCTGAAGCGGATTTGAAGCACTATGAAGCTTGTTCCTATTGGAGATCACTACAGATTGAAGATTCAAGTAAGGAAGCAGCGGGGAGGGCAGTTTTGTAATTTCAAAATAGTCAGAAAAGTTCGCCGCGACGATAAACTGGGTCAGATGGTGAATTAGAAGCCAACACGATGCCGCGACAAAGTTTATTCTTTGCTGCGGCGAAGTCTTGTAATTTTCAGTTATTAAAATGTGCATTTTAATTGTTTTGAGAGAGTCTTATGGTTGAGGGATCGACTATATAAATGGGACTTAGTCATTTTAAAAAGGGATTCGACACTTTTGGGAGAAAGAAGAGAAGATTGGAGATTGAAACTCTTTGATTCATCAAATAGGGAAGATTTTGTTCTCTTTTTGTTATTCCATCATGTTGAAATCTTTGTTTACAGTTTTTATTTGATTTGCTTTAAATTAGTATGAACTAACTCACTTTTGGGTTAGGGTTTGATGTAATTGGGATTTTAATGGCTAATCAATAAATTGATGTTGCTTTTACATTATATTGCATGGATGTGTAATTACTCTGTTTTTATTGAAATTCTTGTTGAGCATGATGAGACTGAGAAGTGAATCATGTATTAACCTCTTAGGGTAAAGCCATTGATTGATTGAACGCTAGAGATAGGTTTGAGAATCAATGAAAAAATTAGGATTCCATTTAGCATAACGAACTTGGAATCTTAACCTTCATTTGTTGGGTGCGGAAGCTGATGGACTAAATCAAACAGCAAGTGCATAGTCATGTTCAAGTATAAAAGTGATGAGTTTGAGTATTGTCCCACAGAGATCAAAGCGAAATATGTAATTACCTAAAACTACCTACATGTTATTTGAGGAAAACGAAATCTTAGAGTGTAAAAGTAACAGATTAAAAATAAATAAATTAAACAAATAAATAAGTGATGAACTTTGAATATAATGAAGTTAGGGTATAGATTCCCCCTATTATGCTTGACAACCACTCTTAATACCGTTTGTGCTATGAATTGGTAGGATTCTTCTAAGGCCAACTATCCTTATTCAGGCATTAATATTCAACTTAATACAGATCCCTATCGGTTACTATGAAATTAAGAAGCATAAATTCATCAATCCCTTACGACTAATTCTCCCTATTCGGTTATGAATTAGATTGACCATAAATTAATCCTAGAATTTTTATTCGATTACTTCTAGTTTTAATATGTTGTGCAATGTTATTCCCATATAACAATTATGAATATGAATTAAGCAATAAACCCTAACTTCTGTATTCGAAACAGAAATTTTATTTAAAGAAATGTAAAAAGATAAGAGAAGACAAAGTTGCTGTGATGGGGAACCTGTGGGTGACTGAGAAGAATAATAGCCCACATGCACGCCGCCTTTAGTAAGCGGCCTCAGAATAAGAAAGAATAATTTGTACAGTCCGTTAGAAGTGCATGTGGATGAGGATTGTACCCAGCAGAGCATACCTACATGCACGCCGCCTTTAGTGAGCGGCCTTAGAACAAGAAAGAAGAATTTGTACAGTCCGTTAGAAGTGCATGTAGATGAGGACTGTACCCACTCACACGGCTAGGGTTCCGAATCTATGCCTCAACCGAGTCTGATCGGCAAACAAGAATAGAAAAGAAATGAAAGAATAGAAAAGAAATGAAAGAATAGAAAAGAAAAGAAAAGAAAGAAAAGAATAGAAAAGAATAGAAAAGAATAGAAAAGAAAGAAAGAATAGAAAAACAAGAAAAATAGAAAAGAAAGAAGAGAAACAGAAAAAGAAAGAAACGCAGAAAAAAGAAAGAAAACAGAAAAACAAAAAAGAAAATGAAATTCATAGAAAAATTTTATGCATTTGTACATATGTATCATACCATTTCTACTATCCTGAGTTAGTTTCCCTTTTTTTGCTTCCTTATCGGTAAGTGAGACACTAGAATCTTATAAAGGGCAGAGAAGAATTGAGAAGTTTGGTGTAAGGAAAGAAAATCCAGGATCTGAGTAACGGAGAAAGAATAGAAGTATTGTGGGTTTACTTACTGAGCAATTAGTGCTCACCCCATTGATTTCACTGTTTTTGCAGGTAGTAGATGAGATGAGGTCAGATCGAACGTGAAGTAGCGGAGGAGAAAGGCAACACTGTCTTACTGTATTTTGAGTTTATTTTTGTGACTATGGTACTTGATGTAGAGATTTGTATATAAAAGTAATGCTATTTTTGGGCCCACTAGTGTGCTGTCGTAGGCACCCAGAATTAAAACCCTAAAAATACACGTAGTGGTGTGAGTAAGAATTGTTCCCCAAGAGAGTGTCTAGCCGAGTTTAATGTTACGTGAACAAGGCTGCAGGGGTTTGAGTAAAAACAAAAACAATTTCAGGAAAATAAATTCAGCCTCAATTACCGAAATCAATCAAAATAACGAAACTTGGTCTAAGTGAACATCCACCATCGGAATCTTACAACTGATCATTGATGCAAAAAGAAATCAATTCTTACTCTGAGTATTCACCGTTGGAACTATTTCCTATCTCTCCTTAGTTGTAATTAATTAGGAAACAAGTGATCTAATTAATCTTACTACTAAACAACCCTAGACAAGCGCTAAAGATTTAATCTAGTGGCAGCCTTAAGAACTAGAGAGATCAATAAAGCTAAACAACACAAACTCAAGCGGTTGTATTTAATTTAGTTGAATGTTATTCTTAAGACTTAATAATTCCTGACACAGCAAATTCTTAAACCCTAATTGCTTCACAAGTTAAAGGGATCAAACAATTATGGATTTGATATCTAACTTAGCAGTAGATTGCAACAAATAATAAACTAGTAGGCCTCCTAGTAATTAAACGCAACAATCATGACAATATGCATAGAAGAACATCCAATACTCAAAACATAAATTGAACACTAAAAAGAGATAGATCTCACAGTTTTATTAATTCCGAGGTCTCTGTTTCCTTCGACCAAGTTATGAAAGTTTAGCCACTCATGGCTATGAAAAACTCAAAAGAAAACGAATTCCAGAAGAGAGAAAGAGAGGCTTGTGTGTTCTATGTCAATCTGATCTCTCTCTCCTCTTAAAGATATCCAATTCAAGTATTTGAATTCTACTAAATCGCCTCAAAATATTCGAATATCCTAAAATAACATTTATCCTAATCTGATTGTGATTAATTGAAAATAAAATAAAGTCCTAAAATAAAATAGGAAAGTGGTGTGTCCATTTGTAACTTGCGTGCAATAGGTCTTCAAATCTTCCAATAATAAACTGCCTAATTGACTTGCATGATAGGCCAGAATGTTCTAGAGCGTCAACAGTGTAGGTGCGTCAACTTCAAGCCCGATTACAACCTTGATGCAGCAAATATCCCTCCAAACTCAAAACATGAAAGTTGTAGATCTCTTTCTTTCCACAGTATTTTGAATCATCTAAATCGGAGCTCGGATGAGAGAGTTATGCCCAGATTACGAAGATATGTCAAAACCGTCCGAATTCACCTAATTAGTTCCATTTTGCATTTAATGCCTCCATTTGCATCCTAAATCAAAATAGAATAATAATGAGTATATTTAGGCAACAAATAAGTATAAAAGACCAGACATTAAGGGGGGTAAATATGTCATTTTGCATTCTCATCACCCACTATCTCATACTTTTGTACATATATGTTTTCTATAACATATTTAGTGATTTCATAATATATTTTCCCAAAGTATACTAGCTAGAGAGAATTTTTACATTTTTGGTATCAGAGCATGGTTTTGGGATTTGACAGTGTGCCTCTCCCGCCGCGTTGATGTATCGTAGTCGACCGTTGTAAGTTATTTCTTTCCTTACTTATAGTAGATGAGTTAACTTAGTTGACTAATAGTGCTGGTGCTATGTGATTTAGATGAGATATATGACCCGATCAGGTAAAAAGAATGTAGTGAGTGCGGGTGAACCGTCTAACCTTTCAAGACCTACTCCCCCTGTCCTCGATGAAACGAGGATTCGTACGATTGTACAGCAAGTATTGGTAGAGAATTAGGGGAGATTTATACCGAAAAGAGCTGAGACACCCATTGTTGTACCGACCACTAGAGAAAAGAGAGAAAGGTCGGTATCCCCTATAGTATAGAATCGTTTTGAGCCTATTTATGGATTACCCAGTCAACATCAGCTGTCAGAATTCAGAGGTACGAAAGACTTAATAGTAGCAGAAGAATGGATTAGGTCCATGGAGCGTACGACTACGATGACACTATTCCCTATGATAGATCGAGAGAAGATCAGGTACGCTAGTTTTCTGTTTAAGGGTGATGCCCCCAATAATAGATAAGTGTGAAATAAGAAAAGATTTCAGCCCAAGAAGAATAAGAAAGATTGGCAGAATAAAAGGTTGAGAACTTTTGAAGTTCCCCTATATGCATTAATTGATTCTAGAGCCGCACATTTATTTATTACACATGGGATCATAGAGAGATTAGGTTTGAAACATATTATAGTGGGACAACCCATTAAGATAGAATTGCTAGATGGTTTTAGTGTGGTAACTCAGGGGATACTTCCAGGGGAGTCTGTAGTGATCCATGGAAGGGTGCTTCATTCCTATTTGTGAAGAAAAAATATGGATCCCTACGGATGTACATAGATTACAGAGAGTTGAATAAAGTGACAGTGAAGAATAAGTACCCGTTACCTCACATAGATGATTTATTTGATCAACTTAAAGGAGCAGTATTGTTTTCAAAGATTGATTTGAGGTCGGGTTATCATCAAGTAGGAGTGGCAGAGCAAGATATTACCAAGACTGCATTTTGGACCAGATATGGGCATTATGAGTTTGTGGTGATGCCTTTTGGGTTAACCAATGCCCCAACAGTCTTTATGGACTTAATGAACCAAGTGTTTCATGATTGTCTTGATCAATTTATAGTGGTTCTTATTGATGACATCCTGGTTTATTCTAAGTCAAGAGAAGAGCATGAAGAACATTTGAGATTTGTGCTACTGCGATTAAGAGATAAGAAGTTGTTTGCCAAATTTTCTAAATGTGAGTTTTGGCTAGATCAAGTTATCTTCCTGGGCCATACTGTCTCAAAGGAAGGTATATCAGTGGATTCTAGTAACATGACAACAATTCTTGAGTGGCAAAAGCCGAAGACAGTGAAAGAGATTAGAAGTTTCTTGCGGCTAGTAGGCTATTATTGGCAGTTTTTAGCAGGATTTGCTTAGTTGGCTAAAGCGCTTACAGCTCTCACCAAACAAAGAACTCCTTTCATATGGTCGAAAGCCTATGAAGGAAGTTTTCAGGAGTTAAAAAGAAGATTAACCACAGCTCCTATCCTAGTGTTACCATAAGAGGGTGTAGACTATGATATTTATATAGATGCCTCACTTCAGGGACTTGGTGTTGTGTTGATGCAGTTAGATAGGGTAATAGCTTATGCTTCTCGACCGTTGAAAGAGTATGAGATGAGATACCCTACACATGATTTAGAGTTGGCAGTTGTAGTCTTTGCATTAAGGATATGGAGGCATTACCTATATGGTGCTAAGAGTAATATTTATACCGACCATAAAAGTTTGAAGTACTTCTTCACTCAAAGGGAGTTGAATATGAGACAAAGGAGATGGTTAGAGCTGGTAAAAGATTATGATTGTGAAATTGAGTAGAAAAGCGTATTTGTCCCTACTCCCAATGTAGAAAGAATTATTGGAAGAATTGTGCAGGGAACAAATTGAGATGATACCAGGAAGGATTGCCAGGTCGGAAATTCAGTCTACTTTATTGAAAGAGATTAAAGAAAAACAAGTTGTCGATGAGTGGTGTCAAAAAATAAATCAACAAGTACTTGAGGGCAAGATACCAGAATTTCACTTGTTAGAAGGTGTCCTCCGTTTCAGGAATTGTATATGCATTCCCCAAGATGTTAAGTTGAAGAAGAAGGTTCTTGAGGAGGAACCAAGATATATCAAGATTTAAAGAAGAGTTATTGGTGGCCAGGTATGAAGAGGGATGTCAGAGATTATGTAGCTAAATGCCTAGTTTGTCAACAGGTTAAGGCAGAACGCTAGAGGCCATCGGGATTGCTTTAGCCACTCAGCATTCCTAAATGGAAATGAGAAAATATATCAAAGGATTTCATTACAGGCCTTCCAAGAGTTCAAAAAGGGTATAATGCGATATGGATAATAGTAGATAGATTAACTAAGCTAGCACATTTCTTCCAGTAAAAGATAATACCACAACAGATCAGTTGGCCCATATTTATATCAGAGAGATAGCTAGACTCCATGGGGTGCCCAGGATGATTGTATCAAAAAAGGATTCCATATTTGTTTCAGTTTTCTGGACCAGTTTACAGAGAAACTTGCGTACCAAGTTAGCATTTAGCACAGCATACCACCCTCAGACGGACGGCCAAACTGAGAGAACAAATCAGGTACTTGTAATGCTTTCTTTCTAGCTAGTATACTCGTAAAATAATAACTAAAACTCATTAAAAATATAGATAAGAAAATACACATATATATACGAGTAATAAAGTATGGGCCCATATTTAATTTTTCCTTATATACAAATATTTACAAAATGTTCTCAAAAATAGCAACTTGACACTGTAGCCTAACCCTTCCACTGCGTGACGTTCCGAGCGACCGCAACTCACCTATTACCTACAAAACATTAAAAACAACAGAGTGAGCACTAATGGCTCAGTAAGTAAACCCGCTATGCTACCCTTCTTTCTTCGTTGCTTAAATCCTGAATTTTCTTTCCTTACAACTCATTTCCCGAGTATTCTCTATTCCTTCTTTGTTCTTCTCTCTGTTCTTTCTCTATTCTTGAGGACAAAATTGAAAAAGAGGCCAGGAAACTCTTTATCATTAAAGTTAAACAATAATTATAAGTACAAAAATTGTATGAAATTTAAAAAAGGAAAAGAAAAAAAAAGTTGCATCATCCTCACTTTAAAAAATGCCCAAACGGTTCAAAACTGGGTCTCAAAAGGGCTATCTGTGTGCTATATGTTTCTTTCTTTTCTTGGTATAATACAATGAACACACAACACACACACACACATATATATATATATATATAATATATATATAATATATAATATATAATAATATTTTACACCATAAAACTCACTAGACAGAAAAAAAAATAAATAATAAAAGGAAGAAGTAAATCCTAGCTGCTCCGCAAGCTCTGATAAGATAATTACAAGTGAAATGCATATCTATGGCAAGTGATGATTTTCTTTTTCACTAATTAGTTTCTTGTTTCCAGGCTTGCCAATTTGTGCTATTTTGACGGCATCAGAGGATGCACCAAAGAGCTCTATTGTGAACCCAACTGCATAGAGACCGGCATTTCCTTTCCACCGACTTCAAATGGTGCCTTTGGGACATTCATTGAGATTGATTAGCTGGAATCGCATCCAACCAATTATTTTTTTTCAGTTTTAATTTTTTTTTTTATTTGGATGATGTTGTGGTGTTGATTTGGATAAGGGTGATGATGTTGTGTGTTGATTTGGATAAGGGTGGAGATTTTGTGTGAGAGATGTGGTAAGAATTGAGAAGAAGGGGAAGAGAAAGGAAAGAGAAGGAGAAAAGGAGAGCAAGAGAAAAAAGAAGAAAGGCGAAGAAGAAGAAAAAGGAAGAAAAAAGAGGAAGAGAAGAAGAGAGAAAAGTATTTTTGTCTTTACACTGCATACATGTCATGACTAGTATTCCAAAGGAATATAACGTGGGGGGGGAAAGTGTCATTTTAAAAATTGATGAGTGGAAAAGTATCGTTTTGAAACTTGATGGGTGGGAAAATGTCGTTTCACCAAACCTTGGGTGGGAAAATGTCGTCCTCCCATAATTATATGATATATATGGAATTCATAGAGGCAAATATTTATGTGAATGTAACGAGATTGCTACTATTTATTTTGGTGGATGTGTTGGATATTTCGTGACGTTTGATGTGCCGTTATTTAATTTGTTCTTATTTTAGTGTTGTTATGAAGTGTTATTGAAATTAATGCGATTTTATAGATAGTTATTTATCTAAAAGGGATTGATAATACGGTGTTCGAAAAATGCAAAAATAAAACCAAACCGGTAACTGAACCAAAAAACCAATTAACCAAAAAATTGGCTCGGTTCGGTTCAAAGAATACAAAAAACTGGATTTTAGGTTCGGTTTGGTTGTGGTGAAAATGCAAACCGGTTAACCAAAACAGTTACTAACGGTTTACTATATACATATATTACTATATTTAAGATATATATATATATATATATATATATATTATATATATTATTATATAATAATAATAATTAAAATAAAAATAATCTTAATGGATATTATATATTAAAAAAAATAAAAATTAAATTTATTGTATCAATTTTTAATGTATTGTTAGTTGGTCAATGGATAGATAAATGTTTAATTTTTATTTGGATATGTATTGTTGATGTTTACAATTTAATTTAGGAAAAATTTAAAAAAAAAAATGTAATCCAATTTAAGGGGAAAACCAATTACACAAAAAACTGGTTCGGTTTCAGTTTAGGAATTTTTTTGAACCAAAAACTTGTTGACAAGAAAGCGGTTAACCAGTTTTGAACACCCTAATTGATACATTGTATTTGTTATGTAGTATTCTTAATAGAATTAATGTGAATTGTGAGGAGTATTTCTGAATGTGAAAGGTTTATATATGATTCTTGAAAATAATGTGTTGTTATATATATGTAGATATTTAGTTGTCGTACCTGATTAAGAGGAACAAATAAAGGTACTCAAAAGTGCATTGTTAGATAATTGTTATACTTTTATTATCAATATTTTTATTGTATTTTGATGTAGGTATATTCAACGGAAAAAAGCAATTGTTGATAGTTGAAATATAGTTCTTGCTACAGGTAATTGATACCCGACTTATTTTACCTTTGAATTGTATATAGTGATATAGCCGAACTATGAATTTGCCTATAAAAGCTGAGTATTTTGTAGAATTGTAATAAGGAAGTTGACGAACAATAATGTAGTCACAATTGTAAATGCAAGGCTCCTTAGAGTTGAAAACTTCAGTGCGGAGCACTAATTTCCATACTATTAAATTGTAATAAGAAAGATGCATACACTGAATTATGCTATAAAATAAGCAGTTATTGAACGTTATTTTATTTATTTATAATTGTTATACACCAACCTCTTCTTATTTGTAAATCTCAGTAGAAACCATTATTACTTCTATTGAATTGTAACAAAGCCGAATGTCTTTACAGGCAAGTTATAACAATGTCTATAATTCACTTAAAGATATTGTTTATTTATATTGTGATACACCAACCTTTCTTTATTTGTAAATCCAGTAGCAAACCATTATCACTTCTATGAATTGTAACAAAGTGAATGTCTTTTTACAGGCAAGTTATAACAATGTTTTACAGGCAAGTTATAACAATGTCTTAAATTCACTTAAGATATTGATCAATCAAGGATAATTGGATAATCACTGTCAAAGTATCTAGATTGTGGGAATGTAGGAATTTCAGAATGGGTAACGAATTAGGAGCCTTGCATTTGATTGATTAGCAGATAGAAATATACTCCTAAAATAATGTTAAGACATTTATTTCTAATTTAACAAGTTGTTCAAATTTGTAATTTCCATTGATTTTGCAGAACAAAGGTGTTCATAGCACAATACCAAAGAACAGGGTTTTGAAATTTAGAAATCAACTTCATGAGGGTCAATATATTTGATCAGAAATATAAAAGTTTAACTATGTGCTCCTACTACAGACCCATGACGACATAAAATGTATACAATTTCTCATGATCAGTCTGTGAAAGAGATAAAAGAACCAAGAATTGATATTCAAAGTATAAATTTGAAGTGCTAGCTTCATGATCTTCATAATAGATCAAATGATACAACGTTATTATAAGTAAAGTTAATTTGAACTATTCGTTGTAAATGCATAAGAATAGTTGACATATCAAATATAATAAACATATGTAGATGTCATTGGAGTTTTGAATGCAATAGGAGAAATTGAAGGATCAAATCAACAAAGAATAAAAAAAGAGACATCAGATGCAGAGGAATAGTAAGATCTTTTAATGTCTTTACGTCCTACTACCACTTAAATTCTTACACCAATATTAATTCAGAGAAACAATTAACGTTGCTTTATGGAAAAATTTATGAAGACATCAGTGAAGATTTCACAGCAGGAGATACCAAGCCAATTGTCATAACTGTTACTTAACAAATGTGAAAGATTTCCAAGGTAATAAAAATAAATTATATGAAATGAAATATATTTGGATAAGTAACTTGTGTTTTTTTTCCATATAGGAAGATTATTTCTCAATACAACTTCAGCATCTAGAATTTATCTAAATTTAGATATTGAGGAGGTGCATTCTCTACAAAAAAAGTATGTGTTTTAAAATAGTACTTTATATATTTTCACAAATAAATTCATATTTAACATTTATACGCTCTTCTATTTCAGAAAAGGAAATCTGCCCATAATCAATTGCAAAAGAAGATTCTGAATCAAGCTCCAATTGAGAAGGAAATGTTTGAGAATAGAGTATCACTGAACCACATTACCAATTCATGTGGTAAACAATGATCAGGTACAATATTCACTAAACATTAAACGATTATTATACATACTTTGTAAACAGTTAAGGCCAAAATAGCTAAAGTCGATGATAGATTTGGCGGTGTTACTTTCCTACACCATTACAAGAAGAAAATTCTTGATAGTAATACCTATTTATATTGTGACAAATGCAACAAGGAATCAAAATCTCTCAAATGAGGTATATATTGTTTATTTTTAAGTTTATAATATCTATTGGAATGCAATAAACTAGTACATAAACTTCAAGCATTGATTGATAATAATGTTAGTTAATGTTATAAAAGGTACAAGTAGAAATGAAAGTGTTAGATGGAACTGCCAAAGCAATTTTTATATTGTTTGACACAGTAACCTAGAAATTGGTTGGGTATCATATTCTCAATGTTAGACAAATAAGGCAACGATCATAAAATATCCCAAAACCTTTGCATGTACTTTGTGGTTGACATCATTTCAAAATCAAGCTGAAAGATACAAATTTGAAAGAAGGATATGAATCTTATGCTGTGACAAAACTTTTTGTAGTCAATGACAAACTTGAAAATGAATATAAGTTATAGGAATTGCAGAAGGTCAGTATAGTTTTTAATTTCAAATAGTTGATTTCCATAATTCAAGTGATTCAATATTGTAAAAAAGAAAACAGACAACTGATGGAGAAGATGAAACACAATTCAACAGTAGATGCGAATGAATCTCAAATATTGACACCAAAATCAAAGATGTGCCAGCAAAACAATATTAATGTACAAGGTGAGTGATCTTGAAAATAGAATAGACCATTCTTTTATAAACATGTTAGGCACATCAAAAGATAGGAGAGGAGGAAATGAACATAAAGAAAATGAGATGAGAAGGTTTCAAGTAGGCATAAAAATTATGAAAGCATTTAGTGCCTTAATAGGTCGAAGAGGCAAAATACTCAAGGAAGTAGCCAAAAGCACAAATGAAGACTTCAACTCTTAGAGTGCACTTAATAGGTCGAAGAGGACTTGAACCCGAAGCATAGCCTCCTCTTCAGAAGCATCAACAACAAATATACTGTCCTTCATGTAGCTACAGAGAAATATCTTCACCAATATTTGGGAACCTCCGACATGCTACAGCATATCCACAACAAAGAGCCAACTTGATGTTTGAATATTGGAAAACCAGAAAAGTATTTTTGGTATTATCAAGACTGGCTGGATGTTTCTCTATTCTGTCACATCGTCTCATCAAGCAAAATTTAGTGCAAGTGGAAGAATTTTAAATGACAAGGGACTAAACTTTCACCAAATTGATTGAAGTCCTCACATGTCTTTGAGATTGGGAAAGGTCGCAACCATCAGCCTCAAACAAGATTGGCAACGATACTTTAATAGAATCATTTCAATTTGTAATTTAGATAATACAGATGAGAGAGATCCTAGTCAACCCAAATTAGTTGTTTCGTAAATTGTAACTTGTAATTTGTAAACTAATTGTCAATTATTGCACTCTTTTTTCCTTACCAATTTTGTCCCAATTGGTTTTTCTTGGGAGATTTTTAACGAGAGTGGCAATAATGTTGTAATTTTTTTTTCTATTTATTTTTTGATAAATGAATAACTCTAAATTTTCTTATATTACAATTAATTGTATTAAAATTAAATTAATATTTGAAATGTTAACAAAAAAAAAAATTAATTTAATTGAATTATTGATATTTAAAAAGTTAGCTAAAAAAATTATACAAAAAAAAAAAAAAAAAAAATTATGGGTTGACCCGGCTCGGCTCGCACAAAAACTTGTTGGTTAGGTTGGCGGGCTGGGCTGGGCTAACCCTTCTGGCCAAAGGGGTGTGATAATCCTAGGATTATACTGTTTTATCTATGCTTTTTGGCCGGATTGTTTGGATACTTCTTCTTGTTTGTGCCTGAATTGCAATTAATTCTATATATTTATGTTTCAAACCAAAACGTGCAGAGTTAGAGCAAATACTGAGTGAATTGAGTTTCTGGACCCAGAAGCAAGCGAATCTCAGGATTTGAGGAAGTTTGAAGGCGGATTTGAAGCACTATGAAGCTTGTTCCTATTGGAGATCATACAGATTGAAGATTCAAGTAAGGAAGCAAGCGGAGGGCAGTTTTGTAATTTCAAAATAGCTCAGAAAAGTTCGCCGCGACGATAAACTATGGGTCAGATGGTGAATTAGAAGCCAACACGATGCCGCGCACAAAGTTATATTCTTTGCTGCGGCGAAGTCTGTAATTCAGTTATTAAAATGTGCATTTTAATTGTTTTGAGAGAGTTTATGGTTGAAGGATCGACTAATAAATGGGACTTAGTCATTTTTAACGGGATTCGACACTTTTGGGAGAAGAAGAAGAGAAGATTGGAGATGATGAAACTCTTGATCATCAAAAGGAAGATTTTTTTTTTTGTCTTTTGTTTTCCATCATGTTGAAATCTTGTTTTACAGTTTTATTTTGATTTGCTTTAATTTAGTATGAACTAACAATCACTTTGGGTAGGGTTTGATTGTATTGGGATTTTAATGTCTAATCAATAATTGATGTTGCTTTTACATTATTGCGGATTGGTAATTACTCTTGTTTTTATTGAAATTCTTGTGAGCCTGATGAGACTGAGAAGGTGAATCATGTATAACCTCTTAGGGTAAATGCCATTGATTGATTGAACGCTAGAGATAGGTTGAGAATCAAGAAATCAAATTAGGATTCCATTTAGCATAACGAACTTGAACTATTAACCTTCAATTTGTTGGGTGCGGAAGCTGATGCGAATAAACAACTTAGAAGTGCATAGTCATGTGTCAAGTATAAAGTGATGAGTTTGAGTATTGTCCCACAGAGATCAAAGCGAAATATTTGTAATTACCTAAAACTACCTACATGTTATTGGAGAAAACGAAATCTTGAGTGGTAAAAGTAACAGATTAAAATAACTAAATTAAACAATAAAATAAGTGATGAACTTTGCAATATTAATGAAGTTAGGGTATAGATTCCCCTAATTATGCTTGACAACCACTCTTAATACGTTTGTGCTATGAATTGGTAGGATTCTTCTAAGGCCAACTATCCTTATTCAGGGCATAATATCAACTTAATACAGATCCTATTCGGTTACTCTGAAATAAGAAGCATAATTCTCAATCCCTTACGAACTAATTGCCCTATTCGGTTAGAATTAGATGGACCATAATCACATCCTAGAATCTCTATTCGATTACTTCTAGTTTAATATGTTGTGCAATGTATTCCATATACAATTATGAATATGAATTAAGCAATAAACCCAACTTCTGTATTCGAAAACAGAAATTTTATTTAAAGAAATGTAAAAAGATAAGAGAAGACAAAGTTGCCGTGAGTGGGAACCTGTGTGGTGACTGAGAGATAATAGCCACATGCACGCGCCTTTAGTAAGCGGCCCTAGAATAAGAAAGAATAATTTGTACAGTCCGTTAGAAGTGCATGTGGATGAGGATTGTACCCAGCAGGCAACCTACATGCACGCCGCCTTTAGTGAGCGGCCTGAACAAGAAGAAGAATTGTACAGTCGTTAGAAGTGCTGTAGATGAGGACTGTACCACCACACGGCTAGGGTTCCGAATCTATGCCTCAACCGAGTCTGATCGGCAAACAAGAATAGAAAAGAAATGAAAGAATAGAAAAGAAAGAAGAATAGAAAAGAAAGAAGAAGAAAAGAAGAAAAGAATAGAAAAGAATAGAAAAGAAGAAAGAATAGAAAAACAAGAAAAATAGAAAAGAAAGAAGAAAACAGAAAAAGAAAGAAAAGAGAAAAAAAAAAGAAGAAGAAAACGAAAAACAAAAAAGAAAATGAAATTCATAGAAAAATTTTATGCTTTGTACATATGGATATACCATTTACTATACCTGAGTTGTTTCTTTTTTGCTTCCTTATCGGTTAAGTGAGACACAGAAATCTTATAAAGGCGAGAGAAGAATTGAGAAGTTTGGTGTAAGGAAAGAAAATCCAGGATGAGTAACGGAGAAAGAATAGAAGATTGGGGTTACTTACTGAGCAATTAGTGCTACCACCATTGATTTCACTGTTTTTGCAGGTAGTAGATAGAGATGAGTCAGATCGAACGTGGAAGTAGCGGAGGAGAAAGGCAACATGTCTTACTGTATTTTGAGTTTATTTTTGTGACTATGGTACTTGATGTAGAGATTTGTATATAAAGGAATGCTATTTTTGGGCCCATAGTGTGCTGTCGTAGGCACCCAGAATAAAACCCTAAAAATACACGTAGTGGTGTGAGTAAGAATGTTCCCCAAGAGAGTGTCTAGCCGAGTTAATGTTACGTGAACAAGGCTGCAGGGGTTTGAGTAAAAACAAAAACAATTCAGGAAAATAAATTCGCCTCAATTACCGAAATCAATCAAAATAACGAAATTGGTCTAGTGAACATCACACCATCGGAATCTTACAAGCTCATTGATGCAAAAAGAAATCAATTTTACTCTGAGTATCACCGTTGGAACTATTTCCTATCTCTAGTTGTAATTAATTAGGAAAAAGTGATTTAATTAATCTTATACTAAACAACCTAGACAAGCGCTAAAGATTTAATCTAGTGGCAGCCTTAAGAACTAGAGAGATCAATAAAGCTAAACAACCCAAACTCAAGCGGTTGTATTTAATTTAGTTGAATGTTATTCTAAGAAATAATTCCTGACACAGCAAAATCTTAAACCCTAATTGCTTACAAGTAAAGGGATCAAACAATTATGGGTTTGATATCTAACTTAACAGTAGATGTGCAACAAATAATAAACTAGTAGGCCTCCTAGTAATTAAACGCAACAATCATGACAATATGCATAGAAGAACATCCAATACTCAAAACATAAATTGAACACTAAAAAGAGATAGATCTCACAGTTTTATTAATTCCGAGGTCTCTGTTCCTTCGACCAAGTTGAAAGTAGCCACATGGCTATGAAAAACTCAAAAGAAAACGAATTCCAAAGAGGAGAAAGAGAGGCTTGTGTGTTCTATGTCAATCTGATCTCTCTCTCCTCTTAAGATTCCAATTCAAGTTTTGAATTCTACTAAATCGCCTCAAAATATTCGAATATCCTAAAATAACATATATCTAATCTGATGTGTGATTAATTGAAATAAAATAAAGTCCTAAAATAAAATAGGAAAGTGGTGTGTCCATTTGGAACTTGCGTGCAATAGGTCTTCAAATCTTCCAATAATAAACTGCCTAATTGACTGATGATAGGCCAGAATGTTCTAGAGCGTCAACAGTGTAGGTGCGTCAACTTCAAGCCCGATTACAACCTGATGCAGCAAATATCCCTCCAACTCAAAACATGAAAGTTGTAGATCTCTTCTTTCCAGTATTTGATCATCTAAATCGGAGCTCGGATGAGAGAGTTATGCCAGATTACGAAGATATGTCAAAACCGTCCGATTCACCTAATTAGTTCCATTTTGCATTTAATGCCTCCATTTGCATCCTAAATCAAAATAGATAATAATGAGTATATTTAGGCAAAAAAAAGTATAAAAGACCAGACATAAGGGGGGTAAATATGTCATTTTGCATTCTCATACCCACTATCTCATACTTTGTACATAATGTTTTCTATAACATATTTAGTGATTTCAAATATATTTTCCCAAAGTATCTACAGTAGAGAGAATTTTTACATTTTTGGTATCAGGCATGGTTTTGGGATTTGACAGTGTGCCTCTCCCGCCGCGTTGATGTATCGTGTGACCGTGTAAGTTATTTCTTTCCTTACTATAGTAGATGAGGTAACTTAGTTGATCATAGGGCTGGTGCTATGTGATTTAGATGAGATTAGACCCGATCAGGTAAAAAGAATGTAGTGAGTGGGGTGAACCGTCTAACCTTTCAAGACCTACTCCCCCTGTCCTCGATGAAACGAGGATTCGTACGATTTGTACAGCAAGTATTGGTAGAGAATTAGGGAGATTTATACCGAAAGAGCTGAGACACCCATTGTTGTACGACCACTAGAGAAAGAGAGAAAGGTCGGTATCCCCTATAGTATAGAATCGTTTTGAGCCTATTTATGGATTACCCAGTCAACATCAGCTGTCAGAATTCAGAGGTACGAAAGACTTAATAGTAGCAGAAGAATGGATTAGGTCCATGGAGGCGTACGACTACGTGACAATATTCCATGATAGATCGAGAGAAGATAGGTACGTAGTTTCTTTAAGGGTGAGCCCCAATATAGATAAGTGTGAACTAGAAATTCAGGTTTTGGTGACGATGAATTGTCATGATTGGTATCATATAACTGATTTGTATTATAGAAACAATTGCGATTGTCAAGTTGGATCATGTAAAGTTATGTACCATGTGTATGTATTTCATGAAGGTGATGTTTTTTTCAATGTATATTAATTTTGTTGGTATTGGTTGTTTTATTTTTTGTTAATAATGTTGTCTATATATATCATGAAAAACATATTAATTTTTTCAATGCATATTAATTTTGTTATTTAATTTTTGATGGTATTGGTTGTTTCATTTTTTTTGTTGATAATGTTGTGTTCTATATATATCATGAAAAACATATAAATTTCTTACATTTTCACTAACATAAGATGGTGGCTGACAACCTTAGTGCATCTATGTTGTTTTCCTAATGTTTTGGAACTTTCGAATTCATAAGTAATTCAATTGTAATATGTGGATCTTTTTTAAAACCTCAATTAGATATAGAGAATGAACATCATGTGAATAGTCACATTTCTACCTTGTTATAACTTTCCTAGAAAGAAGTGATAAAAAATTGTCTATGGAATTGTTTGAAACTAGTTGCCCAACCCTTAACCATAATTATAATTGTTCAAGGTCTACTTCGGTTCTCACAGCCAAACCATCAATTTGCCTATTGGCAAACTATATTTTATTAGTAATTGTAATGGACCAAGGACTCCTTGAGTTCAAAATCTCGTTGTCGAACATTTAATCTGACTATAAAAAATAATTTGGGAATGACCAATATAGTAACAATTGAGATTGTTAAGTTCGATCATGATTGTACTATGAAATTCAATTAGATCAAGGTATCCTTGAGTTTAACATCTCACTGCCGAACCCTTACCAGAATGTGATTAGTCACATTTCTACTTTGTTATAACTAATGGAGATCGAGGTGCTGACCAAGTTGATGTTCCCAAATATTCTCAAGATCCTTTGCACTGAATTTGCGGTCTAATGACTAGGGTAAAGACAAAGAGGATGAAATAGGTTTTGCAAGACTTTATCATGACGTTCCTAGTAAAACAACTTGTTCCTATTCTATCAATAACTTTCCTTGGAATAAGTGGTATTGCCAAACCATCAATTTGCCTATAGAATGGTAAAAAGTCAAATGCCGACCCACAATTTATCCATAATTGAAATAGACCAAGGATTCCTTGTGTTACAAATCTCACTACCGAAAACTTAATCTAACTAAAAAAATAATCTGGGGATGACCAATATAGGAACATTTTAGATTGTCAGGTTCTATCATGATTGTACTATAGAATTCATATAGATCAGGGTATTCTTTAGGTCGACATCTTAATGGCGCACCATGAATTTTTATGTAATTGTGATGCAAAAGTGTAATAACCAAGTGTTCTAACCATGACATGATATAAACCAATTTTCCAAACCATAATATTTACACAAAATTGTAGTAGCTCAGGGTCTCCTTGAATTCAAAACCTCTGTATTGGGCCATAAACGATAAATTCCACAACTCAGATTGTAAAAAGCCATTCGCTGAACCATAATTTATTCATAATTGTAATACATCAAAGGTCTGCTGCAGTTCACAATCTCAAGGTGGAACCATAATGTTTTTATACTAATGAATTGTAATAAACAATCTATCAGACCAATTATTCTGCCCGATTATTAATGACGTTTTTTTTTTTTTACCTTTTTTGTTGTTATGCGTTGTATAGTATGATAATGTTTCATCTTCTAACATTTGATTTTACTGTTCATGGAGTGAAGGGTTTGATATTTTTATTATGTCAAATAATTTGTATATTGTTTTATTGAAATCTATGATGAATTGTGGTTTAAAGTTATTTGTGTTGGGTAGATGTGTAACATGTGTTGGATATGAATGTGATGTTTGATATTCCGACATTTAATTTTGTTGTTATTGTAGGGCTGTTTACAAAGTGTTATTGCAATTAATGGGCATTTATAGATACATATTTATATCAAACTGATTGGTACATTGTATTTGTTACGTCATGTTTTTTTTTTTTATGTGAATTTACTATGAATGGTCAGGGATATTAGGATTTTGGGTTAATTGTGGATTAATGTAATTGGTTTTGGTTGATGTGTTCTATATTTTGATGATGTTTGGTGTCCTGATATTTAATTTCGTTGTCAATTTAGTGCTTTTATTAAAGTGTTAATGAAGTTAATGGTATTGTTTACATAGATAATTATAGGGAGAACAACATTTTCCCACCTAAGGTTTGTTGGAACAACATTGTCCTACCCATCAAGTTTCAAAACGACACTTTCCCACCCATACTAAAATCCATCCGTCAAGTTTAATTGAAGAAGGATATAATAGTAAATTCAAAAAATAGTTTGAGGATAATTATGTCATTTTATCTTCAGTATATAAACTTAGGAAAAAACAGACCAATTGACTGCAATTCTTTTGGAATCTTGAACTGATAATGAGAGGACAAAATTGAAAAGGAGGCCAGGAAACTCTTTATCGTTAAAGTTAAACAATAAATTATAAGTACAAAAATTGTATGAAATTTAAAAAAGGAAAAGAAAAAAAAAGTTGCATCACCCTCACTTTACAAAATGCCCAAACGGTTCAAAACTTGGGTCTTCAAAAGGGCTTTATCTCGTGTGTAATGTGTTCTTTCTTTTTTGGTGTATAATACAATGAACACACAACACACACACATAATATATAAAATATTATAATATATAATATATATATATATATATATATATATATATATATTTTACACCATAAACCTCACTAGACAGAAAAAAAATAAAATAAATAAAAGGAAGAAGTAAAATCTAGCTGCTCCGCAAGCTCTGATAAGATAATTACAAATGTGAAATGCATCATCTTGGCAAGTGATGATTTTTTTTTTCTACTAATTAGTTTCTTGTTTCCAGGCCTTGCAGTCTTGTGCTATTTTGACGGCATCAGAGGATGCACACAAGAGCTTCTCATTGTGAACCCAACTGCATAGAGACCGGCATTTCTTTCCACCGACTCAAATGGTGCCTTTGGGAATCCATTCATGAGATTGATTAGCTGGAATCGCATCCAACCATTATTTTTTTTCAGTCTTTTAATTTTTTTTTTTTTTATTTGGATGATGTTGTTGTGTGTTGATTTGGATAAGGGTGATGATGTTGTGTGTTGATTTGGATAAGGGTGGGGATTTGTGTGAGAGATTGTGGTAAGAATTGAGAATGAAGGGGAAGAGAAGAGAAAGAGAAGGAGAAAAGAGAGAGCAAGAAAACAGAAAAAGAAGAAAGGCGAAGAAGAAGAAGAAGAAGAGAGAAGAAAAAGAGGAAGGAGAGAGAGAAAAGTATTTTTGTCTTTACACTGCTTATACTAGTATAGACTAGATATTCCCAAAGGAATATATACGTGGGGGGAAAGTCATTTTAAAAATTGATGTGGAAAAAGTATCGTTTGAACTTGAGGTGGGAAAATGTCGTTTCACCAAACCTTGGGTGGGAAATGTCGTCCTCCATAATTATATGAATTAATGGAATTCATAGAGGCAAATATTATGTGAATGTAACGAGATTGCTACATATTTATTTTGGTGGATGTGTTGGAATTTTCGTGACGTTTGATGTGCCGTTATTTAATTGTTTTTTTTTAGTGTTTATGAAGTGTTATTGAAATTAATGCGATTTTATAGATAGTTATTTATCTAAAGGGATTGATACTACGGGTGTTCGAAAAATGCAAAAATAAAACCAAACCGGTAACTGAACCAAAAAACCAATTAACCAAAAATTGGCTCGGTTACGGTTCAAAGAATACAAAAACTGGATTTTAGGTCGGTTTCCGGTTTGGGTGAAAATGCAACAGGTTAACCAAACAGTTTACTAACCGGTTTACTAATAAAATAAATAATATATATATATATATAATATATATATATATAAAATATATATAATATATATATATATATATATATAATAATAAAAAAAAAAATAATCTAATGGATATATTAAATATAAAAATAAAAATTAAATTTATTTGTATCAATTTTTAATGTGTTTAGTTGTGGTCAATGGTATGTATAAATGTTTAATTTTTATTTGGATATGTATTGTTGAGTTTACAATTTAATTTAGGAAAAATTTAAAAAAAAAAATGTAATCCAATTTAAGGGGAAAACCAATTAACCAAAAAACTGGTCGGTTTCAGTTTAGGATTTTTTGAACCAAAAAACTAGTTTGATTCAGAATAAGTGTTAACCAGTTTTGAAACCCCTAATTGAACATGTATTTGTTATGTAGTATTCTTATATGAAATTAATGTGAATTGTGAGGAGTATTTCATCGAATGTGAAGGTTTTATATATGATCTTGAAAATAATGTGTTTGTTATATATATGTAGATATTTGTTGTCGTACATGATTAAGAGGAACAAATAAAGGTACTCAAAAGTGCATTGTTAGATAATTGTTATACTTTATTATCAATATTTTTTATTGTATTTTGATGTAGGTATATTCAACTGGAAAAAAGCAATTGTGTGATAGTTGAAATATAGTTTTGCTACAGGAATTGATACCGACTTATTTTACCTTTGAATTGTATTTAGTGCATATGCCGAACTATGAATTTGCCTATAAAAGCTGAGTATTTTGTAGAATTGTAATAAGGAAGTGACGAACATAATGTAGTCAATTGAAATTTGCAAGGTCTCCTTAGAGTTGAAAACTTCAGTGCAGGAGCACTAATTCCCATACTATTAAATGTAATAAGAAGATGCATACATGAATTATGCATAAAATAAGCAGTTATTGAAGTTATTTATTTATTTATAATTGTATACACCAAACTCTTCTTATTGTAAATCTCAGTAGCAAACCATTATTACTTCTATGAATTGTAACAAAGCGAATGTCTTTTTACAGGCAAGTTATAACTGTCTATAATCACTTAAAAGTATGTTTATATAATTGTGATACACCAACCTCTTCTTTATTTGTAAATCCCAGTAGCAAACCATTATCACTTCTATTGAATTGTAACAAAGCTGAATGTCTTTTTACAGGCAAGTTATAACAAGTCTTTTTACAGGCAGTTATAACAATGTCTTATAATTCACTTAAAGATATTGATCAATCAAGGATAATTGGTAATCACTGTCAAAGTATCTAGATTGTGGGAATGTAGGAATTTCAGAATGGGTAACGAACTTAGGAGCCGACTGATTTGATTGATTAGCAGATATGAAATTACTCCTAAAATAATGTTAAGACATTTATTTCATATTTAAACAAGTCTGTTCAAATTTGTAATTTCCATTGATTTTGCAGAACAAAGTTGGTCATAGCACAATACCAAAGAACAGGGTTTTGAAATTTAGAAATCAACTTCATGAAGGGTCAAATATTTGATCAGAAATATAAAGTTATACATGTGCTCCTACTACAGACCCATTGAACATAAATTGTATACAATTTCTCATGATCACGTTTGTGAAAGAGATAAAAGAACCAAGAATTGATATTCTCAAAGTATAAATTTGAAATTGCTAGTCTTCATGATCTTCATAATAGATCAAATGAACAACGTTTATCAAGTAAAGTTAATTTGAATATTCGTATGTTAAATGCATAAGAAATAGTTGACATATCAAATATAATAATCAATGTAGATGTCATTGGAGTTTTGAAAGCAATAGGAGAAATTGAAGAGATCAAACAACAAAGAATAAAAAAAGAGACATCAGATTGCAGATGGAATAGTAAGATCTTTACTAATGTCTTACGTCCTACTACCACTTTAAAATATCTACACCATATTAATTTCAGGAAACAATTAACGTTGCTTTATGGGAAAAATTTATGAAGACATCAGTGAGATTTCAAGCAGGAGATACCAAGCCAATTGTCATAACTGTTACTTTAACAAATGTGAAAGATTTCCAAGGTAATAAATATATGAAATGAATATATTGGATAAGTAACTTGTGTTTTTTTTCCATATAGGAAGATTATTTCTCAATACAACTTCAGCATCTAGAATTTATCTAAATTTAGATATTGAGGAGGTGCTATCTCACAAAAAAAGTATGTGTTAAAAAATAGTACTTTATAATATTTCACAAATAAATTCATATTTAACATTTTTACGCTCTTCATTATTTCAGAAAAGGAAATCTGCCATAATTCAATTGCAAAAGAAGATCGAATCAAGCTCCAATTGAGAAGGAAATGTTTGAGAATAGAGTATCAACTGAACCACATTACCAATCTCATGTGGTATAACAATGATAAGGTACAATATTCACTAAAACATTAAACGATTATTATAACATACTTTGTAAACAGTTAAGGCCAAAATAGCTAAAGTGATGATAGATTTGGCTGGTGTTACTTTCTACACCCATTACAAGAAGAAAATTCTTGTAGTAATACTATTTATATTGTGACAAATGCAACAAGAATCAAAATCTCCTCAAATGAGGAGATTATTGTTTATTTTTTAATGTTTATAATTATCTATTGTTAATGCAATAACTAGTACCTAAACTTCAAGCATTGATTGATAATAATGTTAGTTAATGTTTATAAAAGGTCAAAGAGTAGAAATGAAAGTGTTAGAGGAACTGCCAAAGCAATTTTTATATTGTTTGACACAGTAAACTAGAAATTGGTTGGTTATCTAATTCAATGTTAGACAAATAAGGCAACGATCATAAAATATCCCAAAACCTTTGATGTACTTTGTGGGTAGACATTCATTCAAAACAAGCTGAAAGATACAAATTTGAAAGAAGGATATGAATCTTATGCTGTGACAAAACTTTTTGTAGTCAATGACAAACTTGAAAATGAATATAAGTTATAGGAATTGCAAAGGGCAGTATAGTTTTTAATTTCAAATAGTGATTTCCATAATATTCAAGTGATATCAAACTTTGTAAAAAAGAAAACGACAACTGATGGAGAGATGAAACACAATGCTCAACAGTAGATGCGAATGAATCTCAAATATTGACACCAAAAATCAAAGATGTGCCAGCAAAAAAAAAAATATTAACTGTACAAGGTGATGATTTGAAATAGAATAGACCATTTTTATAAACATGTTAGGCACATCAAAAGATAGGAGAGGAGGAAATGAACATAAAGAAAATGACGATGAGAAGGTTTCAAGTAGGCATAAATTATGAAAGCATTTAGTGCCCTTAATGGTCGAAGAGGCAAAATACTCAAGGAAGTAGCATCAAAAGGCACAAATGAAGACTTAATTTAGAGTGCACTAATAGGTCGAAGAGGACTGAACCGAAGCATGACCTCCTCTTCAGAAGCATCAACAAAAAATATACTGTCCTCTTGTAGCTACAGAGAAATCATCTTCACCAATATTTGGGAACCTCCGACATGCTACCAGCATATCCACAACAAAGAGCAACTTGATGTTTAGAATATTGGAAAACCAGAAAAATGTATTTTTCTGGTATTATCAAGACGGCCTGGATGTTTTCTCTATCTTGTTACATCGTCTCATCCAAGCAAACATTTAGTGCAAGTGGAAGAATTTTAAATGACAGAGGACTAAACTTTCACCAAATTGATTGAAGTCCTCACAGTCTTTGAGATGGGAAAGGGTCGACCATCGAATCAATACAAGATTGTAACGATACTTTAATAGAATCATTTCAAGTTTGTAATTTAGATAATACAGATGAGAGAGAGATCCTAGTCAACCCTCAAATAGTTGTTTCGTAAATTGTAACTTTGTAATTTGTAAACTAATTGTCAATTATTGCACTCTTTTTCCTTACCAAGTTTTTGTCCCAATGGGTTTTCTTGGTAGAGTTTTAACGAGGCAATAATTGTTGTAATTTTTATTTCTATTTATTTTTTGATAAATGAATAACTCTAATTTTTCTTATATTACAATTTAATTGTATTAAAATTAAATATATGAAATGTTAACAAAAAAAAAAATTAATTTAATTGAATATTGATATTTAAAAAAGTTAGCTAAAAAATTATACAAAAAAAAAAAAAATAAAAAAATTATGGGTTGACCCGGCTCGGCTCGCACAAAAACGTTGGGTAGGGTTGGCGGGCTGGGCTGGGCTAACCCTTCTGGCCAAAGGGGTGTGATAATCCTAGGATTATACTGTTTATCTATGCTTTTTGGCCGGATTTTTGATACTTCTTCTTTCGTTTGTGCCTGATTGCAACTTAATTCATATATATGTTTCAAACCAAAACGTGCAGTTAGAGAAATACTGAGTGGAATTGAGTTTCTGGACCCAGAAGCAAGCGAATCTCAGGATTTGAGGAAGTTTGAAGCGGATTTGAAGCACTATGAAGCTTGTTCCTATTGGAGATCACTAAAGATTGAAGATTCAAGTAAGGAAGCAAGCGGGAGGGCAGGGTTGATTCAATAATAGCTCAGAAAAGTTCGCCGCGACGATAAACTATGGGTCAGATGGTGAATTAGAAGCCAACACGAATGCCGCGACAAAGTTATTCTTTGCGCGGCGAAGTCTGTAATTTTCAGTTATAAAACTGTGCATTTTAATTGTTTTGAGAGAGTTTATGGTTGAGGGATAGACTATATAAAGGGACTTAGTCATTTTAAACGGGATTCGACACTTTTGGGAGAAAGAAGAGAAGATTGGAGATGAAAACTCTTTGATCATCCAATAGGGAAGATTTTGTTCTCTTTTGTTATTCCATCATTTTGAAACTTTGTTTACAGTTTTATTTTGATTGCTTTAATTTTAGTTGAACTAACTCACTTGGGTTAGGGTTTTGATGTAGGGATTTTAATGTCTAATCAATAATTGATGTTGCTTTTACATATATTGCATGGATTGTGTAATTACTCTTGTTTTTATTGAAATTCTTGTTGAGCATGATGAGACTGAGAAAGGGAATCAGTATTAAACTTTAGGGTAAATGCCATTGATTGATTGAACGCTAGAGATAGGTTGAGAATCAATGAAAAAATTAGGATTCCATTTAGCATAACGAACTTGGAACTATAACCTTCAATTGTTGGGTGCGGGAAGCTGATGCGACTAAATCAACCCTTAGCAGTGCACTAGTCATGTTCAAGTAATAAAGTGATGAGTTTGAGTATTGTCCCCAGAGATCAAAGCGAAATTATTGTAATTACCTAAAACTACCTACATGTTATTTGAGAAAACGAAATCTTAGAGTGTAAAAGTACAGATTAAAATAACTAAATTAAACAATAAATAAGTGATGAACTTTGCAATATTAATGAAGTTAGGGTAAGATTTCCCCTAATTATGCTTGGACAACCACTCTTAATACCTGTTTGTGCTATGAATTTGTAGGTTCTTCTAAGGCCAACTATACCTTATTCAGGCATAATATCAACTTAATACAGATCCCTATTCGGTATCTTGAAATTAAGAAGCATAAATTCATCAATCCCTTACGACTAATTGCCCTATTCGGTTATGAATTAGATGGACCATAAATCAATCCTAGAATCTCTATTCGTTACTTCTAGTTTTAATATGTTGTGCAATGTTATTCCATATTAACAATTATGAATATGAATTAAGCAATAAACCCTAACTTCTGTATTCGAAACAGAAATTTTATTTAAAGAAATGTAAAAAGATAAGAGAAGACAAAGTTGCTGTGATGGGGAAACCTGTGGGTGACTGAGAAGAATAATAGCCCCATGCACGCCGCCTTTAGTAAGCGGCCTCAGAATAGAAAGAATAATTTGTACAGTCCGTTAGAAGTGCATTGGATGAGGATTGTACCCAGACAGACATACCTACATGCACGCCGCTTTAGTGAGCGGCTTAGAACAAGAAAGAAGAATTTGTACAGTCGTTAGAAGTGCATGTAGATGAGGACTGTACCCACTCACACGGCTAGGGTTCCGAATCTATGCCTCAACGAGTTGATCGGCAAACAAGAATAGAAAGAAATGAAGATAGAAAAGAAATGAAAGAATAGAAAAGAAAAGAAAAGAAAGAAAGAATAGAAAAGAAATAGAAAAAGAATAGAAAAGAAAGAAAGAATAGAAAACAAGAAAAATAGAAAAGAAAGAAGAGAAACAGAAAAAGAAAGAAACGCAGGAAAAGAAAAAAGGAAGAAAAGAAAAACAAAAAAGAAAATGAAATTCATAGAAAAATTTTATGCATTTTGTACATATGTATCTACCATTTCTACTATCCATGAGTTAGTTTCCCTTTTTTGCTTCCTTTCGGTTAAGTGAGACAATAGAATCTAAAGGGCGAGAAGAATTGAGAAGTTTGGTGTAAGGAAAGAAAATCCAGGATGAGAAACGAGAAGAAAGAAATAGAAGTATTGTGGGTTACTTACTGAGCAATAGTGTCACCCCATTGATTCACTGTTTTTGCAGGTAGGTAGATGAGATGAGGTCAGATCGAACGGAAGTAGCGGGAGAAAGGCAACACTGTCTACTGTATTTGGTTTATTTTTGTGACTATGGTACTGATGTAGAGATTTGTATATAAAAGTAATGCATTTTTGGGCCCACTAGTGTGCTGTCGTAGGCACCCAGAATTAAAACCCTAAAAATACAGTAGTGGTGGTGAGTAAGAATTGTTCCCCAAAGAGAGTGTCTAGCCGAGTTTAATGTTACGTGAACAAGGCTGCAGGGGTTTGAGTAAAAACAAAAACAATTCAGGAAAATAAATTCAGCCTCAATTACCGAAATAATCAAAATAACGAAACTTGGTCTAGTGAACATCCACCATCGGAATCTTACAACTGATCATTGATGCAAAAAGAAATCAATTCTTACTCGAGATTTCACCGTTGGAACTATTTCCTATCTCCTTAGTTGTAATTAATTAGGAAACAAGTGATCTAATAACTTACTACTAAACAACCCTAGACAAGCGCTAAAGATTTAATCTAGTGGCAGCCTTAAGAACTAGAGAGATCAATAAAGCTAAACAACACAAACTCAAGCGGTTGTATTTAATTAGTTGAATGTTATTCTTAAGACTTAATAATTCTGACACAGCAAATCTTAAACCCTAATTGCTTCACAAGTAAAGGGATCAAACAATTATGGATTTGTATCTAACTTAGCAGTAGATTGCAACAAATAATAAACTAGTAGGCCTCCTAGTAATTAAACGCAACAATCATGACAATAGCATAGAAGAACATCCAATACTCAAAACATTAAATTGAAACACTAAAAAGAGATAGATCTCACAGTTTTATTAATTCCGAGTCTCTGTTCCTTCGACCAAGTTATGAAAGTTTAGCCAATCATGGCTATGAAAAACTCAAAAGAAAACGAATTCCAAAGAGGAGAAAGAGAGGCTTGTGTGTTCTATGTCAATCTGATCTCTCTCTCCTCTTAAGATATCCAATTCAAGTATTTGAATTCTACTAAATCGCCTCAAATATTCGAATATCCTAAAATAACATTATCTAATCTGATTGTGATTAATTGAAAATAAAATAAAGTCCTAAAATAAAATAGGAAAGTGGTGTGTCCATTGTAACTTGCGTGCAAAGGTTTCAAATCTTCCAATAAAAACTGCCTAATTGACTGCATGATAGGCCAGAATGTTCTAGAGCGGTCAACAGTGTAGGTGCGTCAACTTCAAGCCCGATTACAACCTGATGGCAGCAAATATCCCTCCAAACTCAAAACTGAAGTGTAGATCTCTTTCTTTCCACCGTATTTTGAATCATCTAAATCGGAGCTCGGATGAGAGAGTTATGCCCAGATTACGAAGATATGTCAAAACGTTCCGAATTCACCTAATTAGTTCCATTTGCTTAATGCCCCATTTGCATCCTAATCAAAATAGAATAATAATGAGTATATTTAGGCAACAAATAAGTATAAAGACCAGACATTAAGGGGGGTAAATATGTCATTTTGCATTCTATCACACTCTCTCCTCTTTTGTACATAATGTTTTCTATAACATATTAGTGATTTCATAATATATTTTCCCAAAGTATCTAGCTAGAGAGAATTTTTACATTTTTGGTATCAGAGCATGGTTTTGGGATTTGACAGTGTGCCTCTCCCGCCGCGTTGATGTATCGTAGTCGACCGTTGTAAGTTATTTCTTTCCTTACTTATAGTAGATGAGTTAACTTAGTGACTAATAGTGCTGGTGTATGTGGATTTAGATGAGATAGATACCCCGATCAGGTAAAAAGAAAGTGTGAGTGAGGGGTGAACCGTCTAACCTTTCAAGACCTACTCCCCTGTCCTCGATGAAACGAGGATTCGTTGCAGTACGATTGTACAGGCAAGTATTGGTAGAGAATTGGGGAGATTTATACCGAAAAGAGCTGAGACACACCATGTTGTACCGCACACTAGAGAAAAGAGGAGGTCGGTATCCCCTATAGTATAGAATCTGTTTTGAGCCTATTATGGATTACCCAGTCAACATCAGCTGTCAGAATTCAGAGGTACGAAAGACAATAGTAGCAGAAGAATGGATTAGGTCCATGGAGGTACGACTACGATGACACATTCCCTATGATAGATCGAGGAGAAGATCAGGTACGCTAGTGTTTTTGTTTTAAGGGTGATGCCCAATAATAGATAAGTGTGAAATAAGAAAGATTTCAGCCAAGAAAGAATAAGAAGAGTGGCGAGAATAAAAGGTTGAGAACTTTAAGTTCCCCATATGCATTATTGATTATAGAGCCGCACATTTATATTACACAGGGATCATAGAGAGATTAGGTTGAAACATATTATAGTGGGACAACCATTAAGATAGAATTGCTAGATGGTTTTAGTGTGGTAACTCAGGGATACTCAGGGGAGTCGTATGATCCGGAAGGGTGCTTCATTCTATTTGTGAAGAAAATATGGATCCCTACGGATGTACATAGATCCAGAGAGTTGAATAAAGTGAAGTGAAGAATAGTACCCGTTACCTCACATAGATGATTTATTTGACAACTTAAAGGAGCAGTATTGTTTCAAAGATTGATTGGGTCGGTTATCATCAAGTAGGGAGTGCAGAGCAGAAGATATTACCAAGACTGCATTTTGGACCAGATATGGGCATTATGAGGTTGTGGTGATGCCTTTTGGGTAAACAAGTCCCCAACAGTCTTTATGGACTTAATGAACCAGTGTTTCATGATGTCTTGATCAATTATAGGGTTCTTATTGATGAACATCCTGGTTTTATCTAAGCAAGAGAGCATGAAGAAACATTTGAGATTTGTGCTACTGCGATTAAGAGATAAGAAGTTGTTTGCCAAATTTTCTAAATGTGAGTTTTGGCTAGATCAAGTTATCTTCCTGGGCTACTGTCTCAAAGGAAGGTATATCAGTGGAGTTAGTAACATGACAACATTCTTGAGTGGCAAAAGCGACGAAAGGTGAAAGAGATAGAAGTTTCTTGCGGCTAGTAGGCTATTATTGGCAGTTTTTTAGCAGGATTTGGCTTAGTTGGCTAAAACGCTTACAGTCTCCACCAAACAAAGAATCCTTTCATATGGTCGAAAGCCTATGAAGGAAGTTTTCAGGAGTTAAAAAGAAGATTAACCACAGCTCTATCTAGTGTTACCATAAGAGGGGTGTAGACTATGATATTTATTAGATGCCTCACTTCAGGGACTTGGGTTTGTGTTGATGCAGTAGATAGGGTAATAGCTTATGCTTCTCGACCGTTGAAAGAGTATGAGATGAGTACCCTACACATGATTTAGAGTGGCGGGTAGTCTTTGCATTAAGGATATGGAGGCATATTACCTATATGGTGCTAAGAGTAATATTTATACCGACCGCCATAAGTTTGAAGTACTTCTTCACTCAAAGGGAGTTGAATATGAGACAAAGGAGGATGGAGAGTGGTAAAAGATTATGTATGTGAAATTGAGTAGAAAAGCGTATTTGTCCCTACTCCCAAGTAGAAAAGAATTATTGGAAGAATTGTGCAGGGAACAAATTGAGATGATACAGGAAGGATGCCAGGTCGGAAATTCAGTCTACTTTATTGAAGAGATTAAAGAAAACACGTTGTCGATGAGTGGGTGTCAAAAATAAATCAACAAGTACTGAGGGCAAGATACCAGAATTTCACTTGTTAGAAGGTGTCCTGTTGAGGAATTGTATATGCATTCCCCAAGATGTTAAGTGAAGAAAAGGTTCTTGAGGAGGAAACAAGATATCAAGATTTAAAGAAGGTTTTGGTGGCCAGGTATGAAGAGGGATGTCAGAGATTATGTAGCTAAATGCCTAGTTTGTCAACAGGTTTAAGGAAGAACGCTAGAGGCCATCGGGATTCTTTAGCCACTCAGCATTCCTAAAAGGAATGGAGGAAAAATATATCAAGGATTTCATTACAGGCCTTCCAAGAGTTCAAAAAGGGATAATGATATGATAATAGTAGATAGATTAACTAAGCTAGCACATTTCTTCCAGTAAAAGATTATACCACAACAGATCAGTTGGCCCATATTTATATCGAGAGATAGCTAGCTCCATGGGGTGCACAGGTGATTGTATCAAAAAAAGGATTCCATATTTGTTTAGTTTTCTGGACCAGTTTACAGAGAAACTTGCGTACCAAGTTAGCATTTAGCACAGCATACCACCCTCAGACGGACGGCCAAACTGAGAGAACAAATCAGGTACTTGTAATGCTTTCTTTCTAGCTAGTATACTCGTAAATAATAACTAAAACTCATTAAAAATATAGATAAGAAAATACACATAATATACGAGTAAAAAGTATGGGCCCATATTAATTTTTCCTATATACAAATATTACAAAATGTTCTCAAAATAGCAACTTACACTGTAGATAACCCTTCCACTGCGGGCGTTCCGAGCGACCGCAACTCACCTATTACCTACAAAACATTAAAAACAGAGTGAGCAATAATGGCTCAGTAAGTAAAACCGCTATGCTACCCTTCTTTCTTCGTTGCTTAAATCCTGAATTTTCTTCCTTACAAATCATTTCCCGAGTATTCTATATTTTCTTTGTTCTTCTCTCTGTTCTTTCTATTTTTCTTGTTACTCTACTGTTTTCAATTTTCATTACCCATGATAAGAGCATGGTATTATGCATATTCATGATGCAAATGCACAAATGCATAAATTATGCATTTTCTCTATTTTTCTTATTCTGTTTTCTATTCTGTTTTCTTTATTCTTTATTCTTTCTATCTTTCTTTCTATTCTTTCTTTCTGTGTTCTATTTTTCTTTCTTTTTTTTATCTTTCTATTTGCCAATCGGACTTGGTTGAGGCATGGTTTGGAGCATTGGCCGTGTGAGTGAATTCTTTAATTATGCGTACAGTCCTGGTCCACACACACTTCTAACGGACTATACATTTCTTTTTCGAATTCTAAGCCCTAAAGGCGGCGTGCCTGTGGGACTATGTCACCACGGCTCCCCATGTAACAACCTTCTTCTTTTTATCTTTTTTTTTACACTTCTTAAAAAAAATTCATATTTGAATATCTTTAATATCTCATTCTTTCTATTTTCTCTTTAACAATTTTAGGGCATTTTCATGCTCTTATGATCTGTATGCGTGTAGATGGTTTCATGCTTATAATTCTTTCTAAATTCAAATATTTAAATGCAATTATGCATTATGGAATGCAAACATGTCATTCTCTACCATCTACAAACACATCCCAAGGTAACATAAATATTACCATACATGCACTCTCCTTGGCTTTCATCAAACAATTCATGTGCACAAATTAACATAATTTGGCTACACTTCTCTCTATTGAGGCCACCAAAAATTTGGAACAAACTCCTCCATATTAACACCAAATCTACCCAAAATACACACTCAAATTTTCACTTCAATTCTTCCAAATCTCATCCAAACATTCATCAATAACAACTACACCAACACAACTTCTCATGGATAGGTTCTAATCATTATTCAAACACCAATCCATCAACAATATACATATAACATAATATATGCTAAAGAAAGTTCTCTACAAAACATAACATTAAATATATAGGGAGGGATTACTACCTTGATATGGGCAAATTCAACCCTTTAAGAATCTCTTTTGGTCAAACTCTCTTCCTCTTAAATCCATATGAGCATGAACCATCAAAATCCACTTTAAAAACTAAATTCACTTCTTAGTGCAAGGATCTTAATAGAAGCTTAAGATTGAAAATCCACTCAAAAAACACCAAAACCTTTGAATTTCCTTGAAGAAGAATTGAAGAATTGAAGAATTGAGAGAATATGGAGGTGAAAGTGGCGTGCAAATGGGTAAGAGTGGCTAGGTTTCACTCTTCAATTTGATATAACATAAAAATTATATGTAGTTTCCATTTTGCCCTTGCCTTTCTTTAAAATTTCATCTATGTCCCTTAGTCAATTACATAATGCCATCATTTTTATTGCATTCTCCATGAAATTCTATCTCTTTTCACTCTCCAAAATTTCAACTAATTTTGAGTGAAAAGACCATTTTACCTTAATGCAAGTTTAAGGCATTTTCTTCACATTTTCTAACATAACTTTGCAAAAATCAACTAAAGGTATAAGAGCATAAATGAAATTAGTACCGACAGTGGCGTTACAATCTTCCCTCTTATAAGAATTTCTTCCCCGAATTCATACAAACAACTCTGGGTAACGGTTCTACATATCTGCTCCACCTCCATGTAGCTTCTTCAACTTTATGATTTCTCTAGAAGACTTTCACTAAAGGGATACTTTGGTCCGAAGCCCTTTAATCTTCTGTCATAATACTGAACTGGACGCACCTGATACATAAGATTTTCTTTAAGTCCACATGTTCTACATTTATATAATGAGGGATCACTTACATATTTCGAAGCATCGAGACATGAAAATACATTGTGTACCTGTCATGCTAGGTGGTAAAGCCAACTATAGGCTACCTTTCCCACGCGTAATACTTCAAAGGGACCAATGTATCTCGGTGCTAACTTTCCCTTGCTACCGAAAATGCATCACCAGTTTGTAGGGGCAACTCTTAGAAACACTTATTCAACATCTTTCCTCTTCAAGTCTGTATAGCTTTTCTACCTGTCTTGGGCTGTTTCATTCACTTCTGATTAGACATCTTCATCATTTTTTGAGTTAGTTCTGGCCCAAGAGTTGTATTCAACTCATATTCTCGCCTATCATCCAATGAGTGGAGATCTATAACGTCTACCATACAAAGCCTCGTAAAAAGCCATCTTAATTGGAGACTGATAGCTATTATAAGCAAACTCCACCAAGGGTAACATCTCATGCAGGACATTGTTATCCATGCAACAAGCCCTCAACATATCCTCAAGTATCTGATTGTTCTCTCTGTCTGGCCATCTGTTTGAGGATGGTAGGCGGTACTAAAAGCCAATCTAGTACCCAAGTTCCTCTGTAAACTAGTCCAGAAAGTGAGCAAATCTGGAATCTCTATCTGATAATATTGTCTTGGATACTCCATGTAGTCTCACTATCTTTAATGTAAATCGGGCCAATTGGTCCGAGTAGTGCTCCCTTTACTGGAAAAAATAGGTTGACTTGGTCAATCTGTCTGCTCACCCTATAGCATTAAACCCTTTTTGCACTCTAGGGAGACCTGTAACAAAATCCATCAAAATACTCTCCCATTTCCATTCCGAATACTAAGCGGGGAGAAGTAACCTGATGGCCTTGGTGTTCTGCTTTCACTTGTTGACAAACCAGGCACTTAGCTACAAAATCTCCAATATCCTTCTTCAGATCTGGCCACCAATAGCCTTTCTTAAGTCTTGATACATCTTGGTTGCTCCAGGATGGCAATGTATGGTGTGTCATGAGCCTTCGTAAGAATTCTCTTCTTTAAGTCATCATTTTGAGGAATGCACAAACGACTCCTGAAACAGAGGACCCATCTAACAGATGGAACTCTAGTATCTTACCCTCAAGCCTTGTTGACTTATTTTCTGACACCAATCATCAGCAACTGCTTTCCTCTGATTTCTTCCAGTAATGTAGACTGAATCTCTAACCTGGCAATCTTTCCTTGGTATGACCTCAATCTGTTCTTTGCACAATTCTTTTATTAATTCTTTCTGCCTTGTGAGTCTGGACAAGTAAGCTTTTTTACTGAAGGCATCGGCTACTACATTGGCTTCCAGGTTGATACTTAATTTCATAGTCATAATCTTTAACCAACTCTAACCATTCCTCTGTTCATATCAGCTTTCTTGGGTGAAGAAATACTTCAAGCTTTTATGATCTGTATAAATGTTACTCTTTGCTCCTACAAATAATGCCTCCATATTTTCAGTGCAAAAACTACAGCATCAAACTACACCAAGTCCCTGAAATGAAGCATCTATATAAATGTCATAATCTACACCCTTGTAGTAACACAAGAATATGAGATGTGGTCAATCTTCTTTTTAACTCTTAAAAACTTTCTCACAGGCATATCGACCAAATGAAAAGAGTTCTTGCTTGGTGAGAGCTGTAAGCAGTTGGCCAACTGAGCAAACCCTGTTACAAACCGCCCATAATAACCTGCTAGCCCCAAGAAACTTCTAACTTCCTTACTGTCTCGGCTGTTGCCATTCCGAATTGCTTTTTACCTTACTTGGATCCACCGAACACCCTCCTTTGAGACGGGATGGCCCAAGAGAAAGATAACTTGATCTAGCCAAAACTCACACTTAGAAAATTTGCGTGAACAACTTTTTATCTTGCAATCGCTGTAGCACAAATCTTAGGTGTTCTTCATGTTCCTTTTCTGTCTTAGAATACACCAAGATATCATCAATAAACACCACTATAAATCGATTAGACAATTGAAAACACCTTGTTCATTAAGTCCATAAAGATACTGGAGCATTGGTTAACCAAGGCATCACCACAAATCATAATGCCCATATCTGGTCCGAAAAGCAATCTTGGCAATCTTGCTCTACAACCCTTACTTGATGATAAACCGACCTCAAATCAGTCTTTGAAAACACCGCTGCTCCTTTCAGCTGATCAAACAAATCATCTATGCGAGAACGGGTATTTATTCTTACTGTCACTTTATTAACTCTCTAAAATCTATATACATCGTAGAGATTCATCTTTCTTTTGACAAACAAAATTGGAGCACCCCAGGGAGAAGGCTAGGTCGAATAAAACCCTTGTCTAAGAGTTCCTGAAGTACTTTTTCAATTACTGAAGCTCAGTTGGGCCATCCGGTAAGGGGCTTTAGAAATGGGTGCAATCTAGTGCCAGTTCAATACTGAATTCTACTTGTCTTTCGGAGGTTAAACCCGACAAATCTTCCAGAAATACATCTAAGAACTCCGAACTACCGGCACATTCTGAATCTCTAGTTGTGGGACATCACATGTGCACTACAGAGCATATATCTTTAGCACCCTTTTCTTAACATCTTTCTGGCCTTTACATTGCTGATTAACATACTATGTGGTGACCCTCGCCAAAATTAAAATTATCTCCATCATAAGATTAAATCTGCTTTCTTCTCTGACAATCAATCTTACTCCAAACCTCCCTAGGAAATCCATGCCTAAAATAACATCAAAATCATATATCAAACACTATTAATCCACTGGCAATGCCCTTCAGGATCACTACGGACTCCCTGGAAGCATCTTGTGTCATTACACTAACACCACTGGTAACTCTATCTTAATGGGACAAGCCACTCTAATAGGTTTTAACCTAATCTCTCTAAAACCATGTGGATGAGAATGTGAGGATCCAGAATCAATTAAGCATAAAGGGGAACTAAATGAAATAATAACTGACCGATAACTGCGGATGGGCTAGCTTTAGCTTCACTCTAGGTACTGTAAACTCTCCAGCATTGGTACTTCTAGATGTCTGTGTTGCGGGTGTAGGAGGGGCTTTACAATCTTTCATCATATGCTTGGTTGGCGACATCTATAACATACATTTCGGCCCAAATCTCTAAGACACTCCCCAGAATGATTTCTTCCATACTTTTGGCACTGGGGAACTTCACTAGTTCTCGGCTTTTATTCAGCCAATTCCTCTGTTCTTTTGGGTTGAAACTTTTTCTATTTCTCACTTCTATTAGTAGGGGCATCAGCTCTATCTCTCTATGGAGCAAGGGTGGAACACTGGGGGCTACTGATGGGGAGTTGCTGGGGTAGGCTTTTTCACAAAATATTGTGCCCGTAAAGCTTGTTCCAAAGCTTCACTGTATGTCTGAGGGGGTTAGGCATCGGCCATCACTACTTGGGCTATTTCTGGTTTCAGCCCATACACGAATTTATCTCTCTCAACTCTGGGTGTACTCACTACTCCTAGGCGAACCTTGCCAGGGAATTGAATTTCACTGAATATTCTTCACTGAATTAGTCTGTTGCAAAATAATAAACTCCTGAATCTTTTCATGGACTCGATCAAGTGTTCTATATTCTGCCTCAAACAATCCCTTGATATCTCCCAGGTCATCAAAGTTGTATCATGAGTATTCTCCATCAATTCACCATATACGGGATCACCCCTAAAAAAAAACTGGCATACTGAATCTTCTCCCAGTCTATCATAGGGAAAAGTGTATCGTACGCTCCACTGATATGAACCACTGATCTGCCACTAGGGGTCACGTACCCTAAATTCTGATGGCTGGTTGTGACTAGGCAACCCATAAATCAGCTAATACGATTTTGCACTACCGGGGGTACCAGCCTCTCTCTCTCTCTCTCCTCCTCTCTGAGGACGGTACAATCACCGGGGTCTCAACTCTCTCTGGTATGGAGCCCCCGATTCTCTGCCAAGACTTACTGTAATAATTACGAATCCTCGCTTCATCGAGGATGGGGGAGTAGATTTGGAGGGGTGGAAGGTTCACCCGTGCTCATTTCCTTCCTACTGCTTTCTCGGGTTCTACGTCTCATCTAAATAAACCAACATTTTAGTCAACTCAATTCACTCTTCTATATAATTAAGGAAAGAATTAACTTACAGCAGTCGGCTACGGAACATAACGTGGCAGGAAAGGCCAACTGTCAAATCCCAAAACCTTTGCTCTGATACAAAAAAAGTAATGCTTCTTTCTAGCTAGTATACTCGTAAAATAATCACTAAAACTCATTAAAAATGTAGATAAGAAAATACACATATATCCAGTAATAAAGTATGGGCCATATTTAATTTTTCTTTATATACAAATATTTACAAAATGTTCTCAAAAATAGCAACTGACAGTGTAGCCAACCCTTCCACTACGTGACGTTCCGAGCGACTGTAACTCACCTATTACACTGCAGAACATTAAAAAAAACGAGTGAGCACTAATGGCTCAGTAAGTAAACCGCTATGCTACCCTTCTCTCTTCGTTGCTTAAATCCTGAATTTTCTTCCTTACAAACATTTCCGAGTATTCTCTATCTTTCTTATTCTTTCTCTGCTTTGCTCTCTCGGTTTTTCTTTGTTTTCTAAATTTTCACTACCGATGATAATGAGATGGTATTATGCATATTCATGGTGCAAAAGCACAAATGCATAAATTATGCATTTCTTTTCTATTTTTTTTTCTGTTTCTTTTTCTTTTTCTTATCTTTCTTCTATTTTTTCTTCTTTTTATTAATTCTTTCTTTTCTTGCGATCGGACTCGGTTGAGGCATGGATTTGGGGCCTTGGCTGTGTGAGTGAATCTCAATAACTGGGTACAGTCCTCATCCACACACACTTCTAAAAGACTTTACATTTCTTCTTTCTGAATTTTGAGGCCGCTCACTAAAGGCGGCGCGATGTGGGACTATGTCACTCACGGCTCCCCATCGCAACAACCTTTACTTCTTTTTATCTTTTTTACACACTTCTAAGAAAAATTCAGATTTGAATATCTTTAATATTCTATTTTTCTTTAACATATTTTAGGGCATTTTCATGCTCTTATGATATGTATGCATGTAGATGGTTTCAGCTTATAATTCTTTCTAAATTCACATATTAAATGCAATTATGCATTATGGAATGCAAACATGTACTTCTCTACCATACAAACACATCCAAGGTAACATAATCATACATATACATGCACTTCTCCTTGGCATTTTATCAAACAATTCATGTGCACAAAAACACTAATTTGGCTACACTCTATCTCATTAGGCCACCAATGATTTGGAAATAAACTCCTCCGTAATTAACACCAAATATAACAAAAATACACACTCAAAATTTTAACTTCAATTCTTCAAATCTCATCCAAACATTCATCAAATAACAACTACACCAACACAACTTCTCATGGATAGGTTCTATCATTATTCAACACAAATCTATCAACAATTATACATATAAACATATTAGATAAAGAAAGTGTCTCTACAACCATAACTTAAATCATACGTAGTACCGGATTATTACCTTTGATATGAGCAAATTCAACCCTTTAAGAATCTCCTTTGGTCAAACTCTCTTCCTCTTAAATCCTATGAACATGAACCATCAAAATCAATACTTTAAAAACTAAAATTCACTTCTTAGTGCAAGGATCTTACCTATAGAAGCTTAAGATTGAAAATCCACTCAAAAACACCCAAAACCTATGAATTTCCTTTGAAGAAGAATTGAAGAATTTGAGAGAATATGGAGGTGAAAGTGGCGTGCAAATGGGTAAGAGTGGCTAGGTGGCTACAATGTTAGGGATCGTTGTCGAGTTTGGAAAGAAAGATTTTTTTTCTCCTTTTTGGCAGATGCAATACATGATGTTGTTTGTCCATGTATGATGATGGTTTGGTGGAGATGTAGTAGAGTTCGAGAAGAGAGATGCAAGGGTTTTAATGTATTTTTATTAGTAAAATGGAGACACAATGTTGTGAGGGATGAAGAAGAAGAAAACAGAAAAGAAAAGAGTCGGCCAATAAAGAAGAAGAAGCTAGGGTTTCTGTAATTTTTTCTATTTTATATAGAAAATGGTAAATTACATATACCCCTAGTAGTTGCAAAACAAGCATATATCCCACTATCGAGATCGACTAAGCTTGCGAACCGCTTGAGCCAAGTATCAAGGAGCTCGAGCTGGCTCGACTTAGCACTTGAGAGGCCCGAGCTCGACCTGAGTTGTGCTCGAGCTACTCGCGAGTAGCTTGGTTCAACTACACCCCTAATCACAACCTCAAATTCCACTAAGATTTAATTAATATATGCATTTTATGTTAGTGTATGTTAATGTATGCCCTAGAAACCATTCGTGTTGTCGGTTTCAAAGCATTTTGTCTTTTATCAATGTATCATAAATATTAGAAGAAAGAGTTCTTAAATTCATATATATAAATTACTTCCTTTATTCAGTTATGCATTTAAATATAGTGTATATATGAATTGTCTAGATGATTCATTTAATCGGTAAATGAATTTATCAAAAGGTTCCTTACGAAAAAAATATTATTTGGGCAACTATATTGCAAGTAGGCATACTAGATGCTTCCGAAAGATATCATGAGTTGATATAAGTACGGATGACAATGATAGTCATGTCACTAAGGCATTAGTATGGATTAGCAGTTGGTGAACTATTTTTTGAACATTACCAAATAATGACAAATCACTTGGAAAAGCTTGTAGTCAATGATTTATCGTTTGGTTATATCAATGCATGATGTAGTCCTTTGACCTGAGACATCATGGTCAAATCCGATACGGATGTGTATGGTTCATATGGTGTATAAGTATGAGACTAGTCATGTTTCGTATGATAAAGCCTATTTGGTCATGCATTGATAGTCAAGACGGGATTCGTTGACTCAGAGATATAGGATCATGAGTACCGTTGACTCCATTCGAATCTAGGTTCCTAGATGAACGTTGATAAATATCGAAAACCAAAACCTCTGGCCAATGTATATTATTAGTCACATGAAAGTAAGTTTGTGATGACGAGTTCCAGACATATTGATCGATGATTCGATAGAAGATCGAGTTTAGGATTTTGACGTTCCATGAATCTATACTCAATCAGGATATATCAATTGAGGGACCTTACCTGCATGGTTCATATGATCTGAAAAAGGTTCGATGAAGTATTTTTCATTGTGGTTTAGGGACTATAGCACATTGCTAGATGTTTACCATAGTCGTTGGGCCTTCGGACAGGTTTCTAGATTCATCCAGAATTGGCTTACGGCTAATCCACGGTGGACCTACATGGTCACACCAATAGCCTTGAGAAGTTAGAGAAGGATAAGAGAGAGAAACGATTATCCGAAGAGGGCTAGCACCTTCTGAGGGTGATGACAGGATTTCTATGGTAATTGTTACATAGAAATTTATTTGTGACATTTTAAAAGTTAAAATGGTCAAGCAATAATTAAATGTATTTTATTATTATATCTTAAAGCGTTAAGATAAATGAGATGAACTAAAATAAATTTTTAATAGTTAAAAGGCGAAAAGGTAAACTTACGGGTTGTTAATATAAACTAGTGTAGTTTACATGGGCCTTTGAATAATATTGATTATTCAAAGGCCAAATTACTAAATGCTTGGGCTCTTTTTAGAATAGGATTTTATTAGGGTGTGCAAGTGAACAAGAAGTAATTACAAAATGACCCATGTATATATAAATGCAAATGGTTGCATTTTAGGTCAAGTTGTTCATTGTTCACTCAAAAAGAAAAAACACAAGCTCTCTCTTAGGTTCGGCCACCCTCTCTTTCTCTCAAGGTGGTGTTAAAGTGTAGAGGGTTCATAGCTTTGAATCTTGGCTTCATCAAATCTAAGCTTTAAGGAGAAGGTATAATGTTAATTTATGCTTTATTTAAAGTTTTTTAATCCTATAATCCATATCTGAGCTTGCATGTCTTGTTTACTTGCTTTCTATCAATTTTCCACCACCTCTTCATGGGATTTTCAAATGGTATCAAAGCTAAAAGCTCCTTGCATGTCCAATTTATAAGCAAAAAATGACATTTTCCAAGTGTTCTTGTGTTCATCATGTATGAAAGTGACATACATTTTCTTGTTTTGGCCTAGTAATAAAATAATAAAATGTTTTTTGTTTTTTGTTGGAATGAGATTCGGCCATGGCATAAAATGTATAAAGATTTTTTTGATTTTTTAATTTGAAGAATGCAAGAATCATTATATGTTTAATTTATATATATACTATTTATGGTGACAAAAGTGTTCATGCATGCCTTGATTAGTGCATAGAATTGTTTTTCCAATTTCTTTTCTTGCTAAATTCGGCCATGCATGTTTTTGTACATTTGATTCTTGTTTTATTCAAATTAGTTTTTAATGTGTTTTGGAAGTTGTTCCATAAAGGGTCTAAATGTATGCTTTGATGATGGTTATTGCATGAGATGTATTGAGAGCTACATGCATGTGTGTGTTATGGCTTTTTCTTTGTCATGTTCGGCCATGACTAATTTTTGCCATAAAACTTGTCATCTCATTCACGCTATGACGAATTATGTTTTGGGAAATGTTGCATGATGTATGCTCACAAGATTTGCTTAAGAAATAATCATGCATGTTCATTTACATGACTTTGATTAAATTGTTTATGCTTTGACATGCTAAAAGTGTTATCCTTTAATTTGATTAAAGTGCATTTTGTATGAAGAGTATGCAAATGTTGCAAGTGTTTAGTGGTGGAAAATAATGATGGCATGAAGTTATGGATTATTAATTCATGTGATGAATTATGATATTATGTATGCATGATGATGGTAATTTTAATGTATGATATTTAATTTGATTAAAGTATCATATAATGCATCATTGCATGACATAAATTACTATATTTTTTTAAATGTAATAATTTGTTTTTCAATAGATTCAAAAAATGATGATGCAAGATTATATGATTGTGTTTTAAAAGATAAATGTGTCATAAAAATTATTACTTTATTTAAAGTAACTTGTGTCATAGAATGATTACTCTTGAAGTGATAAAATCCATTTATCTATGCTATGCATGACTTTTTTTAAAAGTCTTGAAATGATGTTAATGATTAAATAACAAAAATCATTATTATATCTATAGGTGGAAAATGACAAAAGTGTTTGTGTAATGATTCCTTTAAAATGTATAATTGTTGCATGCCCCAAGGTTGTGATAAAGTTATCACATGCAAATATATATCATGCCTTTAAATAATTGGTTATTATATTTGGTATGAACGGTTTAATATTTATTTATATGATGGATGAATATTAGATTAGAGGGTTGATCATGGATGCCATTTCGTTTTCAAAATATTCAAAAGGGTTTATAATATTCTTTTATTAAATAGCTTGTAATAATTAAATTTTATTTATTTATTTTAATCGGGCCTACGTGCCTAAGATCCAATTTGTAATTGAATCAACTAGACGAGAACCCGAAGAGCATCTGGATGATGATCCAATCGAAGATATAGGATTAGGGTAAATAGTTTACCTTTAGGATGTATTTTCGAAAAACCTCATGGTCAACCCACATGTTTTAATCTATGCATATATGTGATATGTATGGAATGTTATTAAACATGGCATGTTAAAAAAATAATTACTAAGGTTAAATCTAAATCTCCCCAATTAAAATTATTAAATCCAAGTCTCCCATTATGGGATAACTAAAGTCTTTAACATAAATTTTAATATCCCAAGATTTTTATCATGTGAGGAATATGATCTTTATATCTTAGAATTACGTTGATCTTGTTCTTGGATAGATATTTTCATCTTGACCAAGATTTCTATTATGTGATGACATATTGAAAATGTCATCCTAAGAAAGCATAATGGTTCGGATTTAACTAGCCTAGGGTACCAAGAATTCTATTATGTGAGGTATCCGAAGCTAGGATGAGGAATATGGATCAAATCTTATATAGTGATATAGAAGGAAAATAGTTTCCTACTTATTAAACTTAATTGACCAAGATTTCTATTTGTGAGGTTAATTGAATATAATAAGAAATTGATTCCCCACTAAGAAATTTAATCCAATGAAAAATTTCTGGATCCTATCTAAGGGAGTGTAGGACTCGAATAAAATAGTGGAAGCTAATTTGATTATGCAATAAAAGGTTTAAGAGATTATCAGACACTAATATAATTATTTTTCTTTGTGATATCTAATCATAAGAAATAATTATGTTAAATCTTAAACTTTAATAACTAGAAGCTTATTCTTTAGGCCATTTTCCAATCCATTTCCTAAACGATTTGGGTCTTGGCCTAAACATAAAAGCTATGTCTTAACTTTCTAGTGCTTCAAGGATCATCTTATTTTGATTTTTATAACTCAAGTTATGGTCGAAATACTAAAGCATGTTTAACATAACCCCTAAACTTACCAAATCCGAATTTTTCATATTAAATTATGTCACATCAATAGGAATGGACAATTAACAAATAGGTCAACTATGGATCAAATAAACCTCCCCTTAATAGTCTTTAACATCTTAAAGGAAATATAAAATCTCATTCCCATAATCATCCATCATTGTTATAACTGTTAGGAAACGATCATACATGGCAGCGGAAAACAAAAATTATTTACATCATAGATCGTTCCTTAGAACCAAGATCAGGGCACAAATTTACAGTTTATTCATTATATTAGAATCTATAGAAAAATCAGTTTAGAGTTTAAGAAATCATACGCATGTTTGGAGGCTCCTCCAACTTGTCTCTGAATGGATTTTGCAACCGACCCAAGAGTAGGATCGAACCAATAAAGTCCACACGAAGATAACCCCTAGGAACAAAAGAGGGATTTGCTAGACCCTCTTTAGCCTTTAAGAACCAAGAAGAAATCAAAAGATATTTGATTCAAGCAAAAGAAGCAAACTGGCGTGGGAGAGAAGGGGATGGAATTTTTGGTCTAAATGATTGAATGGAAAACTTATTTTAATTCACAAAGTGTTGCACTTATATAGTGCACACTTTGCCCTATTCCATCATGGAATGGGCTTGGGCACCAACACAAACACCACTTGTATCCAAACAGTCCCATTTAGATATTTTAATTTTAATTATCATTATCTCAATTAAATTAAATTAATATATATATATATATATATAATATATTAACATTTAACAATAATGATAATTTATTTAAATATATGTGAACACATATTTAAATGTAATCTCACTTATTTAATTTTATTAACAAATTAAATAAAGGCTACGACCTCAGCAAATTTAATTGCACTGTGAAATTACCAAAATACCCTTTCGCCTAAAAAGATGAAAACGCCCTTCTTATAAATTGGTTCTTAAATTATCTTCTACGTGTGTGACCCGTAGGCTCTTTATCATACCGGCAGTGTGTAGTATCGCGATTAACATCAATTAATTGTCTCACTACACACAGACTAAGATTGGCCGCTAACAAGGCATCATGGCCACCCGATAGATTCGGATTCAGCGAAGTAGCTACCTGTCAACAATATGGTTACTATACAATCCAATCCTTTCATCATCCGTTATCTCAACGAGACCGAGGCATAGAAATAGTGTCAACCTCAGTTACTCTCGATATGTATGTATTCAGTTACTAGACCAATGATTGGAATTATAAACTGGATAGAGCAACAACTCAATCCCACTGTGGCCACAGTTTTAGTGTCATTGTCATTTACTAAATTGTGCCATGAGATAACTTCCCCCATACCCGGAGTGATGAATCCTCTGTCGATCCACCATAGTCTTGATACACTCATTGATGCAACCAATCACTACCATATTGACAACTCTGAATAGAACTGCGTTGGGCTAGTGTCAAACTACACCAATCAGTGCACAAGGTGCTCTGGTGATCTCAAGTCTAAGGATCACATGCACCACCATTCGTTAGAGGATTTGTTCCATAGACACTAGGGTTACCATCCATATGGAATCCTCTGGTGGGTCAGTCCAGTGAACTTGCCTATAGTAAGAACCCATGTGTTGCACCAGGTTGTCACCAAACAACCTTGACAAGTGAGATCAGTCACTGCCTTTCAACAAGGTCGTTCAACACTATGATAGCCTTACTGTATTATCTGTGCCCTTACTTCAGAATAATACTAGGGCTACGGACGTTTCTAGAATGGCCACCATATGTGCTCATAGGGTTCTCACTATCAAGATTTGAAACACTTGATACCCTCGTCACGGTTCTACCATTCTAAGGACATATATCAATACATATTGCAATAATAATGATTTACGCGATATAGAATAAAATGCCTTTTATTATTGATTAATGAACATTATTACAAAGAGTCAATTCTACAATAATTGATTGGCTCTAGGGCATCTACTCTAACAATAAATTGAGTTTAATGCAAACAAAAACATCAATACTTCTAATATCAACCATTCAACACCATGTGGCCCTCAATACTACAAGTTTTGCCACAATCAACATCAATACTTCATTTTCTTCAATTAAACATAACAAATATAAAACATAAATGGCAATAACTTCATGTATAATCAATTCAAGGCAATAAATAACATTAAAATTTCAACTCACTAGCCATAACTAATTCTATGCCTTAAAGCCTGAATTTAAGGTTTCGTTAAAATCTACAAACCCTAGCATAATCCCTAAAGTCATGGAGGTTCTTCTTACCTTTTTAAAGAATTCCCCACCAAAACCTTTGTCATCTTCTTTTACACCTTAATCCTACATATATAACATTATACCTCAACATCTACCTCAAATCTTCAAATCACATCAAACTAAGGTTTATAATCCTTACCTTAAACCATTAAATTTGAAGATCCGAGACTCCTATCTTGTTCTCCTTGAAAAAATTATGCAAAACTCCTTTGAACTTAGAGAGAGAAATCTTGTTTCATGGAGGATTGAGAGAAAATGGAAGAAAGGTTGAAGAAATGATGTATCCTCTTGGCTTGAATGAATTTTCCTCTCATTTATAGGAAAATATTTCATTAATATCCCAAAATTACGCTATAAGTCCTAATTCTTCATATAAGGGCATTTTGGTCATTTGACACTAAACATAAATATTACTTAATTAATGTCATTAATGCAATTAAGCCTGCTCATCCTTGACTTTACAATGCTTATCCATAGGCAAAATAACTATTTTGCTCGTATTACCCTTTTATGGATAATGATTCATACCGTTGTAACGCCCACATGGAGGTACGTAATTTAATTTATGTTCTTATGCCCTTAGTTGTTTTTGCTAAGGTTTTTTAAGGAAAATGTGAAGAAAATGCCTTAAACTTGCATTAAGGGTAAAAATAGTCATTTCACTCAAAATTGTTGAAATTGTGGGGAGTGAAAAGAGAGAATTTCATGGAGAATGCAATAAAAATAAGGGCATTATGGTAATTGACTAAGGGACATAGATGAAATTTTAAAGAAAGTGCAAGGGCAAAATGGGAAACATATATAATTTTTATGTCATATCAAACTGAAGAGTGAAACCCTAGCCACTCTTACCCATATGCACGCCACTTTCACCTCCATATTTCTCAAATTCTTCAATTCTTCTTCAAAGGAAATTCAAAGGTTTTGGGTGTTTTTTAGTGGATTTTCAATCTTAAGCTTCTATAGGTAAGATCCTTGCACTAAGAAGTGAATTTTAGTTTTTAAAGTGTTGATTTTGATGGTTTTTGCTCATAGGATTTAAGAGGAAGAGATTTTGATCAAAGGAGATTCTTAAAGGGTTGAATTTGCTCATATCAAGATAAGAAATCCTACCCTAAGTGTGATTTAAGTTATGTTGTGTAGAGAATTTTCTTTGTGCATATATATATGTTATATGTGAATTGTTGATGGATTTGGGTTTGAATAATAATTAGAATCATCCATGAGAAGTTGGGTTGGTGTATGTGATACTTGATGAATGTTTGGTTGAGATTTGGAAGAGTTGAAGTGAAAATTTGAAGTGTGTATTTTGGGTAGATTTGAAGTTAATTATGAGGAGTTTATTTCCAAGTTTTTGGGGCCTAAAATAGAGATAGAAGTGTAGCCAAATTAGTATTGATTTGTGCACATGAATTGTTTGATGAAATGCCAAGGAGAAGTGCATGTATGAGTATGATTATGTGTTACCTTGGGATTTGTTTGTAGATGGTAGAGAATGACATGTTGGCATTCCATAATGCATAATTGCATTTAAATATGTAAATTTAGAAAGAATTATAAGCATGAAACCATCTACATGCATATTTATTCATAAGAGCATGAAAAAGCCCTAAAATATGTTAAAGAGAAAATAGAAATAAATGAGAATATTAAAAGTATTCAAATCTGAAATTTTACCTAAAGAAGTGTAAAAAGATAAAAAAAAATAAAAATAAAAATAAAAATAAAAAAATAGAGAAGGTTGTTGCGATGGGGAGCCCGTGAGCGACATAGTCCCACATGCACGCCTCCTTTAGTGAGCAGCCTCAGAATTCAGAAAGAAGAAATGTATAGTCCGTTAGAAGTGTGTGTGGATGAGGACTGTACCCAGAATTAGATAATTCACTCACATGGCCAAGGCTCCAAATCCATGCCTCAACCGAGTCCGATTGGCAAGAATAGAAAGAAAGAATAGAAAAGAAAGAAAGAATAGAAAGAAAGAATAGAAAGAATAGAAAAGAAAGAAAGAATAGAAAGAATAGAAAGAATAGAAAAGAAAAGAAAGAAAGAAAGAAAGAAAAAGAAACAGAAAAATAGAATAAGTAAAATAGAAAAGAAAATGCATAATTTATGCATTTGTGCATTTGCATCATGAATATGCATAATACCATGCTCATTATCATGGGTAGTGAAAAATTTAGAAAACAGAGAGCAAAATAGAGAAAGAATAAAGAAAGAACAAAGAAAGAACAAAGAGAAGAATAGGGAAAGAATAGAGAATAATCGGGAAATGTGATGTAAGGAAAGAAAATTCAGAATTTTAAGCAGCAGAGAGAGAAGGGTAGCATAGCAGGTTTACTTACTGAGCAATTAGTTACTCCATTGTTTTTAATGTTTTTGTAGGTAATAGGTGAGTTGCGGTCGCACAGAACATTGCGCAGTGGATGGGTTGGGCTACACTGTCACGTTGCTATTTTGAGTATAGTTTGTATATATAAAGAAAAATTCAATATGGGCCCATACTTTGTTACTCGTATATATGTGTATTTTCTTATATATATTGTTAATGAGATTTATTATTTATTAATTATTTTACGAGTATACTAGCTAAAAAGAGAGCATTACACCGTTCCAAATGAATTGACTATTTTGCCCTTAGTTAGTTTTTATGCTTTTTAACATAAAACAAACATCTAAAGGACTATTTTGAGTTGAGAACATACCTTTGACATCTTGGGTGTTACATTGAGATGCTCACGTAGTGATATAGTCATGAAGTGCATTTCAAGCAAAGTGCCTGTACATTATAAGGTACTCCCTGCTATGTTAAAGTCGAATGAAGGTCTGAAGTTACATATATTTGATGTGGGTGATAATGGTTCGAGGCCAATTTTAAGGGTTTTCATTGTGGATAAACCTTTGGAAGTTGGTTCAAAGGAAGGGGAGAACGAGCAAGGTGGTGTAGTGAATGTTGGTTTTAATTTTAACTACGAAAGCATTGATTTCTTTGTTGAGAAATCAAGAGTAGGCGGTGATTTAGGTGGTGAGGAGGATAATGCAGAAGAGGTTGTTCATGGGGGGTAGAATAAAATTGTGGACGAGGAGGACACTAACATGTTCCGACAAATGTAAAGATTCCTATAAATACAGATCATGCAGAAGGTGTAGTTTATAAGGAAGAGAACACTATAGTCCTTCATGTAGATTCAGAGGTGGCAACTACAGTTTGTAGTCAAGTGTCTCATGTGTTTATTTGACAACAAGGAGGAAGTGGTCAGGAAGCTAAAACTTATTGTCCTGAGAGGTAATTTTGAGGTCATCACTAAAAAGTCTAATTCATCGATAGTGATGATTGGATGTCGTGAACGAAACTACAGGTGGCAGGTTTATTGTAGAAGGTATATGGAATATGATAAATCTATTATTAGCACATATACCTGTGAGCACACATTTGGGTTGGGACATATTTCAAGCCATCATCGACAAGCCTCCATTGATGTTATTGGACAACTCGTGAAAAATCAGTTTGTTGATGGGAAAGGTCTATCTCCTAAGGACATTTAGAATTATGTGCGTGCAGAGTTAGGATGTGATGTCAGTTACTGGAAATGCTAGAAAGGGAGACAATACGCACATAATTTTGTGAGGGGCATGCCAGAGCATGAGTATGCAGTACTAGAAGCATATCAATATATGCTTGAGTTGACAAACAAAGGCAGCAAGACAGCTTTGAAGTGGGACAAGAATATGAGGTTTAAATATATTTTATTTTTTTTTGTTGCTTATAGAGCTACCATAAGGGGTTTTTGAAACATGAGAAAAGTCTTGGCTATTGATAGTTGCTTTTTGATGGGAAAGTTTGGAGGTACATTGTTGGTTGTCATTGCACAGAACTGCGAGAACCACACATATCCCATTGCATGGAGTGTGGTTGACTCTAAGAATGACACGTTATGGACTTGGTTTTTTAAGCAATTAGTTACCATAATGCCTGACAGTGACAAGTTATGCATAATATCTGATTGGCACAACTCTATAAAGAAGGGGGTTACCACTATTTATCCTCAAGCACAACATGGATTATGTATGAGGCACCTTGGCGAGAACATAAAACAGAAGTTTAGGTGTGGTGGCCTCCTGCAGACATAGTATATGGCAGAAAAAGCTTATCGAGTTGATGAGTTCGAGGAGCACTTCCATCAAATTTGAATTAAGGATGATAAGACTGCTAAATATCTTAAGCACGAAGTTGGTATCAAGCGATAGAGTGGAGCTTATTTTCCTAGAAGAAGGTTCGGTGTCATGACCACGAACATAGTGGAGTCCATAAATTCGAAGTTGTTAACAGAATGGGAGTTTCCAATTGTTGCTCTTTTGATGTAATACACAGGACATTGTCACGCTGGTTCCATGAGCTTCGTATGGAGTCAAATAATTTTACGACGTTCCTAATTTCGTTAGCTAAAAAATTATTGTGAGAACGTATCAAACTTTCAAATGCATTATTTGCCTATCCTCTCAATGCTTATGGAGTTCACCATGCGTGGCTATGGTGCGGATGCCTTAGTTAACCTTGTTAGTGAAACTTGCAGCTGTAAAGTGCTTGATATTCAACATTTACCATGTCCTCATGCACTAGCAGCACTCAAATAACAACGTAAGCCAGATTATGGTTCAAGAATTTACGTGGAACTTTGCTCCCCTCTCTATATGACAAGCTAATACATGTTGTCTTATTTAGAAACGATATATCTAGTTCCTCCAGAAGATTAGTGGGTGGTACTGCGAGAGTTGCTTGATATTATCATTCATCTACCATTTGCGAAGATAGCAAAAGGGAGAAAAAGAGTTAAGTGCATTCCATCAGCTTGTGGGTTCCTCAATCAGGTGCAAATCAAGAAAAATAGCTTCAAACAAAGAATCTATAGATCTGGTGTTATCAGATCGCTTAAGTGATTTGGTGTTCATGCCCTTTTAAATTAATGACGTTAACGTAATTTCTGGGTTTATTTATTGTGAGATTATTAGAGTGCTTGTAATCTGTAGAGAAACACTTGTGATTGTGTAACTTTTATCAAAAAACAATAGGTGTTTTTATTATACATCTTTCATAGCTTTCTAGGTTGTATGTATGTGTTGTAGAGTTGCTTTATTTTTGCCAAGTTGTAGCTTGCTGAATGTCAAAAGCCATGGTAATTTACAAATAGATCTGTAAATTAAATTATTGCACTAAGTACAACAGAAAATTACTGGATCACTTAAGCAACATCACTTATCGCTTAAGCAATCAAGGCTTATCTATATGTTTATCGCTTAAGTGAGTGTTTACATCACTAAAGCAATCTGGTATTTAAGAAGGATGATTCTGACACTAAGTACGATACAAAATTACCGGATTGCTTAAGCAACATCGTTTATCGCTTAAGCGATCAAGGCTTATATATATGGTTATCATTTAAGTGAGCGTTTACATCGCTTAAGTGATTTGGTATTTGAGAAGGATGATTCTGACACTAAGTACAACACAAATTTACTAGATCGCTTAAGCTACTTCGCTTATCGCTTAAGCGATCAAGGCTTATCTATATGGTTATCGCTTAAGTGAGCGTTTACATCGCTTAAGCAATCTGGTATTTGAGAAGGATGATTTTGACACTAAATACAACACAAATTTACTAGATTTCTTAAGCGAAACTGGTTATCGCTTAAGTGATCAAGGCTTATCTATATAGTTATCGCTTAAGCAATCTTGTATTTGTGAAGGATGATTTTGACACTAAGTACAACAAAAATTTACCAGATCACTTAAGCTACGTCGGTTATCACTCAACTGATCAAGGCTTATCTATATGGTTATCGCTTAAGCGAGCGTTTACATTGCTTAAGCGATTTGGTATTTGAGAAGGATGATTCTGACACTAAGTACAACACAAAATTATTAGATCGCTTAAATGACATCGCCTATCGCTTAAGCAATAAAAGCTTATCTATATGGTTATTGCTTAAATGAGCATTTACATCACTTAAACAATCTGGTATTTGTCAAGGATGATTTTGACACTAAGTACAATACAAATTTACCGGATCACTTAAGCAACGTCACTTATTGCTTAAGCGATCAAGGCTTATCTATATGGTTATCGCTTAAACGAGAGTTTACATCGCTTTAGAGATTTGGTATTTGAGAAGGATGATTTTGACACTAAGTACAACACAAATTTACCGAATCTCTTAAGTGACGTTGGTTATCGCTTAAGCGATCAAGGCTTATCTATATGGTTATCGCTTCAGCGAGCATTTACATTACTTCAACAATCTTGTATTTTAGAAGGATCATTTAACAACCTAATTATGTCAACACATATTAAGACAATTTATTTAAGAAGATTACTAACGTTAACGTTAACTTAGGACGTTCACAACATGACAAGATTTGGGAGAAGAGAAGCAAATTAGCCTTGATCACTTAAGCGACGTCAGTTATCACTTAAGCGATCAAGGATTGTCTATATGCTTATCGCTTAAGCAATCTTTCACATCACTTAAGCGATCCTGTACTTTAGAAGGATTATTTGACAACCTAATTGCATCAACACGTATTAAGGCCATTTAAGAAGATTACTGACGTTAATGTAAACCTAGGACGTTCACAACATCAAAATAAAACAGCTAGGATATATGACACCAACAATCCTATGATACATAGAGGAATGTCATAGCACACTAATGTGACACGCTCGTAGAAACATATCTCATGTACAAATATGGATGGTTATGATTGCATTGACAGTTGACCCACATTACGGAATACAATTTCTCACGCAAATGTTCACAACATCACAAGATTCAGGAGAAAAGAAGCAAATTAGCCTTGATTGCCTAAGTAGCATCAGTTATCACTTAAGCGATCAAGGCTTATCTATATGGTTATTGTTTAAGCGATCGTTTACATCACTTAAGTGATCGTTTACATCGCTTAACCGATCTTGTATTTTAGAAGGATTATTTGACAACCTAATTACATCAACACATATGACGGCCATTTAAGAAGATTACTAACGTTAATGTTGACTTGGGACGTTCAGAACATCACAAGTTTGGGAGAAAAGAAGAAAAATAGCCTTGATTGCTTAAGTGGCATCAGTTATCGCTTAAGTAATGTCAGTTATCACTTAAGCAATCAAGGCTTATCTATATATTACTGCTTAAGCGATCCTGTATTTTAGAAGGATTATTAGACAACCTAATTGCATCAACACATATTAAGGCCATTTAAGAAGATTACTAACGTTAATGTAAACCTGGGATGTTCACAACATCACAAGATTTAGGAAAAAAGAAGCAAATTAGCCTTGATCGCTTAAGCAACGTCAGTTATCACTTAAGCGAACAAGGCTTATCTATATGCTTATCACTTAAGTGACATGTTTGGACCGCTTAAGCAATCTTGTATTTTAGAAGGATAATTTTACAATCTAATTACATCACAAATTTACCGGATCGCTTAAGCGACGTCATTTATCGCTTAAACGATCAAGGCTTATTTATATGCTTATCGCTAAAGTGATATGTTCAAATAACTTAAGCGATATTGCATTTGAGAAGGATTATTTGACAACCTAAGTACAACACATATTTACAAGATCGCTTAAAATCATATATTATTGGTGCAATAGTTTAAGATTACAAGATTGCTTTAGGGGATGAAGATCCACCAGGAGAAATCTCTCGTTCACAAGCATATATATGTTGAGTGTTGAAAATGCGGATTTATTTTGTGATTTGAGGTTGAAATTGTAAGAAATTCATATTGTAACGCATTATTTAGGATGAGTTTTCATATTTGTTTTGTTACCTCCTAGAATCACAGGTTTTGTTGTGTTTTCAGGTATTCAGGTGCAAAAAGATTGATTATTCGTGCTTGTGTTGGTGTTCGGACATCCTAGACCTATCGAGTGTGGATAAATCAAGGCGAGCGAAAAAAGAGTGAAATTCTGCATCTGAGCCGCAGCGTGAAGACGACGAAACTGAAATTGCGCCCAAGCGAAGAATGATCGCACGATGGCTTAAAATCGACAAAATCCAAATTGCGCCACGATGCAATTCATTTAACCCATGGCATGATAGGGTTTTTGTCGAAGGAGAAATTGCCTAGAGTCACGTTGCAGTGCAATTAAAGTGAGCCGCAGCGCAATCAAAGTGCATTGCAGCGCAAATTGCGATATTTTGAAAAACTCCGCATTTTCAACCCTAATTTTGGCGACCATTATTTACATTTATGTCATTTTGCCTAAAAACTATATAAAGGCAACTTTACTTTGATTTTCATATATATTAGGTGTTATAAAACACTTTTTCAACTTTGGAGGCTTGGGAGAGAGTGATTGATTGTGTAAAGCTAAACCTTGATCATCTTGAGTGGATTTTTCATCCAAATGTGTAAAGGTAAGATCAAGGTTTGTTTTCTTGTATTTATGAGTAGCTAAACTCTTTCCTAGTGTATCCAATGTAATCTAGTTAGACTACATTATGTTTATTATTTAATTGAATGTTTAATTGATCCAATGGTATTTTAGTTTTGTTCACTTATGTTTATTGAGTTGATTAATCATTATTATTGCATGATTGCCTTTGATTTACGGTTGAATTGTTGTATGAGTCAAGGTTAGGCTATACGCCACTAGCTAATCTTGAATATCTCTTAATCTCTTATCGTTGTTGATGTCTGATCATGTTTAAGAGTTGATTGATTGACTATATGAGTTAGGGTTAGACTATACGCCACTAGCTAATCTCAGATTGCTCTGATGAACGATTGATTTATGTCTGTGCGATGCCCTCGACAGATGTGAGTTGATTTGTGTTTGTTTTGATACTTTTATGCATAATGGGTTTTTGTGATTTAGACTGGGCTACACGCCACTAACTAGTTTGGATGATGAAAACACTAGGTTGATCCGGTTGGCCACAACACAACCTTACCTTGGTAAGTATCGACACAAAGATTTGGATCGATAAACATTGGTTAGATTAATAACATAAAGTAGGATAATTATGGTGAGATTGGATACACTAGACCATTTCTCATTGTTGATCATTTGTTTAGATATCGTTTTTACCTTAGTTTTCTTTGTTATTCTTATTTGAATTTTAGTTAATTTAGATTTTATTGAATTGTTGGATATTTTTATTATCTCACTTGATTTCATTATTTTAGTTGTTTTCACACAATATTAGATTAATTGATAGCTCTACTCTCTATGGAATCAACCCTTACTTGTGCACTTTACTGCAATAGTGACCCGTGCACTTGCGGAGGAATTCAAGTTGTTTTTAACCAAACAATACATCACTATGAAACACTGGAATATCATGAAATAGTTTAAGATTACTACTTTTTCTATTTAGGTAACATCTTAGAAGTAGTAACTCAATTATCGAACAACAAAAAAATGTCATTCATGCTCAAACTTCAAATAAAAATTACAAACAACCCCTAAGTTGAGCCACACTTGGCCATTCTTGTTCCATTGTGCTTGTACTAACATGATTGTATTAATAGTAAAGCTCCCCAACATCATCACTAGACAGCTTCTTCCATCCATTAGGTCCAACGTGATAAACTAATTTAAGGAAAATCTTTCAATTAAAACAGGCACATAAAAAAATAACATACAGACAGATCATACATAACATACAGACAAATCATACATGTGCGAAAAAAAAAGTACCTAAGAAGCCAAAACACAAGCTTGCAGCACCCAAAATCCATGGACAGCAACACCCAAACTAGTAAAAAATTCTACACAAATAGATAGCTAAACACACATCCCAGTAGCACTCTAAACACAACACTACACAATCAATGATATCACCCAATCCAGCAAAAACTGCACAAAAAGCCAGCCAAACACACACCCTAGTAAAGGAGTGTGTGTGTGTATATATATATATATATATACACTCCTTTATGCATGTTCCATAATAAACAAAATTGAGCATAAAGAATATTCTTATTTTATATTCATAAGATAAACGTGAACATTTTTGGAAAATCTCAAAATGTGAGTACATTCAACATCCACGTAAGCCTAGAGATCTGACATGTCTATTAAATGTATCTCTTGGTATAGGCTTTGTAAATGGATCTGTAACCATGTCATGTGTAGATATGTACTTCATGTTCACCTTTTTTTGTGCCACCAAATCTCACACAAAATTGTATTTGATATCTATGCGTTTTGTTTTACCATAATATTTGGGATCCTTAGTGTATGTTATTGCTGCTTGACTATCACAGTTTACTCTCACTGGTTCAATAGATGATTCATGAACCATCTCAACCAAACAGCTTCTTGCACTGTAGTTGAAAATGCTACAAACTCAAACTCCATTGTAGATAAGGCTATACATGACTGTTTCTTATTGCTCCAAGATATGGCCTAGCCATTTAGTAAGAAAACATATTCAGAAGTAGATTTCCTTTCATCTAAATCTCCTCCCTAACCAGCATCGGTGTAACCTCTCAAGTGTAAATCATTTCCTTGATAATATAATGAGTAATCAGCTGTTCCCTTTAGATATCTTAAGATTCTCTTCACTGTTTTCTAATGTGCTTGTCCTAGGTCAGACTAATACCTACTTACCAACCCAATAGCGTAACAGATGTTAGGTCTTGTGCATATCATGGCATACATGAGACTTCCAACAGCACTTGTATAAAAAACATTCTTCATTTGTTCCTTTTCTTGTGAAGTCTTTAGACATAATTTATGACTCAAAGTCTCACCTTTTGCGATAAGGTTGTCTATGGGTTTACAATCTTGCATATGAAATCATTCAAGAATTTTCTTAATGTATGGCTCTTGTGAAAGAGATACTAATTTCCTTGAACAATCTCTTGAAATCTTGACTCCAAGGATAGCAACTTCACCCATATCTTTCATCTCAAAATGAGATGATAACCATCCTTTTATTTCATTGACAAATCCTTTGTCATTTCCAGCTATAAGTATATCATCAACATATAATGATAATATAACAAATTTGTTATTGGATCTCTTTGTATATATACAGTGATCTTCATCAATCATTTTGAAATCATACGACATTATCCCATTATGGAATCGAATATACCACAGTCTTAAGGACTAATGATAATATAACAAATTTGTTATTGGATCTCTTTGTATATACACAGTGATTTTCATCAATCATTTTGAAATCATACGACATTATCCCATTATGGAATCAAATATACCACAGTCTTGAGGACTATTTAAGGCCATAAATTGACTTTAAAAGTCTACACACTTTATGTTCTTGACATTCTCTAATAAAACCTATTGGTTGTTCCATATAGATCTCTTCTTGTAATTCTCCATTGAGAAAAAGCAGTTTTTACATCCATTTGATGCAATTCAAGATCCATGTTAGCAACTATAGCTAGAATAAGTCAAATTGAGTTAAACCGCACAACAGGTGAAAAAGTTTCTTCATAATCTATTCTTTCTTGTTGTGCATACCCCGTCGCAACTAAGTGAGCTTTGTATCTTTCAATATTGCCATCAACTTTACGCTTGATTTTGAGAACCTATTTGTTCCCAATGGCTTTGCGTCCTTTCAATAAATCAACCAATTTCCATATGGTTTGATTTCATAGACTCTATTTCTTCTTCCATTGCTTTCATCCATTTTTCCTTGGAATGGCATTTGAGAGCCTCATTTACATTCCTTGGCTCTTCTTTATCGTGTGGAATAACTAGAAAAATTACCCTTCAATTTCAAATTGTCGAAGTGGAACTTATTTCCTGTTTAATTGATGTATTGGAATTAATTGGTGTTACTCCCACTTGGACCAGCTATCATAATAGAATCGTCAGTGGGGAACAATGGAGGATCTGAAATTGATTCATCAACTTCCATACCGCTCCCACTGGGATGTAGTATAACCAACTGGTTTTCAGCAGTGGAATTGCCTTGGTCTTGTGTTTCATATAGAAACAAGTCTTGACCTATCTCGCCCTTCTTAGGAAAACCAGTTTCTAAAAACGTGACATCTCATGATTCAAACTCAGTAATGTTACCCTTTGAACATTCTGAGTATCTTATGAAGATACATTTCTTCCCCCTAGGACCCAATTTTCCATATTTATAAAAAGGGTCATGAACCTAGGCAACACATCTTCATGGTTTTAGGAGACTCAAATTGGGTTTTCGATTTGTCCATAACTCATGTGGTGTAGTAGTGATAGATTTGAAGGGTACTCAATTAAGTATGTATGTGGCAGTTAATAAGGCATCACCCTAAAAGGTGATGGGCAAATTTGCTTGTGCCATCATAGACCTCACCATTTCAAGTAGGGTTTTGTTTCTCGTTTCTGCAACACCATTCTATTGCGGACTTCTTGGAATAGTTAATTGACATTCTATACCCATTTCATCACTAAAATTTTTGAACTAATAAAATAAATATTTACGACCTCAATCGGTTCGTAGAACTTTTATCTTTTTATCTAATTGATTCTCAACTAAGTTTTTAAACTTCTTAAAGCATTATAAAGCTTCAGATTTATGAGAGATCAAAAAGACATAACCATATCGGGTGAATTCATCTATAAATGTGATGAAATAAATAGCCCCATGTCTAGGCCTCACATTCATTGGACCACATATGTCAGAATGAAGTAATTGCAATGGAACTTCAGCTCTTATCACTTTTCCAAGTGGTTTTCTTGCTGTTTTTCCTACTAGGTAATGTTCACAAGTAGACAAGTCTACTTTGTTAAGTTTCCTAACAAGCTTTCTCTTGCTAGTATATTCATTCGTTGTTGGCCAATATGGCCAAGCCTTGCATGTCATACATTCACATCATCATTATTGGAAGTTGTAATAAAGGAAAAACAAGCAGAATTATAATTATAATCAATATCTAGTACGATAAAACCATCAGAAATATAACCACAACCGTAATAATTTGTGTCCAAAATAAATGGACACCAGTACTTGAAAAGTTTAAATTAAAACCTGAATTAATAAGCTCTAACACAAAAATCAAATTTCAAAGAATATGGAGTGCATATAATGTTAGAGTAGGTGCCCTAGAGCCAATCAACTATTGTAAATTGATTCTGTAATAAATTTTTATTTATCAATAAAAGGCATATTCTTCTTTATCATGTATGTAATGATATATGTCCTTAGGATGGTAGAATCGTGACGAGGGTATCAAGTGTTTCAAATCTTGATAGTGAGAACCCTATGATCACATATGGTGGCCATTCTACAAACATACGTAACCCTAGTATTATTCTGACCAAGGACACAGATAATACGGTAAGGCTATCATAGTGTTGAACAACCCTCTCGAAAGGCTGTGACTAATCTCACTTGTCAGGGTTGTTTCCTGACAACCTGGTGTAACGCATGGGTGCTTACTAGAGGCAAGTTCACTGGACAAACCCACCAGAGGATTCCATATGGATGGTAACCCTACTGTTTATGGAATAAATCCTCTAACAGATGGTGGTGCATGTGATCCTTAGACTTGAGTATAGACACACCCCGATGTTTCGTTCTTGATGGGCAAGCTGAGAAGGTATGCAAGTTGCAAAGATCCATTTATGGACTCTAGCAAGCTTCAAGGAGTTGGAACATTAGTTTTGATGAAGCTGTAAAGAATTCGGTTTTATCAAGACGAAGATAAGCCTTGTGTTTCAAGAAAGTGAGTGGGAGCGTAGTGGTATTCCAGTGTTGTATCGATGACATACTTCTGATCGGGAATGATATACCAAACTTGCAGTTGGTAAAGACTTGGTTATCCAAGTGCTTCTTCATGAAAGACTTAGGAAAGGCAGCCTACATCTTTAGAAAAAGATCTATCGAGATAGATGACGTAGGTTGCTTGGCCTAAGTTAGAGTACATACATTGACAAGGTACTGAAGAGATTTAGTATGGAAGAATCCAAGAAGGATTTCTTCTTATGTCACTGGTGTCTATCTCTCTAAGGATATGTGTCCTAAAACACAGATGAGAGAGATAGAATGAAAGGATCCCATATGCGTCAACAATTGGATCCATCATGTATGCCATGTTATGTACTCGGATTGATGTCTCATTCGTTAAGCACTTGTAATAGATATCAATCGGATATAGGTGAATGTCACTGGATAGTTGTCAAGAACATCCATAAGTACCTAAAGAGGACTAAGGACATATTCTTAGTTTATGGAGGGGAAGATGAGCTCACATAAGAGGATACAGTGATGCTAGTTTCAAACGGATAAAGATATTATCCATCGCAACATGGTTTGTATTTTGTCTCAATGGGGTGCAGTGAGTTGGAAGAGCTGCAAGCAAAGCACTGTAGCAGATTCTACATGGAGGCTAAGTATATTGCATTATCTGATGCGCCAAGGAGGCAGTCTAGATTAAGAAGTTCGTCACCAAACTGGTTGGTGTTTCCATAATTGATGATTTGATATATGTCTATTGTGACAACAATGGAGTAATTGCTCAAGCAAGGAACCGTAGTCTCACCAGAAGTCCACACATACTTTGACATTTTCATCTCAGCAGAGAAATGGTTGAGTGAAAGATTACAGATAAGTAAAGTGAATACAATGACAATCTCGCCGATCCACTGACAAAAGCCTCTGTCACAACAGAAGCATGAAAAACACTTAAGGTCATTCGATTTAAATACATGAATGATTGGCTATAGTGCAAATGGAGATTGTTAGATTAGGTGCCCTAGAGCCAATCAATTATTGTACACTTTTATGGACACTTAATCATATGGTTTTGTATGAAAAGACCATTATACCCTTGGTTACTGTTTACGCCATTTAACCATATCAATCAACTTTATGACCATTCTACCCTCATTTCTCTTCAATGACATCACCCCTTACACTTAATAATGGCCACATCTCGAAATACATATAAATTGACCATTTTACCCTTCCATTCAAAAAAAGAAAATTACTTGAAAAGTAAATTTCATACTTTAAGGCATTGGAATAATAACGCGGGGTTTACAGCTATGGTGAAACCCTGTCAGAGCTTTTGAACATGCTAAGGGCTATAGAGCAAGACTTGAAGAAGTCCAAGCCTGTTTTACTGGTTGCTACTAGTAAAGGAAAAGGTAAAGGCAAGGGAAAATCCAAGGCCAATCCCAAACCCAAGCCCAAGCCCAAGCCTAAAGGACAGGATGCTGTCAAGCCTACAGGTGGCATTGGGAAAGGTGGGAAGGTAGTCTACTTCTATTGTGGCAAGCCTAGCCACTGGAGGAAGCATTGCAAGGCTTTTCTCGAAAACAAAAAGAAGTCAAATGCTTCGACTTCAAGTATGTTTATGATTGAGATTAACTTCTCTCCTTCAACATCTTGGGTCATTGACACAAGATATGGTACTCACATTTGTACTGATGTGTAGGGACTAAGGCAGAGTAGATTGCTCGCTAAGGGAGAAGTGGATCTACGAGTTGGAAATGGAGCACATGTGGCTGCATTAGTTGTAGGGACTTATTGTTTGTCTTTGCCTTCGGGCTTATTATTAAAGCTCAAAGACTGTTATTTTGTACCTGTGATTTCTAGAAACATTATTTCAGTATCCACTTTGGATAATATAGGATATCGTTTTGAGATTTCTAATGGGTTATTGTCCTTTAGTTTGAATGGTATTCTATTTGGAATTGCAAGGTTATATAACGGATTATATGTTCTTGATTTGAACAATAAGGATATTCTCAACGTTGAAACTAAGAATGCTAAACATAGCGAACAAAACCATACATACCTCTGGCATTGTAGATTGGGTCATGCTAATAAAACCCGTATTGCAAAACTTCAAAGGGATGGAGTTTTGGACCCTTTTGACTTCTAGTAATTTGAGGTATGCAAGTCATGCCTTTTAGGCAAGATGACCAAGTCACATTTCACAGGACAAAGTGAAAGGGCTACTGAATTGTTAGACATCATCCATAGTGATGTATGTGGTCCACTAACAGATGAAGCCAGAGGTGGATATTCCTACTTCATCACATTTACTGATGTCGACCTCATGAGACATAAATTTGAAGTCTTTGATAAGTTTAAAGAATTCAGGAATGAAGTAAAGAATATGTTGGCAAAAGTATTAAAGCTCTTCGGTCGGATCGAAAAGGTGAATACTTAAGCTCAGGGTTTTCTGAATACTTGAAGGAATGTAGGATAGTATCACAACTCACCCCTCCATATACACCCCAACACAATGGAGTGTCTGAAATGAGGAATAGGACCTTACTTGACATGGTTAGGTCCATGATGAGTTGTATGATTTACCTACTTCATTCTAGGGTTATGCCCTAGAGATTGTGACTCACATTATGAACCGTGTGTCGTCAAAGTCTGTAGACAAGACTCCATTTGAACTATGGAATGGGCGAAAGCCCAATTTATCTTATCTAAGGATTTGGGGTTGCAAAGCTTATGTCAAGAAATTGACTTCAAACAAGCTAGGCCCAAAATCCTACAAATGTATATTTGTGGGGTATCCTAACGAGACCAAAAGATACTATTTCTACCATCCAAAAGATCGCAAAATTTTTGTTGCTGGTACTGGTGTCTTCCTAGAAAATGAATTTTTCTAAGAAGTACTAGTTGGAGAAAAGTAGAACTCGATGAAGTTCTAGAGCCACAAGATATACTAGACGAAGGACGGGAAGATGTGCCTTAAGCAGTGGTTGAACATCAGGAGGAGGTTACTCCATAACTTATGGATCAAAGTGAACCACCTCAAGTAGCACAAGAGCTGCATAGATCTGGGAGAGTACGCCATGAGCCTGAGAGATACGGTTATCTCATGACTCAACATGGTGACGTACTTGTCTACTAAGACGATGAACCTAGAACCTATGAAGACACTATATCGGATCTAGATTTTGTTAAATGGCTTGAAGCCATGAAATCTGAGATGGACTCCATGTACCAGAACCAAGTATGGTCTCTGGTGGAACCACCTAAAGGGGTAAAACCCATAGGGTGTAAATCAGTCTTCAAGAAGAAGACTGACATGGATGGCAAGGTGCACATTTATAAAGCACAACTAGTTGCCAAAGGTTTCAAACAAATTCATGGTATTGACTATGAGAAAACCTTTTCGGCGATTGCCATGATTAAATCCATCTGGATTATGCTTGCAATTTTTGCATATCATGATTATGAGATTTGGCAAATGGATGTCAAAACAGCTTTCCTGAATGGAAACCTTGAAGAGGATGTGTGTATGACACAACCCGATGGTTTCGTTCTTGATGGGCAAGCTGAGAAGGTATGCAAGTTGCAAAGATCCATTTATGGACTCTAGCAAGCTTCAAGGAGTTGGAACATTAGTTTTGATGAAGCTGTAAAAGAATTCGGTTTTATCAAGAACGAAGATAAGCCTTGTGTTTACAAGAAAGTGAGTGGGAGCGTAGTGGTATTCCTAGTGTTGTATATCGATGACATACTTCTGATCGGGAATGATATACCAAACTTGCAGTTGGTAAAGACTTGGTTATCCAAGTGCTTCTTCATGAAAGACTTAGGAAAGGCAGCCTACATCTTTAGAATAAAGATCTATCGAGATAGATGACGTAGGTTGCTTGGCCTAAGTTAGAGTACATACATTGACAAGGTACTGAAGAGATTTAGTATGGAAGAATCCAAGAAGGGATTTCTTCTTATGTCACATGGTGTCTATCTCTCTAAGGATATGTGTCCTAAAACACAGGATGAGAGAGATAGAATGAAGAGGATCCCATATGCGTCAACAATTGGATCCATCATGTATGCCATGTTATGTACTCGGATTGATGTCTCATTGCGTTAAGCACTTGTAATAGATATCAATCGGATATAGGTGAATGTCACTGGATAGTTGTCAAGAACATCCATAAGTACCTAAAGAGGACTAAGGACATATTCTTAGTTTATGGAGGGGAAGATGAGCTCACTATAAGAGGATACAGTGATGCTAGTTTCCAAACGGATAAAGATGATTATCCATCGCAATCAGGGTTTGTATTTTGTCTCAATGGGGGTGCAGTGAGTTGGAAGAGCTGCAAGCAAAGCACTGTAGCAGATTCTACAATGGAGGCTAAGTATATTGCATTATCTGATGCGGCCAAGGAGGCAGTCTAGATTAAGAAGTTCGTCACCAAACTTGGTTGGTGGTTTCCATAATTGATGATTTGATATATGTCTATTGTGACAACAATGGAGTAATTGCTCAAGCAAAGGAACCGTAGTCTCACCAGAAGTCCAGACACATACTTTGACATTTTCATCTCAGCAGAGAAATGGTTGAGTAGAAAGATATACAGATAAGTAAAGTGAATACTAATGACAATCTCGCCGATCCACTGACAAAGCCTCTGTCACAACAGAAGCATGAAAAACACTTAAGGTCATTCGATATTAAATACATGAATGATTGGCTATAGTGCAAATGGGAGATTGTTAGATTAGGTGCCCTAGAGCCAATCAATTATTGTAAAATTGACTCTATAATAAATGTTTATTTATCAATAAATGGCATATTCTTCTATATCGTGCATGCAATGATATATGTCATTAGGATAATAGAACTATGATGAGGGTATTAAGTGTTTCTAATCTTGATAGTGAGAACCCCATGATCACATATGGTGGTCATTCCAGAAACGTTCGTAACCCCAGTATTATTCTAACCAAGGACATAGATAATACGGTAAGGCTGTCATAGTGTTGAACGACCCTGTCGAAAGGCAGTGACTAATCTCACTTGTCAAGGTTGTTTGTCGACAACCTGGTGCAACACATGGGTGCTTGCTAGAGGCAAGTTCACTAGACAGACCCACCAGAGGATTCCATATGGATGGTAACCCTAGTGTCTATGGAAAAAATCCTCTAACAGATAGTGGTGCATGTGATCCTCAGACTTGAGATCACCAGAGCGCCTTGTGCACCAATTAGTGTAGTCTGACACTAGCCCAATGTAGTTATATTTAGAGTTATCAATAAGATAGTGATTGGCTACATTGAGAAGTCTATTGAGACTATGGTGGATCGACAAAGGATTCCTCATTTCTAGGCGGGAGAGAAGTTATCTTACTGGGTAATTCAGTAAATGGCAATGGCACTAAATCTGTGGCCACAATGAGATTGAGTTGATGCTCAATCCAATTTAATATTCCTGTCGTTGGTCTGGAACTGAATACAAACATGTCGAGGATATCTGAGGTTGACACTATTTTTGTGCCTTAGTCTCGATGAGATAATAGTTGATGAAAGGACTTGATTGCATGGTAACCATATCGTTGACAAGCTACGGTTTCGCTGAATCTGAATCTATCGGGTGGCCATGATGTCTTGCTAGGGGCCAATCTTTGTCTGTGTGTAGTGAGATGATTAATTGGTATTAATCGCGATACTACACACTGCCGATATGATGAGAAGCCTATGGGTCACGCACTTAAAAGATAATTTAAGAATCAATTTGTGAGAAGGGTATTTTCATCTTTTAGGACAAAAGGGTATTTTGGTAATTTCACAATGCAATTAAATTTGTTGGGGTTGTTGCCTATATTTAATTTTAATATTAAAATTAAATTAGTGAAATTATATTTAAATATATCTCTGTATATATTTAAATGAATTATTATTATTAATTAAATGTTAATATATTATTATATATTAATTGATTTTAATTATAATAATAATTAATTAATTAAAATACCATAAAGGGTGTGTTTGGTTGCAAGGGTGAACTAGGGTTGGAGCCCATGACTATTCCTAAGTGGAATAGGGTTTTAATTGTTGCACTATATAAGTGCAACTTATAATTAAAACCCTAGCCACCCTATCTCTCTCTCTCTCTCTCTCTCAAGAAGAAAACTTTTTTTGTTCTTCTTTCTTGATTCTTGAAGCCCTTGATTGTTCTAGCAAAATAATCAAGGGTTATGTGGATTATCTTCGTGTGGACTTTCGTAAGTGCAATCCTACTTTGGATCGAGTGGCTAAAAATCACGTGAACAGTAGACGGTAAACAATAATTGTGAACAGTAACTGTGAACAATGTTCCTGTCCAAAATCAGAGATATTTGAAGGAGCCTCCAAACGTACGTAAGTATTCTAATCCTTGAATGAATTTACTTTATACAGAATTTTGTTTATAAACATGTAAACGGTATAATCTATTCTCGGATCTGGGCAAAGAAAGGTAATTGATTTACCGATTGAATTTTTGTTTTCCACTGCGTATGGTAGATCAATTACTTACATATAACATGTCATGCAGGTATAGGATTTGACCTCCACACATGATCAATTTGCATGTGTCAATCCCCTTAGCTTCCACTCCTGAATTGTTACCTACACATATCCACTTTATTTTCTGTGGTATTCATCGAAACTCCACGAAACCGCTCATGTCTTTCGCTATATGGTTTGTGGCTACTGAATCTACAGTTCACAAAGGATGAGATTCAGTTAGAAAAATAGAACTAGAAACATTTATAGAACTTACTTTTGCAAACAAGTAATTTACCTTTTTAGGCTTGCTAAATTGCTAGCAAATCGTCCCTTGTTTCTACAGTTATAGCGTTTCACATTTTCCATGTTTTTCTTTCTAGCAGAATGCTTTGCTTTTCCGTGTTTATAAAACTTTCTTTTCTTTCCTTGAGCCTTATCATTATTTCCTCTTCTTTGGGATCCACCTTGGAATTTACGCTTAAATCCCTTCCCACCATGTGAACTAGAACTAGTCATATACACATCAGTATTTGCCTTTCTAGGATTAAGACATTCTTCTTCCATATTCAAATGTCGGGTGGCATGTTCTAAATTTTTGATGCCTTCATTGTAGGTAAGGTGTATCTTCATGTGTTCCCAATTTTGAGGCAATGATCTTATGACAGCTTGAACCTGTTGTTCATCAGTTAGGACATGACCTGCATCTCTCAACTCACTAATCATGTTTGACAAGTGCCTTAAGTGCACTGTTGGAGTAGATTCCCTAGAGCCATTCAATTATTGTAAAATTGATTCTTTGTAATAATGTTCATTGATCAATAAAAGGCATTTTATTCTATATCGCGTAAATCATCATTGTATGTATTGATATATGTCCTTAGAATGGTAGAACCGTGACGAAGGTATCAAGTGTTTCAAATCTTGATAGTGAGAACCCTATGAGCATATATGGTGGCCATTCTAGAAATGTCCGTAGCCCTAGTATTATTCTGAAGTAAGGGCACAGATAATACGGTAAGGCTATCATAGGGTTAAACGACTATATCTAAAGGCAGTGACTGATCTCACTTGTGTAACGCTCACGTGAGTTACGTAGTTAAAGTATGTATTATTGCCTAAATGATTCATTGATTTTGCCCTTAATTGAATTTACTTGTTGTTCATATGGTTTGGTTGACCCTTCGTTGAATAAGTGTTTTGGTTCGGTTGAGTGGTTGCCTTGAAAGTTGTAAAGACTTGGTGAAATTTTGGTGTTCCAGACTTCGCCTAGGCGAAGAATAATCTTCGCCGCAGCGACATAGGTTCTATAATTGCGTAGGTTCTGTAATTTTTTGCCGGGGCGAAGAAAAAGTCTTTGCCACAGCGAAGAGCCTGTTGTTTTGTTTTGTGAAGTTTCTAGAGAATTTTCCATAGGGGCAAAGTGACCATTCTACCCCTAATTAGCAGGTAAAGTGGGGAGTGAAATGTAAGAAAATTTCATGGAGAATACATTGGAGTTGGGGGTGTGATTGCAATGAATTAAAGGACGAAGATGAAATTTCTAAAAAAGTGTAAGGGCAAAATGGGAAAGAATGATTGTAAAATGAGATATTAAGAGTTTAGTATGAGAAACCCCCTCATTTCTCTACTTCCACTGCCATTCCCATTCTTCATTTTCTCTCAACTTCCCACTCAATTATATAAGGATTTTTAGAGGGCTTTTGAGTTGTTTTTGGTAAAGAGTTAAGCCAAAGCATCCCAAGGTAAGATTTCTTGCTATATATGTGAGATTTATTTATAGAAGTGTTAAAGTCTTATAGTATTATTGCTTAAGGTTTTAGAGAAAGGACAAGCTACCCAAGGAAAAGAGATCCTAGTGGAGTCACTAAATCACAAGGTAAGTAAATCCAATTCAAGTTAAGGTGTAAGAAATCACTTGAGTAGAACTTTCTTTATGTATGTATATCTTATGCTTGTTGGGAAATTGAGATAAGATGTGAATTTATTTATGGTTGTTGAAGATATTTAAGTTATGAGAAGTGTTTTTGGATGTGTGATGAGAGATTGAGGTTGGGTTGAAGTTGGAGGAGTTTTGAGTAAACTTTTTGTGAGTGTTTTTCCTTGACAGGAATTATGATTATACAATGAAGTTTGCTCTCATCTTGGATGGTTAAAGAGAGAAGTAGAGCTATAATTAAAGTAGAGTTTTTGTATGCATACTTATTGTTTGATGAAATGCCTAAGTGAAGCATGAGTATGAGTAGGGAACCTTAAATTCTTGCAACATGGCATATTTGCATTTCATGAGTACTTTTAATGAACATGAGCCATCCACATGCATATAGTTTGCATTTGTGTAATAGCTTGAGAAGGAGTATAACATTCTATAGCTTGAGAAAGAGTATAAGAGTATAAAAATTCTAAGAATAAAGCATTCTAAGAGTAAAGAGAAAGAGAGAATGAGCACTAGAGAATAAAAGAATGAGAAGTGCTAAGGAAGAGAATAGAATAGGTTGTGCGATGGGGAACTCGTAAGTGATGGGTAGAGTATTCTTGCATGTACGCCGCATTGAGAGAGCGGCCTAAGCATGAGAGAAAGAATTGGTATAGTCCATGAGAGTACATGCGGATGAGGGCTATACCCAAGAGTACTCGAGAGAGAGAATACACTTACATGGCCAAGGGTTTTGAATCCATGCATAACCGAGAGAATTAGTAGAAAAGAATTGTGAGACACAGAGAAACCGAGATAGAGAATAGAAAGAATAAGAAGAGAAAGAAAATGAGAAGAGAGTAACGTAAGGAAAGAATTAAGAAAAGAGTTACGGGGATGAGGAATAGAGGATTTATTTACTGAGCATTGTTCATGCCCACCCCGTTGTTTTCTATGTTTTGCAGGAAATAGGTGAGATGCGGTCGGATGGATGTTGGCAAGCGAGGAGCATTGGTTACACTATCCACTATTTTGATGGTTTTGTACATGATATTTTGTACTATGTAAAGAATGTATATATTTTAATAAAAGAAAAATTTGGGTCCAACTACTTTTGTTACTATACATGTATTTTTATTTATGTGTATTTTTATGAGTATATTAGTAGAAAGATGTTATTACAACTTGTCAAGATTGTTTGGTGACAACCTGGTGCAACACATGGGTGCTTGCTATAGGCAAGTTCACTAGACTGACCCACCAGAGGATTCCATATGGATGGTAACCCCAGTGTCTATGGAACAAATCCTCTAACGAATGGTGATGCATGCGATCCTTAGACTTGAGATCACCAGAGCGCCTTGTGCACCGATTGGGGTAGTTTGACACTAGCCCAATGCAGTTCTATTTAGAGCTGTCAATATGATAGTGATTGGCTGCATCAAGGAGTGTATCAAGACTATGGTGGATTGACAAAGAATTCATCACTCCCAGGTACAGGGGAAGTTATCTTACGGTGCAATTCAATAAATGGCAATGACACTAAAACTATGGCCACAGTGGGATTGAGTTGTTGCTCTATCCAGTTTATAATTCTGGTCATTAGTCCATTAACTGAATACAAACATATCGAGAGTAACTGAGGTTGACACTATTTCTATGCCTCGATCTCATTGAGATAATAGATGATGAAAGGATTGGATTATACGGTAACCATATCGTTGATAGGTAGCTGCTTCGCTGAATTCGAATCTATCGGGTGGCCATGATGGCTTGCTAGGGGCCAATCTTGGTCTGTGTGTAGTGAGACGGTTAATTGGTGTTAATCGCGATACTACACACTATCAGTATGATGAGGAGCCTACAGGTCATACACATAGAAGATAATTTAAGAGCAAGTTTATAAGAAGGGCGTTTTCATCTTTTTACGCGAAAGGATATTTTGGTAATTTCATAGTACAATTAAATTTGATGAGGTCGTAACCTTTATTTAATTTGTTAATAAAATTAAATAAGTGAAATTATATTTAAATATGTGTTCGCATATATTTAAATGAATTATTGTTATTGTTAAATGTTGATATATGAAATATATATATTAATTGAATTTAATTGAAATAACAATAATAATTATTAAAATATCTAAATGGGGCTGTTTGGACATAAGAGTTGTTTGAGTTGGTTCCCAAGCCCATTCCATGATGGAATAGGGCATAGTGTGCACTATATAAGTGCAACACTTTGTGAAATAATTAATAGAATTCATTTTTATTCACAAAGCAAAAACTCCATCCCCTTTCTCTCCCATGCTAGATTGCCTTTTACTTGAAATAAAATTTGCTTGATTTTGTTCTTGGTTCATAAAGGCTAAAGAGGATCTAGCAAATCCCTCTTTAGTTCGTTGGGGTTATCTTCGTGTGGACTACCAGTGGTTCGATCCTACTCTTCGGTCGGTAGCGAAACCTGTTCAGAGACAAGTTGGAGGAGTCTCCAAACATGCATATGATTTCCTAAACTCTAAACTAATTTTTCTATAGATTCTAATATAATGTATAAACTACAAATTTGTACCCTGATCTTTGTTCTAAGGAATGATCTATGATGTAAATAATTTTTGTTTTTCGTTGCCTTGTACGATCGCTTCCTAACAGTGGTATCAAAGCCTAGAGTACCAGATTTTACAGTTTTTGTGAATGGTTGATTACATGTATTTGATTGATAACATGTTGCCTTAATGAATCTGCACAAAATCTGCCATGAAAGCATGTTTTAAGAAATCAATTAATTGATTAATTTAATTTGTTAATGATCTGCAATTTTGGAATATATTGGGTTATGGCTTTTTGTTGAAATCAGTAGCTAAGATTGATTGAAAAATCAGTTTGGCGTATTTTTGGTGGCTGGTTGAACTGATTTGATGCTACAGATCAATGTACGCTCGCCGCGGCAATATAATCCATCGTCGCGGCGTGTGTTCTTTGGTGTACTCGCTGATTGCAAAATTAGTGCTCGTCGCAGCGATATAACCCATCATCATGGCGATCGTCCTTAGCGCGATCGCTGATTGAATATCAGCACTTGCCGTGGCGATATAACTCATCACCACGGCAATCGTAGTCTAAGGTGCGCGCTGACAAAAATCAGCGCTCGCCATGGCGATATAATCCATCATCGCGGCGATCACACGTGGTGCATGTAAGCGATGCAAATAAGTGCACGTTGTAGCGATCTAATCCGTCACTGCAGTGAGCGCACTTTTAAGTGTGCAGGGGCCAAAGTGAAAAGTTTTAAAACTTTTAGACCCAATATAGATCTGCAAATTGTCAGGGGGTAATTAATAATTAACCACCCAATTCAAAAATTGATTGTTTTTGAAATGTATGCCATGTACGTGTTTGTATATTGCATGGTGCCCGGTACATGAGCCTTAGACCTATGGTGAATGTTTTAAATTTTTGGGTATGTATGGTTTTAATTTATTAAATAGGGCCTACATGTCCTGCCTTTCTCCCCTTCTCGATGTACATTCTTTTCTCATCTCATTCCCCTCGAATGTAAATCGAAGTTTCTAAATTTATTGATGTAAATAATTTTGTATAATTATTCTCACTGTAAATTTAGAATGATGTTTTGTAATGTACTTGAAGATGAATCATGGAAGAGACAATCATACTTGAAGACTCAAGATTTTATTATAGGACCCCTAGGTGACCTACCGATTCCTCTACGCTCGAGGAAATCAGTTTTAGCTGGGCCATCTACCGGCACGTTTTAATATTCTGTTTAGAATGCATGCTAAGGTTGAATGTTCAATAACATGCCAAACAATGTCATTCTAATGAAGATAATAATCTCATGAGACATTAAATAACAATTCCTCAATTAAAGTATATTAAGTTGCGTAAGCCTTCCATCACCATGATTTTAATCAAACCACTGTTCGTCGGAACCTTGTTCGCCAAAGCGAAGGGTACACTTCTACCAGTGGGAGGTTAAAATTGATTGGAGTTTTCCTTAATAGTGATGGGTCAACTTAAAATGATTGGTTTGCTTGTTTGCCAAAGCAAAGGTTGATAAACGCGCCATAGGTATAGTAAAGAAGTACACATATTGTGTGTACTTGGTGACATGTAGTGTCCACTCTACTGATACTGAGAATCATACTTGAGGACAATGGCAGTGACCATTGGATTGTGTGATTGACTTGTTGGCTTCTTCACATTTGAGGTTGATAGTTGGAGTTATCAACTGGTGTGGATTAAGTTTGTTGGCCTACCTAATCAATCCATTTTGGTTGAAATGGGCCAGATGGGATCTCAGTCCACTAGGAAAGCCAACGGGCTTTCCCAAATTAATAGTGAGGGCTATTAACTTGAGGAAAATAGTGGGAGCGTCGTTTAATAAAGACCATATTAAATAATAATGAACTTTATAATGACTTTATCTTTTCCACAATTATAGATTCACCAAAATAAGCAGCATGAACCTGCGACCGATAATCGAGAAAGAAAACAGGTTGGATGGATCCAATTTCACAGACTGGTAATCTTTGGATTATACTCAGGTCGGAAAAGAAATTCTATATCTTTGAAAAGCCATACATGGCTGAGCTTGATCATGATGCCACTCAGGAAGTAAAGGACACTTATCAAAAGTTCCTTGATGATGCTGATGGCGTTCAATGCTTGATGTTAGCATCAATGACACAAGTGTTGCAAAAGCAGCATGAGAATATGGAAATTACTGCCATTATTCTACACCTCAAGGAGCTTTTCGAAGGGAATGCTCAACATGGGAGGTACAAGGTGTCAAAAGCATTGTTTGGAAGTCGTCTAACTGAAGGAGCCCAAGTTAGTCCTCATGTGCTCAAGATGATTGAGCACACAGAGAGGCTTGAGACTTTGGGATTTGAGTTGAATGCAGAATTACAAATGGATTTGATTCTGTGATCCTTGCTTGAGTCTTATGCACTGTTCATAATGAACTTCAATATGAACACGATGGTTCAAACCCTGTCAGAGCTTTTGAACATGCTGAGGACTGTAGAGAAGGACTTGAAGAAGTTCAAGCTTGTTTTATTGGTTGCTGCCAGTAAAGGAAAGGGTAACGATAAGGGTAAGGCCAAGGTCAAGCCCCCAAAGGACAGGGTGCTCTGGGGCCTGAGAGTGGCATAGGGAAGGGCAAAGTAGTCTACTTCTATTGTGGCAAGCCTGGCCACTGGAGGAAACACTGCAAGGCTTTCCTCGCAAGCAAGAAGAAGTCAGATGCTACGACTTCAGGTATATTTATGATTGAGATTAACATCTCTCCTATAACATCTTGGGTCATTGACACAGGATGTGGTACTCATATTTGTACTTATGTGCAAGGACTAAGGCAGAGTAGAGTGCTCGCCAAGGGAGAGGTGGACCTACAAGATGGAAATGGAGCACATGTGGCTGCATTGGCTGTAAGGACTTACTGTTTATCTTTGCCTACGGGCTTGTTGTTGGAACTACATAACTGTTATTACGTGCCTTCTATTTATAGAAATATTATTTCAGTATCCGCTTTGGATAATATAGGGTATCATTTTGAGATATCTAATGGATTGTTGTCCTTCAGTTTAAATGGTATTCTGTTTGGAATTGCAAGGTTATATAATGGGTTATATGTTCTTGATTTAAACAATGAAGATATTCTTAATGTTGAAACCAAGAAAATTAAACATAGTGATCAAAACCAGACATGTCTTTGGCACTGTAGATTGGACCATGTTAATAAGACCAGCATTGCAAAACTTTAAAAAGATGGAGTTTTGGACCCTTTTGACTTTCAGTCATTTAAGGTATGCGAGTCATGCCTGTTAGGCAAGATGACCAAGTCTCCTTTCACAGGACAAGGTGAAAGGGCTATTGAACTGTTAGGCATCATCCATAGTGATGTATGCGATCCACTAACAGTTGAAGCCAGAGGTGGATATTCATACATCATCACATTTACTGATGATTTCAGTAGATATGGTTATGTCTACCTTATGAGACATAAATCTGAAGCCTTTGATAAGTTCAAAGAATTCAGGAATGAAGTACAAAATATGTTGCGCAAAGGTATTAAAGCTCTTCAATCAGATCAAGGAGGTGACTACTTAAGCTGTAACAACTGCTGTAAAGTAGAACAATGCATGCATAATAACAATAGAAAATGGGCCCAAAACTTTTCCTTTGTATCATAAGTCATACGTCTTTTATACACAAAGAACGTCATTTACAAAAATGCCATTTTAAAAGACAAAACAGGGGAAACAGTGTAGCTATTGCTCCTTGCTTGCCGACGCCCCTCCGATTGCATCATCACCTAGATCCTGCATCCACAAAGGAAAATAACGGGGTGAGCACAAAATAATTCTCAGTAAGTAAATCCCTCTATCTGTCTATCCCCGTATGTATTACTATTAATTCTTCCTCACACTTTCTGTTGTTTTCTACTAAACGTCATGGCCTCATCTTACCAGAGGTACGGCCGGATGGCGTTCACACAGCACCATCTCACTCTTCATGACTATCGGGTGGAATTCACACAGCACCAACCCATTCTTAGTGACTACCGAGTGGGGATCACGAAGCACCTACCCGGTTTTTGTAACTATCGGGTGGAGACCACATAGCACCTACCCGTTCCTTATGACTTTCGGGTAACGATCACCAAGCATTAACCAGTTCCTAATCACTGTCGGGTGATGATCACAAAGCATCAACCCATCTCTAATAAATATCGGGTGATGATCACAAAGCATCAACCGATCTCTAATAAATATCGGGTGATGATCACAAAGCATCAACCCCTTTTCTAATAACTAACCGGGTGATGATCACAAAGCATCCACCCGTTTCTACTACCTATCGGGTGATGATCACAAAGNTGGATGGATCCAATTTCTCAAACTGGTATCGTAATCTTTGGATTATACTCAGGTCAGAAAAGAAATTGTATATCCTTGAAAAGCCATACATGGCTGAGCTTGATCCTGATGCCACTCAGGAAGTAAAGTACACTTATCAAAAGTTCCTTGATGATGCTGATGGCGTTCAATGCTTGATGTTAGCATCGATGACACTAGTGCTGCAAAAGCAGCATGAGGATATGGACATTACTGCCATTATTCTACACCTCAATGAGCTTTTTGAAGGGAATGCTCAACATGAGAGGTACAAGGTGTCAAAAGCACTGTTTGGAAGTCGTCTGACTGAGGGAGCCCAAGTTAGTCCTCATGTGCTCAAGATGATCGAGCACATAGAGAAGCTTGAGACTTTGGGATTTGAGTTGAATGCAGAATTACAAATGGATTTGATTTTGCGATCCTTGCTTGAGTCTTATGCATGTTCATAATGAACTTCAATATGAACACGATGGTTCAAACCCTGTCAGAGCTTTTGAACATGCTGAGGACTGTAGAGAAGGACTTGAAGAAGTTAAAGCTTGTTTTACTGGTTGCTGCCAGTAAAGGAAAGGGTAACGGTAAAGGTAAGGCCAAGGTCAAGCCCCCAAAGGACAGGGTGCTCTTGGGCCTGAGAGTGGCATAGGGAAGGGCAAAGTAGTCTACTTCTATTGTGGCAAGCCTGGCCACTAGAGGAAACACTGTAAGGCTTTCCTCGCAAGCAAGAAGAAGTCAGATGCTATGACTTCAGGTATATTTATGATTGAGATTAACATCTCTCCTATAACATCTTGGGTCATTGACACAGGATATGGTACTCACATTTGTACTTATGTGTAGGGACTAAGGCAGAGTAAAGTGCTCGCCAAGGGAGAGGTGGACCTCCAAGTTGGAAATTGAGCACATGTGGCTGCATTGGCTGTAGGGACTTACTGTTTATCTTTGCCTACGGGCCTGTTGTTGGAACTATATAACTGTTATTACGTGCCTTCTATTTATAGAAATATTATTTCAGTATCTGCTTTGGATAATATAGGGTATCATTTTGAGATATCTAATGGATTGTTGTACTTCAGTTTAAATGGTATTTTGTTTGGAATTGCAAGGTTATATAATGGGTTATATGTTCTTGATTTAAACAATGAAGATATTCTCAATGTTGAAACCAAGAAAATTAAACATAGTGATCAAAACCAGACATATCTTTGGCACTGTAGATTGGGCCATGTTAATAAGACCCGTATTGCAAAACTTCAAAGGGATGGAGTTTTGGACCCTTTTGACTTTCAGTCATTTAAGGTATGCGAGTCATGCCTGTTAGGCAAGATGACCAAGTCTCATTTCACAGGACAAGGTGAAAGGGCTACTAAACTATTAGGCATCATCCATAGTGATGTATGTGATCCACTAACAGTTGAAGCCAAAGGTGGATATTCATACATCATCACATTTACTGATGATTTTAGTAGATATGGTTATGTCTACCTTATGAGACATAAATCTGAAGCCTTTGATAAGTTCAAAGAATTCGGGAATGAAGTACAAAATATGTTGGGCAAAAGTATTAAAGCTCTTCGATCAGATCGAGGAGGTGAATACTTAAGCTTAGGGTGGGATAGTATCACAACTCACCCCTTCGTATACACCCCAACACAATGGAGTGTCTAAAAGGAGGAATAGGACCTTACTTGACATGGTTAGGTCCACGATGAGTTTTAGTAATCTACCTGCATCATTTGCGGGTTATGCCCTAGAGACTGCAACTCACGTTTTGAACCATGTACCATCAAAGTCTGTAGATAAGACTCCATATGAACTATAGAATGGGTGAAAGCCCAACTTGTCTTATCTAAAGATTTGGGGTTGCGAAGCTTATGTTAAGAAATAGACTTCAAACAAGCTAGGCCCAAAATCTTGTAAACGTATATTTGTGGGGTATCCAAAAAAGGAATTTTTTCTGAGAAATACAAGTGGGAGAAAAGTAAAACTCGATGAAGTTCTAGAACCACAAAATATACTAGACAAAGGACGGGATGATATGCCACAAGAAGTGGTTGAACATTATGAGGAGGTTACTCCACAACTTGTGGATCAAAGTTAATCACCTCAGGTAGCACAGGAGCTACGTAGATTTGGGAGAGTACACCATGAGCCTGAGAGATGCGGTTATCTCGTGACTCAACATGGTGACGTACTAGTCTACCAAGACGATGAACCGAGAACCTACGAAGACGTTATATTGGATCCAGATTCTTAATGGCTTAAAGCCATGAAATCTGAGATGGACACCATGTACCAAAACTAAGTATGGTCTTTGGTGGAACCACCTAAAGTGGTAAAACCCATAGGGTTTAAATGGGTCTTCAAGAAGAAGACTGACATGGATGGCAAGGTGTATACTTATAAGGCATGACTGGTTGCCAAAGGTTTCAAAAAAATTCATGGAATTAACTATGAAGAAACCTTTTCGCCGATTGCCATGATTAAATTCATCTGGATTATGCTTGCGATTGCTGTATACCATGAGTATGAGATTTGGCAAATGGATGTCAAAACAACTTTTCTGAACAAAAACCTTGAAGAGGATGTGTATATGACACAACTTGATGGTTTTGTTCTTGATGGGCAAGCTGATAGGGTATGCAAGTTGCAGAGATCCATATGGACTCAAACAAGATTCAAGGAGCTGGAACATTCGTTTCGATGAAGTCATAAAAGAATTCGGATTTATCAAGAACGAAGATGAGCCCTATGTTTTCAAGAAAGTGAGTGGGAGCATAGTGGCATTCCTAGTGTTGTATGTTGATGACATACTTCTGATCAGGAATGATATATCGAACTTGCAGTCGGTAAAGACTTGGTTATCCAAGTAAAGACTTAGGGGAAGCAATCTACATCCTTGGAATAAAGATCCACCGTGATAGATCGCGTAGGTTGCTTGGCCTAAGTCAGAGTGCATATATTGACAAAGTACTATAAAGATTCAGTATGGAAGAATCCAAGAAAGGATTTCTTCCGATGTCACATGGTGTTTATCTCTCTAAGGAAATGTGTCCTAAAACACAAGATGAGAGAGATAGGATGAAGAGGATCCCATATACGTCAACAATTTGATCCATCATGTATGCCATGCTATGTAGTCAGATTGATGTCTCATGTGCTTTGAGCACTTGTAGTAGATATTAATCGGATCCAGGTGAGCATCACTGGTGTTAGGAAACGACCCAGTTATGTAACACCTTCTCTTTACTACTATTCTTATAATACACACTATGTAAATTATAGATATACATAGCGTATGGAAAATAGTGGGCTCAAATTTTTCTTTACTCATAAAATATAATTCTTTACAAATACAAAAGACTATGTGTTTAAAAACTTTCTGATTAATACAAAATATCATAGCTGGTGGACAGTGGTGCCAAAACTCTTCGCTCCTCGATGTCCATCCGACCGCTGCTCCTATTTCCTGCAAAACAGAGAAGAACAACGGGGTGAGCACAACAATGCTCAGTAAGTAAAACCTCTACTACCTGT